>NC_091981.1:252212485-253412485 GCF_044704955.1 Pristiophorus japonicus | reverse complement strand
ATCCCTGCTGTTATTCTCTTAAGACCCTAGGATGCAAGCCATCACCAATTATGGTCACTCATTCCCAGAGGATCTTTTACTACGATCATTTATTAATCCTGCCTCATTACACAGTACCAGATCTAAGGTAGCCTGCTACCTAATTGGTTCTGCAACGTACTGTTCAAGGAAACTATTCCGGATACACTCTATGAACTCCTCCTCAAGGCTACCCTGGCCAATTTGCTTTCTTCAATCAATATGAAGGTAAAAATCACCCATGATTATTGCCGTTCCTTTATTACAAGCCTCCATTATTTATTGAATTATACTCCGTCCAACAGTGTAACTATTGTTAGGAGACCTACAGACTATGCCCACCAGTGACTTTTTCCCTTTATTATTACTTATCTTCACCCAAACTGATTCAACATCTTGATCCTCTGAGCCAATATTGTTTCTCACTAACCCACCGATCCCATGAACACGCAATGTTCCTCCCCTTCCTCTCTCTTTTGTTTCCCAACATCCAACCCCACTCCAATAATTTTGGCAGGAAACCCATTCCCAGATGTTTGCCGATGGAAACACTGCCAACTCTGTAAATGGCTACTAGGGAGTGCACAATATAGTCAGAAGCAATTCACTTTTTCTCCAAATTTCCCTTCCGATCATCTCCATTTTTATTTCAGCCATGCCATCATGCCAATTGGCACTTTGGCACAATGGCATAGCTGAGATCAAAAACTTACTCTGTAGGAAAGCACCAGAATCCAGCTTCTACCAGTCTGTTGTTCAATGTATCAACATGCTACAACCTTCTGGGTCACCATTCCTCATCTCCACCCTCCTCCAATGTATAATACTCTTGGACATGTCACCTGTAAAATTCCTTACATGACAGCCAAAACAATTATGTATTTATCTCACTGATTGCATCTGTAAAATAATAACTTGCATTTATATAGCATATTAACATCATTCCCTCGAAATCGAGGAAGACTTGCTTCCACTCTAAAAATGAGTCCTTAGGTAGCTGAACAATCCAATACGAGAATCACAGTCCCTGTCACAGGTGGGACAGATAGTCGTTGAGGGTAAGGAAGGGTGGGATTGGTTTGCCACATGCTCTTTCTGCTGCTTGTGCTTGATTTCTGCATGCTCGCAGTGATGAGACTCGAGATGCTCAGCGCCCTCCCGGATGCACTTCCTCCACTTAGGGCGGTCTTTGGCCAGGGACTCCCAGGTGTTAGCGGGGATGTTGCATTTTATCAGGGCGACTTTGAGGATGTCCTTGTAACGTTTCCTCTGCCCACCTTTGGCTCGTTTGTCATGAAGGAGTTCCGAGTCGAGCTTTGGGAGTTTCGTGTCTGGCATGCGGACAATGTGGCCTGCCCAGCGGAGCTGATCACGTGTGGTCAGTGCTTCAATGCTGGGGATGTTGGCCTGGTTGAAGACGCTAATGTTGGTGCGTCTGTCCTCCCAGGGATTTGCAGGATCCTGCGGAGACATCGTTGGTGGTATTTCTCCAGGGACTTGAGGTGTCTACTGTACATGCCTTTAACATAGTAAAATGTCCAAAGGCATTTCACAAGAGACTTATCAAACCAAATTTGACACTGAGCCACATAAATAATATTGGGACAGGTAAACAAGAGCTTGTTCACCAACTCGTTTACCCATAGGATGCTGAGTTTGCAAACAGTGTGGTTCAGCTGCAAACAGTGGCCAGGGAGAGCAATGGAATCGGTAGCAAGGGAATGAAGTTTGCGGCAGATCTTGAAGAATATTTAACTGGAGAAAATTTCTACTCTTCCAATACCAGATGTCAGATAGGCAGCACGAGAAATCAGAGGCAGTGGAGGGGTCGAGAGAGTTGGTCATGAATTAGAGCTGGGTGCCATCAACGTACATTCGGAAGCTGGCGTGTTTTCAGTTGATGCCAGAAAGGGACAGCATGCAGAATAGAAATAGGAGGAGGCCAAGGCTAGATTTTTGGTAGACTCCAGAGGTATTTGTGCGGGAGCGGGAAGAAAAGCCATTGCAGGAGACTCTCTGGCCACGACTGGTTAGATAGGAATGGAACCAGGCGAGTGCAGTCCCAGCCAGCTGGAGACAAAGAAGAGGCATTGGAGGAAGATGGTATGGTCAACCAGGTCAAAGGCTGCAGGCAGGTCGAGAAGGATGAGGAGAGACTGTTTACCATGGTCACAGTCACATCGTCATTTGGTACCTAAAATTGGGTAAGTTTATGTTAAGAATTTACTAAAAGCTAAAATGAAAATAATGGAAATCAAAGTCTAAAAATTATATGTGCTGTACTGTGAATATTCCAACGTGGCAAACAGGCACATTTGAATGGAAATTCTGGAATGCTCTGTTCCTGTACTTACTGAGTCTGTCTGAAAATTCCCTAATGAGATGACACCACTCAGTAGTCAATGGTGTATGGAAACAGCTTGCAGTAAGCCAGGTTATTTCCAGTGATAATGAAGGTTAAAGATCATCGCAGGCTGCGCTAGCGCAGAATGCACAAGGGCCGATGTGGTGTCGCACAGTGATGATGTCATCCTATCAGACTGGCTATTGCCAGCTCTATTCGTACTAACAAACAGAGCAAAAAACGGACTTGAAATGCATGAAAATTTCTAAGAAAGACTATACAGCTTTCCACTGTGCTGAATTTATTAACCTTTCACTATACTTTTTAGTAATTGAAAGAAAGATGAGTGAAAAAGAACGACTGGATGGAATGCATTATTATCTCTTGCAACTACTTTGCACAAAGCATGTGTGACCTGGCAAGCCCAAATCTTGAACTACAGAGCCCTGCATTCTGTCAGCAGGCTGAAACATTGACTTTCTGTAATTAGCTGATAGGTTTAGGAAATTCTCACTTAATATGAAGAGGGTTAATTATGAACTCAACCTTTTCGAGCTTAAATCCGCTGGTAGCAGAAGTATGTAACTATCAGCACGATCACAACTCGCTGCTCTTCAGGAAATGAAACGAGACTTATTTACATTTAGAGTGATTCCTGCTTGAGAACAAGAGTAACAGAACCCTGCACTGTTAATCACATCAAAGCATTTAAAAATTAACTTTTAACAGCAGCTGAAGAGACTTAATAAATCCCAGGAGGGCAAATTCCTCCAATTTTCTGGTTTAGATATCAATTTTTCCACAAGCCCACTTAAAAATTTATTTGACAGATTCCTGATGTTTTGTCTCCCATTAAAGCTTTCCTGAGAGACCGAACAGTTATAATTGGCAAACCATGTAGCATGCAGATATCGAACCTGGATCCACAATGTAATTTGGGAAAACTTGTGAACTCATCAAAATAGTAGAAAATGTTACCGTCCATTTGGCTACAATTCCGAGCATTAATCTACCACATGTGTCCCTGACAGTACATTATTCATATTCTGCTGTAGGCAGTCGCTGATTCTGGTGCAATGAAATTTGTCAGGCAAGGACTTCATTAGCGTTGTTTAAACTGAGGCTATCCATTTAGACTGCATCTTAGCTCGGGTAAAAGTTTTAACAACAAAAGGCTCGGGCAATTTAGAGTATAACTGAAGTAAATTCCATTGAAAGCCAGAGGGCTCAATAACTTGCACAGCTTTAAAAAAGTACGGTTCAGGAAGATCCCAGGTTTAATGCCTCGTTTGTGCCGAGCTAACTGCTCTCAGGTAAGGTAGCAATAGAGGTGCTCCAATTAACCACAACGCACTTAGGAAGGGGAAACGATAACCCTGGTGGCTATCCCATAACTCCTACTGGGAAGTGTGCTTATGTGAACATCATGCTAAGCCGTAATGTGTTGCATAGTTGAATAACATGCTCACATACTTTATCCCCATAAAGAATGGTCGTTTGAGTAAGGGGCCATATGGCTCCCGATGCCCGTGAATGGTATCCCAACAAGAGTCGGCATCTTCAGGAGAGGAGTAGAGAAAGTGGGAATAAGTATATGCATGGAACTTCTTACATATGTTTCTCTGATGGGAGATTGATGGAACCCCGAAGCATCAGCATAAATAGCTAAATATTGGCTGGCTACGCCGTTTCTCCAGTGTCCACTGCTCTTCCGCCAAAGTTATAGTCGGAGATTGTCAAAACCCTGTGGAAATTCACGGTCATAAAATCTTATTCTGGTTAAAAAAAAATTCAACCTGGTGTTGGTACTACAACAACTTGCATTTATATAGTGCCTTTAGCATAGAACAATGCTCCAAAGCAGTTCACAGATGGGCAAGAAGGCAATATCAGGAGGAGTGACCAAAAGCTGGATCAGACAAGTGAATTTCAAGAAAGTCTTAAAGGAAAAGAGGGAGGTGGAGAAGGAGGGAGGGGGAGGATTGAGGGAGGGAATTCCAGAACATGGGGCCGAGACAGCTGAAGGCATGGCTGCTAAAAGTGGGGTGAAGGTTGGTAGGGGGTGAGGGCAGTGGGGGGGCGTGCACAAGAAGCTAGAGTTGGAGGAATAAGGAGTTTTGGCAGTGGAGTTGCAGGACTGGAGAAGGTTACAAAGATAATACAGCTAAATTATATACAATAGATATTGTAACTGGAGCAAAATCAAAATAGTGCAGTAGTACTGACTTACTGCTGTGTGATCAAATGCACAGAAATGCAGGTTCCTCTGCCCACCTGGGGATCGCCTGCCATGTAGGAGTTTTGAGTAGAGCGCTTGCTTTGGGAGTCTCGTGTCGGGCATGCGGACGATGTGGCCCACTCAACGGAGCCGGTCGAGTGTGGTCAGTGCTTCGATGCTGGGGATGTTGGCCTGATCGAGAACACTGACGTCGGTGCGTATATCCTCCCAGGGGATTTGCAGGATCTTGCGGAGACAGTGTTGGTGGTATTTCTCCAGCGATTTGAGGTGTCTACTGTATATGGTCCCCGTTTCTAAGCCATATAGGAGGGTGGGTATCACTACTTTCAAAAACTGGCTCAGTGGGTAGCACACTTGCCTCTGAGTCAGAAGGTTGTGGGTTCAAGTTCCACTCCAGGGATTTGAGCACAGAAATCTAGGCTGACACTCCAGTGAAGTGCTGAGGAGATGCTGCACTGTCGGAGGTGCCGTCTTTTGGATGTAACATTAAACCGAAGCCCCGTCTGCTCTCTCAGGCGGATGTAAAAGATCCCATGGCACTATTTTGAAGAAGAGTAGGGGAGTTATCCCTGGTGTCCTGGAATATTTATCTCTTTTTTCACATGCAATGGGCTAGATGTTCGGCACATATTCGCCCATTTATTGTCCATTTAGCGCCCATATAACTGCCGAGATTCAGTTTATCACACATTTTTGATGAGAAATGGAAACTACTGCCTGATTATCGCCCATTTATCACCAGTGAAACTTTTGGCATACAGGAATGAGCTGAATCACCAGGCCTATTTTTTAAAATAAAATCTGACGTCATCACTCGTGCAAGGCCCAGATTACTGTTTATAATGGAAGCTAGCACCCTTGGGCTAGAAATTGCACGTGGAAAAATAGCTCCGTTTTTTGGCGCTATTTCCGAGTGACGGCTGATTTTAATGCCGAAATAGCACCTAAAAAATAAGGACCATGTTTCACCAAAAGTTTTTAAAATTTTGGCGCAGCGCAAAAATACCTCCATTTTTAAGGATGGAGCTAAAAATGTTCACATGTGCAAAAAAAAAGGGAAAAAAAATCGTCCGTTTTCCATGTGACGGGTATGTGCAGCACACTTCCTGGTCTGGATCAGCCATTTTTAAAGACTATGGTAACTTGCAGGAGATTTCTGAGTACAGAAAACTCTCGATTATCTGCACACGGATTCAACGGGAAACCATTGTAACGGGATTTAAAATTTCGGCCCGGGAAGGCATCGGCCCAGTGCGTTCGGAGTCCTTTTGGCCCGGAAAGGCATCGGGTTTTAACTTTATAATGTCAGTCGCTCTAACGGAGAAATCGTTTACCCGGCATAGCCCAATCCCCGAGGGGCCCGGATAATCGAGAGTTGCCTGTACTTCCACACAGGAGCTCGCAAACGAAAACTGGACCGTAAATTGGAAAGGAAAAGGGCCAGGCAGTTTACCCAAGACACCAATGATGCCCTGGTAGCCACTGTTGAGAGTGGATGGCAACAGATTGTCGAGAAGGATGCTGGTAAAATGAAACCTGCAGCAATGGCTCAAGCTTGGGAGCATGTTACAGAGCAGGTTTCAGCAATAGCGTCCATTCAGAGGGACAGCAAACAGTGCCGAGAGAAGTAGCAGAACTTTTGCCAAGTAGTTCGAGTAAGTAATATTTTTATTCATGCACTACAATTACTTGATTCTGCTCCAGTTACAATATTTATTGTGTAAAAATTTCTGCTGCCATCTTTGGAGAAGAAGTTGTCCAACAACCACCGAGAGCGGATGAAAACCGGCGGAAATCCGGCAAGACTGCAGCCATTAACACCCTGGAAATGAGGGTCGCAGGTATTATTGGTACCGCCAAAAGCTCGACCACCCATGCAGAAGCTGGACTCAGGTTACAGAGAGAGGGTAAGTCCTGCAAAAGCCACAGCCTGGGTTGGCTCAATGTTAAGTACTGCTATGCTTCGGTTTATGCGATATACTATCATTCGTCGTGCTCCGTCAAATGAGCCTGCACTATGTGAGCCTACTCATGTCACCCTGCCCCCTCCCCTGCTGCTAACCATTCATTTGTTTTGTTATATTTTGCAGATGTTGCACAGACATCCAATAATGAAGCAGAAGGCCGCGCCACCCTGACACTAATCATGTTGAATGTAGAAGACAAAGTCAGCAAGGGTATCACGATCACGCAGCTGTGTCACGCGATATTTCTGTAAATGATCCTGTATATGTTCTGAATTATGGTCAGGCTCCCAAGTGGATCGCTGGTACTGTCATGGCCAAGGAGGGCAACAGAGTATTTATTGTCAAGCTCAAAAATGGGCAAACATGCAGGAAACATATGGATCAGACAAAGCTGCGGCACACAGACAAACCAGAACAGTCGGAGGAAGAGACAATCGACGACCAACCAACCTACCCCCAGTCATCAGAGGACTCAGTGATCATCAGTGAAATGGGACTTTCAATCACTGACGTGTTCAATGAAAATGGACTTTCAATCTCTGACATGACCATTGTCATTCCCACCAGGTCAGCCACCCAGCCACCAGTCACAACAGACTCTGAACACTCACCCAAGGCTGGAGTTAAACTGAGACAGTCAACCCGGGAGCGTAAAACACCGGACCGTCTCAATTTGTAAAAGACTTGTTAATATCTCAGAGGGGGGGGTAGTGTCATGTATGTACTTTTGGGATCACTAGCCACTAGATGGTGTCACTATTGGAGGCCTTATGCTGCAGACAAGTGTGTGCAGCCCAAGTATAAAAGGCCAGCCATTTTGTATAATAGACACTTTGGGCCTTAATAAAGCAGAGCCAAGATCATACCTTTTGGAGTTAAACAGTACTCAGTCTAACAGATATTGCATAGATAACAATATTGGTGAGGCCACATCTGGAATAATGTGTGCAGTTTTGGTTTCCATATTTACGAAAGGATATACTTGCTTTGGAGGCAGTTCAGAGAAGGTTCACTCGGTTGATTCCGGGGATGAGGGGGTTGACTTATGAGGAATGGTTGAGTAGGTTGGGCCTCTACTCATTGGAGTTCAGAAGAATGAGAGGTGATCTTATCGAAACATATAAGATTATGAGTGGGCTTGACAAAGTGGATGCAGAGAGGAGTTTCCACTGGTGGGGGAGACTAGAACAAGAGGGCATGACCTTAGAATAAGGGGCCGCTCATTTAAAACTGAGATGAGGAGAAATTTCTTCTCTCAGAGGGTTGTAAATCTGTGGAATTCGCTGCTGCAGAGAGCTGTGGAAGCTGGAATATTGAATAAATTTAAGACAGAAATAGACAGTTTCTTAAACAATACAGGGATAAGGGTTTTGGGGAGTGGGCGGGGAAGTGGAGCTGAGTCCATGATCAGATCAGCCATGATCTTATTGAATGGCGGAGCAGACTCAAGGAGCCATATGTCCTACTCCTGCTCCTATTTCTTATGTACCAGAATTGGGTGAGCTTGCCGAACTCAGCTATACTGAAGAAGTTATAGAGGCGGCAAATCAGCTCAAGGAGGAGGATGAGGAGGAGCAGGAAAACGAGAATATTTTTATTCCAGAGGTGGGGTGGGGGGGGGCAGTGGGGGCGGGAAGTCGGGGTTGGGAGAGGAGGATTTTGGGGATGAGATGGTGACATTGCAATTGGAGGCGGTGCACGACACGCATGTTTCAAGCGCTTTCGGCAGCTCTTCGCACGAGGGGACATTTCGCGGTTGTACACCCTCCAAAATCGCAGCGGGTCCCAGTGGGTTGTAGCACAGCACATCCAGGGCGGCATCAACAGACCCGTCTGCACAGGTGAGGAGGAGGAGGAGGGGGAGGAGGAGGAGACCTGAACAGCACTCTCCTGAAATGCAGGCAACACGGGAGGTGTTCGAGCTCATGGGAATGAGTGGGGAGAGCGTTAAGCTTACCAGATCGCTCTTGGAGGCCATGGGTGGGATCAAGGGAGAAATAGCAGCAATGCCTGGAGGATTGGCAGCAAAGTCTGCTGATATTAGGGAGGGAATGTTGGAGGGAATGACAGCAATATCTGCACAGATTAGGGAGGGCATGTTGGAGATAGCTGCTGCAATGCAGGAACACACCCAGGCTGTCATTGCCCAGCGGCAATTGACGGCATCAAGTGATACCACTCCCACTCCAATCCCTAGACCAATCTCAACAGTCAGTGTCAGTGTGCAGGTTGATCTACAGGCTGAGGACTCCCAAGCCGGGCCTTCTGCAGCCACAGGGCTTCCAATGCCGTCTCCTGGGTCTGTCCCCCCCCAACCCCCAAACAAGTGCAGCACCCTACCTGAGACATTATCAAAAACTTTGGGCTCAGCGGGAATAGGGATAAGGAAGGGGAAGGGGAAGGGCAGGCGGGGGCGTGGTGGTGTTTAAATAAGGCGGGGGGCTGTGGGGTGGAGAGATGGCTGCAGCTGAAGTTTGTTTGTTGCTGTTGTTGTTGTTGTTTTGCTGTTCTTTTGTTCTTTTATTGTTATTTAAGTGGTGTTAATTGAAAAGTTTAAAATTTAATATAAAATGTTTTATTAAAGTTAAGTGCCAAGTGTACAAATATTTAATAAACTGCAAATAAATTTTTCAACGAAACCAAAATTATGTACATTATCTTTTCAACCACAACAATTATTTACATTATTTTTTCAACTAAACCAAACTTAGGTAGTGTCTCATTTCATTCACAGAATTGGAAATAGTCAACATGGTGGGGATACACAATGATCAAACATGCCGTTCAGCCTTCATACAAAGCGGTGAAGTATAAGATGCTGTCACAAGGCTGCTGCAATGGTCTAAGGTGTACGAGGCCTTCTCTCCCATCCTCTTGCGGGTTGTCATGGTTCCTCATCCTCGTCCTCCTCCTCGCTCTCGTCGTAAGCCTTTTCCTCCCCCCACCCCACCCCCATCGCCTGAGCTGGTCTGCAATGTCCTCCAGCGGGAATATCTGATCCCTCATAATGGCTAAGTGAACTCACCGGCCTGCTGAGGGGAGTATTGCAGGTAGTCTCCAGAGTGGTCCAGGCATCGAAAACGCTGCTTTAGCACTCCAATTGTTTTCTCCACGATGTGTCTTGTGGTTATATGGCTGTCGTTATAGCAATGCTCGAGTTCTGTCTTCGGGTTCCGGATGGGGGTCATGAGCCAAGTGATGAGCCCGGAAGCTTTGCACCCGAGCATCCAGCTCTGGCCTTCTGGCTGCTGCTGAAACATCTGTGACACACTGCTCTCTCGCAAGATCAAAGCATCCTTGATGCTCCCTGCATGTTTAGCATCCACTGCCATGATACGCCGCATAAGGTCACAGATGATCATCACATTGAGTGAGTGGAATCCTCTTGTGTTTCGGTAATGCTCCTGATAGTCCAAAGGTGCTCGCAGGGCAATGTGCGTAACTTCAATGGCTGCCTGCACCTTAGCAATTTGAGCAAAGCCTGAAGCCCTCTCTTGTTGTACCTCCCTTGTCATTGGGAAGTTTATAAACTCCATCCTGCGTGCGTACAGGGCAGCAGTCACTTGGAAAATGCAGTTAGATGTAGCGTGCTGCAACATGCAGCATACGTCCCCAAATGTTGCCTGAAATGAGCTGGGGGCATAGAAGGAAAGTGCTGCAGTTACCTTCACTTCGATGGGCAGTGAAGTCCTCCTGCTTCGAGGCTGTATGTCCGCCTTTATGAGCTCGCATATTTCTGCAACCAACTCTTTTGAAAAGCCCAGACTCCTAACACACTGTCAGGTGCAGGTATGAGCGTCTCACCCTGTAACCTCATTCGGGGTAAAGCCTCCTCCCCATTCTGCGAGCTCTTTGGTTACACAGATAATGCCGCCAAATAAGCCTTCCTCGATGATAAGACAGAACAGCATAAGCGCGCTCCATATATGGAAAAGATAGAATACTCCCCCATTCTTTAAATGTCCTGAAAATGTCCTTAAAAATAATTTATAAACTCACAAAAAGCTCAATCTGTAAACGCAGCCTTCCCTCCAAAAGCTTTCAATCAGCTCCATTTTCCAAGATGGCGGCATTGACGTTTTACAACTTTTAAAAACTTTTCCGAAAACACCGGTTTTAACACCCAACCTGCAAAGGGTGCATCGATACTGACTCTCTTAGTTCACAGTTGTACCTGTTCTTTTTGCAACAGCCCAGTGTTTTAAAAGAGGATATTTGATGCGTCAAAATAGTGGAGAAGTAAAAATAGTTTCCCATAAAATAAATAAATAATTTTATTCAAAGTGGCAGTTTAATAAAACCCAGCTAATTCTGAATGATTTGACGCGATTTAGTTTTAGCGGGACCACTGTAAACGAGACAGTGAGTGGATTTCTGATGAAGAGAACCCAAGATGGCGCCGTTAGCATGGATTTCCATCTGACTCCACCAGGTAAGGCAAGCTTTTTAAAAATGGTATTTACCATTGTCCTTAAAAATATCCTTATTGTCGAAACTCACAAAAAATGGCATTATCGGTGGGTTTGACCCCGAGTGACGTCAGAAAATCCTTACTGGAAAAAAACAGCCCTTATTTTTTTTTAAGGACTGCGTTACACCACTGGCGAAACTAGCAAAATGGCCCTAAATTTATTTAGCTCCAAAAACAAACTTTTAGCTACAAAAAATGGAGCTAATTCATGGCGAATTTCAGGCCCCTGAAGCCTGCGAATGTAATTCCCACAACCTGTACTCACGCGTTAGACTTCACCAGTGATCCATGCGACTGACAGTGATTTTATGTTATAAGAAGGCAAGATCCAAACTCTAAGTATTATACAAAAAGCAGCGTGAGTTAATAAGGTAGCATAACTGTCAATAACCTGTCACAGATACAAGTAACCTCTTATTTCTACCTCATGCAGACATTCACAATACCGCAGAATAATACCAGTGCTGTTGCAAAACTATAGAAAGGTTACACCAAATATATGTAACCAAGTGTCACAGCGAGTTATTGGCCTGCACTTTCCTCTCTGAGACCCAGGGATTATTTTATACCAGGGATAACCTAACTCGCCCAGCGGAAAACTGACAGGATCGAATCTGATATCCCTTTAACACTCCACCCGATATTCCATTGACTTCAATTGAAAGTAAAAAAAAAACAGGCGGAATGTAAAATGGACTCCAAGTCCGACCCTGTCAGTTTCCCGTTGGGCTGGTTAGGTTACTCGTCTCAACTCCAGCCCAGACTTATATGAGGAAGCAAACTGTAGCAATGGGTGGTGGCCTGTTATGAAGTTAGAATTAACCCACAGTGTTTGGGATCAGCAGAGGGAGCTTGATTCGGAAACTGGCTGGATGACACCTGACCTGAGAGTATTTGCTGCTGTCGAGGGATGCCAGAAATTAGGAAAATGTTCCATTCCCTGGTCGCTAAAACCATTCAACTTTAATGTCACGCAAACATACAGAGAAACTATCAACAGTATAGCCAATATCTCATGAAGAAGACCAGTTAGGAAAAATACTCCTAAATCTCCTAATTGTATTACTGCGTTTACTGCCTGTGGAGCCATCCAAAATATTATCAGATATATCTCAAATACAGCATTCTTTTCCCTCTGGGAATACTTCTTCCTCAGCACAGTGTAAGCAAAATTGAAACGCTTACCAAAAAGTATTCAGCACCAGCTGTTGACCAGACAGAATACAATGAGTGTAGCTTGGGTTTCTTCCTTAAGTTTGGAAATTTTATCCATCTAGCCTAATTTTACACTTTGCCGTATAAATTTACAGAGATTTTGCAATACTTTGCTTTTTTGGCTTTCCTCCCACAGTGACTGGTCATTGTTTAACCTAATGGTGAAATTGTAACCAAGTCCACGACACTAATGTCATTATTCTCTGAATGCTCCAAATAATATGAACTTATATAACTTGTTTTCATCGGAGGCAAAGTGCAGCTCCTGATCTGATCAACCATTCTTAGGCCAGCATCAGTCCAAGCCACAAGCCGCAGTCTATCCATGGGGTGAGACAGCATTTCTTTCTGGTTAATTTAAGTCCAGCCTGTCATGTTTTACACAGCCGAGTTCTGTAATTGTTCCAATCTGGGAGGCTAAAGTTTCCTATTCAGCTGCCTGCTGCTGGTTATTGTTGAAAGACAGTAGCTGAGAATCATTCTACGGCCCTGTAAGGCACCATGGGAACAGACATACCTACATGCAAGGGCCATCGGCATCTGCACCAAGTTGAATGGGTTTGGGGTGTGGAGGCGGGGGGCGGGGGGGGGGATGGTCAGCCTCAGCGATCTGTAAGCACAAAGCCCCTCCTGGAGGGGACAGATTTGCTTAGAGCATGCTACGCTACGGGCCACTGAGGGTGTTTACAATGCAGATAATTGATTGCAAGAATGTAGGCTTTGCCTGCCCACTATGGGCTTGCAGTTTACAGGACAGGTTCAGCCAGGAGGAGAAGGATACCAATGAAATCTACCCAGTAAATCTGCATTGAGAAGAAAATTTTCCTTGTCCGTATTTATTCTGTAAAAATATTTCCCAATGTCCACCTGTTAACATTAAGCTCACTTCGGATGGGTACAAATCTAGACAAGGAATCAAATGATTTAAATTTGGATGGTTCATGGGCCTGGAGCAAAATTGAGCCAAATTTGGTTTGGTTTCTGATTTCTTTAAAAGAGCCAGAATTAGTGCTGTTGGAGACTAAAAACTTGGCCATGCTTATGTTTTGGCTCCAACTTTGCATTCAGTCAAATTAGACTTAAATATTTTATACCGAGAGCAGCATTTTCTTCATCGCCACTCTGACCTCTGTGCACGCTGAGCTCAACTGGAATTAATTGAGTAAAATTGGCCTTAATTTTTAAAGAATTCGCAGTAAATCAAAACCTTTTAACTCAGATAAAAGAATAGAGAGTTGTATATCCAAGTTTGCAGATGCCACTAAGTTAGGAGGCTCAGTAAGTTGTGTGAGTGGGAGGAGGAAGTTACAAAGGTACATTGATAGTTAACTATGGCAGATGGAGCTCAACGTGAGGAAATGTGAGGTCATCCACTGGCTCCGGGAAAGACAATTGGGAATATTTTCTTAATGATGAGAGACTAGGAGCTGTGGAGGAGCAAAGGGGTTTAAGTGTCCATGTGCACAAACCACTAAAAGCTAGTGCACAGGTACAAAAGCTGCCGTTCAAATTTAACCAACGGGATGATAAAATGTTTCTCATGGCAGAGCTGAGGAAACTGTCTGAAACGTGTGACTTTGGCAGGTTTCTAGACGATTCAATAAGAGAGGCTTTGTCTGCACATCGAAGGAAAAGTTGATACAGAGCAAACTGTTGGCAGAAGACAGACTCATGTCTGCTAGGGCTTTTGAAATAGCACTGGGTCCGACATCTCAGGAGTGAACAGAGTCACTCGCCCATGTTGGAGGTGTGGTAAAAATAATCTTCGTCCAGATGGATGTTTTTGTAAGAACAGAATCAGGCTCTTTTAGCTTATTGAGCAACATCCAATGGTCCGCTAGTTAGGCTGTTCAAGAGCTGGTGCAACTGGTCAGAACTTTCACCGTGGACACTCCACCATTTGTACCCTAATTTTGCATCAGCGTCCAATAACTAATGTTAGGACCCGATTTGCATATGTAATGCACCTGACACCTGTTTCAAGCAGGAGCCCTGGATACCTAAAAGGTGACCACTTCCAATATGATGACCAGAACACCTGAGAGACAGATCCGACGTGGAAGTTGTGACCTGAAATTTGTCCACCTATCGTTAATTTTACACCCAAAGAGCAGGTGAAATGAAGTTGAATTTCTCCCCCACGGTGCTGACCTACCTCCTGACTCCCCAAATCTTTCCACCATCTACAAGGCCCAAGTCAGGTGTGTAAATGCAATATTATCCACTTGCCTGGATGAGTGCAGCTACAACAACACTCAAGATGCTCAACACCATCCAAGACAAAGCAGCCTGCTTGATTGGCACCCCATCCACCACCTTAAACATTCACTCCCTCCACTACCAGCGCATCGTGGTTGCAGTGTGTACCATCTACAAGATGCACTGCAGCAACATGCCAAGGCTTCTTCGTCAGCCCCTCTCAAACCCGCGACCTCTACCACCTAGAAGGTCAAGGGCAGCAGGCGCATGGGAACACCATCACCTCCAAGTTCCCCTCCAAGTCACACACCATCCTCATTTGGAAATATATTACTGTTCCTTCATCGTCGCTGGGTCAAAATCCTGGAACTCCCTCCCTAACAGCACCATGAGAGTACCTTAACCACACAGACTGCAGCGGTTCAAGAAGGCGGCTCACCACCACCTTCTCGAGGGAATAAAAGAAATTCAAGCCAACTGCTTCTTCTTTATTCATTTTTTTCTGTTTTCACTCTGCTACTGTAAGGCATGTGCTGCATAAACAAAGATTCCACTAGCATGAAATAACCCTGCTTTGTGTGCACGTCTTGCTTATCCTACTTAAACTGTGAATTGCAGTCAGCGTTTTGGTGTGGCTAGAAAGAAAGAGTCTCTTCATTACTATTGCTTGCTTTGTTTGTCTTTGTAACTTTATTTAGAGTTTCTTTTTCTCCCAGTCTCACTTTGTCCTCCTTTGATTGTTTACCTTTCCTCTAATTATTCCCTTTTCTCTATTTTGGTCTCTCCAACACATCGGTTTTCAGACTGTAGCACTGGCCTTAAAGTAATCTGTGATCGGGGCCAAGGAGGTCTGCAATGTTAGCCGATTCCTGGGCATCTCTATACATTGTGACAGCAGCACATAGGCCCTAATATTAATGGGGAGGCGGGAATGGTACAGGGGAGGCTGAAATCTTCCAAACAACCCGGCAAAGCTGGGACATGGTGGTCCTGCCCACTTTAACGATCATTAACATATTGCTGTGCCGCCTCCAGCAGTTGGCCAAATGGACAGCCTAGCTGGTGGCCGAAGGGAACACGACCAGCAGGAGGCCGCAGCCGGGGACCTTTAGGAACGGTACCCCACACTGGGAAGAGAGCTCTAGTGATTGGGGGTGACGGGGGGGGGACAACGATGGGGGAGGTCGACATTCGTGAGAAGGGCTCCCTCGAGGGGCCAGGGGAGAGCACTCAAGGATTGCTGAAAGTGCTACTTACCTTGGGAAGCGGGCAGCTCCCGCCTTGGATCAGCTGCTGGGAATCCCACAGGTCAGGCCTCCCCCTCACATACTATTAAATTTAAGTCACGGCGACGCTGATGTCATCCTCCTGACGACAGCCCTGCGTATGCCCTCCTGTGCAGTGTACAACCAGGCTGTGTTGTTGCCCTGGGGAGGTCCCTTCCACCCATTGCATGCGAAGAGAACCTCCCTGTGTGCTGTGACTCCCTCCAGAAGCATCTGGAGCGAGTCCTGGGAGAGCTTGGGTGCAGCCGTGCACCTTTGTGCAATGCTCGTCAGTGTTTGCAGCAACTCAATGCTGCAGAACACTGACAGAAGTAATGTCAAAATCAATGTTGACATGGTCCCTTTAAGGAAACCGGCTGATCAAATGATGTCATCGGACCCGATTCCTTTTAACTGGCCGGGAACCTCGCAGGGTGGGCTTAACAAGCCCCATCAAGGGACGACAGTGCAGGCTGGAGCCAGGAGTGGGGTTGCCACCCACCACCAACCCTGGCCGCCCCGGACTCACCATGGTCGGAGAGATCACAGCCAATGTATGAGGTTCCCACTGGTGAGTTAGAGTTAAATTACCACCACCCTCCGGCCACCCACTCCTTTACCTTCAGCTTAGTCTGACATTTCTTAATGCCCTGTTCCTTTAACCACGATAAAAGCTGCTAATGGCTTGATTTGCTTTTTATTGCTCTCTAGACGCATATAAATGTTGTTCCCTCCTTGTGATACTCCCCTTTAATTGATTCCATCCCTTTAAACTTGACTTGCACGCAGTTTTTAGGGGGTGATTTTCCCCAGATACTTTAGGCGCTGAAGAGCCTCCGAGGTGGCCAAGATGGGGTCTTAAGCTGAAAAACTGGTTTATCCTACTCTTAGCAAGATGCCATCTTTGTAAAGGAGTTGAAGCTTGCACTAGGATCGACCACTCGGAGGATCGTTAAGCAGCTGATTGTCACCTAAATTGCTTGCTAATGCTCATTAAGGAAGCTGCACGGCAGTTTAGTGGATAGCGCTTGACCTCACACACTCTCCTAAAAGCGCCTAGTTGATTGGGAGTAAATTAGTCGTTGCAGAGGATTTCGAGGGCTATTAAACATAAGAACATAAGAACATAGGAACATAAGAAATAGGAGCAGGAGTAGACCATTTGGCCCTTCAAGCCTGCTCCGCCATTCACTAAGATCATGGCTGATCTGATCCTGGCCTCAACTCCACTTCCCCGCCCACTCCCTATAACCCTTTACTCCCTTATCATTCAAAAATTTGTCTATCTCCATCTTAAATATATTCAAAGACCCAGCCTCCACATCTCCCTGGGGTAGAAAATTCTAAAGATTCACGACCCTTTGAGAGAAGAAATTCCTCCTCATTTCTGTCTTAAATGGGCGACCTCTTATTCTGAAACTATACCCACTAGTTCTAGATACCCTCATGAGAGGAAACATCCTCTCTGCATCTACACTGTCAAGACCCCTCAGAATCTTATGCTTCAATAAAATCAACCCTCATTCTTCTAAACTCCAATGAGTATAAGCCCAACCTGCTCAACCTTTCTTCATATGACAACCCCTTCATCTCAGGTATCAACCTCGTGTACTTTCACTGAACTGCCTCCAATGCAAGTATATCCTTCCTTAAATATAGAGACCAAAACTGTACACAGTTCTCCAGGTGTGGCCTTACCAATGCCCTGTACAGTTGGAGCAGGATATCATTGCTTTTATACTCCAACCCCCTTGCAAAAAGGCCAACATTCCATTTGCCTTCCTGATTACTTGCTGTACCTGCATGCTAGCTTTTGTGTTTCATGTACAAGGACCCCCAAATCCTTCTGTACTGTTGCATTTTGTAATCTCTCCCCATTTTAATAGTAATTAGCGATTTTATTTTTCATACCAAAGTGGATAACCTTACATTTTCCCACATTATACTCCATCTGCCAAATTTTTACCAACTCACTGAGCCTGTCTATATCCCTTTGTAGGTTCTTTGCATCCTCCTCACAACTTGCTTTCCCACCTATCTTTGTATCATCAGCAAATTTGGTTACGTTACACTCGGTCCCTTCATCCAAGTCATTAATATAGATTGTAAATAGTTGAGGCCCCAGCACAGATCCCTGCGGCACCCCACTAGTTACAGTTTGCCAACCAGAAATTGACCCATATATCACGACTCTCTGTTTTCTGTTAGTTAGCCAATCCTCTATCCATGCCAATATATTACCCCCAAACCCGTGAGCTCTTATCTTGTGCAGTAACCTTTTATGTGGCACCTTATCGAATGCTTTCTGGAAATCCAAATACATCACATCTACTGGTTCCCCTTTATCCACTCTGCTTGTTACATCCTCAAAGAACTCCAGCAAATTTGTCAAACATGATTTCCCTTTCATAAAACCATGCTGACTCTGCTTGACTACATTATGATTTTATAAATGTCCTGCTATTATTCCTTAATGATGGACTCCAGCATTTTCCCAATGACAGAAGTTAGGCTAACTGGTCTATAGTTTCCTGCTTTCTGTCTCCCTCCTTTCTTAAATAGGGGTATTACATTTGCAGTTTTCCAGTCTGCTGGGAACTCTCCAGAATCCAGGGAATTTTGGTAGATTACCACCAATGCATCCACTATCTCTGCAGCCACTTATTTTAAGACCCTGGGATGCAGGCCACCAGGTCCAGGGGACTTATCCACCTTTAGTCCCATTAGTTTGCCTAGTACTTTATCTCTAGTGATAGTGATTGTTTTAAGTACCCTCTCCCCCCCCCCCCAATAGCCCCTTGATTATTAATTATCAGGATGTTTTTAGTGTCTTCTGCCATGATACAAAATATTTGTTCAAAGTCTCTGCCATTTCCCTGTTACCCATTATTACTTCCCCAGTCTCATCCTCTAAAGGACCAACGTTTGCTTTAGCTACTCTCTTTCTTTTTATATACCTGTAGAAGCTCTTACTGTCTGTTTTTATATTTCTTGCTAGTTTACTCTCATATGCTATCTTCGCTGCCTTTATCATTTTTTTAGTCGTCCTATGCTGGTTTCTAAAAATTTCTCAATCCTCTGGCCTTTCACTGTTCTTCGCAACATTATATGCCCTTGGTTTCAATTTGATACCATCCTTTACTTTCTTAGTTAGCCACGGATGGTTCATCCTTCTCTTAGAGTCTTTGTTTTCACTGGAATATATATTTGTTGAGAATTATGAAATATCTCCTTAAATGTTTGCCACTGCTTTTCTACAGTCTTACCCTTTAATATATTTTCCCAGTCCACTTTAACCAACTCTGCCTTCATACCTTGATAATTACCTTTATTTAAGTTCAGGACACTAGTTTGAGACCTAGCTTTCGCAACCTCAAACTAAATTTGAAATTCTACCATGCTATGATCATTCTTCCCAAGAGGTTCCTTCGCTACGAGATCATTAATTAATCCAGACTCGTTATACATTACCAGATCGAAAATAGTCCGCTCCCTTGTTGGTTCCACAACGTATTGTTCCAAGAAACCGTCCCGCATACACTCTATGAACTCTTCCTCAAGGCTACCTTTGCCAATTTGATTTGTTCAATCAATATGAAGATTAAAATCGCCCATGATTATTGCCATATCTTTCTTACAAGCCTCCATTATTTCTTGAATCATACTTTGTCCTATAGTGTGGCTACTGTTTGGGGGCCTGTAGACACCCACCAGTGACTTCTTTCCTGCATCTTATCTCCATCGACATCTTTATCTTCTGAGCCAATATCATTTTTACTGCACTGATCTCATCCCTTATTAACAGAGCTAACCTTTCCTTTCTGCCTATCCTGATGAAATGGCAAATACCCCTGAATATTCAGTTCCCAGCCTTGGTCACCTTGCATTCACATTTCTGTAATGGCAATCAAATCATACAGCAAGTACAGCAAGTGAACAGGAAGGCCAATGGAATCTTGGCCTTTGTTGCAAAGAAGATGGAGTATAAAAGCAGGGAAGTCTTGCTACAGCTATACAGGGTATTGGTGAGGCCACACTTGGAATACTGCGTGCAGTTTTGGTTTCCATATTTACGAAAGGATATACTTGCTTTGGAGGCAGTTCAGAGAAGGTTCACTCGGTTGATTTCGGGGACGAGGGGGTTGACTTATGAGGAAAAGTTGAGTAGGTTGGGCCTCTACTCATTGGAATTCAGAAGAGGTGATCTTATCGAAATGTACAGGATTATGAGGGGGCTTGACAAGGTGGATGCAGAGAGGATGTTTCCACTGATGGGGAGACTCGAACTAGAGGGCATGATCTCAGAATAAGGGGCCACTCATTTAAAACTGAGATGAGGAGAAATTTCTTCTCTCCCAGGGTTGTAAATCTGTGGAATTCACTGCCGCAGAGAGCTGTGGAAGCTGGGTCATTGAATAAATTTAAGACAGAAATAGGCAATAGGGGATAAGGGGTTATGGGGAGCGGGCAGGGAAATGGAGCTGAGTCCATGATCAGATCAGCCATGATCTTATTGAATGGCGGAGCAGGCTCGAGGGGCCGTATGGCCAACTCCTATTCCTATTTCTTATGTTCTTATGTTCTTATACCCATTTATTTCTATTTGTGCCGTCAACTCATCTATCTTGTTACGAATGCTTCGTGCATTCAGATATAGAACTTTTAATTTTGTCTTATGTGTATATGCTCTGTCCCTTCCTGTCACACACTGGTTATCATTACCCCCATCGCTACCCTGCACTTTTGCCTTCTTCTTTCCCTTTGACTTTTTTAATTTCCGCTCACCGGATCCCTCCACGCCCCCCCCCTCTTCCCCCACTATTTAGTTTAAAGCACTATCTACAGCCCTAGTTATTCGATTCGCCAGGACACTGACCCCAGCCTGGTTCAAATGAAGTCCGTCCTGACGGAACAGCTCCCTCCTATCCCAGTACTGCCAGTGCCCCATGAATTGAAACCCATTCCTCCATCTATCTTTCAACCACGCGTTCATTTCTCTGATCCTATTTATCCTATGCAAATTTGGGCGTGGCTCAGGTACTAATCCAGAGATTATTACCTTTGTGGTTCTGCTTTTTAATTTTGTCCCTAGTTGCTCATACTCCCTCAGCAGAACCTCTTTGTTAGTCCTACCTTAAAGGTATATCATCTTTTATTGTTCACTTGCTGCTGGAGGGTTGAAGAGGACATTTGAAACACATCAGGAGATTTCTGGGACACTTTGTCAAAACTTCACCAACACTTTATCAACATTTAATCTGAATATTCTCTGAGGACTTCACCTTATTGGACACCTTATAGGAGTCATAGAATCATAGAAATTTACAGCACAGAAGGAAGCCATTCAGTCCATCATGTCTGTGTCGGTCAAAAAAGTGCTACCCAGCCGAATCCCACATTCCAGCTCGTGGTCCGTAGCTTTGTAGGTTACAGCACCACCACTCTTTCAGGCACTGAGTCCCAGACCCCTCCACCCTCTGGGTGAAAAAAAATTATCCTCAATTCCTCTCTAATCCTTCTGCCAATTATTTTAAATCTATGCCCGCTGGTTATTGGCTTCTCTGCTAAAGGAAATAGGTCCTTCCTATCCACTCTATCTGGGCCCCTCATAATTTTATACACCTCAATTAAGTCTCCTCTCAGTCTCCTCTGTTCCAAAGAAAATAACCCCAGCCTATTCAATCATTCCTCATAGCTAAAATTCTCCAGTCCTGTCAACAGCCTCTTAATTCTCTTCTGAACCCTCTGTAATGCAATCACATCCTTCCTGTAATGTGGTGACCATAACTGCATGCATTAATGTAGCTATGGGCTAACTAGTGTTTTATACAGTTCAAGTATAACCTCCCTGCTTTCATATTCTATGCCTCAGCTAATAAAGAAAGTATCCCGTATGCCTCCTGAACCACCTTATCTACCGGTCCTGCTACCTTCAGGGACCTGTGGACATGCACTCCAAGGTCCCTCTGTTCTTCTATACTGCTCAGTATCAACAGGAGAAAAGGAGTGCTTGGTCATCGGCATCTTGCTAGGAGCCCCCTTGGTCTACAGGAGGAATGGGAAGAGAAGATGAGGCCAGGCAGAGCAGCACCAACTGCTGCAGGAGAGAGGGACAGGAGAGACATGAAGGCAAGTGCACTCCTTCACCCATGCAGGTACAGGACATCCCGCCTCCTCTGGACCTCTTCCACCAGGACCTCCAGTGCCATATCCAAGAACCTGTGCGCCCTCTCCCTCGCTCCCTGAGCCATCCTGAATCGAGCCGCTGTGTGTCAGCCAGCACAATTTACACCTTCAGTGGAAGTGAGTGAGTAGAGCCCACATATACTGCTCTGCAAAAATTACATCTAATCTGCTCGAGTGCTAAACCTGCAGGCGTTTCCATTTTGTCACCTCCAGGCAAGTAAAAATTATGATCATCAGCAATTAGGACCAAAATTGTGCTTCTTAATAGCACAGCAACTATTTAGCGCCTGTTTTCACCCTTTCACAAAAATAACCCCCTTTCTCGCCTATTAGTGGTGTCATCCCTAGACCTGTTTGAGTTTACACCTGGAATTGTAAATAATTATGCTTAAGATTCAACCAGAAAATTGAATGTAAATTAACACTTGTTATTGAGGGAGATGTTAAAGCAATGCAAATTAGAACGAATTTATGCCTGAAGACAAATGTTCACCCCCAAACGTTCTTCAACTAACTCAATAGTGATGATGGCTATTTACATTACAGCCAGCCATATGGATTAGCCCTCCATTGAACGACTGAACTTTCCTGAATATGAGATCTAGCTGACTGGGGCCCCTTTTTAAATAGGGAGTTAGCCTCACTATTTAACACTGTATAAACCTTAAGACAAAAATACATATTTGTGACTGGACGCTGGTAAGCTTAACTTTTTTTAATAACTCTGAAGCCATCTCCTGTTCCTCCTGGCCCACAAGGAAACCAGCACATTTTTTAAATGAGTTAAGTTCCCGGACATCTCACCGCACTCCTGAAAGCTGACAGCTTTCACTTGCGTGTCCAGCACAGTGCACAACGGTCGGGATCAGGAGTTAAAATCGTGTTGGGGGTCCTAATTGTGCTATAGGATCCTAACCCAGCAGTGGGCGGTAGCAGGTTGGGAACGGAGGGGGAAGTTTGCTGCCTATATTTTCACTCCCTGCCTGTCCTTTTCCCATGGGGTGGACAGGGTTGAATTTGTGACTTTATTATTATGTTTGGACAAAATCCTGACAGGTTAACACCTGAATAAATATCGTGCAGATTGGGATTTCGTACATTTGTGAGGGAGCTGTTCCCAACTTGGCAAATTGTAGACAGCCCATGTAAGCACATTATTTTTCAGAGTGCACTTGAGTGGGAACCTGTGACTCTGAAGATCCATGCAGTTCAATCACAAATAATTGAAATTCTTCCCAATGGTGAGTGGGATTTAGAAGAAATACCTCTACCGTATTCCAGCAACCAGTGAGATGCAATGACTCCTATGCTGGGGGATAGGAAAGATAGTTCTGTTAGAAAGAAATGATCTGCAATAGTTCTTAATACTAATTTTTAAATCGTTAAATTAAGCCTCAGAGACTTCAGAGCCAATGCTGTTATCCTGAACGGCTAACCCTGAATACATTTCCGAAGAAAGTATAAAATACTGCAGGGCTTTTTACAAAAATAAGCACAGGGAAAATGTTATTTTGTTGCAAGGAATAATGGACATTGCAACATCATTGAAACCGCATCTGCTTTAATTGCAAATACTAACGTTTAGTTTTTATTTTATGGTCTAGGTAGCAAATGAGAAATATTGGGGCAGAAAAGAAGTGAACATAAGAACATAAGAAATAGGAACAGGAGTAGGCCATACGGCCCCTTGAGCCTGCTCCGCCATTCAATAAGATCATGGCTGATCTGATCATGGACTCAGCTCCACTTCCCCGCCCGCTCCCCATAACTCATTATACCCTTATCGTTTAAGAAACTGTCTACTTCTGTCGTAAATTTATTCAATGTCCCAGCTTCCACAGCTCTCTGAGACAGCGAATTCCACAGATTTACAACCCTCTGAGAGAAGAAATTTCTCCTCATCTCTATTTTAAATGGGCGGCCCCTTATTCTAAGATCATGCCCTCTAGTTCTAGTCTCCCCTATCAGTGGAAACATCCTCTCTGCTTCCACTTTGTGAAACCCCCTCATAATCTTATACGTTTCGATAAGATCACACCTCATTCTTCTGAATTCCAATGAGTAGAGGCCCAACCTACTCAACCTTTCTTCATAAGTCAACCCCCTCATCACCGGAATCAACCTAGTGAACCATCTCTGAACTGCCTCCAAAGGAAGTATATCCTTTCGTAAATATGGAAACCAAAACTGGTTGCAGTGTGTATCAAAATTATGAAGGTGTTTGTTATGTCTTTAATACTCTTATGAATGACTCCACGAGGTCTAGTATTGTACTTGAGCTGCTGTGACCTTAGTCCCATTTATTGTAACTCCATAGTGAGGCACAAGCATGGTGGGCAGCCTTTTATACTGGGCCCTGCACACCTATGCAGGTGACCCTCAAGTCTCCCACTGCAGTGCCCTCTGGTGGCACACCTTATGTGACTATACAGTTAATATACATGATCTACATACATGACATCACTTCCCCCCAAGTCTTGAATGCAAATTGACTCATACATTGATGGTGACCTGGGCTTTGCTCTTCCTAGTTGACCATTGGAGGATCGCTTCTAGCTTGGGTGGGTTAATGGTGAGATTTGTTGCCAGTGGAGGTCCCTGTGGTTTCTGGTTGTGAGTCCATGACTACACCATTCTCCCCCCCACACAGAGATCAGGCTAATGGCCCGTTACATGCAAGTTGCATTCAAGTTCATCACATGGGTTTTACATTTACATCTTGGTACATTTGTTGGGTGGATTACAGTTGCGTTTCTTTTTGTGTGGTACATTTACATGATCAGTACAGGTATATCAATACAGGTAACACAAGGACAGTCTAGTTCCAGCACGGCCGGATGAGATCTGGGTCGTCTGGTGGTGGCACAATGCCCCATGCTAGTGGGTCTGTGGGGAGGTGAGCTCATTTTGCTCGAGTTGCCGGAGCTCAGGGCTCTTGCCGTTACCCCTAGTGTCGGACAGGCCCAAAGACAGCTGATGTGTCTGTGACCTCCCTGTCCTTTTTGTTTGCACAGTGTCACTGCTGCTCTCTGGGAAGCGATCTGAGCGAGTGAGCGTTTCATCTAAGCGACGGTGGGGCTGTCTCGTCTTGTCTAGCAGTTCGCAGGGGATTGCTGACTCGCTTTCCTTGAGGGCACCTTTATGAGCACTCTCTAGTTTGGGATCCTGGCTGGTCCAGGTCCCGTTCGGAGGAGCCATTGCGGGTGACCCTTCGCTCTTGGGCATTGCCATGGTGGCAAGTGGGTTTGTGGGCTGCGCCTTTTCCACCCGGGTGATGGGCGATGGTAACCGACTGCGAGCAGAGGCGCAGTTTACTGTTTCTGACCCGTGACGGTTCATGCCATCAGGTGCCTGCAAAGTTAAACCGATCTGAGGCAGGGTATCGCTACCGGTGCCTCTGCTCTCCGGGGATCGTTTACTCTGCGGCTTGTCTACTTCTGTCAGCTGTGGGGACACTTTATGATACATCATTCTGGTCCCGGGGATGCAGGCTACAGCATTGGGTAGCCCGCTGGACCTATATACGACCGTTAATTGTTCACCCGCTACATTGGCTGATTGCAATTTGCACCCGACATCGCTCAACAAATTTTGCTCGTTACAGCTGGGCTTTTACATTGGTTACCAATTTCAAGCAGTTCATTCAAAAATGGCAGCCTTTAAAATGGCCTTACTACTTTTACCCCAGTCGTCTTCCTTGCATGGAACCACGTGTCGTTGCTTCATTCGCACTGCACCTCATGGTTTGGACGCCATCTTTTCCCTGTCCATGATGTCGATTGCCGCAATCTTCTTTCCCAGGTATTCTGCCACTGAAGCTGGGAAGGTGCCCTCGGATCCAATCTTCCTCCCCAGGAGTCCTGCCACTGAAACTGAGAAGGAGCGTTCAGGTCGTGATGAGCGATCTGTACCTCGGGGGCTGCGCGGATCTGCTCTCCGGTGCCTGGTCCAACCGAAGGTGGGGGCTTGCTCTGCCTCTGAAAATGGGGGACGTTAATCGCTGGAGGGATGAAGCCTTCTCAGTTCCAATGAATCTCCCCCATCTATCTTCTTCCAAGTAGCGTTGGTCCATCACCTGAAACAATCCACAATGGTAAATTGTGCACTGCGCCATCACTTACATCCGCACTACCAACAATTGATATCAGTTCCTTGGTGTAGATGCACAGCTTTGCCTGAACCGGGACCAGCTTGGGCCATTCAGCTTGATCGTTCCATAGCCTCTCAAAGGCTTCCTGGCTCATTACTGACTGACTTGTCCCCATGTCCACTTCCATTAAGTCTAGAACGCCATTTATCTCGACTTCCATTATCACTGGAGGACAATCTGTGGTGCAGGTATATACTCTATACACTTCGTCCTGGGACTGAGCTGCCTCTCTAGCCATCGCCTCATAATCCGCGCTGGATTCACAGCCATCTGCTGACTCCTCTTCCACTTGGTGAGTCACAGCTCTTTTGCACATTTGCTGGAGGTGGCCCTTTGTGCTGCAGCCTTTGCACACGTAGTCTCTGAACCAACACTGATGAGCCCTGTGATTACGTCCGCAACGCCAGCATGGTGTTACTTGACTTATGTTTGCACCCCTCGGCAGACTCTGACTTAAAGGACTCGGGGGCCTGTACGCTCTGCCCTGGGCAGATTCACGTTCAACAGTTCTACCTGTGAAAGGCGCCATTCTATTTACAGTACTTGCCAGGTTTGAATCCTGAGAGTGAGTCATCATCTGCTTGGAGCTGCAGCTTGAGGTCATGAACACCTGGCCGATACTGATGGCCTCTCTACAGAGTGACGGTGCTTTCGGCAGACAGTAGCCTGTGAAGAAGGGCCTTATGACCGATGCCAATTACGAAGACGTCCCTCAACGCATCAGTGAGGGATGCGCCGAATTCACACAGTCCTGCCAGCCTCCTGAGGTCGGCAGCGTACTTTGTGATTTCCTGGCCCTCGGGGCGGCGGTGTGTATAAAATCGATGGCTGTCCGTGAGGATGCTCTCCTTCGGTTTGAGTTGGTCCCGAATTAGCACTTTCAGCTCCTTGTATGACTTGGTCGTTGTTTTCTCTGCTGCAAGCAAGTCCCTGACAAGGCCGTAGACCGCGGGCCCAGAACTGGTCACCAGGATAGCTCTGCGCTTATCTGCCAGCGTGGCCGGATCATTGCCTACCAGGTCGTTTGCTATGAAATATTGGTCGAGCCGCTCCGTAAAGGCTTCCCAATCTTCACCCTCTGATGCATCAACGTTAGTCATTTTTGCGTGAAAATTCATAATTTCGTCGCCAGTTGTTATGTCTTTATTACTCTTATGAATGACTCCACGAGGTCTAGTATTGTACTTGAGCTGTTGTGACCTTAGTCCCATTTATTGTAACTCCAGAGTGAGGTACAAGCATGGTGGACAGCCTTTTATACTGGGCCCTGCACACCTATGCAGGTGACTCTCAGGTCTCCCACCGCAGTGCCCTCTGGTGGCACACCTTATGTGACTAAACAGTTAGTATACATAGTCTACATACACAACAGTGTTCATGACGGTTTCCTATGTATATATATAAACTATATCTTTATAGTGAAATCATAAATGCATTTTTTTAAGAACATGTCAAGAGGGAGTTAGATATGGCCCTTACGGCTAAAGAGATTAAGGGGTATGGAGAGAAAGCAGGAAAGGGGTTCTGAGGGAATGATCAGCCATGATCTTATTGAATGGCGGTGCAGGCTCGAAGGGCCGAATAGCTTACTCCTGCACCTATTTCCTATGTTTCTATGTTTCCTATGTTGCTTGAAATACTAACTGGAGGAAATGTCATGGAGGCATGTTGCTACACACAGCAGCCACTATGTCCTACACAGTAGCTTAAAATATTAAAGCATGCCAAAATGTAAACCATTAAACATGGGAAATTAAAGGATTTAAAATGTTAATATGTTTCAGTGAAAAAGTAGTTTTTAATTTCCAGTTGTCTCCTTTTGTGCCTTCACTCCCAAAGGTGGTGACTCAAGCTGGGATACAGTTACATAGGTGCTGGAAGCCCTCCAGTTGATCACCCAAGTGGATTTTCTTTACGTGCGAACTTTCACACTGAGTGTTGGCAGGCAGCGCAGCCAAGCTCATCCCTTATCCCTAACCAATAGCAACGCAGGAGCATTTTCCAGCAGTGGTCATAGGATAGAGATCAAGAGCTGGAACACTAGCCCTGAGAGACTGAGACCAACTGTAGCACTCTTAAGTGTCTCTGGGGTAGGAACGTCAGGACTACGCTGGCTGAGGTCTGCTAACTCAGCAACCAAACCTCAGGCCTTTCAGATCTGTAAAGCCCAGTACAATCTGTGAGTTTTGTTGAATTAAATGTAATGTTCTCATGCATAAAAGGTATTCGGTGATTACTAATTCCTGCAAACAAAGACAATGTTATTATCAGGGTTGGAGTAGTGCAGTGCTAATTTTAGAATGCACTGCCAGGGAAGAATAGTTCTGCTGAGCACAGGTCAGTTTACAAGTTTCTGAGGTAATGGATATCTGAAGTGATAATACAGCAACAATCATAACAAGGGATTTAGATGACATTGTAAATTGCCAGAACAAAACTAAGGCAGCTTTAACCAACATCTGAACCCTGAGCTAAGAATACATCCTTAGCGTCAATTCCAAGGGATCTATCAGTTATATAATGATATTGGGGTAGAATTTCCACAGGGGTACTTCCAATCCCCTACTGTAACTTCAGCAAAAGATTGGCGGACACCCCGGAGCAACACCTTGAATGGCCATTTATGCTGTTTCTCTGGTGTTTCCCCCAAAGTTGTGGCAGGAGATTGGGAGAACCCCTCTGGGAATGCCACCCCAATACCTTTAAATATAAGGGTTAATTTTAAATAGTGCGTATTGGGAATTGATCAGCTAATAATATGAATAGATGGACAACCGCGTAATTCACAAAATGCACTCTCAGCAGACAAAAAGAGCGATTTCATTAAATTACCCCTGTACTGCGGACTCGATTGGGGTGATTTGGAGGTATTTTTTAAATCACCAATAATGATAGCAATGACAATATGCATTGCACAATTAAAGTTGACAACCATCAAAGTGTTCATGATATACAGCACAGAAACAGGCCATTAGGCCGAACCAGTCCATGCCGGCGTTTCTGCTCCACTTGAGCCTCCTCCCATCTTTCTTCATCTAACTATCAGCATAACCCTCTACTCTCTTCTACCTCATATGCTTGTCTAGCCTCCCCTTAAATGCATCGATACTATTCGCTTCAACCACTCCCCATGGTCGCGAGTTCCACATTCTCACCACTCTCTGGGTAAAGAAGTTGCTTCTGAATTCCCTATAGGATTTCTTGGTGACGATGTTATACTGATGGCCTCTAGTTTTGTTCTTTCCCACAAGTGGAAACATTCTTGCTGTATTTACTGTATGAAAACCTTTCATAATTTTACAGACCGCTATTAGATCATGAGAGAGCTCTTAACAACAAGCTGCTGTCACCGATAGTGGTAGATAAATGCTTAGTCCTTTCATAAAACATTCCTCTGTCCATTATTTTAACAGGGGCATTAACTCAGTTAAAATCAAAATGCTAATGCTTTCCTTCAAACAGCGGAGGAATGGCATAAGCATTTAGCGACTGTTATCAACCAAAGTTATTTCTAGTCTCGAACCATTGCAACTGTTTCAAGGGATAGAAAAGCAATTATTGGGAAAGTCAATATAATTTCTGAAACACTAACGTGCTTTATCAAAAAAAAACAATGTACATAGCAACCATCAGAGTGGGATGGATACCTGGGGGAAGGATCTGTGAATATTGCCCATCCATCATGACCGAGATAACATAAAACCTCTGTTCATCCCCTGATTTGTCTTATCATTGTTAAAAGCTAGGAAGTTCACTTTATTTCTGCCCATTTGTACCCTTTATCAGATATTAATGTTAACAGCTTAATATAGTTTAAAATGTTAGACAATGTTAAAAATATATTAATATTAGATCATCAAAGGGCTCCGACCGGAATGCTGACACCAAGCGCAGTGATATCCCTAAGTTGCAGGTAAATTATTTGGGCTAAATCCCATTGAAATATATTATTTTATTAGCTTCTAATTCTTCACTAAAATTAAAGGAGGCAGATAATTTGGCACTTTATTTCATATTTTATCCCATTTTCCTCAATTTCAAGTTAACCTGTGTCCGCACCATGACTGGGACACCAGGCACCTTACAAAGTTTAGCCACTTGCTCAGGCCAGTTGGATGTGCCAGACAGTAGCCCATAATACGCAAATATGGTAGCATTGTGGTTATGTCACTGGACGAGCAATCCAGAGGCATGAACTAATGATCTGGAGACACAAATTCAAATCCCACCATGGCAGTTGGGAAATTTAAATTCAGTTAATAAATAAATCTGGAATAAAAAGCTAGTGCCAGTAATAGAGACCATGAAAGTACTGAATCGTTGTAAAAACCCATCTGGTTCACTAATGTCCTTCAGGGAGGGAAATCTGCCGTCCTTACCCGGTCTGGCCTGTATGTGACTCCAGACCCACACAATGCGGTTGACTCTTAACTGCCCTCTGAAATGGCAGCTCATCACCTCCCTCTCTCGGGCAATTAGGGGTGGGCAATAAATGCTGGCCTTGCCAGCGACACCCATATCCTGTGAACAAATAAATTTTTTTTAAAGTTGTCTCTCTCTAATTTTTCTTTTTTGCTCCTGTCTCCTGAAAGGTATGGCCGAGATGGACAGCTCGCCACATGAGAAACACAATGCAAACCTGTGCCCTGCCTTTCAGTGGCACAACACACTGAAGTAATGCATCACCACACTGCCCACTTTGTTGAAATCCCAGTCCTATTAACATCTGACGGGCATTGCATGTGGGCAGAAACAATTAATCACAAGTTAGATAGTTGCCAGAAGAAAAAAAAAGGCAAACCAGCTAAACATGCTGAGGGCAGTAAGGGGTCACCGAGGTCTGAAGATTTAATGACATTACAGTGGGAACCGACATCCTTCAGTGATGTTATCTGAGATGCACTGTTTACTGGAGTGCAGGGACAGGCGAATAGATGGATGGCTTCAGCGGTCCTCCATCACCTGATGAGGACAGAAGATATTTGGTAAAAGCTGGGCCTTATTATTATTTGCCTGTGGTGAAAGGGTAGAGGTTATTTGTGCTGTCATTCTACCGTGCGCCTGCTTAGGGCTATCTCTACATGCCTGAGAAAGAGAGAGAAGGGATTTTTCTTTTCCTGTGGGACTCGGCTTTTTGAGCTGTTCAGGTTCAGTGCCGTTGTGTGTCATGTGCCGTGAGCAAGGCTGGTTGCAGAAATAGCAATTTCCTAAGAGCAGTCACTTTACGTTACACGAAAAAGAAAATCCAAGCAACATACCTGAGAACCGTCCTAGGCTTACTGAGGATTTTGGAGAATATGATCATAACTGAACCCTAATTCTATTGTAATTAAATGTGATCAAACTGAGCATCTGTACAACACAGAGGGGGACGATTTTAACCCGACTCACCTGCCATCGTCCCGTAACCATCTTCAGTTTTAACCTGCTCTTCTGATCAGGCGACAATGACACTCTCCTGAAGCCGCCAGAGGCCATTCTTTAAAATGCAGATTGGTGGCCGATGACAGAATCGAGCCCCGAATGCAGTTATAACTCTGCCCTGAGCGAGGAATCCATGTGCACCTGACTATTATTTGTTTGTGCGAGGTTACCTTGTGCTGTTATTCTGCCCTGCACCTCTTAAGGGCTGTCTCAACAGCGGGAAGAGGACCCGTGGCCAGAAGAAGCCATTTTAAGGCACGTTGGCCGCAAAATTTGATCTTGTAGTGCCAGCCGTTAAGACCTGTTTTCTTGAAAAAACTGGCAGTTGTCTCGCTTCTGCCCGCTTCCGGTGTGGGACACGGCAGCCGCCATTTTACCACTGTCTGCGCTCGCCTCTCCGATGTAAAAAAAAATTACATTTATATAGAGTCTTTCATGGCCACCGGACATTTCAAAGCACCAATGAATTACTATTTAGAGTGTAGTCACTTTTGTAATATAGTAAATGTGGAAGCCAATTTGCGCATAGCAAGCTCCCACCAATAGCGATGTGATAATAACCAGCTAATCTGTTTTAGTGATGTTGGTTGAGGGCTATATATTGGTCAGGACACTGGAGATAACTCCCCTGCTCTTCTTCGAAATAGTGCCACGGGATCTTTTACATCCACCTGAGAGAGCAGGCGGGGACTCGGTTTAACATCTCATCCAGAAGACAGCACCTCCGACAGTGCAGCACTCTCTCAGCACTGCAGTGGAGTGACTTTTGTGCTCAAATCCCTGGAATGGGACTTGAACCCACAATTTTCTGACTCGGAGGCGGGAGTGCTATCCACTGAGCCGCAGTTGACACTGATGAGCAGATCGCGACGTCAATCGTCATGCAATGCCTGAATTGACGCCCAACTGCAATTTTAGACTCCATACCACCCTCGGCTAACCACGCACAGATGAACTTGCATGCAGCACTTCTACAGAGACATTGTCAACCCTTCATAAAGGGACACACATATTTTTCGGGTAAGTTTCGATTTCAGCTTTTGGAGTGTTTATTTACACTTTATTTTGGTTGTGGCTTGGTGCAATATATTTATAAAGTTGTAAAAGAGTGCAGGGAGTGCTGCTGGATGCATGCAAGGCTTTGGCTATCAAAGAAAGGTCTCTGAGAAGACCACTTGCTCCCAATCCTGGGGGCTCCAGTTGCAGTTGCCCTTGGGCTGCAACATTTCATGGAGCAGAGCCAGCAAAGGGGATAAGCTGTTCACAGAGAGAAGAGGAGAAAGCAGAAGAGGAGGACACGGAGGAAAGGAGGCAACCCAGACAGCCCCTTTCTAGCCAGAATATCTGGGATCTAATCATCTGCCTGCAGTACCAGAGACAACAACCCCAATTCCCTTTCAACATTAGTCCCACACCTTACCTTCCCTCTGTCACTGACCACCACAGCGTCCTCTTGGCCATAATGCTGAAATAAACGCCACCACAAATCAAACCTTCCAATCCAACTTTATCCATATATGAATCCAATATTACATCAAAAAATCAATTAATCAATTCCCTTAGTGACTGTCTTGTGTGTGCTTTTGCCTATCATACTGATGTCACGCAGTACTACCCCAGTGACTGCAGCATGGCTGCTGGAAGGCTGCTGACTTTCAGTGGGGGACACTGCAGATGGCCTTGCAGGACGACCTCGAGGAGCTGGTGGCTGAGAGTGTCAAATCGAGTGATGGGTATTTCTTCACTCTCCTCTCCCTCATCTTGGTCAACCACTGGCTGGGCAGGCTGGATGTCTTAGTTGTGTGAAATGAGGAAGGCACAAAGGTGGAGTTGTGGTGAGGGGAGGGCAGTAAAGCAAGAGGAGCATGCTTACACCATGTGCATCAGAAGAGATTGTGGGATGAGAGGAAAGTGGGATGTGACAAGGAGGATAAAGTATTAGGATACTGGCATTTTGTATCCTTTCAGCCCACCACTGGCCAAAGGCTCGGCCTTGTACCTGCCAAGAATGGCCAGCACCGTCTCCTCCAAGGGGCTGAAGTGAAGCTAGGAATGTGAGATGTGCCTCGTGTTTAGTAGAGATTGTTGGTAGGTAAGTTAAGGGGGGGGTGGGGGTCGTGCATTGAGCAGTGTGTGTGGCTAGTGGTGCAGTTGGTCGGAGATGGTTTTTGAAGTTGAATTCACTGACCTTGACGACTTGTCTGAGGTCATGAAACTTCTTTGGTCACTGGGACCAGGTCGTGGGGGTGACACTGCTGACAGTGACAGCCTCGGTGATCTGGTCCCACCTCCTTCTTTCTGGAGGGTCTCCTGGACCCCTGTGGGTAGAGACCTCTCTTCTAGTGTTGACAACCTGTACAAAGTTGGGGTGCCGTGTGCGAGACACCGGGCCCTTTCCCTGGCCTGTTGAGTCCTTTGTGTTCGTGCTGTAGCACTTTTATCATTTTTTTCTCTGCAGAAGGCCGTTCAGCTTTAAGAGTTGAAGACTGCATAGTCTGGAAAGATTTTTAATGTTTTTTTTCCCCCAAAAGGCAGTTGAGCTGTAAGGGCTAGAGACCGCCTATCTTTGAATGATTTTTTAACTTTTTTTCAGAAGGCAGTTCATCTGTAAAGGCTCGAGGCTGCTTTCAAAAATGAAAGGCTAGCTTTAAGAGAATGCAGCTGCGCTACAGGGACGTGACATTGGGCCTCTTGCTGCACGCACAGCCTGAAGCAGAGCATTCGTCACTGGGCTGTGCGCAAAAGACATTCAAATCAACAGGCAGCACCAAAATAACCTGCTGCCTCGCTTTCTAAATGGACACGTGCCACAGCCCGTTTTTGGCCCTATCGAATTCCGAGGTCGTTTATTTTTCTTTCTTTGGGGGGGCCAGACAGGACGGGCAGGATTGCTTCTCAGGGACCCACAAGGAAGGTTTATGTCTCCTCTTCCCCAGATTCCCACAGTTCCCATCCAGAAGACCCTCCTAAAACCTCCTCCCTGTGACTTACAGTCGTACCAGTGCGCCATCCTTTGGTGTTGGTGGGTGGCCTCCTGCTTCCTGAAATTCTGCTCCCACCCGCTGGAAGCCAGGCTGTTTCGGGCAGGCTGCTGATCGGTGGCTTACAGATGAGTCTCAGGAGTTAAAATTGGCCATGCCACCAGTGGTAGCCATGCCTTTAGCTGTCCAGGTCCTAAACTCAAGGATTTCCTACCTAAAACTCCGCACCGCTCTACCTCTCTCTCCTCCTTCAAAACACATCTTAATACCTACCTCTTTGGCCAAGCTTTAGGTCACCTGTCCTAATGTCTCCTTCTTGGGCTTGGTGCCAAATTTTTGGTCTGATTATGTTCCTGCGAAGCACCTTGCGATGTTTTACTACGTTGAAGGCTCTATAAAAATGTAGGCTGCTGTTGTTTTTCATATGTTGAACTCTGTCATCCAGTCCAATTTTATTGCTTCCTCGGAGAAGTGAGGGACCCAAATATGGTAAATTTACACCAAAAATGGTTTCTGAATGCCATTGGCCAAAGCACGACTTAACCATCCACATTTACATTGTCCCTAGATTAACATGGGTTCTGTCATGTATCCTACATGTTTGCTGCTTGTACTATTACAAGGTGTGCCACCAGAGGGCACTGCAGTGGGAGACTTGTAGGTTACCTGTACAGGTGTGCTAGGCCTAGTATAAAAGGCAGGCCACCATGTGTGATCTTCACTCTGGAGTTACATTAAATGGACTAAGGTCACTGCAGTTCAAGTACAACACATTGTCTCGTGGAGTCATTATCAGAGCATCTGAAGACATAACAATTGGTGACGAGATTACGGACTTTCACGCGAAAATGGCTAACTTTGGTACGTTGCAACAATTCGCTGATGGTGATGATTGGGACACCTTTGTGGAGAGGTTCGACCATTTCTTCACAGCAAATGACCTGGCAGGCGACAATCCGACCACACTGGCTAATAAGCGCAGAGCTATCCTGCTAACCAGTTGTGGGCCCACCGTCTATGGCCTCGTCAGGGACTTGCTGGCACCAGCGAAGACAACGACCAAGACGTACGAGGAGCTTGTAACACTGATCCAAGAACAACTCAAGCCCAAAGAGAGCATCCTCACAGCCAGACACCGGTTTTATACACACTGACGACCCGAAGGCCAGGAAATCACGAAATATGCTGCAGGCCTCAGGAAGCTGGATGCACTGTGTGGTTTCAGCGACCACCTCGCTGAAGCACTGCGGGATATCTTTGTCATCGGAATTGGCCACGAAGGCCTTCTTCACAAGTTACTGTCTGCGGATTCCACAGTCACACTGCAAAAGGCCATCATCGTGAGCCAGGCATTCATGACCTCGACCTGCAGCTCCAGGCGGATGACCCATCATCAGGACTCAAACCCGGCAAGTACTGTACACAGAATGGCACTTTTTAGAGGCTAGACGGTAGAACATGAATCTCCTCAGGGGAGAGAGAACAGGCCCACAAGTCCCTTAACTCAAAGTCCGCCGAGCAGGGCTAATCGAGTAGCACCATGTTGGCGTTGCGGAGGGAATCACAGGGCTCACACGTGCTGTTTTAAAGACTATGTGTGTAAAGGCTGCAGCACAAAGGGCCACCTCCAGCAAATGTGTAAAAGAAACATGACTCACCATGTTGATGAAGAGTCTGCAGATGGCCATGAATCCAGCGCGGATTCCGAAGCGATAGTCAGAGAGGCAGCTCAGTCCCACGATGAGGTATAAGGCACGTTTACCTGCACCACTGAATGTTCCCCATTGAGGATGGAAGTCGAGATAAATGGTGTTCCAGTCTTCATGGAAGTGGACACGGGGGCGAGCCAATCAGTAATGAATCAAGAAGCCTTTGAGAGGCTATGGGACAATCAAGCTGAATGACCCAAGTTGGTCCCGGTTCAGGCAAAGCTGCACACCTACACCAATGAACTTATCCCAGTCGTTGGTAGTGCGGATGTAAAGGTACTCCATGATGGCGCGGTGCACAAGTTACCCCTGTGGATTGTTGCAGGTGATGGACCAATGCTACTCAGAAGAAGGTGGATGGAGAAGATCCATTGAAGCTGGGAAGATTTCATCCCTCCAGCGATCAACGTCCCCTGTGCTCACAGGTAAATCAAGCCACCTCCTGAGGTTGGATCCGGCACCAAAGAGCAGACCAGCACAGCACCCGAGGCACAGACCGCTCAGCCCGACTGCGTGATAGGATCCAGCTGAGACGACCCGAACGCACCTTCCAGGCTCCAGTGGCAGGACTCCGGAGGAAGAAAATCGGATCCAAAGGCGACTTCCCAGCCTCGGTGGCAGAACCCGGGGAGAAGAGGATCACAGCAGTTGACATCGTGGATGGAAGAAAAATGACGCCCAAACCACAAGGTGAGGCGCTGAAGAAAAAGAAGGCCGCGGCCAGACCACGAGGTGCAGCACTGATGAGGATTGGGGTAAAGATAGCAAGGCTCCCCTAAAGGAGGCCAGCAACCCACCACACTTAAAGGGACAGTTACACATTTGCAAACAATGTAATAACAACTGTGAGTTAGATGTAAAATGTGTAATTGATGATCAGAGTTGTGTACATGCAATAAGCAAAGAAAAGTCGTGCGATTGCGATCGGAACTACAGTTTATTTACAATGAGTAATGAAACGTGCGATGTAGGATTTCAACTGCATTCAGTTAATGCAGCGGGCAAACACCCATTGGGAGCACACAGGTCCAGCGAGCTACCCATGCTGTAGCCTGCATCCCTGGGACCAGAGTGATGCACCACGGAGTGTGGCCACAAGCAGTTAATATAGACAAGCTGCAGAGCAAGCGATCTCAGGAGGGCAACGGCATCGGTATCGATACCCTGCCCCTGATCGGCTCCACCTCTCAGGCACCCTATGGCACCAACCGCCACGAGCCTGAAAGAGCAAACTGCGCCAAGGCGCAGGCCCCAGACCCTATCCCGGGAACGAAGGGTCACCCGCAACAGTTCTCCTAAATGGGACCGTGACCAGCCAGGATCCCAAACCAAATAACACCTAAGCAAGCGAGTCAGCAGTTCCCTGTGCACTGCTAGACGACTGCTCCTCAGGGAGCAGCAGTGAACCGAGGCACAAGGAGAGGACAGGGAGATCACAGGCATCTGTGAACCTGCCCGATGCGAGGAACAACGGCAAAAGCCCCAGCAGCAGGCAACTTGTGCCAACCAGGTTCCCACTGCCAGCACTGGGCACCGTGCCGCCACCAGACTATCTGGACACCATCCAGCAGTTCTGGCACGAGCTTGTCCTCACGCACCCCAGCACTGACTGCAAGTATATATCAAGTATGTACCTCACCAGCCAAATGTACTTGCCTCACAACAGTACCACAAATGTAATGCTGTAAAGGCTATTTTTTTTTTTCTGGACTTGAATGTCTATGAATGTAATGAGCCACCAGCACAATATGTATGGATTTGTGAAAGCGAAATCATGCTTGACAAATCGTCTGGAATTTTTTGAGGATGTTTCCAGTAGAGTGGACAAGGGAGAACCAGTTGATGTTGTGTATTTGGACTTTCAGAAGGCTTTCGACAAGGTCCCACACAAGAGATTAAAGTGCAAAGTTAAAGCTCATGGGATTGGGGGTAGTGTGCTGACGTAGATTGAGAACTGGTTGGCAGACAGGAAGCAAAGAGTAGGAGTAAATGGGTACTTTTCAGAATGGCAGGCAGTGACTAATGGGGTAGCGCAAGGTTCTGTGCTGGGGCCCCAGCTGTTTACATTGTACATTAATGATTTAGACGAGGGGATTAAATGTGGTATCTCCAAATTTGCGGATGACACTAAGTTGGGTGGCAGTGTGAGCTGCAAGGAGGATGCTATGAGTCTGCAGAGTGACTTGGATAGGTTAGGTGAGTGGGCAAATGCATGGCAGATGAAGTATAATGTGGATAAATGTGATGTTATCCACTTTGGTGGTAAAAACAGAGAGACAGACTATTATCTGAATGGTGACAGATTAGGAAAAGGGGAGGTGCAACGAGACCTGGGTGTCATTGTACATCAATCATTGAAGGTTGGCATGCAGGTGCAGCAGGCGGTTAAGAAAGCAAATGGCATGTTGGCCTTCATAGCGAGGGGTTTTGAGTACAGGGGCAGGGAGGTGTTACTACAGTTGTACAGGGCCTTGGTGAGGCCACACCTGGAGTATTGTGTACAGTTTTGGTCTCCTAACTTGAGGAAGGACATTCTTGCTATTGAGGGAGTGCAGCGAAGGTTCACCAGACTGATTCCCGCGATGGCGGAACTGACATAAGACTGGATCAACTGGGCTTGTATTCACTGGAGTTCAGAAGAATGAGAGGGGACCTCATAGAAACGTTTAAAATTCTGACGAGTTTAGACAGGTTAGATGCAGGAAGAATGTTCCCAATGTTGGGGAAGTCAAGAACCAGGGGTCACAGTCTAAGGATAATGGGTAAGCCATTTAGCACCGAGATGAGGAGAAACTTCTTCACCCAGAGAGTGGTGAACCTGTGGAATTCTCTACCACAGGAAGTTGTTGAGGCCAATTCACTAAATATATTCAAAAAGGAGTTAGATGTAGTCATTACTACTAGGGGGATCAAGGGGTATGGCAAGAAAGCAGGAATAGGGTACTGAAGTTGCATATTCAGCCATGAACTCATTGAATGGCGGTGCAGGCCCGAAGGGCCGAATGGCCTACTCCTACACCTATTTTCTATGTTTCTATGTTTCTATGTATGTGGTGGGGGTGGGGGGTGGCGGGGAGAGAATGGAGTGGTAATGGACGCACAAACAGAAACCACCAGCACCCCTACTGCCAACGAAACACCACCTACTCACCCAAGATGGAAACGACCCTCCAAGGGTCAACCAGATCGAGCTAAGCCCAGAGCACAGTCAATGCATGAAGGCAATTTGCACTAAGGACTTGGGGGAGCGTGATGTCATGTATCTACATGTTTACTGCTTGTACTATTACAATGTGTGCCACCAGAGGGCACTGCAGTGGGAGACTTGCAGTTTACCTGTACAGGTGTGCCAGGCTAGTATAAAAGGCAGGCCATCATGTGTGATCCTCACTCTGGAGTTACATTAAATGGATTAAAATCACTATAGTTCAAGTACAACACATTGTCTCATTGAATCATTATCAGAGCATCTGAAGACATAACAGGTTCCATGTTTCCAAAGTGCACAAAGATAACATCTTAACCAGAGCGTATTGCAGGAAGAGCGGAAATTGCCGTTCACTGCTGTAGAACAAAGTGCAATGTCACAAGCAGAAAAGAGCAGAGCTTATGATTAAAAGTACTGAAACCATCTCACAACTTTTACTGAGGGCGAGTTATTTTCTAAGGTGGTTCGAAAGTCTGTGTAAACCGAATCAGCAATTACTTTGATTTGATACCAGAATGGAAATGTCCATGCTTAGTATAGCTGTTTCCTAGAATTACTCTCCTTTTTTTTTTTATTTGGCCTGCAGGTTGAAAGTTGTAAGAGTTTCTCAATGTATTTTATTAAACTGAAGTGCATTCATCGGAATTACTTCATGCAGTTAAAGGAGATATTTGTATCTGGCCTGGGTGCCTCCCAGTCATAGAAACATAGAAACATAGAAAATAGGTGCAGGAGTAGGCCATTCGGCCCTTTGAGCCTGCTCCACCTTTCAATATGATCATGGCTGATCATGCAACTTCAGTACCCCATTCCTGCTTTCTCTCCATACCCCTTGAGCCCTTTAGCCGTAAGGGACACATCCAACTCCCTTTTGAATATATCTAACAAACTGGCCTCAACAACTTTCTGTGGCAGAGAATTCCACAGGTTCACAATTCTCTGAGTAAAGAAGTTTCTCTTCATCTCGGTCCGAAATGGCTTACACCTTATCCGTAGACTGTGACCCCTGGTTCTGGACTTCCCCAACATCAAGAACATTCTTCCTGCATCTAACCTGTCTAATCCCATCAGAATTTTATATGTTTCTATGAGATCCCCTCTCATTCTTCAAAATTCCAGTGAATATAAGCCTAATCGATCCAGTCTTTCTTCATGTGTCAGTCCTGCCATCCCAGGAATCAGTCTGTTGAATGTTCGCTGCGCTCCCTCAATAGCAAGAATGTCCTTCCTCAGATTAGGAGAAAAAACTGTACACAATATTCAAGGTGTGGCCTCACCAAGGCCCTGTACAACTGCAGTAAGACTTCCCTGCTCCTATACTCAAATCCTCTCGCTATGAAGGCCAACATGCCATTTGCCTTCTTCACCGCCTGCTGTACCTGCATGCCAACCTTCAATGACTGATGTACCATGACACCCAGGTCTCATTGCACCTCCTCTTTTACTAATCTGTCACCATTCAGATAATAGTCTGTCTCTCTGTTTTTACCACCAAAGTGGATAACATCACATTTATCCACATTATACTTCATCTGCCATGCATTTGCCCACTCACCTAACCTATCTAAGTCACTCTGCAGCCTCATAGCATCCTCCTCACAGCTCACACTGCCACCCAACTTAGTGTCATCCGCAAATTTGGAGATACCACATTTAATCCCCTCGTCTAAATCATTAATGTACAGTGTAAACAGCTGGGGCCCCAGCACAGAACCTTGCGCTACCCCATTAGTCACTGCCTGCCATTCTGAAAAGTACCCATTTACTCCTACTCTTTGCTTCCTGTCTGCCCACCAGTTTTCTATCCACGTCAGTGCATTACCCCCAATACCATGTGCTTTAATTTTGCACACCAATCTCTTGTGTGGGACCTTGTCAAAAGCCTTTTGGAAGTCCAAATACACCACATCCACTGGTTCTCCCTTGTCCACTCTACTAGTTACATCCTCAAAAAAATTCTGGAAGATTTGTCAAGCATGATTGCCCTTTCATAAATCCATGCTGACTTGGACCGATCCTGTCACTACTTTCCAAATGTGCAGCTATTACATCTTTAATCATTGATTCCAACATTTTCTCCACTACTGGTCTATAATTCCCTGTTTTCTCTCTCCCTCCTTTTTAAAAAAGTGGTGTTACATTAGCTACCCTCCAATCTATAGGAACTGATCCAGAGTCTATAGAATGCTGGAAAATGACCACCAATGCATCCACTATTTCTAGGGCCACTTCCTTAAGGACTGTGGGATGCAGACTATCAGGCCCTGGGGATTTATTGGCCTTCAATCCCATCAATTTCCCTAACACAATCTCCTGACTAATAAGGATTTCCTTCAGTTCCTCCTTCTCACTAGACCCACGATCCCCTAGTATTTATGGAAGGTTATTTGTGTCTTCCTTAGTGAAGACGGAACCAAAGTATTTGTTCAATTGGTCTGCCATTTCTTTGTTCCCCGTTATAAATTTACCTGATTCTGACTGCAAGAGACCTACATTTGTCTTCATTAATCTTTTTCTCTTCACATATCTATAGTGGCTTTTGCAGTCAGTTTTTATGTTCCCTGCAAGCTTACTCGCATACTCTATTTTCTCCCTCCTAATTAAACCCTTTGACCTCCTCTGCTGAATTCTAAATTTCTCCCAGTCCTCAGGTTTGCTGCTTTTTCTGCCTGTCACTGGATTTTCCTTGGATTTAACACTATCCCTAATTTCCCTTGTTAGCCACGATTGAGCCACCTTCCCCGTTTTATTTTTATGCCAGACAGGGATGTACAATTGTTGAAGTTCATCCATGTGATTTTTAAATGTCTGCCATTGCCTATCCACCACCAACCTTTAAGAATCATTCATCAGTCTATCTTAGCCAATTCACGTCTCATACCATCGAAGTTACCTTTCTTTAAGTTCAGGACCCTAGTCTCTGAATTAACTGTGTCACTCTCCACCTTAATGAAAAATTCTACCATATTATGGTCACTCTTCCCCAAGGGGCCTCGTACAACAAGATTGCTAATTAATCCTCTCTCATTACACAACACTCAGTCTAGGATGGCTAGCTCTCTAGTTGGTTCCTCGACATATTGGTCTAGAAAACCATCCCTTATGCACTGCAGGAAATTCTCCTCCACCATATTGCTACCAGTTTGGTTAGCCCAATCTATATGTAGATTAAAGTCACCCATGATAACTGCTGTACCTTTATTGCATGCATGCCTAATTTCGTGTTTGATGCCATCCCCAACATCACTACTAGTGTTTGGTGGTCTGTACACAACTCCCACTCACGTTTTCTGCCCTTTGGTGTTCCGCAACTCTACCCATACAGATTCCACCTCATCCAGGCTAATGTCCTTCCTTACTATTGCGTTAATCTCCTCTTTGACCAGTAAGGACCCCATCTCCTTTTCCTTTCTGTCTATCCTTCCTGAATATTGAATACCCCTGGATGTTGAGTTCCCAACCTTGGTCACCCTGGAGCAATGTCTCTGTAATCCCAACTACATCATATCCGTTAACAGCTAGCTGCGCTGTTAATTTATCCACCTTATTACAAATGCTCCTCGCATTGAGACACTGAGTCTTCAGGTTTGTTTTTTTAATACTCTTTGTCCTTTTAGAATTATGTTGTAATGTGACCCTTTTTGATTTTTGCCCTTGATTTCTCTGTCCTCCAATTTTCTTTATCTCCTTTCTACCTTTTGCTTCTGCCCCCATTTTAGTTCCCTCTATCTCCTTGCATAGATTCCCATCGCCCTGCCATATTAGTTTAAACACTCCCCAACAGCACGAGCAAATACTCCCCCTAGGACATCGGTTCCAGTCCTGCTCAGGTGCAGACGGTCCGGTTTGTACTGGTCCCATCTCCCTCAGAACCGGTTCCAATGTCCCAGGAATTTGAATCCCTCCCTCTTGTACCATTCCTCAAGCCACGTATTCATCTTAACTATCCTGCTATTTCTACTCTGACTAGCACGTGGCACTGGTAGCAATCCTGAGATTACTACCTTTGAGGTCCTACTTTTTAATTTAACTCCTAGCTCCCTAAATTCAGCTTGTAGGACCTCATCCCATTTTTTACCTATATCATTGGTACCTATATGCACCACGACAACTGTTCACCCTCCCCCTTCAAAATGTCCTGCACCCGCTCCAAGACATCCTTGATCTTTGCACCAGGGAGGCAACATACTATCCTGGAGTCTCAATTGCGGCCACAGAAATGCCTATCTATTCCCGTTACAATAGAATCCCCTACCACTATAGCTCTCCCACTCTTTTTCCTGCCCTCCTGTGCAGCAGAGCCACCCATGCTGCCATGAACTTGGCTGCTGCTGCCTTCCCCCGATGAGCCATCTCCCCCAGCAGTATCCAAAGTGGTATATCTGTTTTGGAGGGAGATGATTGCAAGGGACTTCCTACTCCTACTCTGCCTGGTGGTCACCCATTCCCTATCTGCCTTTGTAACCTTTACCTGCGGTGTGATCAACTCACTAAACGTGCTATTCACGACATCCTCAGCATCACAGATGCATCAGAGTGAATCCATGCGCAGCTCCAGTGCCGTCATGCGGTCTGGCAGGAGCTGCAGCTGGATACACTTCTCGCACACATAGTAGTCAGGGACACTGGAAGTGTCCCTGATTTCCCACATAGCACAGGAGAAGCATGACATGGGTCTGGGCTCTCCTGTCATGACTTAACTCTTAAATTAATTAAATTGGCAACAATGACAAAGGTTTCTTACTGATACAAAAAAGTCTTTCTTTGTTCCTGTGCTGTATATTGTGAAACTGCCTGACAGAATAATTCATGCACCTTTTAAGTTACAGCGTGCCATTGATGGTAACCCCAGCTCCTCCCACCCGCCCCCCCCACCACCCTCCCAAAATCTTGGCGAAACGGTTGAAATATAAACAAGCTTGTGCCACTGTCACCAAAGCATCTCAGTTGTTTTTTTGAGGCTCCTTCAGAACTAGCAGCCCTGCTCCCAATGAACGTAAATAACATGCTGCTGCCTGACACTGAACACCAGCTGCGAACATTTTCTCTTATCACGGGTGGGCTGAGCACCCTCCTATGCAGTCGGGAACCAACCGTGTTCATGGCTGCTCTTCTTAGGCACTGTCCCCATCTTCTTCAAAGCTGCTGTCATCACCAAAACAGCAGCCTTGGCCCAGTGGGTAGCACGTCCGCCTCTGAGTCAGGCGATGGTGGGTTCGGGTCCCACTTCAGATACTTGAGCACAAAATCTAGGCAGACACACCCAGTGCAGTCCTGAGCTGTCTATCGGATGAGACGTTAAACCGAGACCCTATCTCTCCTCTCAGGTTGACATAAAAGATCCCATGGCACTATTCGAAGAAGAGCAGGGGAGTCCTGGCCAATATCTATCCCTCAACCAACATCATGAAAACAGATTATCTGGTCATTATCTCATTGCTGTTTGTGGGAGCTTGCTGTGTGCAAGTTGGCTGCACTTCCTACATTATAACAGCGACTGCACTTCAAAAGTATTGCATTGCCTGCAAAGTGCTTTAGGATGTTCTGAGATCATGAAAAGCGCCATATAACTGTAAGTCTTTCTTAAGTCTTTCTATCATGCCCTCCTCAATAAAATCAATACTCAATTCATCCAACTACTGCCTTACCTCTAATTTCTCTTTCCTCTCTTGAAAGTGTAATCATCCCTTAACTCCATGCTCCCAAAACTACCTGTTCAAATCCTTTCAATCCAGCTTTAGCCCTACCCACACCACCCAACTGGCTTGATCAAGGTGATGAATGGTGTTCTCTGTCATCGTGGAGTGTTATCCCTCTCGACCCCTCTCTGGCATTTGGTATAGTCAGCCAGTCGTTCTCCTCCATTGACCAGTTCTATGGAACTGCCCTTGACTAGTCTGAATGCAGATAGTGCAATTTTATCTCAACCCTGTGCAGTCACATTCCACAGTCACCCAATAAAGTGTCCTTGGCCCCTCCTGTTCCTCATTTACATGTTGCTCCTCAGTGACATCATCCGCAGGTACTGGTTGATGACGTTGGCACCCAGCCTTGGTGAGGACATGATGGTGTTTTGCTGTGATGATAACTAAGGTCGAATAGCCCACTGACATGCACTGACACAGGTTGAGTCAGGAGCAGCATCGAGGAGGTGCGTGGAGAGGCCTATAAAAGGCCGCGGGGTCGGGCGGTGCATCGCTGAGTCGGGAGCAGCGTCGAGGAGGTGCGTGGAGAGGCCTATAAAAGGCCGTGAGGTCGGGCGGTGCGTCGCTGAGTCGGGAGCAGCATCGAGTAGGTGCGTGGTGAGGCCTATAAAAGGCCGTGAGGTCGGGCGGTGCGTCGCTGAGTCGGGAGCAGCGTCGAGTAGGTGCGTGGTGAGGCCTATAAAAGGCCGTGAGGTCGGGCGGTGCGTCGCTGAGTCGGGAGCAGCGTCGAGTAGGTGCGTGGTGAGGACAGCGCAGCTACAAGGAGAAGGCAAAAAAGAAGTAGAAAGAAATAGAAAAGTGACGTCACAGCCAAGGGGGTAAGTGATTGGCTGGTGATTGTTAAGTAGTTTTTTCTTTTTTCTCTTCAATATCAGTGAGTAACTTTTAACACTGTTGCTGCCAATTTAAGTTAATCTAAGGGTTAAGTCATGGCAGGAGAGCTCGGACACGTGTCATGCTCCTCCTGTACTATGTGCGAAATCAGGGACGCCTCCGGTGTCCCTGAAGACTACGTGTGCGGGAAGTGTATCTGCCTCCAGCTCCTGACAGACCGCGTTGCGGAATTGGAGCTGAAGGTGGATTCACTCTGGAGCATCCACAATGCTGAGAATGACGTGAATAGCACATTTAGTGAGTTGGTCTTACCGCAGGTAAAGGGTCCACAGCCAGAGAGGGAATGGAGGACCAACAGGAAGAGCAATGCAAGGGAGGTAATGCAGGGATCCCCTGCGGTCATCCCCCTGCAACACATATACACCGCTTTGGGTTCTGTTGAGGGGGGATGACTCATCAGGGGGGAGCAGCAGCTGCCAAGTCCTTGGCACCGTGGGTGGCTCTGCTGCACAGGAGGGAAGGAAAAGGAAAAAGAGTGGGAGAGCTATTGTGATAGGGGATTCGATTGTAAGGGGAATAGATAGGCGAATCTGCGGCCGCAACCGAGACTCCAGGATGGTATGTTGCCTCCCTGGTGCAAGGGTCAAGGATGTCTCAGAGCGGGTGCAGGACATTCCGAAAAGGGAGGGTGAACAGCCAGTTGTCGTGGTGCATATAGGTACCAATGATATAGGTAAAAAATGGGATGAGGTCCTACGAGACGAATTTAAGGAGCTAGGAGCTAAATTAAAAAGTAGGACCTCAAAAGTAGTAATCTCGGGATTGCTACCAGTGCCACGTGCTAGTCAGAGTAGGAATCGCAGGATAGCTCAGGTGAATACGTGGCTTGAGCAGTGGTGCAGCAGGGAGGGATTCAAATTCCTGGGGTATTGGAACCGGTTCTGAGGGAGGTGGGACCAGTACAAACCAGACGGTCTGCACCTAGGCAGGACCAGAACCAATGTCCGAGGAGGAGTGTTTGCTAGTGCTGTTGGGGAGGAGTTAAACGAATATGGCAGGGGGATGGGAACCAATGCAGGGAGACAGAGGGAAACAAATAGGAGACAGAAGCAAAAGACAGAAAGGAGATGAGTAAAAGTGGAGGGCAGAGAAACCCAAGGCAAAAAACAAAAAGGGCCACTTTGCAGCAAAATTCTAAAGGGTCTACGTGTGTTAAAAAGGCAAGCCTGAAGGCTCTGTGCCTCAATGCAAGGAGTATTCAGAATAAGGTGGACGAATTAACTGTGCAGATAGCAGTTAACGGATATGATGTGGTTGGCATCATGGAGACATGGCTCCAGGGTGACCAAGGCTGGGAACTCAACATCCAAGGGTACTCAACATTTAGGAAGGATAGACAGAAAGGAAAAGGAGGCGGGGTGGCGTTGCTGGTTAAAGAGGAAATTGAGGCAATTGTAAGGAAAGACATTAGCTTGGATGATGTGGAATCGGTATGGGTGGAGCTACGGAATACCAAGGGGCAGAAAACGCTAGTGGTAGTTGCATACAGACCTCCAAACAGTAGTAGTGATGTTGGGGAGGGCATCAAACAGGAAATTAGGGGTGCATGCAATAAAGGTGCAGCAGTTATCATGGGTGACTTTAATATGCATATAGATTGGGCTAACCAAACTGGAAGCAATACGGCGGAGGAGGATTTCCTGGAGTGCATAAGGGATGGTTTTCTAGACCAATATGTCGAGGAACCAACTAGGGGGTAGGCCATCTTAGACTGGGTGTTGTGTAATGAGAGAGGATTAATTAGCAATCTCGTTGTGCGAGGCCCCTTGGGGAAGAATGACCATAATATGGTGGAATACTACATTAGGATGGAGAATGAAACAGTTAATTCAGAGACCATGGTCCAGAACTTAAAGAAGGGTAACTTTGAAGGTATGAGGCGTGAATTGGCTAGGATAGATTGGCGAATGATGCTTAAGGGGTTGACAGTGGATGGCCAATGGCAGACATTTAGAGACCGCATGGATGAACTACAACAATTGTACATCCCTATCTGGCGTAAAAATAAAAAAGGGAAGGTGGCTCAACCGTGGCTATCAAGGGAAATCAGGGATAGTATTAAAACCAAGCAAGTGGTATACAAATTGGCCAGAAATAGCAGCGAACCCGGGGACTGGGAGAAATTTAGAACTCAGCAGAGGAGGACGAAGGATTTGATTAGGGCAGGGAAAATAGAGTACGAGAGGAAGCTTGCAGGGAACATTAAAATGGACTGCAAAAGCTTCTATAGATATGTAAAGAGAAAAAGATTAGTAAAGACAAACGTAGGTCCCCTGCAATCAGGATCAGGGTAAGTCATAATTGGGAACAAAGAAATGGCAGACCAATTGAACAAGTACTTTGGTTCGGTATTCACTAAGGAGGACACAAACAACCTTCCGGATATAAAGGGGGTCAAAGGGTCTGGTAAGAAGGAGGAACTGAGGGAAATCCTTATTAGTCGGTAAATTGTGTTGGGGAAATTGATGGGACTGAAGGCCGATAAATGCCCAGGGCCTGATGGTCTGCATCCCAGAGTACTTAAGGAGGTGGCCTTGGAAATAGCAGATGCATTGACAGTCATTTTCCAACATTCCATAGACTCCAGATCAGTTCCTATGGAGTGGAGGGTAGCCAATGTGATCCCACTTTTTAAAAAAGGAGGGAGAGAGAAAACAGGGAATTTTAGACCGGTCAGCCTGACATCGGTAGTGGGTAAAATGATGAAATCAATTATTAAGGATGTCATAGCAGTGCATTTGGAAAGAGGTGACATGATAGGTCCAAGTCAGCATGGATTTGTGAAAGGGAAATCATGCTTGACAAATCTTCTGGAATTTTTTGAGGATGTTTCCAGTAGAGTGGACAAGGGAGAACCAGTTGATGTGGTGTATTTGGACTTTCAGAAGGCTTTCGACAAGGTCCCACACAAGAGATTAATGTGCAAAGTTAAAGCACATGGGATTGGTGGTAGTGTGCTGACGTGGATTGAGAACTGGTTGGCAGACAGGAAGCAAAGAGTAGGAGTAAATGGATACTTTTCAGAATGGCAGGCAGTGACTAGTGGGGTAGCGCAAGGTTCTGTGCTGGGGCCCCAGCTGTTTACATTGTGATTTAGACGATGGGATTAAATGTAGTATCTCCAAATTTGCGGATGACACTAAGTTGGGTGGCAGTGTGAGCTGCGAGGAGGATGCTATGAGGCTGCAGAGTGACTTGGATAGGTTAGGTGAGTGGGCAAATGCATGGCAGATGAAGTATAATGTGGATAAATGTGAGGTTATCCACTTTGGTGGTAAAAACAGAGAGACAGACTATTATCTGAATGGTGACAGATTAGGAAAAGGGGAGGTGCAACGAGACCTGGGTGTCATTGTACATCAGTCATTGAAGGTTGGCATGCAAGTGCAGCAGGCGGTTAAGAAAGCAAATGGCATGTTGGCCTTCATAGCGAGGGGATTTGAGTACAGGGGCAGGGAGGTGTTACTATAGTTGTACAGGGCATTGGTGAGGCCACACCTGGAGCATTGTGTACAGTTTTGGTCTCCTAACTTGAGGAAGGACATTCTTGCTATTGAGGGAGTGCAGCGAAGGTTCACCAAACTGATTCCCGGGATGGCGGGACTGACATATCAAGAAAGACTGGATCAACTGGGCTTTTATTCACTAGAGTTCAGACGAATGAGAGGGGATCTCATAGAAACGTTTAAAATTCTGATGGGTTCAGACAGGTTAGATGCAGGAAGAATGTTCCCAATGTTGGGGAAGTCCAGAACCAGGGGTCACAGTCTAAGGATAAGGGGTAAGCCATTTAGGACCGAAATGAGGAGAAACGTCTTCACCCAGAGAGTGGTGAACCTGTGGAATTCTCTACCACAGGAAGTCGTTGAGGCCAATTCACTAAATATATTCAAAAAGGAGTTCGATGTAGTCCTTACTACTAGGGGGATCAAGGGGTATGGCGAGAATGCAGGAATGGGGTACTGAAGTTGCATGTTCAGCCATGAACTCATTGTATGGCGGTGCAGGCTCAAAGGGCCGAATGGCCTACTCCTGCACCTATTTTCTATGTTTCTATGTTTCACACACTGAAAAATGGTGAGTTACTGTAATGTATGTATGCCTGGGTTTACCTGCAACCAGGGGGAGCGAGCGTCAGAGTTCATTGGGCCACAGACACACATGTGCAGCCCTTGTATATAAAAAAGCCTCCATATTTAATCCTCATTTGAGAGCTTGTAAAGTAGAGTTTGGTCGCACCTGATTGAATTCACGGTACTAAGCCTATTGAATTATTGCATATGCAACATTTGGTGACGAGGCAAATATGAACTTTCACGCACAAAAAAAAATGAGCACCATTGGTATCTTGGAGCAATTCGTGGAGAGAGAAGACTGGGGGGATTTTACAGATCGCCTCGGCCAGTACTTTGTGGCCAACAAGATGGATGAAGACACTGACGTAGTTAGGCGCAGGGCGGTTTTCCTTATGGTTTGTGGTCCAAAAATCTATGGCCTTATAAAGAATCTGTTCTCACCTGCACGTCCAATGGAAAAGACCTATGAGGAATTGTGTGCTCTGATTCAGGACCATCTCAAACCTAAAGAAGGCATCATTATCTCGAGATAACACTTTAAAAGCATGTTTGTTCTGAGGGCCAGGACGTGGCAGAATTTGTTGCCAGCCCGAGATGTCTCGCTGGGCCGTTTAAGTTTGGAACCACATTGAAAGACATGCTGTGCGACGTCTTTGTAATAGGCATAAACCACGAGGTGACCCTTTGGAAGCTGCTGGCTGCGGAGACGCTGGATCTGAGCAGGACCATCACGATCGCCCACGCTTGCCTGACCATGGTCGATAGTACAAAGCAGATATCCTCGCAGAGTCAGAACTCCACGGCAAGTACTGTGCAGGGCCTACCTGACTGTGTTTTTGAAACCTGTAGCTGCTCAAAGTCCACCATTGGCCATGAATCCAATTTCACCCTGTTGGCCTCGTGAGAGCAACCATCGACCTCATCAGTGCCATTTCAGGCAGTATAGTTGCAGAGGCTGTGCGAAAATGGGGCACCTTCAACGGATGTGTCCGTAGTTCATGAAGCGTGCTGTGACACACCACGTGGATGATGATGACCGATCCGGAGCAGATCCGGCAATGCAACCCGAGATACCCAAGGAGGAAGTGTATGGTGTACATGCGTTCCTGACAAAGCGGCAACCAATAATGATTGAAGTAAAATTGAATGGCGTGCCGGTATCTATGGAATTAGACACGGGTGCGAGTCAGTCAATTATGAGCCAGAGGACCTTCGAAAAGCTGTGGGACACCAAGGCTGTGTAACCCAAGCTGAGTCAAGTAAATGCAAAATTGCGTACCTATACCAAAGAGCTCATACCAGTGATTGGCAGTGCAGCAGTCAAGGTGTCGTACGATGGGGCGGTTCATGATCAATCACTGTGGATTGTTCCAGGCAACGGTCCAATGCTGTTCAGTAGGAGTTGGCTCGAAAAAATAAAGTGGAACTGGAACGATATTAAAGCTTTGTCATCGGTGGATGATGCTTCGTGTGTTCAAGTGCTGAGCAAATTTCCCTTGCTGTTTGAACCGGGCATCGGCAACTTCACGGGAGCCAAGGTGCAGATCCACCTGGACTCGGATGCAAGACCCGTCCATCACAAAGTCCGGGCGGTCCCATATACGATGAGGGAGAAGGTCAAAATCGAATTGGACAGACTCCAACGTGAAGGGGTCATTTCACTGGTCGAATTTAACAAATGGGCTAGTCCCATTGTTCCTGTGCTGAAGAGTGATGGCACTGTCAGGATTTGTGGAGACTACAAGGCTACGATCAACCGAGTTTCGAAACAGGATCAGTACCCATTACCAAAGGCTGATGACCTGTTTGCAATGTTAGCTGGGGGAAAGTCGTTCACCAAATTGGATCTGACGTCGGCCTATATGACACAGGAGCTTATCGAATCGTCGAAAAAACTTATGTGCATCAATACGCATAAAGGGCTGTTCATTTCAGAATTCGCTCAGCTGCAGTCATATTTCAGAGAAACATGGAGAGTTTACTGAAGTCTGTCCCTAGAACCGTGGTGTTCCAAGATGACATTCTAGTCACAGGTCGTGACACTGCCAAACACCTGCACAACCTGGAAGAGGTTCTACATCGTATGGACAAAGTGGGGCTCAGGCTAAAACGTTCAAAGTGCATCTTTATGGCACTGGAAGTCGAATTCCTGGGAAGGAAGATTGCTGCAGACGGCATCAGGCCTACGGATTCGAAAACAGAGGCCATAAAAAATACACCCAGACCCCAGAATGTGACGGAGCTGCGTTCGTTCCTTGGTCTTCTCAACTACTTCGGTAATTTCTTACATAAATTGAGCACATTATTAGAGCCACTGCACATGCTGCTCAGAAAAGGCGACAACTGGGTTTGGGGTGTCTCTCAAGACAGGGCCTTTGAAAAGGCTAGAAATCTGCTTTGTTCCAACAAATTGCTGGTATATTATGACCCGTGCAAATGTTTAGTATTGGCCTGTGATGCTTCATCACATGGGGTTGGTTGCGTGCTCCAACAATCCAATGAGTCGGGCAAACTACAACCCGTTGCATACGCGTCGCGAAGCATGTCTAAAGTGGAACGAGCCTACGGCATGGTAGAGAAAGAAGCTTTAGCCTGCATATATGGGGTTAAAAAATGCACCAGTATCTGTTTGGGCTTCATTTCGAGCTTGAAACCGATCACAAACCGCTCATATCTTTGTTTTCAGAGCGTAGAGGTATCAATACCAACGCGTCGTCCCGCATCCAGAGGTGGGCGCTGACATTATATAATTCGGCATAGATCTGGCACTGAGAATTGTGCCGATGCATTGAGCCGTTTACCGTTGCCCACACCGGAGGTGTAAATGCCACAGCCCGCAGACCTACTGTTGGTCATGGATGCCTTTGTGAGTGAAGGGTCGCCTGTCACTGCTCAACAAGTTAGGACCTGGACCAGCCAGGATCCGATCTTATTGGTTGTAAAACGTTATGTCCTTAGTGGTGATTGGTCGGCCATTCCCAGGGAAGTACGTGATGAGACCAAACCTTACAACCATCGCAAAAACAAACTATCCATTCAATCTGATTATTTGCTCTGGGGTAATCGTATTGTTATGCCTAAGAAAGGCAGAGAGAGATTTGTACGGGATTTACACAGCACCCATCCCGGTATTGTGATGATGAAGGCCATTGCCAGGTCTCACGTTTGATGGCTTGACATTGACTCTGATTTGGAGTCATGTGTGCATCAGTGCAACACTTGCATGCAGTTAAGCAATGCACCGGTGGAATCTCCACTAAGTCTGTGGTCGTGGCCATCCAAACCATGGTCGAGGATCCACATCGACTATGCGGGTCCTTTCCTGGGCAAAATGTTTTTGGTGATGGTGGATGCGTGTTCCAAATGGATAGAAAGTGTAATCATGTCATCCAACACATCCACAGTCACCATTGAGAGCCTTCGTGCCATGTTCGCCACTCATGGTCTGCCCGACATCATTGTGAGCGACAACGGATCGTACTTCATGAGTTTGGAGTTTCAAGAGTTTATGAGTCTCAATGGTATCAAGCACGTAAAGGTCAGCACCATTCAAACCCGCTTCCAATGGTCAAGCGGAGCGGGCCGTCCAAACCATCAAGCAGAGCCTGAAATGTGTAACTCACGGTTCTTTACAGACTTGCTTGTCACGCATACTGCTTAGTTACAGGACAAGGCCCCACATGCTTACCGGGGTCCCCCCTGCTGAACTGTTGATGAAGAGAGGTCTCAAGACCAGACTCTCGCTTGTCCACCCTAATCTTAACGATCACGTCGAAAACAGATGTCAACATCAGCAGTGGTATCATAATCGCACTGCCGTATCACGCGACATCTCTATTAATGATCCTGTGTATGTGCTAAATTATGGTCAAGGCCCCAAGTGGGTCACTGGCACTGTTACGGCCAAGGAGGGTAACAGGGTGCTTACTGTCAGTCTCACTAATGGGCAAACATGCAGGAGGCACATTGATTAGATGAAATTGCGGCACACAGACGAACCGGAACAGCTTGAAGAAGAAACCATCAATGACCAACCGATTCATATTCAGCCATCAGAAGACCCTGCTGTTGTCAATGAATCTGGACCTTCAATCTCCGACATGGACACTGCCACTCCCATTAGATCGGCTACTCAGCTTCAAGTCATGAATGACTCGGAGAGCTCACCCACATCTAGAATTGAACTGAGATGATCAACTAGGGAATGGAACGCCCCGGACCGTCTCAATTTGTAAATAGGACTGATATCAAGGTCTTGGGGGGAAATGATATAAGGTATGTATGCCTGGGTTTACCTGCCACCAGGGGGAGCGACCGTTGGAGGTCATTGGGCCACAGACATACATGTGCAGCCCTTGTATATAAAGATAGCCACGATGTTTAATCCTCACTTTTCGAGCTAATAAAGTAGAGTCAGGTCGCACCTGATTGAGTTCATGGCACTAAGCCTATTGAGTTAATGCATATGCAACACTTACCATACTGCCTCTGGAATTTATTCCCCAGCTTATATCACGCCCTTCAGAAGAAATAGCACGAGGAGAAAACTCATAAGAGGGAATTGCCTCCATTTATAACATCAGATTATGTGACAAAGCAGATGAATACATTGCCCCTTTAATAAATTGCAACCTTCTCAGAAAGTGAGTACAACAAACGTAATTGTTAGTCACAGAAACAGATGCTATCTTTGACAAGGCCAGCAGAAAATCTTAAATATTTGGTATGAGGAGGATAAATAATCTAGGACATTATAGCTGGTGAGTCAGTAGTTTTCTTGCCCAGTTAATACTGAGCAGAAAATTGCAATCACAGGGGTAACAGTAGTTTCACTGGTTAATTGTGGCTATGCATTTTTCGATATATGTTTAACACTTTGTTAACTGTATACTGGTCGTGAATAAGAACACCATTCGACCTGTTATTGGGAGGCTGTTCCTATTCACTACAGTTAGATCAGCAGTTGTATGTCCCCCCTCCTTCCTTACACTACCAACAAAATAGAATTCAATTTTACCAGCACTGACAGACTTCATTTAATTTTTTTAATTTGTTTTAACGAGGGTTTAATTTTTTTTTTAAATAGGATTTGCAATGTAGAATGAGCATTCAAACTTTAGTGATCAAATTATGCATCCAATGTTGCTGCATGGTTCACTATGTTCAACTGATCTATTTAACAGAAGAACATAAGAAATAGGAGCAAGAGCAGACCATATGGCCTCTCGAGCCTGCTCTGCCATTTAATACGATCATGGCTGATCCGATCATGGACTCAGGCCCATTTCCCTGCCCGCTCCCCATAACCCCTTATTCCCTTATCGGTTAAGAAACTGTATATCTCTGTCTTAAATTTATTCAATGACCCAGCTTCCACAGCTCTCTGAGGTAGCGAATTCCACAGATTTACAATCCTCTGAGAGAAGAAATGCCTCCTCATCTCAGTTTTAAATGGGCGGCCCCTTATTCTAAGATTATGGCCCCTAGTTCTAGTCTCCCCTATCCGTGGAAACATCCTCTCTGCATCCACCTTGTCAAGCCCCCTCATTATCTTATATGTTTTGATAAGATCACCTCTCATTCTTCTGAACTCCAATGAGTAGAGGCCCAACCTACTCAACCTTTCCTCATAAGTCAACCCCCTCTTCTCCGGAATCAATCTTGTGAACCTTCTCTAAGCTGCCTCCAAAGCAAATCTATCCTTTCTTAAATATGGAAACCAAAACTTTACACAGTATTCCAGATGTGGCCTCACCAATACCCTGTATAACTGTAGCAAGACTTCCTTCCTTTTATACTCCATCCCCTTTGCAATAAATACCAAGATTCCATTGGCCTTCCTGATCACTTGCTGTACCTGCATACTAACCTTTTGTGTTTCATGCACAAGTACCCCCAGGACCTGCTATACTGCAGCACTTTGCAATTTCTTTCCATTTAAATAATAACTTGCTCTTTGATTTTTTCTGCCAAAGTACATAACCTCACATTTTCCAACATTATACTCCATCTGCCAAATTTTTGCCCACTCACTTAGCCTGTCTATGTCCTTTTGCAGATTTTTTGTGTTCTCCTCACACATTGCTTTTCCTCCCATCTTTGTATCGTCAGCAAACTTGGCTACGTTATACTAGGCCCCTTCTTCCAAGTCATTAATATGGATTGCAAATAGTTGGGGTCCCAGCACTGATCCCTGCGGCACCCCACTAGTTACTGATTGCCAACCCGAGAATGAACCATTTATCCTGACCCTCTGTTTTCTGTTATATAATTGTATTATTGTGATGTTCTGGATGGAGATATAAGTAAATCTTCCTGTTGCATGGTTACTATAAGGAGCCTGTGAGATGCCGATGAAAGTGTGGAATTTAGCCCCAGTGGGAATTAAGCCTTAGAGGGAGTTCAGTCTTAAACTGTCATTCGACAGAGTTTTATTTTCTTTACTTTCCCTAAAATTACTACTTTACTGAAGTGAGTAAGAGGAGTTTGATTCTTGCTACTGAAAATTAATGTTGACACTGTCTACATTTTTTAAGTTAGTCCTAAAAGTACAGCAGTGCTGGGAAGCCCAGTAATGTGCACGATGTGTGATATGTGTCGGGCCATCAGGGGTGCAGTCACTGTTGTAATGTGGGAAACACGGCAGCCAATTTGCACACAACAAGCTCTCACAAACAGCAATGTGATCATGACCACATAATCTGTTTTGTTATATTGACTGAGAGATAAATATTGACCAGGACACCAGGAATACCTCTTTTGTTCATCTTCAAAATAGTGCCAAGATATCTTTTATGGTCACCTGAGAGAGGACCTTAGTTTAACATTTCATCCGAAAGACAGGCACCTTCGACAGTGCAGCACTTCCTCAGCACTGCATTGGAGTGTCAGCCTAGATTTATGTGCTCAAGTCCCTGGAGTGGGATTTGAACCTCTAACCTTATTACTCAAAGGTGATGGGTCCAGGGGCAGTACGTTTGCACCAATTGCAATGGGTAGATAAAGGGGAACCGGTGGATGTAGCGTATTTAGATTTCCAAAAGGCATTCAATAAGGTGCCACATAAAAGGTTGCTATGCAAGATAAGGGGTTGTGGGTAATATATTATATAAGAACATAAGAATTAGGAGCAGGCATAGGCCATACGATCCTTTGAGCCTGCTTGGCCACTCATTAAGATCATGGCTAATCTTCGACCTCAACTCCACTTTCCTGCCCGTTATCCATATCCCTTGATTTCCCTCGAGTCCAAAAATCTTAACATGGATAGAGGATTGATTAATAGACAGAAAACAGAGAGTAGGGATAAACGGGTTATTTTCAGGTTGGCAGTCTGTAACTAGTCAGGTGCCACAGGGATCAGTGCTTGGGCCTCAGCTATTTACAATCCATATTAATGACTTAGATGAAGGGACTGAGTGCAATGTATCAAAGTATGCTGATGATACAAATCTAGGTGGGAAAGTAAGCTGTGAGGAGGACACAAAGAGCCTGCAAAGGGATATAGACAGGTTAAGTGAATGTGCAATAAGGTGGAAGATGAAGTATAATCCAGGGAAATGTGAGTTTATTCACATTGGCAAGAAGATTAGAAAAACATATTCTTTTTTAAATGGTGATAAACTATTAAATGTTGGTGTTCAGAAAGATTTAGGTGTCCTCGTACACGAAACGCAGAAGGTTAGCCTGCAGGTAAAGCAAGTAATTAGGAAGGCAAATTGTATGTTGGCCTTTATTGCAAGGTGGTTGGAGTAAGGAAGAATTACTACAATTGTACAGGGCTTTGGTGATACCACACCTGGAGTACTGTGCACAGTTTTGGTCTCCCTATCTGAGGAAGAACATACTTGTCTTAGAGGTGGTGCAATAAATGTTCACCGTGCAATGAATAAAAAGAAAGACTTGCATTTATATAGCGCCTTTCATAACTATCGGACATCTCGAAGCATTTTACACCAATGAAGTACTTTTTGGAGTGCAGTCACTGTTGTAATGTGGGAAATACGACAGCCAATTTGCACACAACAAGCTCCCACATACAGCAATGTGATCATGACCAGATAATCTGTTTTGTTATATTGACTGAGAGATAAATATTGACCAGGACACCAGGGATACCTCTCTTGCTCATCTTCAAAATAGTGGCATGATATCTTTTATGGTCACCTGAGAGAGCAGACGGGGCCTTAGTTTAACATCTCATCCGAAAGACAGGCACCTTCGACAGTGCAGCACTTCCTCAGCACTGCAGCACTTCCTCAGCACTGCATTGGAATGTCAGCCTAGATTTATGTGCTCAAGACCCTGGAGTGGGAACCTATAACCTTATTAGTCAAAGGTGAGTGTGCTACCCACTGAGCCACAACTGACAATGGGTAGATAAAGGCGAATGAGTGGATATAGTACATTTAGATTGATCCCTGGGATGAGAGAATTTTCCTATGAGGAGAGATTGAGTAGATTGGGTATATACTCTCTGGAGTTTAAAAGAATGAGAGGTGATCTCATTGAAACCATGAGATTGTAAGGGGTAGATGCTGAGAGGTTGGCCATGCACAGCTGCAACCAGGCTCTCCCATCACTCCTTCCATATGCTGATGGAGGGAGTCACAACACGCAGTGAGGTTCTCTTCCCTTCCAATGGATGGAAGAGACCTCCCCAGGACACAAGCGCAGCCTGGTTGCACATTGGACAGGAGGACACAAGCAGGGATGGCATCAGGAGGATCAGGCTGCAGTGGCGCAAACCTTTCAATGATCTAAGTGTATTATGAAACGTTACTGCAAAGCCACACTCAACCTCATACTGCTGTGCCACTCATCACATCCTCATCACTCTGCCTTCCCTACCCTACCCCTGCACATCCTTACTCACACCAACTTACCTTATACCCCCACCCAACCCTCTCTCTCTAGCTACATTATCACTTCCCCATCTCAGTAGCCACCCCTCACATTCACCGTCATCCTAGTCCAATCATACTAACAACTAACAATGCACAAGGGTAGGCACTTGGATGTTTTAGCCAATGTTCATGTAAAATTGCTGCCAATGTGCTGTCAAACATTGAAACCTTTACTTTCAACACTTTGTGTTCTTAGACAGATTTGTGTGCACCTTTGGAAGTGGCTTAATGAGTTGCAGTGAATGGTGAGGCATAACGGAACGCCCTGCAATGGTGATGAATGTGAAAGGAATGGCTTGGACATTGTAGGAATGCTTTATGGTGTTGGTATGGGGTAGTGCCAACCTGGCGCATCATGTGACAGCCAGGGTATACAGCATCAAGTGAAGTAAATCTGGCCATGATGAGGCAATCCCTGCCATCCCAGGCAGCAATGTGGTCGAGTGCTGATGTCTTGTGTTCTGTGCAATTGTGCATGGTCCTGGCCTGCTGTCAATCATTTAAAATTTAACAGCTGACCTGCCACCGATCCTGTCCTCTGAGCACAGGCAAAATTACGGGTGTTGTGTCACCTGGCTGATGGGTCTAGAACTAAGGTGTATAGTCTCAGGATAAGGGGTTGGCCATTTAAGCCAGAGATGAGAAGGAATTTTTTTCACTCAGAGGGTAGTGAATCTTTGGAATTCTCTACCTTAAAGGGCTGTGGATGCAGAATCATTGAGTATATTCAAGGCTGAGATCAATATTTTTTTGGGCTCTCGGGGTATTGAGGGATATGGAGATAGGGCGAGAAAGTGGAGTTGAGGTCGAAGATCAGCCATGATCTTATTTAATGGTGGAGCAGGCTCAAAGGGCCATATGGCCTACTCCTGCTCCTATTTCTTATGTTCTTAAGTGTCCAAAAATGAAGTCTCTGGAGCAGATTATCTCTGTGCTTGAGCTGCAGTGGGTCACAATCAGCAGCCTCAGAGAGAGTGAGGCATTTCTGGATAGGGTCATCCAAGAAGCAGAGCTAAACAGCACACAGTGGTAATGTACAAGGAGAGAAGTGGGTGACCATTCATAGGGCAAGCAAAGGGAGGCTGCAGTCACAGGTGCAGTCAGCCCCTAAGTTACTGCCCAACAGATACTTACCCTGACATTTGCACAAGGGTTCCCCAGTGGAAGATTGATGGAACCCCGGGACAGCCTTCCAGCGTTTCCATATATCTTCCCCAAAGATGCGGCCAGAGATTGGGAGAACCTTCTGATTATTCAGGCTCATCAACATAGAGAGTTGTTCCACTTGTGGGGAAGAGCAAACCTAGAAGCCATCAATATAAGATCGGCACCAAGAAATCAAATAGGGCATTCAGAAGAATTTTCCTCACCCAGAGAGTGGTGAGAATGTGGAACTCGCTACCACAGGGAGTGGTTGAAGCGAATAGTACAGAGGCATTTAAGGGGAGGCTAGACAAGCATATAAGGGAGAAGGGAATCGAGGGTTATGCTGATAGAGGTGGATGAGGAAAGACGGGAGAAGGCTTGAGTGGAGTATAAACGCGGCATGGACTGGTTGGGCCGAATGGTCTGTTTCTGAGCTGCATATCCTCTGTAATCCTATGTCATCATGTTGGCCCAGTATGAGGTGGACAGTCACAGTGACACAGAGGTAGGTGGTCCTGGGCAACATTGCGGCCATTGAAGCAAATAGGGTGAAAGGCAGATAGACTACAAGAATAGGAGAGCAGTAGAAATGGGAAATTCTATAATCAGGAAGTCCTGAATGGTATTTTTCTCCCTGATGACAGAGTGAAGAACATCATAGAAACATAGAAATTTACAGCACAGAAGGAGGCCACTTCGGCCCATCATGTCCACGTCGGCCGACAAAGAGACGCACGGCCCTTGATCAGCAGCCCTGAAGGTTACATATAAACCTATGAACAATGAACAATGGCGGAAAGTTAAAGAGCACCCAGCCCAACCAGTCCGCCCCACACAACTGCAACACCCCTTGCACCGAAACATTCTACACTCCACCCCAACCGGAGCCATGTGATCTCCTGGGAGAGGCAAAAATCATGGAACAGGTGGGAAAACCCCTGGAAAGGGAAGGAGAAGAGTGAAAAGTCATGGAGCCAATGAAATAGATAAAGGTTTAAGGTCATGCAGAGGGAGCTTAAGACATTTTTCACTAGATTAAAAAAAAAATCCTCAAGTGCTAATTCGAGGCCCTGGGATACATACTGGACAGGTTAAGTTAAAGAAGATGAGGGAAGGGTCCACATTTTTTTAGGCATTAGAGTAAGTTCTGGAACAAGAGAAGGTTTATCAAAGGGACAACCTTCACCTGAACCAAAGCAGTACTAATGTCCTTCTGGAGAGCAAATAGAGCAGTGAGGAAGGATTTAACTTAATGTGGCAAAGGGTAGGGAAAGTCTAGGTTTTAAACTAGAGAGGGAGAGGAGGAGTAATAAAACCATAAGAATGGAAGCCAAAGACTTGACTGAAATAAACATTATCAGAGGAGAAAGGAAAAAAATAGCCTGAGGTAATGAAAGGGGCAAGGGATATCAAAAAGGTAAATGAGAAGACCAGGAAAAAGAAAGAATACATTCCAAAACAATTAGAGTGGTATATATTTAAATACACAACAAAATAACAACAACTTTCAGTTATATAGCACCTTTAATGTAGTAAAACAAAGCATTCAAAACATAATTGGAAAGTTAGAAGCGTTAGTAATTATGGAGGAGATGCTTTAGGGTGGCTATATCAGAGATGTGGCTTATGTTTGGATAGGACTGGGAACTTACTAATCATGGTTATTTTCAGGAGAGCCAATGAGCGGAAAGAAAAGAGTGAGCTGGCCGTGTCAGTGAAGGATTCTTTTTTTATTATTAATTCCTGGGATGTGGGCGTCTCTGGCAAGGCCAGCATTTATTGCTGGATGCGTTTATTTGTATTAATAAAATAGCCGCTGTGTCTCCGATTGGCTCTCCATTGTCACATGACCTATTGCTGATCGGTCCCCTTAAAGGATAAGCCGCACCCTGAAGATTTTCTGAAACGTGTAACTGGAACCGCCCAGCCCAAGTTCTGACTGACTTATAAATTGTAATTCGATGCATTCTGACTTCAGAAGCCAGAGAGGATAGATCTCGAACAACCCAGCAAAAGCCACCAATTTTCAGCTGAAGTCCCTTACCCCAGCGCAAGTGCTGCCTCCCCCAGCAGAAGTCCATTACCTCATCATAAGTGCATCCCTCTCCCAGCCGAAGTCCCTTATCTCAGCGCAAGCACAGGATCTTACCCCGCCCTCCGCACCATAGATGAGGCATTGTGAGGGTCAGGGATTGTTAACAGGTTTATTGGGTATAAAGTGAATAGTGAGTATCGTGACTTCTGGATTTCATCCACTCCAACGATGTCCCTGACGCACCAAGCTTCCCGAGAAACATGATCCATCCTCCCCAAGTTCCCTATCTCCCCTGCGTGTGTCTTTCTCCCCACAGCCCCTCTCGCCCCACCGCCGCCCCTCTCTCTCCCGATAGCCCTCTCTCCCCACCGCTTCTCTCTCTCTCTCCCCTGCCGCTTCTCTCTCTCCCTGGCTCAGTCGGAGGCTCAGCAGCTAGCTCGGACAATGTGGTCAATTGCGGGGCCCCACATCCGGTTCAGTGCCCCACGTCTAGTTCCGGTTTCAGACAGGAGGTGTCGGGGGGCAGGGTATGGAGGACACATTTATTGTCCATCCCTAATTGCACTTGAGAAGCTGATAGCGTACTACGTTCTTGATAATTAGGCCACTTCGGAGGGCAGTTAAGAGTCAACCACATTGCTGTGGGTCTGGAGTCATATATAGGGCACATAAGGACAGCAGATTTCCTTCCCTAAAGGACATGAGTGAACCAGATGGGTTTTAACGACAATCTGACAGTTTTGTGGTCACCATAACTGATACTAGCTTTTCATTCCAGATTTTTAATGAACTAATTTAAATTCCCCAACTGCCATGATGGGATTTGAACTCATGTTTCTAGATCATTACATAGACATAGAAACATAGAAAATAGGTGCAGGAGCAGGCCATTCGGCCCTTCGAGCCTGTACTACCATTCAATATGATATTGGCTGATCATTCAACCTCAGTACCTCACTCCTGCCTTCTCTCCATTCCCCTTGATCCCTTTAGCCGTAAGGGCCACATCTAACTCCCTTTTGAATATGTCCAACGAACTGGACTGAACAACTTTCTGTGGCAGAGAATTCCTCAGGTTCACAACTCTCTGGGTGAAAAAGTTTCTCCTCATCTCGGTCCTATATGGCTTACCCTTTATCCTTAGACTGTGTCCCCTGGTTCTGGACTTCCCCAACATCGAGAACATTCTTCCTGCATCTAACCTGTCCAATCCCGTCAGAATTTTATACGTTTTCATGAGATCCCCTCTCATTCTTCTAAATTTCAGTGAGTATAAGTCTAGCCAATCCAATCTTTCCTTATATGTCAGTCCTGCCATCCCGGGAATCAGTCTGGTGAACCTTCGCTGCACTCCCTCAATAGCAAGAACGTCCTTCGTCAGATTAGGAGACCAAAACTGCAAACAACACTCAAGATGTAGTCTCACCAAGGCCCTGTTCAACTGCAGCAAGACCTCCCTGCTCTTATACTCAAATCCCCTCGCTATGAAGGCCAGCATGCCATTTGCTTTCTTTACTGCCTACTGTACATGCGTGCCGACCTTCACTGACTGATGTACCATGACACCCAGGTCTCGTTGCACCTCCCCTTTTACTAATCTGTCACCATTTAGATAATAATCTGCCTTCCTGTTTTTGCCACCAAAGTGGATAACTTCACATTTATCCACATTATACTGCATCTGCCATGCACTTGTCCATTCACCTATCCTGTCCAAGTCACTCTGCAGCCTCTTAGCATTCTCCTCGCAGCTCGCACCGCCACCCAGCTTAGTATCATCTGCAAACTTAGAGATATTACATTCAATTCCTTCATCTAAATCATTAATTTATATTGTATATAGCTGGGGTCCCAGCACTGAATCATGCGGTACCCCACTCGTCACTGCCTGCAATTCTGAAAAGGACCCGTTTATTCCCACTCTTTGCTTCCCGTCTGCCAACCATTTCTCTATCCACGTCAATACATTACCCCAATACCATATTGCACACTTGTGTGGGACCTTGTCTCTTGTGTTGTACCTTGGTAAAAAACCTTTTGAAAGTCCAAATACACCACATCTACTGGTTCTCCCTTATCCACTCTACTAGTTACATCCTCAAAAAATTCGAGAAGATTTGTCAAGCATGATTTCCCTTTCATAAATCCATGCTGACTTGGACCGATCCTGTCACTGCTTTCCAAATGTGCTGCTATTACATCTTTAATAATTGACTCCAGCATTTTCCCCACCATCGATGTCAGGCTAACCGGTCTATAACTCCCTGTTTTCTCTCTCCCTCCTTTTTTTAAAAATGGAGTTACATTAACTACCCTCCAATCCATAGGAACTGATCCGGAGTCCATGGAATGTTGGAAAATGACCACCATGCATCTACTATTTCTAGGGCCACTTCCTTAAGTACTTTGGGATGTAGACTATCAGGCCCTGGGGATTTATCAGCCTTCAGTCCCATCAATTTCCCTAACACCATTTCCTGACTAATAAGGATTTCCCTCAGTTCCCCCTTCTCGCTAAACTCTCGGTCCCCTAGTATTTTCAGGAGATTATTTGTGACTTCCTTAGTGAAGACAGAACCAATGTATTTGTTCAATTGGTCTGCCATTTCCTTATTCCCCATTATGAATTCACCTGACTCTGACTGCAAGGGACCTACGTTAGTCTTCACTAATCTTTTTCTCTTCACCTATCTATTGAAGCTTTTGCAGTCAGTTTTTATGTTCCCTGCAAGTTTACTCTCATACTCTATTTTCCCCCGCCTAATTAAACTCTTAGTCCTCCTCTGCTGAATTCTAACTTTCTCCCAGTCCTCAGGTTTGCTGCTTTTTCTGGCCAATTTATATGCCTCTTCCTTGGGTTTAACACTTGCCCTAATTTCCCATGTTAGCCACGGTTGAGCCACATCCCTTTTTTATTTTTAGGCTTCTGGATTACTAGTCCAGTAACATAATCACTATGCTACCGTTCCCGCAAATCACACCACTACAATGTAAGGAGTCACATGAGTTGCATTATGACATCATTCCATATGGATCGAGTTAAGAAATAGGAAGATAAATGATACAATTCTCCAAACGATGAAGGTGAGACAGGGGATGTGATTTGTAGACCATTCAAAGAGAGATGTAAGCACCACATGGCAATACCATTGGGTGATTTAAACTATCTCAAGACAGGTTGGAATAAAGGTAGTGGTCAAAGTCAGGAGTGCTTTCTACGTCAGCTTGTTTCCAGCCCAATAAGGAAAGAAGCATTGCTTGATTTCGTTCTTGGAAATGAAGTTAGGCAAATAACTCATTGGGAAATAGCAACCACATTGTTAGGTTTAATGTAAGAATAGAAAGGTTTAATTAAGAGTTAAAGATAAGGATGCTGGTCTGGAAAAGGCAAAGTTCAGCGAGATAAAAGGGCAGTAGTAAAGTAGTTAAGGCAACAAGCCATAGATGCATTTAAGGGGAAGCTGGGTATTCTGCAGCGAGTGTCTCACCTCCTGACTCCCCAAAGCCTTTCCACCATCTACAAGGCACAAGCCAGGAGTGTGTTGGAATACTCCACTTGCCTGGATGAGTACAGCTCCCACAACACTCAAGAAGCTCAACAATATCCAGGACAAAGCAATCCGCTTGGTTGTGACCCCCATCCACCACCTTAAACATTCACTCCCTCCACCACCAGCGCACCGTGGCTGCAGTGTGTACCATCTACAAGATGCACTGCAGAAACTCACCAAGGCTTCTTCGGCAGCACCTCCCAAACCCACGACCTCTACCACCTAGAAGGACAAGGGCAGTAGGCACATGGGAACACCATCACTTCCAAGATTCTCTCCAAGTTACACAGCATCCTGACTTGGAAGTATATCACCATTCCTTCATTGTCGCTGGGTCAAAATCCTGGAACTCCCTTCCTAACAGCACTGTGGGAGTACCTTCACCAGAAGGACTGCAGCAGTTTAAAATGGCGGTTCACCACCACCTTCTCAAGGGCAATTAGGAATGGGCAATAAATGCTGGCCTTGCCAGCGATGCCCATATCCCAGAACGAATAATTTAAAAAAAACACATGAGGGAGAAAGGAATAGCAGGATATGTTGATGGAGCTGGATGAAGATGGAGGGGAGGAAGCTCATAAGGAGCATGAACAGGAGCATGGACTATTATGTATGAATAAAGAGTCTGACTAGATACTGTGAGCTCAAAGTAAAGTATGACCTTAGTCTTTTATTGCAGGTCTCCAGAGTGCCTCTCCAGCCTGTGAGGCCTCCTTAAGTACCTGTGCTCCCAAAGGATTGTGGGATCCCTAGGGACTCCAAGGGATGAGCCCTCTGGTGGCTACACAAAGTATCTGCAGGATGACAGATAACAACACTCCTCCCCCCCCCCCCACCCCCGCAAAGTTAATAGTGTAACTATTTACGTGGTGAGTTGATCTGGGGCCTTTTTTCCCCTGGTTGATCATCTCAGTGCAAATGCTGGTTTTGGTGAATCGTTTGTTGGGCTCTTGCTGGGCTGCTGTGCAGCTGGCCTTGCTGGGCTGCCTGGTGTGGTGAGTCCTGCTGGGCTGCTACGGGTGATGGGTTCTGCTTCGTGGTCAACCACGGTGTCGGTTGCCACTAGTGTGTTTGTTGGGGGGTCAAAGAAGGTAGGGTCCAATGTGCGTTGCTCTGGATAGTCCGTGAATCTGAGTTTGATTTGGTCCAAGTGTTTCTGGTGAATAAGCCCGTTTGAAAGTTTGACCTGAAACAACCTACTCCCCTCTTTAGCCACAACAGTGCCAGGAAGCCACTTGGGACCTTATCCATAATTCAACACAACTACACGATCATTGATTTCAATTTTGCGTGTCACATTTGCGCTAACATGATATGTACTTTGTTGAAGCCACCTGCTTGCTACCTGTTCATGTAGAGCAGGGTGGACTAACGAGAGCCTTGTCTTAAGTGCGCTTTTCATGAGCAGATCAGCAGGTGGAATCCCAGTGAGCGAATGGGGTCTCGTACGGTAGCTAAGCAGGACTCGGGATAGGCAAGTCTGCAGTGAGCCTTCAGTTACCCTCTTCAAGCTCTGCTTGATGGTTTGCACGATCTCTCAGCCTGACCATTGGCTGCTGGTTTGAACGGGGCAGATGTAACATGTTTGATCTCATTAGGGTCATGAACTCTTTGAACTAGGCACTGGAGAAACATGGCCCGTTGTCACTCAAAAGTACATCCGGCAGGCCGTGCGTGGCAAACATGGCCCGCAGGCTTTCAGTGGTGGCAGCGGACGTGCTTGCCAACATTATCTCACATTCAATCCATTTGAAGTACGCATCTACAACCACTGGGAACATTTTACTCAAAAACGGGCCTGCATAGTCGACATGGACCCTGGACCACAATTTGGAGGGCCAAGGCCATAAACTTAGTGGCGCCTCCCTGGGTGCATTGCTTAACTGCGAGCATGTGTTACATTTGTGCACGCAAGATTCTAAGTCCGCATTGATACCGGGCCACCATACATGGGATCTGGCTATCGCTTTCATCATTACAATGCCTGGGTGAGTACTGTGGAGATCACTGATGAAAATGTCCCTGCCCTTCTTGGAGACCACTACCCGATTACCCCACAGAAGGCAGTCTGCCTGTATAGACATTTCATCTTTGCGCCACTGGTATGGCTTTATCTCTTCCTGCATTTCCACTGGGACACTGGACCAGCTCCCGTGAAGCACACAATTTCTTACTAGGGACAGTAAGAGGTCCTAGCTTGTCCAGTTTCTAATTTGTCGGGCCGTGACGGGTGATTGCTCACTCTCAAATGCTTCCATAACCATGACTAAATCTGTGGGCTGTGCCATTTCCCCCCCCCCGTGGTGGGCAATGGCAGCCTACCGAGAGCATCGGCGCAGTTTTCTGTGCCTGGCCTGTGGTGGATGGCGTAGTTGTATGTGAACAACGTAAGCGTCCATCTCTGGATCCGGGCCGATGCATTCGTATTTATCCCCTTACTTTCGGCAAAGAGGGATATCAGTGGCTTATGGTCGGTTTCCAATTCAAATTTTAGCCCAAACAGATATTAATGCATTTTCTTTACCCCATAAACACACGCTAACGCTTCTTTTTCAATCGTGCTGTATGCTCTCTCAGTCTTAGACAGACGTCTGGATGCATAAGCAATCGGTTGCAATTTCCCAGATTCATTAGCTTGTTGCAATACACACCCGACCCCATACAATGACGCATCACATGCTGGTACCAAACGCTTACACGGCTCGTACAACACAAGCAATTTGTTTGAGCATAACAATTTTCTAGCTTTAACAAAGGCATTTTCTTGGCTTTTGCCCCATACCCATTCGTCTCTTTTACGCAGTAAGGCGTGCAGTGGTTCTAACAGTGTGCTAAGACCCGGTAAGAGTTACCAAAGTAGTTCAGGAGTCCTAGAAATGACCGCAGCTCTATCACGTTCTGTGACCTCGGTGCATTCTCGATTGCCTCCATCTTCGAATCGGTGGGCCTGATGAAGTCCGCCACGATTCTTCTCCCCAGGAATTCCACTTCAGGTGCCAGGAAAACACACTTCATGCATTTTAACCTGAGCCCCACGCGGTTGAGTCAACTAAGTACCTCCTCCAGGTTCTGCAGATGCTCGACTGTGTCCCAACCTGTAACCAAGATGTCATCCTGGAAGACCACCGTGCACAGGACCGACTTCAGTAAGCGTTCCATATTTCTCTGGAATATCGCCACAGCTGATCGAATCCCAAACGGGCATCTGTTGTAAATGAAGAGACCTTTGTGCGTGTTGATGCAGGTGAGGCTCTTTGATGATTCCTCCAGCTCCTGCGTCATGTAGGCCGAGGTCAAGTCCAGCTTCGTGAACATCTTTCCTCCAACCAGCCTCACAAAAAGGTCGTCTGCCTTTGGTAGTGGGTAATGATCCTGCAGGAAGAAATGATTGATAGTTACTTTGTAATCACCACAGATTCTGACGGTGCCGTCTCCCTTGAGGACTGGAACAATCAGACTGGCCCACTCGTTGAATTCGATCGGCGAAATGATGCCCCCTCATTGTAGCTGGTCCAGCTCGATCTCCACCTTCTCTCTCATCATGTATGGTACTGCTGTCGCATTGTGATGGATCGGTCGTGCCCCCAGAATTAGGTGGATCTGCACTTTTGCTCCTTGGAACTTCCCGATGCCTGGTTCGAACAGCAAGGGGAACTTGTTTAAGACCTGGGCACACGAAGTGTCATCAATGGACGAGAGCGCTCAGACGTCGTCCCAGTTCCAGCGTATCTTTCCCAACCAGCTCCTGCCGAGCAACATGGGACCATCACCCGGTACCACCCACAGTGGTAGCTTGTGCACCGCTCCATCGTAGGAGATCTTTACAGTAGCACTTCCGATTATGGGAATCAGTTCCTTTGTGTAAGTTCTCAGCTTAGTGCGAATGGGAGTCAGGAATGGTCTTGAGGCCTTGCTGCACCACAATTTACCTAAAGTCTTTTTGCTCATAATGGACTGGCTCACGCCCGTGTCCAGCTCCATTGACACCGGGAGTCCATTTAATTCAACTTTCAGCATTATCGGGGGACATTTTGTGGTGAATGTGTGCAACCCATATACTTCTGCCTCCTCGGTCTGAGGCTCTGGTTCGTCGTGATCCGCTGTGGATCTGTCCTCCTCTGCAACATGGTGGTTTGCAGGATTAGCAGGGTTTGCAGCTCACCTGCACATATGGTGGAGGTGTCCCATTGTTCCACAGCTCTTGCAAACTTAGCTTCTAAGTAAGTAGCAGTTTAATTTAAAGGGGAAAAGTTAAATAGTTGGGAATCTTTCAGGGTCAGGCAGAGAAAAACAAGGTAACTCTCCAGTAGGAGACAATTAGCAGCTAGTTAAAACCAGTTCTGTAAACGACTGACCAGTAGTGAGTCATCTGACCGAGATACAGGTTAAAAAGAGGCAGCTCGTGCAGAGCATGGAGTGCAGCAGCATAGAATGGCATTCGTGAGTTTGGTAAGTGAGTGAGCTTTAAGTGCAGGTGGGGGTGGTAGGTGCTGTTTTGTCTTGTTTTTCCAACCAGTGCTGACACTAGAGCAGCTGATAATGAGTGCGAGAGTAGGAGATGGAGGCTCAGAGACCAGCCCAACCAACTGCAGACAAAGATAGAGGGGTGCGAAATTGAGAGGTGACATCACAGCCAAGCTGGTAAGTGGTTGGCTGTTCGACTGGTAAGTATAACTCTCTTTTAGACTGACTTTTAGATTGGTTTAATTGGCAGCGAACTACTAAGTATCTGTTTGGTGATTAAGTAAATTTTAGTAAGGAAATTAATTTAAGGGTTAAGTCATGGCAGGAGAGCTCGGACCCATGTCATGCTCCTCCTGTGCTATGTGGGAAATTAGGGACACTTCCAGTGTCCCTGACTACTATGTGTGCAGGAAGTGTGTCCAGCTGCAGCTCCTGACAGACAGCATGACGGCACTGGAGCTGCGGATGGACTCACTCAGGAGCATGCGCGATGCTGAGAATGTTGTGGATAGCACATTTAGTGAGTTGGTCACACCGCAGGTAAGGGTTAGGACAGATAGTGAATGGGTGACCAAGAGATAAGGCAAGAGCAGGAAGGTAGTGCAGGAGTCCCCTGCGGTCATCTCCCTCCAAAACAGATATACCGCTATGGATACTGCTGGGGGAGATGACTTACCAGAGGAAGGCACCAGCAGCCAGGTTCATGGCACCATGGGTGGCTCTGCTACACAGAAGGGCGGGAAAAAGAGTGGGAGAGCTATAGTGATAGGGGACTCTATTGTAAGGGGAATAGATAGAAGTTTCTGCGGCCGCAACCGAGATTCCAGGATGGTATGTTGCCTCCCTGGTGCAAGGGTCAAGGATGTCTCAGAGCAGCTGCAGAGCATTCTGGAGAGGGAGGGTGAACAGCCAGTTGTCGTGGTACATGTAGGTACCAACGATATAGGTAAGAAGCGGGAAGAGGTCCTACAAGCTGAATTTAGGGAGCTAGGAGTTAAATTAAAAAGTAGGACCTCAAAGGCGGTAATCTCTGGATTGCTACCAGTGCCACGTGCTAATCAGAGTAGAGGGAGCAAGATAGATAGAATAAATACGTGGCTTGAGCAGTGGTGCAAGAGGGAGGGATTCAAATTCCTGGGACATTGGAGCCAGTTCTGGGGGAAGTGGGACCTGTACAAAAGGGACGGTCTGCACTTGGGCAGAACTGGAACTGATGTCCTGGGGGCAACATTTGCTAATTCAGTTCGGGAGAGTTTAAACTAATATGACAGGGGGATGGGAACCTATGCAGCGAGATAGGGCGAAGTAATTTGGAGTCAGAAACAGATGGTAGAAAGGTAAAAACAATAGTGGAAGGCCGAGTAAACAAAGGCAAGAAACAAAAAGGGCCACACTACATCATAATTCTAAAAGGACAAACGGTGTTAAAAAAAGCAAGCCTGAAGGCTTTATGTCTTAATGCAAGGAGTATTCATAATAAGGTGGATGAATTAACTGTGCAAATAGATGTTAACAGATAAGATGTGACTGGGATTACAGAGACGTGGCTCCAGGATGATCAGGGCTGGGAACTCAACATCCAAGGGTATTCAACATTCAGGAAGGATAGAATAAAAGGAAAAGGAGGTGGGGTAGCTTTGCTGGTTAAAGAGGAGATTAATACAATAGTTAGGAAGGACATTCGCTTGGATGATGTGGAATCTATATGGGTAGAGCTGCAGAACACCAAAGGCCAAAAAACGTTAGTGGAAGTTGTGTACAGACCTCCAAACAGTAGTAGTGATGTTGGGGAGGGCATCAAACAGGAAATTAGGGGTGCATGCAATAAAGGTGCAGCAGTTATCATGGGTGACTTTAATATGCACATAGATTGGGCTAACCAAACTGGACGCAATACGGTGGAGGAGGATTTCCTGGAGTGCATAAGGGATAGTTTTCTAGACCAATATGTCGAGGAACCAACTAGGGGGGAGGCCATCTTAGACTGGGTGTTGTGTAATGAGAGAGGATTAATTAGCAATCTCGTTGTGCGAGGCCCCTTGGGGTAGAGTGACCATAATATGGTGGAATTCTGCATTAGGATGGAGAATGAAACAGTTAATTCAGAGACCATGGTCCAGAACTTAAAGAAGGGTAACTTTGAAGGTATGAGGCGTGAATTGGCTAGGATAGATTGGCGAATGATACTTAAGGGGTTGACAGTGGTTGGGCAATGGCAGACATTTAGAGACCGCATGAATGAACTACAACAATTGTACATCCCAGTCTGACGTAAAAATAAAAAAGGGAAGGTGACTCAACCGTGGCTATCAAGGGAAATCAGGGATAGTATTAAAGCCAAGGAAGTGGCATACAAATTGGCCAGAAATAACAGCGAACCCGGGGACTGGAGACATTTAGAACTCAGCAGAGGGGGACAAAGGGTTTGATTAGGGCAGGGAAAATAGAGTACGAGAGGAAGCTTGCAGGGAACATTAAGACGGACTGCAAAAGCTTCTTTAGATATGTAAAGAGAAAAAGGTTAGTAAAGACAAATGTAGGTCCCCTGCAGTCAGAATCAGGGGAAGTCATAACTGGGAACAAAGAAATGGCAGACCAATTGAACAAGTACTTTGGTTCGGTATTCACTAAGGAGGACACAAACAACCTTCCGGATACAAAAGGGGTCAGAGGGTCTAGTAAAAAGGAGGAACTGAGGGAAATCCTTATTAGTTGGGAAATTGTGTTAGGGAAATTGTTGGGATTGAAGGCCGATAAATCTCTAGGGCCTGATGGTCTGCATCCCAGAGTGCTTAAGGAGGTGGCCTTGGAAATAGCGGATGCATTGACAGTCATTTTCCAACATTCCATATACTCTGGATCAGTTCCTATGGAGTAGAGGGTAGCCAATGTGACCCCACTTTTTTAAAAAGGAGGGAGAGAGAAAACAGGGAATTTTAGACCGGTCAGCCTGACATCGGTAGTGAAGTAAAATGATGTAATCAATTATTAAGGATGTCATAGCAGCGCATTTGGAAAGAGGTGACATGATAGGTCCAAGTCAGCATGGATTTGTGAAAGGGAAATCATGCTTGACAAATCTTCTGGAATTTTTTGAGGATGTTTCCAGTAGAGTGGACAAAGGAGAACCAGTTGATGTGGTGTATTTGGACTTCCAGAAGGCTTTCAACAAGGTCCCACACAAGAGATTAATGTGCAAAGTTAAAGCACATGGGATTGGGGGTAGTGTGCTGACATGGATTGAGAACTGGTTGTCAGACAGTAAGCAAAGAGTAGGAGTAAATGGGTACTTTTCAGAATGGCAGGCAGTGACTAGTGGGATACCGCAAAGTTCTGTGCTGGGGCCCCAGCTGTTTACATTGTACATTAATGATTTAGACGAGGGGATTAAATGTAGTATCTCCAAATTTGCGGATGACACTAAGTTGGGTGGCAATGTGAGCTGTGAGGAGGATGCTATGAGGCTGCAGAGTGTCTTGGATAGGTTAGGTGAGTGGGCAAATGCATGGCAGATGAAGTATAATGTGGATAAATGTGAGGTTATCCACTTTGGTGGTAAAAACAGAGAGACAGACTATTATCTGACTGGTGACAGATTAGGAAATGGGAAGGTGCAACGAGACCTGGGTGTCATGGTACATCAGTCATTGAAGGTTGGCATACAGGTACAGCAGACGGTTAAGAAAGCAAATGGCATGTTGGCCTTCATAGTGAGGGGATTTGAGGACAGGGGCAGGGATGTGTTGCTACAGTTGTACAGGGCCTTGGTGAGGCCACACCTGGAGTATTGTGTACAGTTTTGGTCTCCTAACTTGAGGAAGGACATTCTTGCTATTGAGGGAGTGCAGTGAAGGTTCACCAGACTGATTCCCGGGATGGCGGGACTGACATATCAAGAAAGACTGGATCAACTGGGCTTGTATTCACTGGAGTTCAGAAGAATGAGAGGGGATCTCATAGAAACGTTTAAAATTCTGATGGGTTTGGACAGGTTAGATGCAGGAAGAATGTTCCCAATGTTGGGGAAGTCCAGAACCAGGGGTCACAGTCGAAGGTTAAGGGGTAAGCCATTTAGGGCCGAGATGAGGAGAAACTTCTTCACCCAGAGAGTGGTGAACCTGTGGAATTCTCTACCACAGAAAGTAGTTGAGGCCAATTCACTAAATATATTCAAAAAGGAGTTTGGTGTCGTCCTTACTACTAGGGGGATCTAGGGATATGGCGAGAAAACAGGAATGGGGTACTAAAGTTGCATGTTCAGCCATGAACTCATTGAATGGCGGTGCAGGCTCGAAGGGCCGAATGACCTACTCCTGCACCTATTTTCTATGTTTCTTTGTTTCTATGTTCCCTTTGAAGTGGCATGAATGGAAACGATGATCACACCCGCAGCGCCAACATGGTGTTAATGGCCTTGCATTCATCACCCTTGATGTTGGACTCCGAGACATCTGTGGATGTGCAGTTATAGGCATGTGGGGCCTGCCCTGTACGTTGCGATTTGAAAACAACATCACTTTGTTCACAGTACTTGCAGCAGCACTCATGTGCTGAGAGATTTGCTTGGTATTGTCATTGGTGGAAATGAACGCCTCGGCTATCGCTGTGGCTTTACTCAAGATCGGGGTCTCTACAGTCAAAAGTTTGCGAACTATCACTTCATGACCAATGCCAAGTACGAAGAAGTCCCTGAGCATGTACTCCAAATGTGAAATAAAAAATGCGCACGCTGTGGTGTTAAAACTCCACAGCATGCAGGAAAACCTGGAATTTCCTGACCCGAAACACTGCCACTCCACCCCTCAACTCGGAAAACATACCCCTGTTAATATCAGGGCCAGTATTCCCATGTCCAAAATTCTACCTTAATTCAGAAATGAATCTTGTAATATTTACTACCAGGCCACCCTCTTGTGTTTTCAGGATGAAAATGGAGCTCCACTGATGTCTTAGGAGTATAAAAGCAGGCAAAGGCAATTCAGGTAATGGAGTCTGCTCCACCATTCTGTTAACCATGCCATCATTTCAAATCTCAATTCCCAGCTTTCTCCATATTCTTTACTACTTTTCCCAGTAAACACCTATCTCCCTTTTAAACATCTTAAACGATTTTGCATCTGTGTTCTTCTGTGGCAGTGCATTCCACATTCTCACAGCCTTTTGTGGGAAGAAATGTTTTCTGGATGCACATTTGTGGTTTAATAAATAAACGCACCAGCTGCTGAACTCAACAGACCGGCAGGGTCCCAGGGTTCAGCCCTCGGTCTGTGCTGAACTAGCTGATCTCAGCCAACAAGGACACTGCAATTGACCTTCAACCCTGATCACTGTTCAGTGACTAACCCAGGAATGTGGATATCAAGAAAAGGCAGGACTGAGGTTGACTGTGATGTCCTACGTTAAGAGGTGATTTGATAGAGGTGTTCAAAGTCATGAAGGGTTTTGATCGAGTAAGTAAGGGGAAACTGTTTCCAGTGGCAGAAGGGTCGGTAAGCAGAGGACAAAGATTCAAGGTGGTTGGCAAAGGAACCAGAGGCGACATGCGGAAACATTTTTTTACACAGCGAGCTGTATGATCTGCAATGCACTGCCTGAAGGGTGGTGGAAGCCAATTCAATCGTAACGTTCAAAAGGAAATTGCATGTACTTGAAGGGGAAAGATTTACAGAGCTACGGGGAAAGAACAGGGGAGTATGACGAAATGGATAGCTCTACCAAGGTGCCGGCACAGGCACGATGGGCTGAATGACCTCCTTCTGTGCTGTAGCATACAATGATACCATGATATGATACTATGATACATGATCAAATAGCTAGACTAACACAGGAAGAATAGACACTTGGTTGAGGCATTTGGTGAGTGTTGGGCTCTAGGAGAAAGCTTATGGTTAGGGTTAGACCTCCCTTCACCAATGGATCTCTGTAGCTGTAGCATTGACTGGCTTCAACTTGGTACAGTTTAATACGTTCTGCCTCTGAGTCAATAGATTGTGGTTTCAAGCCCCATTCCAGCTTTTGAATACATAATCGAGCTTGACATGTTAGTGTAGTACTGAGGCAGCTGCTGCACTTTAGATAGATTGTTAACCCTGTTTGCCTGTTCAGATGGATATAAAAAAATCCCATTGCACTTTTAAAAAAGAAAGAGCAGGAGTCTCCTAATGCCCTGGTCAACATTCCAATAATACCACCAACTCATAGCACCAAAACTGGTCATTAATCTCACTGCTGTTTGTGGGGCCTTGCTGTGTGCAAATTGGCTCCTGCATTTGCCTACATAATAATGGCAACATTTCAAAAGTAATGAATTGGCCGTGTGGTATTACGAGACATCCTGAGCACATATAAGGTGTAATAGAAATGAACTTTATTTTTTTTTCTTCTTCAGGAGAGGAGAGAAAATTTGAAATAGGAAAAGAAATTAGCTTAAAAGTTTAACACTAGTTTAAATTTATTTATTTAATTTATGTGCAGAATCTGGACAAAACTGGAACCTTGCTGAAAGGTAAGCTCCAATCACAGTGACAAACAACCATCTTCATATACTAATGCCCAGCTACCGTCACATTCAATTGGGCTGATTTGTCTTGCCGCTGCTCCATTTTTAGGCATAAAAGGGGCGGTTAAAGAACATTTTTTTTTAAATCAACAACTTACCACTGGAGGTTTGACTTTTCAGGTAGACTTCGATTTAGGTGGCAAGTGCTCCTGCCTGAAACAGGTAGAAGCCTCATTAATATATTTAAATAGGTGACAAATTACGCAGTTTGGATCTCAATTTGGTTTTGCTGTCAATCAGTGCTGTCATCGCTGCTTCCTCAGCTTACCCACAAGCCATGAATATTACAGGTTTGCGGGTGGCCATTTGCAGCCCTACTTAAAGGGATCATGAGCTGCAGTCAGGTAAGCTGGAAGCAGGTCTGCCAATTATATTTTCTTCATTCTTTTTTGAACTTTGAAGCCTTAAAGACTCCCTTGAATTTAATTCCTTGCCGCTGGGTGTGCGCTTTACATTTCCCTGCCACTTAAACCTGCTGTTCCACTGACCCGCCCCAATCTTTTCAGCACCCCTCCCACCCACCCCTCCCCCTCCACACACACTTTAAAGGTGCTGCTATAGGCCCAGTCGATCAGTCTCTGGCTCCGACCCATCCCCGTGCCCTCCCAAAGAGTGAGTTGTCAGTAAACAGCGTGATTAGCATTGGCATCTCACCAGTTCACCAGGCCCGACCACAAGAACCGATCTGTCCTTCCCGTCTACTTCAGCTTGTAGACGAAGCAATCACCCTGCCCACCACTCGTCAGTGTCGGCCAGACACAACAGCTGACTCCAATATTTTTTTCAGTTGTTTAGAATCAGGAGAGGCTGGTATTCAACTCATGTCTCTATGGCCATGGAGTAATTAACAAAACCCATGTCTAAGAATAGCAATTTCAGGTCCGAGGTCAGCTCCTCCTATGTATTTAGTGACATGAGCTAGCCGCAGTGACCCAGCACCACTTAGGAGGGTTCCTGCTTTAGATAGGAAATGATAAAGGTCAACTGCATAAGCCCTCTTTACAAGGCAGGGAAAGACATGATAAACTTGAAATCGAGTAACCTGCACTATATAATTTTTTTGGCTGAGATTGACTCATTCTTAAGATTTAAGTGCTCAAAGGTGCAATTCACCCAGTCTACAAAAATGTAAACAAAAGCGAAATACTGCGGATGCAGGAAATCTGAACTAAAAATACAAAATGCTGTAACACACTCAGCAGGTCAGGCAGCATCTGTGGAGAGAGCAACGGAGTTAATGAGCTTGCGTCAGAACAACAACAACAACTTGCATTTATATAGTGCCTTAAACGTGGTAGGCACATGGTGCTTCACAGGAGCAATTATCAAACAAAATTTGACACCGAGCCACATTAAGGAAATATTAGGACAGGTGACCAAAGATTTGGTAAAAGTGGTAGGTTTTAAGGAGCGTGCTAAAGGAGGAGAGAAAGACTGAGATGTTTAGAGAGGGAATTCTAGAGCCTAGGATCCTAGGCAGCTGAAAGCACGGTCACCAATGGTGGAGCAAAGAAAATTGATGAAGCTCAAGAGGCCAGAATTGGAGAAGTGCAGAGATCTCGGAGGGTTGCAGGGTTGGAGGAGGTTACAGAGATAATTTGCCTAAAGTGGACTGGGAAAAGAGATTCAAAAGTGAGACGGTTGATGAGCAGTGGCAAAAATTTAAGGAGATATTTCATAAATCTCAACAAAAATATACTTCAATGAGAAGGAAAGACTGTAAGAGAAGGGATCCATGGCTAACTAAGGAAATAAAGGATAGTATCAAATTGAAAACATAGAAACATAGAAACATAGAAACATAAAAAATAGGTGCAGGAAATGCTTTTCGGCCCTTCGAGCCTGCACCACCATTCAATAAGATCATGGCTGATCATTCCCTCAGTACCCCTTTCCTGCTTTCTCTCCATACCCCTTGATCCCCTTAGCTGTAAGGGCCTTATCTAACTCCCTCTTGAATACATCCAATGAACCGGCATCAACAACTCTCTGCGGCAGGGAATTCCACAGGTTAACAACAAGGGCATACCAAGTGGCCAAGACTAGTGGGAGGCCAGAGGATTGGGAAACTTTTAAAAGCCAGAAAAGAACGACTAAAAAAAAATAAAAAGAGGGAAGGTAGATTATGAAAGTAAACTAGCACAAAATATAAAAACAGATAGTAAGAGATTCTACAGGTATATAAAAAGGGAAAGAGTGCCTTGAGTAAATGTTGGTCCCTTAGAGGATGAGACTGAGGAATTAATAATGAGGAACAGGGAAATGGCAGAGATTTTGAACAAATATTTTGTATCAGTCTTCACGGTGGAATACACTAAAAACATACTTATAGGGAGGGAGGAACTAAAAACAATCACTATCACTGATGAAGTAGTACTCAGTAAAATAATGGACAAGTCCCCTGGACCTGATGACTTACATCCTAGGGTCTTAAAAGAGATGGGTGCAGAGATAGTGGATGTATTGGTTGTAATCTACCAAAATTCCCTGGATTTGGGGAGGTCCCAGCGGATTGGAAAACCGCAATTGTAACGCCCCTATTTAAAAAAGGAGGCAGTCAGAAAGCAGGCAACTATAGTCCAGTTAGCCTAACATCTGCCATTATTAAGGAAGCAATAGCAGGACATTTGGAAAAGCATAATTCAGTCAAGCAGAGTCAGCTTAGTTTCATGAAAGGGAAATCATGTTTGAAAAATCTGCTGGAGTTCTTTGAGGATGTAACGAACAGGGTGGATAAAGGGGAACTAGTGGATGTGGTATATTTGGATTTCCAGAAGGCATTTGATAAGGTGCCACATAAAAGGTTACTGCACAAGATAAATGTTCATGGGGTTGGGGACAGTATATTAGCATGCATAGAGGATTGGCTAACTAACAGAAAACAAAGAGTCGGGATAAATGGGTCATTTTCCAGTTGGCAAACAGTAACTAGTGGGGTGCCGCAGGATTGGCGCTGGGGCCTCAACTATTTACAATCTATATCAATGACTTGGATGAAGAGACCGAGTGTAATGTAGCCAAGTTCGCTGATGATACAAAGATGGGTGGGAAAGCAAATTGTGAGGAGGACACAAAAAATCTGCAAAGGGATATAGACAGGCTAAGTGAGTGACCAAAATTTTGGCTGATGGAGTATAATGTGGGAAAATATGAGGTTATCCACTTTGGCAGAAAAAATAGAAAAGCAAATTATAATTTAAATGGAGAAAAATTGCAAAGTGCTGTAGTACAGAGGGACCTGGGGGTCCTTGTGCATGAAACACAAAACGTTAGTATGCAGGTACAGCAAGTAATCAGAAAGGCAAATGGAATGTTGGCCTTTATTCCAAAGGGGATAGAGTATAAAAGCAGATACGTCCTGCTACAACTGTACAGGGTATTGGTGAGGCCGCACATAGAGTACTGCGTTCAGTTTTGGTCTCCGTATTTAAGGAAAAATATACTTGCATTGGAGGGAGTTCAGAGAAGGTTCACTAGGTTGATTCCGGAGATGAGGGCGTTGATTTATGAAGATAGGTTGAATAGGTTGGGCATATACTCACTGGAGTTCAGAAGAACGAGAGGTGATGTTATCAAAACATATACGATTATGAGGGGGCTTGACAAGCTGGATGCAGAGAGGATATTTTCACTCATAAGGGAAATTGGAACTTGAGGGCATAGTCTCAGAATAAGGGGCCACCCATTTAAAACTGAGATGAGGAAGAATTTCTTCTCTCAGAAGGTTGTAAATCTGTGGAATTTTCTGCCCCAGAGAGCTGGGATATTGAATATATTTAAGGCGGAGATAGACAAATTTTTGAGCGCTAAGGGAATAAAAGGTTGTGAGGAGCGAGCAGGGAAGTGGAGCTGAGTCCATGATCAGATCAGCCATGATCTTATTAAATGGCAGAGCAGGCTCGAGGGGCCAAATGGCCTACTCTTGCTCCTATTTCTTATGTTCTTATGTTCTTATGTTATAAACAAGTACAGAGCCAGGGCAAGTGGAGGAGGGAGAGGAAGGAACAAAGGGAAAGGTCTGTGATAGGGTGGAGGCCAGGAGCAATTAAATGACAAAAGAGCTGATGGGCTAGGCAAAGGTTTTGGTTTATATTTTACCCCTGAACTTGTAAATCCCAACTTTTTGACCAGATTCCAGGGCTATCCCACTCGACTCCTTCTTCTGGGTTGTGATACGGATGCCACACTTGGCCTCAGTGATGCTGAACTCGGGAGAATATCGCCCACTGTTCTTGTTACTGTTTATATGCAGACTTTGAATGTACTCTCTGTGTAGAGACTTGTTTACCTGATGTACTTACAATAAGGTTTACACTGTGTACATATATGCTGGCACCACTGGAGGGTGCAACTAGTGGAGACCGGGGGTTTCCTGCCCTGGTGGCAGGGCCCAGTATAAAAGGCTGCACATTATGCTTGTGCCTCACTCTGGAGTTTGGAATAAAGGACCAAGGCCACTACAGTTTGAGTGCAACACATTGCCTTGTGGAGTCATTCATAAGTACATTATGGACATAATAACTGGCGACGAGAATACGAACTTTCACGCGATTATGACTACCTATGACTTCGCAGAGAGTGATGATTGGGATGCCTTCATGGAAAGGCTCAAGCAATATTTCGTGGCAAATGACCTGGCAGGGGAGACGGAAGCATCAGCGGAGAAGCGCAAGGCTTTACTGCTGACCAGTTGTGGACCTGAGGTCTACCGCCTCGTCAGAAGGCCAAGGATAAGACATATGATGAGCTGACTAAACTAATTCGTGACCAACTAAAACCAAAACAGAGCATATTCACGGCCAGGCACAGATTCTCCACTCACTGCAGACCTGAGGGCCAGGAGATTGCAAAATATGCTGCCGACCTCAGGAGACTTGCGGCACCGTGTGATTTTGGCACGCACCTCAACGAAGCATTGCGAGACATCTTCATTATAGGAATTGGCCATGAGGGCCTCCTTCACAAGCTACTATCTGCCGACACCACAGTCAACCTGCAGAAAGCCATCAGCATCAGTCAGGCATTTATGACCTCGACCTGCAGCACCAAGCAAATTAATCATCCTGTGGACCCAAAGCTGGCAAGTACTGCACACAGAATGGTGCCTCTCACAGGCAAGACTGTAGAATGTGGCTCTGCCCAGGGTAGAGAGCACAGATCTCAGGGTTCCAGAACTCAGTGTCCACCGAGGGGTGCTAATCGAGTAGCACCATGCTGGCGTTGCGGAGGAAACCATAGAGCTCACCATTGTCAGTTTGCTGAGTACGTATGCAAAACCTGTAACATGAAGGGCCACCTCCAGCGTATGTGTAAAAGAAATATGACTCACCGTCTAGCAGAAGAGTCGGTAGATGACTTTGAATCCAGTGGGGAGTGTGATGATTTGGCCAGAGAGGCAGCTCAGCCCTGAGAAGAAGTGTATGGGAGTGTATACCTGCACCACCGATTGTCCTCCAGTGAAGATGGAAGTCGAGATAAACGGCGTTCCAGTCTTCATGGAAGTGGACACGGGAGCGAGTCAGTCAGTGATGAGCCAGGATGCCTTTGAGAGGCTATTGAAAGAAAAATGACCCGAGCTGGTTCCAGTACAGGAAAAGTTGCGCAGCTACACCAAGGAGCTGATCCCAGTCCTTGGTAGTGCGGATGTAAGTGTAATCCATAATGGCGTGGTGCACAAGTTACCTCTGTGGATTGTTGCAGCTGATGGTCCAATGCTACTCAGAAGAAGGTGGATGGGGAAGATCCAGTGGAAATGGGAAGACCTCTTCACTCCAACAATCAATGTCCCCCGTGCTCAGAGGCAGAGCAAAACCTCACCTTCGCTTGGGCCCGGCACCAGAGAACAGACCATCACAGCACCTGAGGCACAGACCGTCCATCACGACTGCATGGCAATGATCCGACCGGAACGACCTAAAAGTACCTTCCCGGCTCCAGTGGCAGGACTCCTGGGGAGGGAGATCGAATTCACAGGCACTCTTCTAGCTTTTGTGGCAGAATCGCGGGAGAGAAGGATCAAGGCAGTCGACCTCGAGGACAGAGGCAAGCTGGCGTCCCTGCTGCAGCGAGGGGCAGTGTGGCTGAAAAAAACAGATAGCCTTGGCAATATCACGAGGTGCAACGCTGAGGGACCAAAACATGGTGTCTAACAAAGGATTTGACTGCGGTAAAACCAGAAGGGTTCTCTTAAAGGAGACTTGCAACCAACTGAACTTAGAGAGACATTGTATGCATGGCAATCAATGTAACGCACCGATTAAGATTGTGAACAAAATGTTGTTGCGAATTGTCAGTACTATTTCTAATATAAAGAACAAAATGTTGTTGCAAGATGTCGGGAATAGAGTGTCCCCAAAAGTATCAAGTGAGTGACCTCAGGAGGGTGAAGGCACTGATCCTGATACCCTGTCCCAGGTCTATCCCACGCTGCAGGCACCCAATGGCACTATTCGTCACGGAACCGGAAACAAAAATGGCGTCAATACACGCAGTCAGCCGCCGTTGCCCACCACCCGGGTGGAGACGGTACAGCCCCCAGACCCAGTCACTACCTCGGTCATGTCTGGGAGCGAAAGGTCAGAACCAACGAGTTCCCCAAACGGGACCTGGAACAGCCAGGTTCCCAACACCGTTAGAGAGCAGCCGTCAAAGGAGGGCAGGAGGACAGGGAGGCCACACACATCTGTGGCTCTGCCCACCACTAGGCAACGGCAAAGGCCCTGAGGCCTGGCTAGGGGAGCAAACCAAGCCCACCCCACTAGCAGGGGGCGCAGCGCCGGTATCAGACGACTAGGACCCCGTCTGGTTGCTCTGGAACCTGCGTCCTCGCATACCTGTAATGCTACCTCAGTACTGACCATGACTGAACCATGAATGCAATCGACCCAATCCTAGTGCATGACCGTAAAACGTAATGAATATAAGTCACTGAAGCAAGGTGTCACGATACAAACTTTAAATATTTTTGTTCTTCCTTTCTTTGTATTTGCACTGTGTCCGATCCTGTATGTTAATGTAACATGACCTCGCTGTGGGGGGGTAAATGAATGTATGTAACCATGGACACACATGTGGATCACACCCAGAACCCTCTGAAACCTCCACTGCATCATCAAACCATCCAAACTGGTAACCACTACGAAACGTTGTGGCAAAAGGACTTGGGGTTAACAGGGAGAGAGCCAACCCAAAGCACAGCCAAGGTGCAAGGGCTATTGGCACTCAAGTCTGGGGCGAGCTAAATCAGAGTACATAGTGCAAAGGTAATTGGCACAAAGGGGAGAGTGATGTTGTATATGCAGATTATGGATGTACTCTCTGTGTTGTCACTGTGTGGTTGCATAAGATGGAGACTTGTTTACCTGGTGTACTTTCAATAGGTTTACACTGTGTATATACATGCTGGTACCACTAGAGGGTGCAACTGGTAGAGACCAAGGGTTTCCTGCCGGGCTGGCAGGGCCCAGTATAAAAGGCTGCATACCATGCTTGTGCCTCACTCTGGTCAAGGTCACTACAGTTTGAGTGCAACACATTGCCTCGTGGAGTCATTGATAAGTACATTACGGACATAATAGTTACAAACATTGAAAAAAGAATGGTGAGAAAAGACCATTTGACTCATCCAGTTCACGACATCAAGTATACAGTGTAACCTCATACAAAGAATCACCAACCCTGATAATGCTGTCTCCTGTGTAAAGGGGGTGGTCTCTATTACGGTGTCAGGTTCCCTTCTGACCAACTTGAGCGGTTCGAATCGCTCCCACTCCCTTGGGTTCTGTACTCTGGATTTATTTGGAGGATGTGACAAAGTGCAAAGGACACTGGTTTGATGCAAAAGAACTTTGATTTTTATTAGAGTCAAGAAAATACAAACTTATAATTACTCTAATAAGAAAGTACAATGTCAAAACTTATTCAAACTTATTAAAGAACAATACCTTACACACTCAGAGGGGGTTACAATAGTTTATAATGACTCTAATAGAGAACAACACATTACATTCACAGTAGAATTACACCTCCCATCTCCCAATACCTAATTCTAGCTAGGTTGGACTCCAGGGCAGGCAGGGACTATGCTTACCAATCCTTTTGCCAGTTAGCAGTAGATCGTGGTTTCAGGGTTCGCTGGATGTGGTAGGGTCTGCTTGCCGTACCTCGAATGTTGGAGAAGACTTCTTGCTGCGCAATCTTCAGTTGGGTTGAATCCTCTGATGCGGTAAGGTGCATTTTGGATCTATGGGGTAAGTACCGGGTTTTCTTCGTTAGAAATAAGTTTCTACAATCTTTAGGTAATGTTTTACCCGTTGGTAGGTCAGGATTAGATTGTAGAGCGGAAACTTTTCGATTCTTCGGTTTTTCCCCGTTGAAGTTTTGTTTCGAGTTTGGTTGATCGCGGTGGTTTTTTGTTGATATCACGTTGGTTGTGGTCGGTTGCTGCTGCGATGGTGGTGCTCTTCCTTCCTTCAGGACTTCAGGACTTCGAGGCTGGAGAAGTTAGTCTACAACTGTCGTGTTGGTTTCTCTCCTTGTCTTGATAACACCAGCGTAGTATGATAATAGTCTGTCATCTGAGGTAGTAGCAACCTTGTAGCTACTTAGCAACCTAACCTCTGTTGAAAACAGGGGCCAGTTATACGATTTCAGTGGTTCTAATCTTGGCGCCAAATCAATTCAAAATCCTTTGTATAAATTTGGCGGGCTTGACTCTTCTTTGTAATATTTTGGCGGGCTTGTTAAAGGTTAATATGTCTCGGGTGGGCTGATGTTCGAAAACTGTTTCCTGATGGAAATATTAGTTTGGTAATTGCAATGTCCTTTTGTGCTTAGTTTTTCGCATACAGGCTGGATTGGGCCTCTGTGTGATATATATGCTGAAAATGGTTTTCCAGACTCATGTTGATGGGTAGCTATCTCTGGATGATTTTGTAATGTTAATGTCTCTTGTGGAGAAGGATTCTCGAATACTCATTTCTCCAGACATGTTACTTTAGTCCTCACACCCAGGCAGCCTCATTTAATCAGGTTGTCTCCTGTTAGTCCTTTTAGGCCCGCCCACAGCCTTGAATTTGTCTTTTAAAATCCAAAATTTGATTAAAGTTCGTAGCTTCTTCCATAAGCACCTTAGGGTTCCAAACTTTTTGGTAGATAGTCCCAAATTAAATTTCCTTTCGAATGAGCCCATGGTGGGGCGGGGGGTGGGGGGTTCTTGTGAATTTTGCACCCCCCTTTACCTGACATGGGCAAAAAGACAGAGAAAAACCTTGTGGTCAGTTCAGGGCAATCTCTGCAAAATTCCTGCTTTAGAAAGTCTACAATAATTGAGCAATCTCTAGAAGATCACTGTTGCCCACACATAGAATCATAGAATGTTACAGCACAGAGATCCATTCGGCCCATTGCTCCTGTACCAGCTCTCTGAAACAACTATCCACTTCGTCCCATTCCTTTGCCCTTTCCCCATACCTTTTTACACTTTCTTTTCACTTTTAATGATGGAATCTGGCATGTGATATCCTACCAACCTTTTGCATGAAAAACATTCCCTTATACCTGCTTTGGGGATGATCTTCTGCCCTCTAGTTATCAATTCACTGACCAGTGGAAATGGTTTCTCCACATTTCCTTTATCAAAACTCTTCATAATTTTGAACACATCATAGATACAATCTAAACTAACTAACTACTTACCTCTGCGAGCTGCAAGCATCCTCCTCTCTCAAGAATTGATGAAGTTCTCTTTGAAAGATTTATACTCACCACATGTCGCCTAAGTTTATTCCAGAGGAGGTACTTTTACATTGCATATTGTTTTTTATTCAACCTTAATTAAAATAATGTATGTGCAATAGTTTTAAAGCAGGGAAAAATAAAAGTGAGACCACTAAACCTTCCCATTCATGTATAAAATCAACATTCTAGGGAGGAAAACAAGGCAAGGGAATAGGCCTTTGTTAATGTTCCAATATATAAATATTACACAGAGCCCATTATTGTTGATACGTTTTATGACTGAACAGGGTGTACACTTTACAATGCACAAGTTATTGTGGGCTACAGGAACACAGTTGACTGCTTCCTGGAACACAGGCAAAAGGAACTGTCTGCACATAGTGTTAAATTAGGAGGTATTTCATTTTATGTTGAACAAATCTTTGATTCTAGTCCATAACCCTACACATCACTCGGCCTCTGCTCTGTAACTTTTTTATTAAAATTGTCGGTAAAATTATGAACTATTGTTAATGGATATTTAGATTGGCACATTGAACAGAAAATCTTCTGTCGAGCAGCATATTTTTTGAAAGGGGTAGAATGTTAGAAAGTGTTCAGTGGAGAATTTGGATAGTTTTTAAAACCAGCGTATTTTGCTCCTCAGATTTCTTCCCTCTTATCTGGAAGGCAGGAACTCATGCTGGGGTAGGGCTCCAAGGGTTTTGACAGCCATCCAGTACCTTCATGGTTGAGCCCATATTGTGACTCAATGAATTGCATTTATATAGCACCGTTGACAATGTAGACTAAATGTCCCAAGGTGCTTCACAGAGGCGTAAGGAAAAAGAGCAGATGCTGAGTAAAAGAAGGAGACGTTAGGAGTGATGGCCAAAAACTTGTTTAATGAGATAGGTTTTAACGAGCCTGTTTTTATCGGGGGGCGAAGTGTCGAATTACAAGTTTAAGGGAAGGAACTACAGTATATGGGGCATGGACGGCTGAAGATATGGCCACCATTGGTGGGGCAAAGGGCAGGGGAGATGTACATGAAGCCAGTGTCAGAAGAATGAAGAGCTCGTGGGGTGGGGGTTTGGGGGATTGCACCGCTAGACAAGGGTGATGGGCAATGTCCCTGCTGAGCTGCGTGGCCGGGCAATCATCTGCAAAGTCCCATGCAGGCCGCTCACTGGCTTTCACATTGTGGGTACCGCGCATGCGCAAAAGTTTGAATGGACTACACAGTGCAGGAGGTAGGTCGAACAGGAGACAGTGCAGCTTATGGGGGCCATTGATAATGAGCGAGCAGAAGTTGCTGAGGGAGAGGAAACAAGCAGCTAGAGTTCACAGAGCATGGGGGATGCAAGGTCGGCCGGGAGAGCATTGGAATAGTCGAGTCTGAAGGTGACAAAGGTATGGATATTGATTTCAGCAGTCGGGGTGGAGGCTGCCAATGTTATGCAGGTGGTAGTAGATGATCTTTGTGATGGAGAGCATATGGATCGGAAGCATGGTTCGGGGTTGAAAAGGACACAAAATTACAGGCAGTCTGGTTCAGCCTGAGACAGTGGCCAAGGGCCAGAGAGGGAGAATGGAGTCAGTAGAGTACAAAGATTACAAAGTTTGTAGTGGGGGCCAAAGACAATGGCTTCAGTCTTCCCTATTATTAACTTAAGGAACTTACGGCTCATCGATAACTGGATGTCAAACAAGCAGTCTGATAGCACAGAGGCAGCCGAAGGGTTGTGAGAGGTGGTGGAGCGGTTGAGTTAGGTGTCTTTAGCGTACATGTGGAAGCTGATGCTATGTTTAAGAATAATGTCGCCAAGGGACAGGATGTAGATGAGAAAGAAGACATGACCAAGGATTGAGTCTTGGGGGATTTCCAAGCTGAAGGTGGAGAGGCAGGAAGAGAAACTATTGGTTGAGATACTCTGGCTATGATTGGATAGATATGAATGGACCCAAGCGAGAGTAGTACCAATGAACCGAATAATGGAGGACTTTATTGGTCTATATGGTTCAACTACTCATTGTTTTAGCCGGCTGAACCATTGGAGGAGGCTCCAAAACTGACAACTTCAGCAGCTGAAAGAAAACAGACCGCAGAGTAGTAAAACATGTTCTATGTTTTAGCTGTGTTCCATATGTTTTTTTTAAAAATTCTCTCAGATTATTTTGGCTCACAAAATGTTATTTGAAATCACCTGAGCATTTCGCTGCTGAAATACACAAACAAAATGTCCTCATAGGACCACATCTGGCAATTTGTGTTCGTGATCTTTTTCCCCTAACCCTCGGCCTTGAAAGGAACTTAGAGTAACAGGCCATGTCGTTTAAAATAAATATCGTCAGTTCCCTTAAAGAGGCTGCATTGTATCTTTTTTTATGGGTTCCACATGCTTTATGTTAAAACGATCAGAAAGCAGATCTGTTACACATTCTTTTTTAAATGCCCCAGTTAAATATTCAGAATGTTTTCCATCCCTAGTCCATGCGGAGTTCGCCTGGGCTAAAAAAGGAAGTAAAGAAAAGTTATGATCACTATTCATTACCGCTGTTGGAAGGTGCATGTCCAGTGCCCTAAGTGCAGGAAGAGCATCTGGGAGGGCAGTGAGCACCTCGAGTCTCATCGCATAGAGCATGCAGAAAACAAGCGCAGGCAGCAGAAGGAGCGTGCGGCAAACCAGACTACCCGCCCACCCTTTCCTTCAACCACTGTCTGTCCCACATGTGACAGAAACAGTAATTCCCATATTGGACTGTACAGTCACCTGAGAACTCGTTTTTAGAGTGGAAGCAAGTCTTCCTCGATTTCGAGGGACTGCCTATGATGATGATGACAAGTGAGGATAGAATTAAGGTCTGCTGTGTGCCCCCATGGTCAAATATCACATTGACAGTCATTGCTTAAGATTAAGATCACTATCAAGGTTGGGCACTTGGGTGAGGTATTAGAAAGTTGCTGCTCAACTGTACTCCCGCATGAGTCGTACCTTCATTAGACAAGAGAAGAAATGGGAGGAAAAGCACATTCAGAGTGATTGCTGTGCATGCTTACCCTTTCATACAAGTTTCTGTTAGAAGCAAAGGAACATTCAAGCGTTTTGAAAGTGGCATCTCTCTTTCTCATTCTCTCGCTCCCTTTCTCTCTCCCGTGCTCGCTCACTCTCTCTCATAGATCTACGAGAGTTAACTAAGAGTCAAAAAATAGGAAATATCCCACAGCTGCTGTCATTGAAAGAAAATGCAACTGCCTTTGTGAAGCTTTTACAGTCCTTTGCTAATTCTTTTTTGCTTAACCAAAACATCATTGAAATGCCTTTAATTTGTTTTTTCAGGCATCTTTTAAATAGAATGTATATTATGTAACATCCTGACTAATGAAAAACTTAGAATGCACACCTATTTTGTTTTACATTTGATAACCATCGTAATTGCTGCCTTTTGGAAGAGCAGTGCAAATTATTGTACATACCCAGAATTTGAATATTGCTGTGTGCACCCAATCTGAAATAATTACCTTTTCCTCACTCAGGCATGAAGTGGGCACATTGATGGAAGTTGCTGTAATTAAATCAGCTAATCCAAATGACCCACAGGTGCTCAGTTATTCACCATCGCTTCCCTAAATGCTGGAGATCAGAGAATCCACCGATTTAAGTTGCAATTGGGGACAAGCAGACTGGCAAGTTTCAGAAAACGATGCTATGTCAATCATTGTCCTTCACCATTTAAAAGTAACTCATTGGGAGTGGAAGGGGGGGGATGATTTTATGCCCAAAATGGATACAAAGTGGGAGGGCCATCCTTGGCGCCCATCCGATGATGTGACCCAAAAGGCAGGAACCATTTTCAGGTACGTGCCCGGTTTCCATATGATGGGCATGCTGTTGGCACTACTTGCACTGGTTATTGGCAACTTGTCCGTTGGGGGGCGGGAATTCGGGCGGAAATTACCACCATTTAAAGGCAGCCTGCATCTATTAAAGGGGAGGTGCGCTTTGCCTATGTTGTATATTTCTATGCTTGAACGTGGTGAGTGCAATGAGAATGAGTACTGCAAGGGCCCTTTGGATTTTCAGATGGCGGCATAGGGATCCTTGGGGAGGAGGTCAGCAGGAGAAAGAAGGTTGTGTTTCTGAGAAGGGTGTTAAAGCAAATAGCCCAGCAACAGTGGGCAGATGTGGCAAAGCAGGAGGAGCTTGTAGCATGGCAGCAAGGGCCTGGCAGCTGTGCGAACAAGATCAATGATTTGACCAGAGCTGCTTTTTAAAATGTATTCGTTCATGGGATGTGGGCGTCGCTGGCACAGCCAGCATTTATTGCCCATCCCAACTTGCCCTTGAGAAGGTAGTAGTGAGCCACGTTCTTGAACTGCTACAGACCATGTGGTGATACTTCTTTGCAGCAGTTTGGAATGACTAAATGGCTTGCGAGCCCATTTCAGAGGGCAGTTAAGAGTTAACCACATTGCTGTTAATCTGGAGTCAAATATAAGCAGAAGATTTGCTTCCCTAAAGGGCATGCGTGAACCACATGGGTTTATATGACAATCTGGTGGTATCATGGACAATATTATTGATACCAGTTTTTTTTATTCCAGCTTTATTTCATTAACTGGAATTTCAATTCCCCAGGTGGGATTTGAACTCATGTCTCCAGATTACTCGTCCAGTAACATAACCGCTATGTTACCGTACCCTAAGGTTTATCTCCTACTCACACCTCTTATTGCTCATCCCTAGACCACCTACAGCCTCAGTAACCACAAGACTTCTCTAGTGCTCACCCCTCAAGCATCCCCACCACACCCCCTCGCTTCCAAACCTCTCCCCAAATTACAGTCACCTTCAGGTCTACAAGCAATAAAGACCTGTTGCTGGGATGCAGTTGATGGTGTAGCAGGCGACATCGTTCCGCAATGGTGATCCTGGTGAAACAGAGCCGCCGGGCACACTGCTGCTCACTGAAGTGAAGGCACAATGCTCTTCTCCTGTAACCACCTATGACCTTCGCCCTCTTCTCCCTGAAGCTGCAGGTCTCTTCACTTCTGCTTGCTGCTCTTCCTCCTCCCCTTCCTCCGGCCACAATGGCAGACTGAGCAGCACGCCCATGTTGCCAGATAATCTTTGTACATCAGGCCACAAGCAAAAATTCACTCTCAGCTCCAAAAGAATAACGTGCCACAATTCTTGCAGTCAGCCACAGCAACCAACACAGCCAGACATAGGCACACAAGCAAACTAGCGGTTCAAAGAAACTAAACAGGTACTCAGCTAACCGGTTGAGGATTCCTTTCATCATCATCGTAGGCAGTCCCTCGAAATCGAGGAAGACTTGCTTCCACTCTAAAAGTGAGTTCTCAGGTGACTGTACAGTCTAATACGGGAATTACAGTCTCTGTCACGGGTGAAGAAAAGGGTGGGTGGGGAGTCTGGTTTGCCGCACGCTCCTCCCGCTGGCTGCGCTTGTTTTCTGCATGCTCTCGACGATGAGACTCGAGGTGCTCAGTGGCCCCCCCCGGATGCTCTTCCTCCACTTAGAGCAGTCCTGGGCCAGGGACTCCCAGGTGCCGGTGGGGATGTTGCACTTTATCAAGGAGGCTTTGAGAGTGTCCTTGAAATGTTTCCTCTGCCCACCTGGGGCTCGCTTGCCGTGTAGGAGTTCCGAGTAGAGCGCTTGCTTTGGGAGTCTCGTGTCGAGCACAGCGTTCCTCCCAAATTTACGCGCCCAGGATTTGTAGACGGATTTTAGAATGGGCGAATCCAGTTCTGACGAAGTTGAAAATGGCAGTAGGGTCCTGAAACAGAAACTTTCATACGGGACTTGGATATATATTTGAAAAAGAAAAATTTTCAGGGCTATAGGGAAAGGGCCGAATTGGATTACTCTTTCAAAGATCTGGCATAGGCACGATGGATCAAATAGCTTCCTTATGTGTTCTTTAATTTTTTTTAAAATTTATTCCGGGACGTGGGTGTCGCTGGCGAGGCCAGCATTTATTGTCCATTCCTAATTGCCCTTGAGTAGATGGTGGTGAGCCACCTTCTTGAAACGCTGCAGTCTTTGTGGTGAAGGTACTCTCACAGTGTGGTTAGGGAGGGATTTCCAGGATTTTGACCAAGCGACAATGAAGGAATGGCGATATATTTCCAAGTCTGGAAGGTGTGTAACTTGGAGGGGAACTTGCAGATGATGCTACTCCCATGTGCCTGCTGCCCTTGTCCTTCTAGGTGGTAGAGGTTGCTGATTTGGGAGGTGCTGCCGAAGAGGTGGCGAATTGCTACAGTGCATCTTGTAGATGGTACACACTGCAGCCACAGTGCGCCAGTGGTGGAGGGAGTGAATGTTTAAGGCGGTGGATAGTGTGCCAATCAAGCGGGCTGCTTTGTCCTGGATGGCGTCGAGCTTGTTGAGTGTTGTTAGAGCTGCACTCATCCAGGCAAGTGGAGAGTATTCCATCACACTCCTGATTTGTGCCTTGTAGATGGTGGAAAGGCTTTAGGAAGTCATGGGGTAAGACACTCGCCGCAGAATACCCAGCCTCTGACCTGCTCTTGTAGCCATAGTATTTATGTGGCTGGTCCAGTTCAGTTACTGGTCAATGGTGACCCCCAGAGTGTTGATGGTGGGGGATTCGGCGATAGTAATGCCATTGAATATCAAGCGGAGGTGGTTAGACTCTCACTTGTTGGAGATGGTCATTGCCTGGCGCTTGTGTGATACGAATATTACTTGCCGCTTATCAGCCCAAGCCTGAATATCATTCAGGTCTTGATGCATGCGGGCACGGACTGCTTCATTTTCTGAGTAGTTGTGAATGGAACTGAACACTGCAATCATCAGCGAACATCCCCACTTCTGACCTTATGATGGAGGGAAGATCATTGATGAAGCAGCTGAAGATGGTTGGGCCTAAGACACTGCCCTGAGGAACTCCTGCAGCAATGTCCCGGGGCTGCGATGATTGACCTCCAACCACCACAACCATTTTCGTTTGTGTTATGTATGATTCCAGCCAGTGGAGAATTTTCCCCCTGATTCCCATTGACTTCAATTTAACTAGGGCTCCTTGATGCCACTCTTGGTCAAATGCTGTCTTGATGTCAAGGGCAGTCACTCTCACCTCACGTCTGAAATTCAGCTCTTTTGTCCATGTTTGAACCAAGGCTGTATTGAGGTCTGGAGCCGAGTGATCCTGGCTGAACCCAAACTGAGCATCGGTGAGCAGGTTATTGGTAAGTAAGTGCCGTTTGATAGCACTGTCGATGACACCTTCTATCACTTTGCTGATGATTGAGAGTAGAGTGATGGGGCAATAATTGCCCAGATTCGATTTATCCTGCTTTTTATGGACAGGGCATACCTTTGCAGTTGGCCACATTGTCGGGTAGAGGCCACTGTTGTAGCTGTACTGGAACAGCTTGGCTAGAGACGTGACTAGTTCTGAAGCACAAGTCTTCAGCACAGCAGGCAGGAATTGTTGAGATCCACAAACTTTTCTATATCCAGTGTGCTCAGCCGCTTCTTAATATCACATGGAGTGAATCGAATTGGCTGAAGACTGGCTTCTGTGATGGTGGGGGCCTCAGAAGGAGGCTGATATGGGTCATTCACTCGGCACTTCTGACTGAAGCTGGTTGTAAACGTTTCAGCCTTGTCTTTTGCACTCGTGTGCTGGGCTACACCATCATTGAGGATGGAGATGTTCATGGAGCCTCCTCCTCCCATTAGTTGTTTAATTGTCCACCACCATTCACAACTGGATGTGACAGGACTGCAGAGCTTTAATCTGATCCGTTAATTATGGGATCGCTCAGCTCTGTTTATAGCATGCTGCTTCCGCTGCTTAGCATGCATGTGGTCCTATGTTGCGGCTTCCCCAGGTTAGAACCTCATTTTTAGGTGTGCCTGCTGTTGCTCCTGGCTTGCTCTTCTGCACTCCTCATTGAACCAGGGTTGGTCTCCTGGCTTGATGGTAATGATAGAGTGAGGGATATGCCGGGCCATGAGGTTACAGATTGTGGTGTAATACAATTCTGCTGCTGCTGATGGCCCACAGCACTTCATGGATGGCCAATTTTGACTTGCTGGATCTGTTCTGAATCTATCCTATTAACAAGGTGGTAGTGCCACATAACACAATGGAGGGTGTCCTCAGTGTGAGGACTGGACTTCATCTCCACAATGACTGTGCGATGATCACTACTACCAATGCTGTCATGGGCAGATGCATCTGTGACAGGTAGATTAGTGAGGACAAGGTCAAGTAGGTTTTTCCCTCGTGTTGGTTCTCTCATGACCTGCTGCAGGCCTAGTCTGGCAGCTATGTCCTTCAGGACTGGGCCAGCTCACTCAATAGTGATGCTGCTGAACCACTCTTGGTGATAGACATTGAAATTCCCCATCCAGTGTACATTCTCTGCCCTTGCTACCCTCAATGCTTCTTTCAAGTGGTGTTCAACATGATTCATCAGCTGAGGAAGGGCGGTAGGTGGTAATCAGCAGGAGGTTTCCTTGCCCATGCTTGACCTGAATCCATGAGACTTCATGGGGTCCAGAATCAATGTTGAGGACTCCCAGGGCCACTCCCTCCTGACTGTATACCACTGTGCCGGTGGAACAGGACATAACCAGGGATGGTAATAGAGGAACTGTTGGCTGAAAGGTATGATTCTGTGAGTATGAATATGACAGGCTGTTGCTTGACTAGTCTGTGGGACAGCTCTCCCAATTTTGGCACAAATACATAGATGTTAGTGCGGAGGATTTTGCAGGGTGGACTGGGCTGGGTGTGCCGTTGTTGTGTCCGAATCCGATGCTGAAGTCGATGCCGGGTGGTCCGTCCGGTCTTATTCTTACTTTTCTTTCTTGTAGTGGTTTGTTACAACTGAGTGGCTTGCTAGGTCATTTCAGAGGGCAGTTAAGAGTCAATCACATTGCTGTGGGTCTGGAGTCATATATAGGCCAGACCAGGTAAGGACGGCAGATTTCCTTCCCTAAAGGATATTAGTGAACCAGATGGGTTTTTACAACAATACGATGGTTTCATGGTCACCATTACTGTTATGTATGTAGAAAGAGTCAGACTGAACACTGTGAGCTCAAAGTAAAGTGTGACCTTAGTCTTTTATTGCAGGTCTCCAGAGCGCCTCTCCAACCTGTGAGGCGTCCTTAAATGCCTGTGCTCCCAAGGGATTATGGGATCCCTTGGGTCTCCAGGGGATCAGCCCTCTGGTGGCTGTACAGAGTAAATACGAGTTTACATATATAACAATACTCCCCCTCAAAGTCAATAGTGTAACTATTTACAATGTGAGTTGATATGAGGGCCTTCTTGCCCTCGTTGATTGTCTCGGTGTGAAAGCTGGTGTTGTTGAATCATTTGTTGGGCCCTCGCTGGGCTGCTGTGCAGCTGGCCTTGCTGGGCTGCCTGGTGTGTTGGGCCCTGCTGGGCTGCTGTGGATGATGGGTTCTGCTTCATGGTCAACCGTGGTGCCGGTTGCCACTGGTGTGTATGTTGGGGGATCAAAAAAGGTAGGGTCCAAGGTGGGTTGCTCAGGATAGTCCGTGAATCTGAGTTTGATTTGGTCCAAGTATTTCCGGTGAATGAGTCCATTGGAAAGTTTGACACAAAACACCCTGCTCCCCTCTTTGGCCATGACAGTGCCAGGAAGCCACTTGGGACCTTGTCCATAATTCAATACAAATACAGGATCATTGATTTCAATCTCACTTGACACATTTGCGCTATCATGGTATGCACTTTGTTGAAGCCGCCTGCTCTCTACCTGGTCATGTAGATCAGGGTGAACTAACGAGAGCCTTATCTTGAGTGCTCTTTTCATGATCAGTTCCGCAAGTGGGATCCCAGTGAGCGAGTGCGGTCCCATGCGGTAGCTAAGCAGGACTCGGGATAGGCGAGTCTGCAGTGAGCCTTCAGTTACCCTCTTCAAGCCTTGCTTGATGGTTTGCACTGCTCTCTCTGCCTGATCATTGGACGCTGGTTTAAACGGGGCAGATGTGACATGTTTGATCCCGTTACGGGTCAGGAATTCTTTGAACTCAGCACTGGTAAAATATGGCCCGTTGTCGCTCACCAGGACATCGAGTAGACCGTGTGTGGCAAACATGGCCTGCAGGCTTTCAGTAGTAGCAGCGGACATGCTAGCCGACATTATCTCACATTCAATCCACTTGGAGTACACATCTACAACCACAAGGAAAATTTTACCCAAGAACGGGCCTGCATAGTCAACGTGTACCCTGGACCATGGTTTCGAGGGCCAAGACCATAAACCTAGCGGCGCCTCCCTGGGTACATTGCTTAACTGCGTGGACATCTGTGAACGCAGGACTCTAAGTCTGCATCGATACCGGGCCACCATACGTCGGAGCTGGCTATTGCTTTCATCATTACGATGCCTGGGTGGGTACTGTGGAGGTCATTGATGAAGGTGTCTTTGCCCTCCTTGGGAACCACTACTCGATTGCCCCACAGAAGGCAGTCTGCCTGTATAGACATTTCATCTTTGCGCCGCTGGAACGGCTTTATCTCTTCCAGCATTTCCACTGGAACACTGGACCAGCTTCCGTGAAGCACACAGCTTTTGACTAGGCATAACAAGGGGTCCTGGCTCATCCAGGTTTTGATCTGCCGGGCAGTGACGGGTGATTGTTCACTCTCAAATGCTTCCATAACCATGGCTAAATCTGCGGGCTGCACCATTTCCACCTCCGTGGTGGACAATGGCAGCCTACTGAGAGCATCGGCACAGTTTTCTGTGCCTGGCCTGTGGCGGATGGCGTAGTTGTATGTGGACAACGTGAGCACCCACCTCTGGATGCGGGCCGATGCATTGGTATTTATCCCTTTTACTCTCAGAAAACAGGGATATTAGTGGCTTATGGTCAGTTTCCAATTCAAATTTTAGCCCAAACGGGTATTGATGCATTTTCTTTACCCCATAGACACACGCTAATGCTTCTTTCTCAATCATGCTGTAGGCTCTCTCAGCCTTAGACAGACTCCTGGATGCTTAAGCAACCGGTTGCAGTTTCCGAAATCATTAGCTTGTTGCAATACACATCCGATGATATATGACGACGCATCACTTGCTACTACCAAATGCTTACATGGATCATACAACACAAGCAATTTGTTTGAGCAAAACAATTTTCTCGCTATTAAAAAGGCATTTTCTTGGCTTTTGCCCCAAACCCATTCGTCCCTTTTTCATAGTAAGACATGCAGTGGTTCTAACAGTGTGCTGAGACCTGGTAAGAAGTTACTAACGTAGTTCAGGAGTCCCAGAAACGACCGCAGCTCCGTCACGTTCTGTGGCCTTGGTGCGTTCTCGATTGCCTCTGTCTTCATGTTGGTGGGCCTGATGCCATTTGCCGCAATCCTCCTTCCCAAGAATTCCAATTCAGGCGCCAAGAAAACGCACTTAGAGCGTTTTAACCCGAGCCCCACGCGGTTGAGTCGACTAAGAACCCCCTCCAGGTTCTGCAGATGCTCGACTGTGTTCTGACCTGCGACCAAGATGTCGTCCTGGAAGACTAGGGTGTGTAGGACCGACTTCAGTAAGCTTTCCATGTTTCTCTGGAATATCGCTGCCGCTGATCGAATTCCAAACGGGCATCTGTTATAACTAAAAAGACCTTTGTGTGTATTGATGCAGGTGAGGGCCTTCGCTGATTCCTCCAGTTCCTGCTTCATGTAGGTTGAAGTCAGATCCAGCTTCGTGAACGTCTTTCCTCCCACCAGCGTTGCAAAGAGGTCATTTACCTTTGGTAGTGGATATTGGTCCTGAGGGCGAAACGATTAATAGTTACTTTGTAATCACCACAGATTCTGATGGTGCCGTCTCCCTTGAGGACTGGAACAATAGGACTGGCCCACTCATTGAACTCGATCAGTGAAATTATGCCCTCTCTCTGCAGCCAGTCTAGCTCAATCTCTACCCTTTCTCTCATCATGTATGGTACTGCTCTCGCCTTGTTATGGATGGGTTGCGCCCCCGGAATTAGATGGATCTGCACTTTTGCTCCTTGGAATTTCCCAATGCTGGTTCGAACAGCGAAGGAAATTTGTTTAAGACCTGGGCACACAAAGTGTCGTCAGCGGGCAATAGCGCTCAGACGTCGTCCCAGTTCCAGCGTATCTTTCCCGGCCAGCTTCTGCCGAGCAGCATGCGACCCTCGCCCGGTACCACCCAGAGTGGTAGCTTATGCACCGCTCCATCGTAGGAGACCCTTACGGTAGCACTGCCGATTCAGGGAATCAGTTCTTTTGTAGAAGTTCTTAGTTTTGTGCAAACTGGCCTTAAGACTGGCCTTGTGTGCAGAACTTCCCAACACCATTCAAAATGTGCCTTTTGTGAATTTGAATCAGTGCCACTTTGTCCTACTCATAGGGATCAGCTTGAAGTCATAGACATAACCAAATGATGGCAGGAGCATTGGGCATCTGCCCACACCTATGCCCTACTCACATGCCTGAGCTCAGAACAGGCTCGAGCCACTTATTCTTGACATTAAATTTGAACAACACTATCAACTTTTGTGACTTTTTCGGGCAAAATACTCAAGCCATGAAATTGGTCCCATTTGCGCCGGTTAATAAGGCCAGTTTGAATTAAAAATGGCAGCCGTCTCGCTTCCACCCACTCCCGGTGCGGAATACGGCGGCTGTCATTTTGGGCAGGCCGACAACTCTGCCGTTTCCTGCACTCACTCCAGATATGGAAATTAGTCAGATTGAAATGTCAATCGGTGTGCAACGCTGAATTGACGCACGATCTGGTATTTTGGACATTGCCGCTCCTTTTAACGCCCTCTCCACAATTACACACAGTAGAATGTGCGTGCAGTATGACTAACCCCTTACCAACGCTTCTTTAAACAACATGCACAACTTTTTGCTTTTGTATTGGTTCCCTTACATTTTATTGGAGTGGTGGCTTGGTGTAATACATTTAAAAATTGTTAAAGTGTAAAGGAAGTGGTGGATATTTGTAAGACTTTGGCTCTTAAAAGAAGGCCTCTGAGAAGACCCCTTGCTCCCAGTCCTGGGGGCTCTAGTTGCAGTCCCCCTTGGGCTGCAGCATGACGTGGAGATGGAGCAAAGGCAGCAAAGCGGACAAGCTGCTCACAGAGGGAGGAGGATGAGGAAGAAGAGGAAGACGAAGCAGAAGAGGAGGAGCAGATGAAAGGAAGCAACCGAGACAGCCCTTTTTTGGCCAGGAAATCCATGATCTAATCATCTGCCGGCCTCTGAATACCCTTTGAACATTAGTCCCATCCCCTACCTTCCCTCTGTTACTGACCATCACAGCAACCTCTTGGCCACAATGCTGAAATAAAGCCACCACAAAGCAAACTTTCCAATACAACTTTATCCATATATTCATCTGTATTGATGCGACAGCAATAAATCAACTCTTCTGCATTCCTTTGGTGACTGTCTTGCGTGTGCCTTTGCCTATCCTCGTGCTCCTACGCAGTCCTACCCCAGTGGCTGCAGCATGGTTTGTGGAAGACTGCTGACTTTCAGTGGGGGACACTACTGATTGTCTTGTAGGATGACTCCGAGGAGCTGGTGGCTGAGAGTGTCAAATCGAGTGACAGCGTTTCTTCTTCTTCTTCGCGCTCTTCTCCCTCTTCTTGACCCACTGGCTGGGCAGGCTAAATTTCTTGGGTGTGAGAAATGAGGAAGGCACAAGGGTAGAATTGTGGTGAGGAGAGGGGTAAAGCAAGAGATGCCTGCTGACACTATATCCAATTTATAATTCTGAAGATATTGTGGGACGAGGGGGAAGTGGGATGTGAGGAGGATAATGCATGAGGATTCCAGCATCTTGTATTCGTTCAGCCTCGCCATTGGCCAAGGGCTCAGCCATGCCCTTGTCAAGAATGGCCAGCACTGTCCGCACCAAGGTGGTGTGGTAAATCTCGGAATGTGAGTGTGCCTCGTGTTTGATAGAGATTGTTGGTAGGTGAGTGATAGGCGAGGTCGGGCATTGAGCAGTGTGTGAGGCTAGTGATGCAGTTGGTAGGAGACGGCTTTTGAAGATGCATTCACTGACCTTGACCACTGGTCTGAGGTCATGAAACTTCTTTGGGCACTGGAGCCAAGTCCTGGGAAGACACTGCTGGCAGTGACCACCTCGGCGATCTGGTCCCACATCCTTCTTTCTGGAGGGCCTCCTGGCCGTGTGGGTAAAGGACCATTCTTGCAGTGTTCACTCTCTGCACAAAGCTTGAGTGCTGTATCCAGGACTCTGGGTGCCTCTTCCCTGGCCAGTTGAGCTGAAGCACTTTTACCATTTTTCATCAGCAGAAGGCAGCTCACCTTTTCGAGGTGTAGACTGCCTTTAAGAGGCACAGGCTAGCTTTAAATAAAGTTAGCCTCGCTCGAACATCACAAATCTCAGCCCTCTGCTGAGTGCACAGCCTGTCTGCAGCATGTTCAGAGCTAGGCTGTGCACTACAATCACTATAATTAGCAGACAACACAAAGTTGACGTGCTGCCTGCGCTCCTTGAATGGGCGCGGGAATATCAGGCATCGCGGTGCCCATGCCCGTTTTCAGCACTGTGGAATTTCACACCCTCAGTCCATCATGCCTCTCTGCTAAGTCATTGGTAGTCCCATGTTATGTTTCCATTCTCCACTTTAGTTTCTCGCTCTCCACTTCCACTTCCATTTATTCTCTCTTCCCTACACATCAGTATCTCATTTTCATCTCTCTTTCACTTCCATTGTTCTCCACTTTTGCCTTCTTCTACTTTTGTTTCTCTCTTTTCACACTTCATTTAATTTCTGCTCTTATTTTTGCACTTTTCCTTTGTCTCCTTTCTCCAGTTTGCCTTTTGCAAAGTGCTGCAGTACAGCGGGGCCTGGAGTCCTGGTGCACGAAACACAAAAGGTTAGTATGCAAGCTGAGACGGCAGAGCAGCATGGGCAAAATGAAGGAGGCAGACAGGTCTCAATAAGCAATGGAGCAGGGCTTTAAATGCAGCCAGTGAGCATCCCTGAAATTAAGTTGACTGCCCAGCTCGTGCTAAGTATTAGTTGGGAATTGGCCAACCATCCCAGGAGTGCTTGAAGTAGTGTTCAGGATTTTTTTTTCAATAATATTTATTATCTTATATATATCTCTATGAGGAACCCTCTCTAGTGCTTTTTTTCACATATGAAAAGCCCAGATTTTTCCAGTCTTTTCTACATTAAAAATGGTCACTAGACTCCAAAATAAATTCACTGTGCGGAGCAATTTGAGCCTTTTTGACTACATATCTGCGTAATAAAGTGAAACTCATAATATTAGCATTTTTATGTAAATAAGAACATAAGAGCATAAGAAATAGGAGCAGGAGCAAGCCGTAAGGCCCCTCAAGCATGCTCCACCATTTAATATGATCATGGACTCAGGTCCACTTCCCCACCCGTTCCCCATAACCCCTTATTCCCTTATCGTTTAAGAAACTATCTATCTCTGTCTTAAATTTATTCAATGTCCCGGCTTCCACAGCTCTCTGAGGCAGCAAATTCCTCTGAGAGAAGAAATTCCTCCCCATCTCAGTTTTAAATGGGCGGCCCCTTAGTCTAAGATTATGCCCTCTAGTTCTAGTCTCCCCTATCAGTGGAAACATCCTCTCTGCATCCACCTTGTCAAGCCCCCTCATAATCTTATACGTTTCGATAAGATCACCTCGCATTCTTCTGAATTGCAATAAGTAGAGGCCCAACCTACTCAACCTTTCCTCATAAGTAAACCCCCTCATCCCTGGAATCAACCGAGTGAACCTTCTCTGAACTGCCTCCAAAGCAAGTCATCAGGCTTTTAAATCCTAAGCCGGGTGACATCTATTCCTCTCTTTCTGATTTACCTTCTCACTGTTATTCTTCTCAACCTTGCTGATATCTTGCACTGAGAGCCTTGACCTTTTACAATGATTTCTCAAAAATATTTAGGGCTCTAAATTCAGTGCCGCTGGAAAGCTCACCTTTTTGTGGCCATTAGCGCCAAAATTGTTTTGTGGTTGGGCCACCCCATATTCAGCTCCAAAAGTGAACAAATGGGTTCCAGCGCTAATGAACCCTCACAAAGTGGATTTTTCAGTGGTGTGGCTGTCTTAATTTGAGCGTTATCACCACTAAGAAATTCAGCATGCAGGTAAGAGTTTCTAATGAGCCAACTGCTCCCTGGCCTTTTTAAAGACCAGGGTTTGCAGCAAGGTCCTGAGGGGGGTGGGGGGAAAGGAGGTTGAAAGGAGATTGGAAGGATGGTGGAAAGACAGGGATGGTGAATTTTGGGCCAGTAGTCTTGCCATCACAGTCAATGCCAATGTCAAAGACAATAATGTATGAAGTGCTCTGTGAACATAATGTAAATTAACTTATCTTAATATGAAAATACTTTTTTAAAAACACTATCAATTAATCAACTATTATCATAGGCAGTCCCTCTGAGTCGAGGATGGCTTGCTTCCACTCTAAAAGTGAGTTCTCAGATGACTGAACAGTCCAATACGGGAATTGCAGTCTCAGTCACAGGTGGGGCAGACAGTGGTTGAAGGAAAGAGTGAGTGGGGAGTCTGGTTTGCCGCACGTACCTTCCGCTGTCTACGCTTGGTTTCTACTTGTTCTTGGTGATGGGACTCGAGGTGCTCAGCGCCCTCCTGGATGCTCCTCCTCCATTTTGGTGGTCTTGGGCCAGGGATTCCCAGGTGTCGGTGGGGATGTTGCACTTTGTCAAGGAGGCTTTGAGAGTGTCCTTGAAGCGCTTCCTCTGCTCGCTTGCTGTGTCGAAGCTCCACATAGAGCGCTTGCTTTGGGAGTCTCATATCAGGCATGCAGACGATGTGGGCCGCCCAACGGAGCTGATCAAGCGTGATCAATGCTTCCATGCTGAGGATGTTGGCCTGAGCGAGAACACTTATGTTGATGCGTCAGTCCTGCCAATGGATTTGCAGGAACTTGGTGGTACTTCTCCAGTGCTTTGAGTTGTCTGCTGTATATAGTCCACTTCTCTGAACCATATAGGAGGGCGGGTATCACTACTGCCCCCCTGAAGACCATTAGCTTGGTGCCGGATTTGAGGTCCTGGTCTTCAAACACTCTCTTCCTCAGTATCAGTTAATGATATAGTAACCATCTATAACCAGTTTAAAATGTTGACGGTATGTTATCAGAGATAAAAGTAACAACGTCATGTACTCTATGACTCACCATATCTGCTTGCTTGTTTTCCTCCTATTAAAGAATACACTCATGAGGGCAGAACATTGATAATTACTTGCAAAATAATGTCGGTCTATAATAATAGTATGTATCAGTAGCAGAATTCATCGGAGGGATAGCATGTTTTATGTCTAATAATTTACCCCAGATTCTATCTGATTGTGTCAACCGTGGCTCTGTTAAAAGCATTCTTGCCTATGAGTCAGAAGGTTGTGGGTTCAAGTCCCACTCCAGAGCTGTAAGCATAGAAATCTAGGCTGACATTCCAGTGCAGTGCTGACGGAGTGCTGCACTATCATCGGTGCTGGCTTTCAGATGAAGTGTTAAACCCAAACCCTGTCTGCTTTTCCAGGTGGAAGTAAAAGATCCCATGGCACTATTCAAAGAAGAGCAGGTGAATTATCCCCGGGTCAATATTTTTATCCCTCAATCAACGGAACTAAAACAGATAATCTGGTCATTATCACATTGCTTTTTGTGGGAGCTTGCTGAGCACATTTGCTGCCGCGTTTCCTACACAACAGTGACTACACTTCAAAGGATACTTCATTGGCTGTAAAGCTGTCCGGTGATCATGCTATATAAGGTGCTATATAAATGAAAATCTTTTTTCTTTTCAATTATACCCAGTGCAAGCTAGAATAATAGCATAAGATATTGAATTCCTAGTCTGCACTGAGTTACCTGATGTCAGAAAATATGGCAGTAGGGGTGTCACATTTGGCTTCAGGGCCCCGGAACCAACAAGGTTAAGAGAAAATCAGAAAGGAAAAGCTCCCATTCACTATCTAATGATTCCTACTAGAAAATTGAGATTGGATGAAAAAAAAATCAGGCAGTTTGTGCTATCTGTCATGGTCAAATAAACTATCAGCAATCTACTGTCATATATTCAGCTGAAGAATGGGCACTTAAGTAGAGGACAGCTGGCATACTGAAACACAAGTTAGTGACCCCAGGAGAAGAGGGAAAACACTACAAACAAGTCTATAATATATACTCAATATCTTATTGGCCAATGACAACCCTTCCAAAAAATAATTTGCAGTACCACTCATAACTCCCAGTTAAAGGTGGTTAACTTGAGGTCAATTGGTATCTTTAAATTGAGAAGCAAGTTTGAGGGTTAAAGAGATATTTAACAATATTGCTTGATTTTTTTTTAAGGAAGTTGAGGAAGGAAATTAGTGTGCCTTAAAGTAGGAGATTAACAGATGATGTGAGACGGAAGTCCATGACAGAATACAGGGTCTTTGTTTGGAGTAAGCTTGATGGCCTGAATGGCCTTTTTTCCCTCGAGTTCTTACATTGACTGTGACATGTTGTCCTATTATCCTGAGGACAAATCACAGTCAGATTAATTATCCTTCCACCTACACCTCTCCATGTATTCATGCTCCCTTTCTCTCCGCATAACAGTAAGAAAGCAAACTTTAAAAAATGAAATTATTTATGTGTACACAAAAATAACTGACAATGAATTTAAGGTTGTAATCAACAATGCACCCCGCTGACCTTCATAAACTATTTCTCTTTGCTCTCATGGGGTGGGGAGGATGTTCCATAGATCACTGAGGGGTAAATCTTATGAATTAGCAGTCCTAAAATCACGCTGGCTGCAGATTTGGTGTGCGCATGTCAGCTGTGGCTCAGTGGGTAGCACTCTCACCACTGGGTCAAAACCCTGTGGGTTCAAATCCCACTCTAGCAACATGAGCACAAAAAAATCTAGGCTGACACTCTGTGGGGAGGTGCTGTTTTTTGGGTGAGATGTTAAACTGTGGCCGTGTCTGCTTGGGTGAATGTAAAAGATCCCATGGCATTATTTTGAAGAAGAGCGGGGGACTTATCCCTGATGTCCTGGCAATATTGATCCCTCAATCAACATAACAAAAAAATAAAATTATCTGGTCGTTATCACATTGCTATTTGTGGGAGCTTGCTGTGCGCAAATTGGCTGCTGTGTTTTCTACATTACAACAGTAACGACACTCCAAAAGTACTTCAATGGCTGTAAAGCACTTTGAGACGTCCAGTGGTCGTGAAAGGCGCTATATAAATCCAAGTTTTTCTTTTTCTTTCTAATCTCTGTGCTCAAATTCATAATATGTGCTCTCATCACATGGAGCTCGGAGCTCAGGTTACGAAAGATAACATTTACCTAAAATAAAAACAGAAAATGTTGCAAATACTCAGCAGGTCAGGCAGCATCTCTGAAGAGAGAAACAGGGTTAACGTTTCAGGTCGATCACTCTTCGTCAGAACTAGAAAAAGTTAGAGATGTAACAGATTTTAAGCAAGTGCAGAGGCAGGGAAAGGGGGAAGAGAAGAAAGAACAAAAGGGAACATCTGTGATGGGTTGGAAGGCAGGAGTGATTAAATGACAAAAGATATGATAGTACAAAGCAGACAGAAATTGTAATGAGCCTTTGCCTGGAGTCGAGGATGACTTGCTTCCACACTAGTATGAGCTCGAAGGTGACTGATGAGACCAATGCAGGATCTAGAGTCTCTGTCACAGGTGGGCAGAAGGTGGTTGAAGGGACTAGTGGGTGGGGTGCTTGATTTGTCGCACGTTCCTCTCGCTGTTTGTACTCGGCTTCCACGTGCTCCCGATGTAGAGACTCGAGGTGTTCGGTGCCTTCTCGGATGCTTCTCCTTCATTTTGAGCGGTCTTGGACCAGGGATTCCCAAGAATCGGCAGGGATCTTGCATTTTTTCAAGGAGGTTTTGAGGGTGTCCTTGAAGCATTTTCTCTGCCCTCCTGGGACTCGCTTGCTCGGAGTAGCTCGGAGTAGAATGCTTGTTTCGAGAGTCTAGTATCGAGCATGTGGACAATGTGGCCCTTCCATCGGAGCTGACTGAGCGTGGTCAATGCCTCGATGCTCGGAATGTTGGCCTGAGAAAGAACGCTGACGTTGGTGAATTTGCAGGATTTTACGGAGGCAGGGTTGGTGTTACCTCTCCAGTGCTTTGACCATGTCTCTGAAGCATATAGGAGGGCAGGTATCACTATTGCTCTGTAGACCAATGAGCTTGGTGCAAGATTTGAGATCCTGGTCTTCGAACACTTATTTCCTCAGGCAATCGAAGGCTGCACTGGCACACTATAGGCAGTGTTGAACTTCATCATCGATGTCTGTCCTTGCTGATAATAGGCTCCTAAGGTATGGGAAGTGGTCCACATTGCCCAAGGTCTCGTTATGGATCTTGATAATCAAAGAGCAGTACTGTGAGGCAGGGATAGGTTGGTAGAGAACCTTTGTCTTATGGATGTTTAATGTAAGGCCCAGTCTCTCGTACACTTCACTGAAGGTGTCAACGATGGTCTGGAGGTCGGACTCCGAATGTGCACAAATGCAAGCGTCGTCTGCATACTGTAATTCAATGACAGAGGTTGGAACAACCTTGGATCTAGACTGGAAGCAACAGAGGTTGAACAATTTCCCGCTTGTCCTGCAGATTAATTCCACTCCAGCGGGAGCTTGTTAAAGGTGAGATGAAGCATTGCAGCGAGGAAGATTGAGAAGAGAGTCGGTGCGATGACAAACTTGCTTGACCCCGGTCTGTGGTGGATCCGTTGGTAAGAATCACGGCTTGCATGTCATTGTGAAGGAGGCAGAGGATGGTGCCAAATTTCTGAGGACAGCCAAATTTGAGAAGGGCACTCCGTAATCCCTCACGGTTGACAGAGTCGAGCCATGTACGAAGGTTGATGCTGCTCCCTACACTTTTCTTGGATTTGTCGCACGGTGATGATCATGTCCGTTGTGCCCCTTAGTGGGCAGAATCCGCATTGCGACTCTGGGAAGAGCTCTTCAGCCACTGGAAGGAGACGAATGAGGAGGATTCTTGTGATAATTTTCCCTGCAGCAGACAGCAGGGAAACCCCTCTGTAATTACCGCAATCGGACTTGTCATCTTTCTTAAAGATGGTCACTATTATGGCATCTCTGAGATCCCCTGGCATGCTCTCCCCCTTCCAGATAAGAGAAATGAGTTCATGAATTCGTGCCAAGAGTACTTCTCCACTTTGCTTTCATGCTTCGATGGGGATTCCATCTGCTCCTGAGGCCTTATTGTTCTTCAGTTGTCAGGTGGCCATTTCAACCTCATGCCGGGCTAGGATTATGCCGAGGTGGTGATGGGCAGCATGCCGTAGGATGGAGTCAAGGACACTCATAGCAAAGACAGGGTCTGGTTAAGGAGATCTTCAAAATGCTTCTTCCAGTAGGCACTGACTGCTTCTTTGTCCTTGATGAGCACCTCTCCGTTCTTAACTCTCAGTGGAATAGGACCTTGAATGCTATGCTTGAACTGTATAAAGCACTGGTCAGGCCACAGCTAGAGTACTGCGTGCAGTTCTGGTCAAAGGGTGTTAAAAAAAAAAACAAGCCTAAAGGCTTTGTGTCTGAATGCAAGGAGTATCCGTAATAAAGTGGATGAATTAACTGTGCAAATAGATGTTAACAAATATGATGTGACTGGGATTACAGAGTTTGGCTCCAGGATGATCAGGGCTGGGAACTCAACATCCAGGGGTATTCAACATTCAGGAAGAATAGAACAAAAGGAAAAGGAGGTGGGGTAGCATTGCTGGTTAATGCAATAGTTAGGAAGGACATTAGCTTGGATGATGTGGAATCTATATGGGTAGAGCTGCAGAACATCAAAGGGCAAAAAACGTTAGTGGGAGTTGTGTACAGACCTCCAAACACTAGTAGTGATGTTGGGGAGGGCATCAAACAGGAAATTAGGGGTGCATGCAATAAAGGTGCAGCAGTTATCATGGGTGACTTTAATATGCACATAGATTGGGCTAACCAAACTGGAAGCAATACGGTGGAGGAGGATTTCCTGGAGTGCATAAGGGATGGTTTTCTAGACCAATATGTCGAGGAACCAACTAGGGGGGAGGCCATCTTAGACTGGGTGTTGTGTAATGAGAGAGGATTAATTAGCAATCTCGTTGTGCGAGGCCCCTTGGGGTAGAGTGACCATAATATGGTGGAATTCTGCATTAGGATGGAGATTGAAACAGTTAATTCAGAGACCATGGTCCAGAACTTAAAGAAGGGTAACTTTGAAGGTATGAGGTGTGAATTGGCTAGGATAGATTGGCGAATGATACTTAAGGGGTTGACTGTGGATGGGCAATGGCAGACATTTAGAGACCGCATGGATGAACTACAACAATTGTAAATTCCTGTCTGGCGTAAAAATAAAAAAGGGAAGGTGGCTCAACTGTGGCTATCAAGGGAAATCAGGGATAGTATTAAAGCCAAGGAAGTGGCATACAAATTGTCCAGAAATAGCAGCGAACCCGGGGACTGGGAGAAATTTAGAACTCAGCAGAGGAGGACGAAAGGTTTGATTAGGGCAGGGAAAATGGAGTACGAGAAGAAGCTTGCAGGGAACATTAGGACGGATTGCAAAAGTTTCTATAGATATGTAAAGAGAAAAAGGTTAGTAAAGACAAACGTAGGTCCCCTGCAGTCAGAATCAGGGGAAGTCATAACGGGGAACAAAGAAATGGCAAACCAATTGAACAAGTACTTTGATTCGGTATTCATTAAGGAGGACACAAACAAACTTCCAGATATAAAAGGGGTCAGAGGGTCTAGTAAGGAGGAGGAACTGAGGGAAATCCTTATTGGTCAGGAAATTGTGTTGGGGAAATTGATGGGATTGAAGGCCGATAAATCCCCAAGGCCTGATGGACTGCATCCCAGAGTATTTAAGGAGGTGGCCTTAGAAATAGCGGATGCATTGACAGTCATTTTCCAACATTCCATTGACTCTGGATCAGTTCCTATCGAGTGGAGGGTAGCCAATGTAACCCCACTTTTTAAAAAAGGAGGGAGAGAGAAAACAGGGAATTATAGACCGGTCAGCTTGACTTCAGTAGTGGGTAAAATGATGGAATCAATTATTAAGGATGTCATAGCAGCGCATTTGGAAAGAGGTGACATGATAGGTCCAAGTCAGCATGGATTTGTGAAAGGGAAATCATGCTTGACAAATCTTCTGGAATTTTTTGAGGATGTTTCCAGTAGAGTGGACAAGGGAGAACCAGTTGATGTGGTATATTTGGACTTTCAGAAGGCTTTCGACAAGGTCCCACACAAGAGATTAATGTGCAAAGTTAAAGTACATGGGATTGGGGGTAGTGTGCTGACATGGATTGAGAACTGGTTGTCAGACAGGAAGCAAAGAGTAGGAGTAAATGGGTACTTTTCAGAATGGCAGGCAGTGACTAGTGGGGTACCGCAAGGTTCTGTGCTGGGGCCCCAGCTGTTTACACTGTACATTAATGATTTAGACGAGGGGATTAAATGTAGTATCTCCAAATTTGCGGATGACACTAAGTTGGGTGGCAGTGTGAGCTGCGTGGAGGATGCTATGAGGCTGCAGAGTGACTTGGATAGGTTAGGTGAGTGGGCAAATGCATGGCAGATGAAGTATAATGTGGATAAATGTGAGGTTATCCAATTTGGTGGTAAAAACAGAGAGACAAACTATTATCTGAATGGTGACAGATTAGGAAAAGGGGAGGTGCAACGAGACCTGGGTGTCATGGTACATCAGTCATTGAAGGTTGGCATGCAGGTACAGCAGGCGGTTAAGAAAGCAAATGGCATGTTGGCCTTCATAGCGAGGGGATTTGAGTACAGGGGCAAGGAGGTGTTGCTACAGTTGTACAGGGCCTTGGTGAGGCCACACCTGGAGTATTGTGTACAGTTTTGGTCTCCTAACTTGAGGAAGGACATTCTTGCTATTGAGGGAGTGCAGCGAAGGTTCACCAGACTGATTCCCGGGATGGCGGGACTGACCTATCAAGAAAGACTGGATCAACTGGGCTTGTATTCACTGGAGTTCAGAAGAATGAGAGGGGACCTTATAGAAACGTTTAAAATTCTGACGGGTTCAGACAGGTTAGATGCAGGAAATATGTTCCCAATGTTGGGGAAGTCCAGAACCAGGGGTCACAGTCTAAGGATAATGGGTAAGCCATTTAGGACCGAGATGAGGAGAAACTTCTTCACCCAGAGATTGGTGAACCTGTGGAATTCTCTACCACAGAAAGTTGTTGAAGCCAATTCACTAAATATATTCAAAAAGGAGTTTGATGAAGTCCTTACTACTAGGGGGATCAAGGGGTATGGCGAGAGGGGTATGGGGTACTGAAGTTGCATGTTCAGCCATGAACTCATTGAATGGCGGTGCAGGCTAGAAGGGCCGAATGGCCTACTCCTGCACCTATTTTCTATGTTTCTATGGTCACCACATTACAGGAAATATGTGATTGCACTAGAGAAGGTACAGAGAAGATTTACAAGGATGTTGATGGACTGGAGAATTTTAGCTATGAGGAAAAATTGGATAGGTTGGGTTTGTTTTTTTTGGAACAGATGAGACTGAGGGGAGACCTGATTGAGATGTATAAAATTATGAGGGGCCTAGATAAAGTGGATAGGATGGAACTATTTCCCTTAGCAGAGGGGTCAACAACCAGTTGGGATAGATTTAAAGTAATTGGGGGGAGATTTAGAGGGAATTTGAGCAGAAATGTCTTCACCCAGAGGTTGGTGAGGGTCTGGAACTCACTGACTGAAATGGTGGTAGAGGCAGAAACCTTCACCACATTTAAAAAGTACTTGGATGTGCACTTGAAGTGCTGTAACCTACAGGGATATGGACTAAGAGCTGGAAAGTGGGATTTGACTGGGTAGTTCTTTGTTGGCCAGCACAGACATGATGGGTCGAAATGGCCTCCTTCCGTGCTGTAAATTTCTATGATTCTATAATTTCCCATGTTAGGCATTTCTGATGAAATTGTACAAACCTTTCTAAAAGAATGGGTTTAAAATTCATCAGAAAAATGGGCCAGAGAAAAATCTCCTCATTAACTCATTGGGATCTCTCCGAATTGCAGCTTTTTAGCTATTAGCTTGGTATTTATTTTCAGTTTATTGTCAGTAGTTGCTTAAGGCAGGATGTCTGATTTCTCACTCTGCACAGTGGAAATGAAACTGATACATTGTAAAACTTCAATATCTCGGACATTGTTGTGGTGTACGGTAGCGTTGTGGTTAAATTACTGGACTAGTAATCCAGGGGCCTGAACTAATTATCCAGAGACAGAGTTCAAATCACACCACGGCAGCTGTCGAATTTGAATTTAGTTAATTAAAAATAAATCTGGAATAAAAAGCTCGTATCAGTAATGGTGAGCATGAAACTACGGGATTACCTTATGCTCTTTAGGGAAGTAAATCTGCTTTCTAGTTTGACCTATATGTGATCCAGACCCACAGCAATGTGGTTGACTCTTAACTGCCCTCTGTGGTTCAAGAAGACGGCTCATCACTTCCTTCTCATGGGCAATAAATGCTGGCCTTGCCAGCGACGCCCACATCCCATGAACGAATAAAAAACATTGTGTGCAATCTGGGTGTGACTTAAACAATAATGTGATTAATATATTCCTCTACTCCAACTATCCCCCCATCTCTCCTGAACGTGCTACCTTACCGTGGGATACATTGTACAGGCCAATAATATCTGGAGACCAAGGTGGGCTGAGACACATGAAGAGCAAATACACATGAAAAAAGGCCATGTGGGCAAGATAGTGAGGGGCACTGCCCTGTATCTCAGCTTATTCAGATAACAATCAGGAACAGAAATCTGGCAGAGTTTTCCTTTCTCTAAGCCTGAGGTTGACTGCAGCTCCTCTATGCCTCAGAACAGCTAATGCAATATAGACCAGGGATCAAACCCGAGATCGTTTTTGTTGGTCCATATTGTTTAGTATCTCTGGCCAGTGCATTCTACCGACTGAGCCACCTGAGGGGTAAGAATCATGACTGCCACTCTCGCACTGGTGCAACCAGTACACAGTGAACACAATTGTATAGTTGTCAACTCACAATTCAATGCTTCAGATCCATTTTAACCTGCAGTCTAACGATGCCTGTTTAAAGAAGACTTTTTTTTTAGCCTGTTTCTTGGAAGCATTGCAAAGTGCTTCTCGTATAATAAATTGCTTTGAAGTGCGGTGACTGTTATGTGGGCAAATACCGATTAATAGAACGCCTTGATGGATTAGGACATGTTCTAATTGCTCTTTCATTTGTGAGAAAAAGCCATCACAACTCACTGGTGCAAGCAATGCTCATGAGTTATGGATCATTTGCATTTGTAAAAAAACACAAAAGTAACGCACAGTCACCTCTGCAGCACCCCGTGTCGGCATTTTAGAATTGCTATTCATTGCACCTAAAATATCTGAAATATTTAGGAATGAACAGCTATCCCAACATTTTAATGTCAGTCCCTGTCGAGCAAATATTCTTGATGGATGACTAATATTTGGGTGTCAAATGGTTTAATTTCTTAACAAGAAAGTACTGCGTTGATAGGTCAATGCACTCAGGAAAACACAGTTATAATTTGCCCTGTAGATAAATTAGCTCAGAAGAGTCCTAGGCTGCAAGAAATGATTTCAAATGTACATGTTTTAAGACTTTTCATTCTCTAACCTCTGACCGCTTTCTGAAAGAGATTGGAAATGTTGGCTGCAACTTGTCTTTTCACGGAAGATATAGGGGTCGATTATCTGATCAGAAGCTGTTAGTGAAGGTACCAATTAGGCAAGGGTTGGGGTATTATTAGGCGAGCATGCCGTGGGCCCATTTGTTACCCAATTCTGAAGCCAGGCCATAATTTAAGAGCATTTTCATGCAGTCCATTCATTAAGGATTCCAAAATTATATCAATATATTTAAAGCAGCCCTATCCCTTGGCAATCTTCTTACTGCCAATGTGCCTACAGAAAGCTGCTTTCTTGTATGTTTTTTCTCACTTTCTCTCATGTGAGGGCCTCTCTGATTCACACTTGTTCCTGCCTGTTAAGTTTAGCTCTTTATGTATCAGCTGTGGCTTAGTGGGTAACTCTCTTGCCTCTGAGTTCAAAAAGGTTGTGGGTTCAAGTCTTACTCCAGGGATTTAAACACAGAAATCTAAGCTGACACTCCAGTGCAGTCCTGAGGGAGTGCTGCACTGTCAGAGGTACCGTCTTTTGGATGAGATGTTAAACCGAGGCCCTGTCTGGCCTTTCAGCTGGGTGTAGAAGATCACATGGCAATTTTTCGAAGAGCAGGGGAGCTCTACCTGGTGACCTAACCAATATTTATCCCTCAATCAACAAAACAAATTATTGCTGTTTGTGGGAGATTGCTGTGCGCAAATTGGCTGCCGTGTTTCCTACATTATAACAGTGATGACTCTCCAAAAAGTATTTAATTGGCTGTAAAGCGCTGGTTGTGAAAGGTGCTATATGAAGGCAAGTCTTTCTTTCTTTCTCTCCTGTCAGAAGGAGCGCTAGCAGCTTGCCGAATTAATGTAATTTTGGCCCGACCACAAAAATGGCACGAGCACACCCCGCCCACCCGATATATGTCCCACTCGGAAATTGCCTCCTGATGACTTGAGCACCCCTTTGCGTCTCATACTCTGTGCATTAGTATACATCTATTTTAGTTTGGATTCCCTTGCTTTGGAGAGTTATCCATTTTTGCCTTCCTCATCCAGATATTCTCTTTTTCACCAACTTGTCTTGCTTTACTCTTTCAACCCTTTGTACCTCTTCATTCCCTGATGAAACCCTCGGGGGATCATCTTCATGAAGGAAGTGTGGAGTCGTGGAGGGAGGTGCAAACCCCGACAGCACCACGCTCTGGATTCGGCAGAAGTTTGACTTTTGTATTTGACCGCTCTACTAGCATGTATCGGCCTTACTGTAATCCCAAAATTCATGCAATTCACATAAATACGTCCCATGATGAATTCCTGGTGTTTTCTCACCATTCGATTCTGTGTGCACTGCTTGCCCATTTGAAACAGGTGCTTGGCATCTTCCGTGCTGTTTGCTGGAGAACATCAGTTCCGAAAAGTGGGATTGACTGATTTTTGAAAAGTTGATTTTTGTTGCTTTTTCGACCAAATGTCCTGCTGATAGGCAAATGTGACTCACTGGCTGAACTTGAAGGGCTAGGGAAAAGAGGTTGAATGACCACAAAGCCAGCTACCTCTCCCTCGCCCATATCCTCTATGCAATAATTTAGAGGGCCTGCTGCTCATGGTGAGAAGGTCGGAGCAGGTTCATTGGTCCACCACTGGTGCTCTCAATGGTTGGGACCTGCCTTTTCCTTTATAAAGAGTTTGGGGAGGCCTTGGACCACTCCCCCACTTCCTCTATGTCCCCAGAATCTGTCGGTCATCTACCCATAAGAAGTCAATGGGTGATAATTGTTAGGCCCCCTCTGATTCACACTTGTTTCCATGTTAGATTTTGCCCTTTCCTGTCAGAGGATGGAAAACATACATACGTTATAATTTGGAAGAGTAGGGACACGTCACGCCTAGGGCCCAGCACTTGTGTGAATCCACCATGTAAGTAGCTGTGATGGCAGTATGCTTTCTGTCCTAACTTGCAAGATTGATGACTGACGTTGGATGCATATTTGTGTGCCAGCAATAAATGATGTCCTGGAGCCATATGGACAGGTATGTGCATGTGTCGATGAGCTGAAGGTTTGCCCAAGTGTTTTGTGTGGTGCGTCAGTGAAGCAGCACCACAGTAAGAATCCACAGGCTTTGGCATTCATCATAAGACCATATTCTAAAAATAGGCAAAGCATGGGGTATTCGTACCTTGGTAATCATCACGACTTCAGAACATTTCTTTCTCATCTACAACCATTACCTGTGCATTGACTTGCAAGGTCATTTGTACCCATGCACTTTGAAGAGTGTTCCCAATCAATGGGGACATCTCAGCTCCAAGGAGGGCAACTTCTTTGCAGTACCTACTAGCATCCCATGCACACAATGCGCACGGTCCCATCAGCACTGTGACAGGACTGTATTATTGGCCTCATCAAGTGATACACTCCTCTTAGAAACATTTTTTGTCATACCGTGCAAAATAGACAGATAATGAATGTACCCCAGACCCTGGTATAGCTCTGCAGTGTTACCTCAATTCGTTAACCAGCGCATGAAAACTGTAAAATTAGCTAAAAGTTTTCTTCGTTACCGCAGTCTGCGACATCTGAATAGTGCCAAACAAAATTTGATGCATAGGTTCTGAGTGGCCTGTGAGTGGAATTCAACTTCTGACTTCTGTCTGTCAGCCAAAACTAATTATACATTCTTTGTGTCGGCTATGGCTCAGTGGGTAGCTTTCTCGCCTCTGAGTCAGAAGGTTGTGGGTTTAAGTCCTACTCCAGGAACTTGAGCACAAAAAAATCGAGGCTGACACTCCAGTGCAGTGCTGAGGGAGTGCTGCACTGTTGGAGGTGCCGTCATTTGGATGAGACATTAAACCGAAGTCCGTCTGCTTTCTCAAGTGGACATAAAAGATTCCATGGCACTATTTCGAAGAAGGGCAGGGGAGTTATCCCTGGTATCCTGAAAAATATCTATCCCTCAATCAACATAACAAAAACAGATGATTTGGTCATTATCACATTGCTGTTTGTGGGAGCTTGCTTGTGTGCACGTTGGCTGCCGTGTTTCCCACATTACAACAGTGACTACACTTCAAAAGTACTTCATTGGCTGCAAAGCGCTTTGAGACATCTGGTGGTCGTGAAAGGCGCCATATAAAGGCGAATGCAAGCATGGACCTTACGCTAAACATTAGTAAGACAAAGGTCCTACACCTGCCTGTCCTCGCCGCACAGCACTGCCCCCCAAACATCAAGATCCACGGCGTGGCCCTGGACAACATGGACCACTTTCCCTATCTCGGGAGCCTCCTATCAACAAGAGCAGGTATTGGCGATGAGATCCAACATCGCCTCCAGCGTGCCAGTGCAGCCTTCGGCCACCTGAGGAAAAGAGTGTTTGAAGATCAGTCCCTCACAACTGTCACCAAGCTCATGGTCTACAGGGCTGTAGTAATACCCACCCTCCTGTATGGCTCAGAGACGTGGACCATGTACAGTAGACACCTCAGGTCACTGGAGAAATACCACCAGCAATGTCTCTGCAAGATCCTGCAAATCCCCTGGGAGGACAGACGCACAAACATGAGCGTCCTCGTCCAGGCCAACATCCCCAGCATTGAAGCACTGACCACACTTGATCAGCTCCACTGGGCAGGCCACATAGTTCGCATGCCAGACACGAGACTCCCAAAGCAAGCGCTCTACTCGGAACTCGTCCACGGCAAATGAGCCAAAGGCAGGCAGAGGAAACGTTACAAGGACACCCTCAAAGCCTCCCTGATAAAGCGCAACATCCCCACTGACACCTGGGAGTCCTTGGCCATAGACCGCCCTAAGTGGAGGAAGTGCATTCGGGAGGGCGCTGAGCTCCTCGAGTATCGTCGTCGAGAGCATGCAGAAATCAAGCGCAGGCAGCAGAAGGAGCGTGCGGCAAACCAAGCTCCCTGCCCACCCTTTCCCACCTGTGACAGAAACTGTGGTTCTCGTATTGGACTGTACAGCCACCTAAGAACTCATGCTAAGAGTGGAAGCAAGTCTTCCTCGATTGCGAGGGACTGCCTATGATGATGATATTAATCCAAGTCTTTCTTACTTTACTGTGTAGAACAATGTTTACAGTAATACAGGCTTTCATCTTCATTGAAGTTACTTTCTCAGTATTGCGAAGATTCAAGCATTGTGATACAAGAATTAAAAATACATTTTTCAAACTTGACAACATCTACTAGTCGATTTTAACCCTACCCACTCGGTGGAAACCATGGTGACGGGGTTGCGGGGGGGGGGGGAGAAGAGGCTTGTTAAAAATGAACAGATTACTTGCCCGCTCAAATACTGACTTTTTCCAACCGTTTGCAATGTTAATCTGCAGGGTATAGCAGGCAGTTAAGATGCCCACCTAAAGCAGTTAAGAGCTGTTATGTATGTAAACCTTGTAACTGTGTAAGACTTGCCACCAGAGGTCGCAACTGTTGGAGGCCCAAGGGTCACCTGCACACCTCATGCAAGGGAGTATAAAAGGTTGTCTGCCATTCTGCCTCGGCACTCTGGAGTTGTATTAAAGAGACTACGGTCACATCAGTTTTAGCTCACATTACTCAGTCTTGTGGAGTTCTTCCATACTTAAGAACTTTCACATGGTCATGGCTGCCATTGGTATTTTAGAGAGATTTGTAGAGAGAGGGCGATGACTGGGAAGCCTTCGTTGAGCGTCTCGACCAGTACTTCGTGACCAACGAACTGGATGGGGACGATACAGCGATCAAGCGTAGAGCAATTCTCCTCACCGTGTGTGGGTCCACAATATACGGCTTCATCAAGAATCTGCTAGCACCAGAGAAACCAGTGGAGACATATACAGAGTTGTGTACGCTGGTTCGGAACCCCCTCAAGCCGAAGGAGAGCATCTTAATGGCCAGGTATCGCTTCTACACGCACCACCGCTCCGAGGGCCAGGACGTGGTGAGTTATGTCACCAACCTGAGACGCCTTGCGGGAACTTGCGAATTTGCTGGATTTTTGTGGGAAATGCTGCGGGACTTTTTTGTGCTTGGCATCGGCCACGAGGTCATTCTTCGCAAGCAGCTGTCTGCCGAATCCCTAGACATGAGCAAGGTCATCACGATAACCCAGGCATTCATATCCACGAGCGATAATATCAGACAGATATCTTCCCAGTATCGAAGCTCGCCGGCAAGTACTGTGCATAAAATAACGTCACTAGCAGGCAGAACTGCATATGGCAGGGTCTACACGCCTGCAGCTGCAAGACCTAAGATGACTCAGAGTCCGCCATCGGGCGTGAATGCAAATCCATTAGCACCATGTTGGCGCTGCGGGGTTATTCATCGAGTCCATCAATGTCGATTCAAGCAATATGTGTGCAAAGGCTGCCAAACAATGGGGCACCTCCAGCAAATGTATAAGAGTGCTGCGACTCACCACGTGGCAGAGTTGGCAGAGGATGGTCGATCTGGTGCGGATCATGCAGAACAAACAAGAGAGGCAACTCAACCCGAGGAAGAAATGTATGGGGTGCACACCTTCACCTTCAAGAGCCCTCCCATTATGCTGAAAGTCAAATTGAATGGTATTCCGGTATCAATGGAGTTGGACACGGGAGCGAGTCAGTCAATTATGAGCCAGAAGGCTTTTGAGAAACTGTGGGGCAACAAGGCACAAAGGCCCAAACTGAGCCCGATTCAGACAAAGCTGCGCACCTACATCAAAGAGCTCATACCAGTCATTGGCAGTGCGGCAGTTAAGGTATCGTATGATGGAGCTGTACATGATTTATCACTGTGGATTGTACCAGGCGATGGCCCAACGCTATTTGGCAATATTGGCTGGGAAAGATTCGATGGAACTGGGACGACACCAAAGCACTATCTTCAGTGAATGACGCTTCGTGCACCCAAGTGCTGAGCAAGTTTCTGTCGCTATTTGAACCAGGCATCGGCAACGTCACAGGCGCCAAGGTGCAGATCCATCTAGTCCCCGATGCAAGGCCCATTCATCACAAGGCTCGAGCAGTTCCATATATGATGAGGGAGAAAGTCGAGATCGAATTGGACAGACTTCAACGAGAGGGAATCATATCGTCTGTCAAGTTCAACGAGTGAGACAGTCCAATTCTTCCGGTGTTGAAAAGCGATGGCACGGTCAGAATCTGCGGAGACTACAAGGTAACGATCAACAGAGTCTCGTTACAGGATCAGTACTCGTTACCCAAGGTGGATGACTTGTTCGCAACATTAGCAGGGGGGGGAAGTCGTTCACCAAGTTGAACCTAACCTCTGCCTACATGACACAGGAGCTGGCTGAATCTTCAAAAAGATTGACGTGCATCAACACACACAAAGGACTGTTTACATACCACACGTGCCCTTTTGAGATTCGCTCGGCTGCTGCCATCTTCCAGAGAAACATGGAGAGTCTGCTGAAATCAGTTCCGCGCACTGCTGTGTTTCAAGACGACATCCTGATCACTGGTCGTGACACCACCGAACACCTGCACAACCTGGAAGAGGTTCTAAGTCAACTAGACAGAGTGGGACTCAGGCTGAAACGCTCCAAGTGTATTTTCCTGGCGCCAGAGGTCAAATTTGGGGGGATAAAGATTGTGACAGATGGCATCAGACCAACGGACTCAAAGACAGAGGCCATCAAGAATGCACCCAGACTACAGAATGTGACAGAGCTGTGTTCATTCCTGGGACTCCTCAACTATTTTGGTAACTTTCTACCCGGGTTAAGCACTATGCTGGAACCGTTGCACATGTTGCTACGTAAGGGTGGCGACTGGATTTGGGTAAATCTCAAGAGACAGCCTTTGAGAAGGCCAGAAACCTACTTTGTTCTAATAAGTTACTTGTACTGTATGACCCGTGTAACCGATTAGTGTTAGCTTGTGATGCATCGTCGTACGGGGTCGGCTGTGTGTTACAGCAAACCAATGTATCGGGCAAACTTCAACCGGTGGCATACGTGTCTAGAAGTCTGTCTAAGGCTGAAAGAGCCTACAGTAACGTTGAGAAAGAGGTGTTAGCATGTGTATATGAGGTTAAGAAAATGCACCAATACCTATTTGCACTTCGGTTTGAGCTTGAAACCGACCACAAATCGCTCATTTCGCTGTTTTCAGAAAGCAAAGGTATAAACACAAATGCTTTGTCTCAAAGATGGGCACTAACATTGTCCGCCTATGATTATATTATCCGCCACAGACCAGGCACGGTGAACTGTGCTCATGCCCTCAGTCGGCTACCATTGCCCACTACCGGGGTGGAAATGGCGCAGCCCGCAGACTTGCTTCTGGTCATGGATGCTTTTGAGAGCAAGGGGTCACCCATCACTGCTTGCCAGATCAGGACCTGGACCAGCCAGGATCCTGTGCTATCAGTTATAAAAAGTTGCGCCCTCAGTGGGAGCTGGTCAGCCGTTCCCGGGGAAATGCAAGATGAAATTAAGCTGTTTCACCGACGCAAGGATGAAATGTCCATCCAGTCGGATTGTCTCTTATGGGGTAATCTCGTGATTTTGCCAAAAAAAGACAGGGAAACGTTCATACGCGACCTACACAGTACCCGCCCAGGCATAGTCATGATGAAGGCTATAGCCAGGTCACATGTTTGGTGGCCCGGCACTGACTCAGACTTAGAGTCATGCGTGCACCAGTACAACATGTGCTCACAACTGAGCAATGCACCAAGGAAGGCTCCATTGAGTCTGGCCCTCCAAACCGTGGTCCAGGATCCACGTAGAGTTTGCTGGCCCCTTTCTCGGATAGATGTTTTTTATTGTAGTGGATGCTTACTCTAAATGGATTGAATGCATAATCATTTCATCCAGCGCATCCACTGCCATCATTGAAAGCCTCCAGGCTATGTTCGCCACCCATGGCTTGCCCGACGTCCTTGTCAGTGACAATGGACCATGTTTCACCAGATCGGAATTCAACAAGTTTATGACCCGCAATGGCATCAAGCATGTCAGGTCTGCCCTGTTTAAGCCCGCATCCAACGGTCAAGCGGAACGGGCAGTCCAAACTATCAAGCAGAGCTTGAAACGCCTGACGGAAGGCTCCTTGCAGACCCGTTTATCTCGGGTTCTGCTTAGCTACCGGACGCCACCCCACTCGCTCACTGGGGTTCCCCCTGCAGAATTGTTAATGAAGAGAGCACTCAAAACCAGGTTATCCCTAGTCCACCCAGATCTCAATGATCATGTGGAAACCTGGCATCACTGGCAAAACATGTACCACGATTACGCGGCTGTATCATGTGACTTTGATGTTAACGACCCTGTGTTTGTCCTGAATTACGGTCATGGTCCTAAATGGGTCACTGGCACTGTCTTGGCCAAGGAAAGGAATTGAGTGTTTATAGTCAAATTATTGAATGGATAAACGTGCAGAAAGCATTTGGATCAGACCAAACTGCGCTTCACCGACAACCAGGAACAACCTGAAGAGGACATCACCATCAGCGATCCACCAACACACACCCAACCAGCAATCGACCTCACTGTCAATCAAGAGGATGAACCCACCATTCCCAACAGTCCTGTCAGACCAGCCACGCCACAGTGCAGCAATGGTCCGACTAACTCACTCATGCCAGAGTTTGAACTCAGACGATCAACCAGGGAGCATAGGGCCCCGGATCGTCTCAACTTGTAAATAATTTGTATCAAAGACTTTGGGGGGGGGGGGAGTGATGTTATGTATGTAAACATTGTAACTGTGTCAGACTTGCCTCCAGAGGGCGCAACTGTTGGAGGCCTAAGGGTCACCTGCACACCTCATGCAAGGGAATATAAAAGGTTGTCTGCCATGCTGCTGAGGCACTCTGGGGTTGTATTAAAGAGACTAAGGTCACATCAGTTTTAGCTCACAGTACTCAGTCTTGTGGAGTTCTTCCATACTTAACAAGAGTCTCATAAATTAATGCAAATCGAGGTCCTATTACATCACTAGCTGCTGCTGCTGTGGCTTTCCTGCGATGCGAGGTAAATCTGCAGCTGGTTTGAAGACCTTTGAAGAAACCTGTCTGATGGGTCTAAAACTTTCCTTTGTGGGGCCAGGAAGATCTGGTGTGTTCTTCTGGACCCACAAGGAACATTGTGTCCTGCTTTGGAGCAGTATTACTTTCCTGGATATTACTGTGATCTCCTGTGGAGTTACAACATCATCAGTCTAATGCTTTTTATAATGTAAATGCGGAACAGTAGTGATATCATCAGGACGAGCTTGCTAATAGGATTAACAACTGAATCACACTATGTACAGTAAAAGATTTACAGCACTTATGTACAAATGAGCTTTCTTAATTGAACTCATTGGGAGTGTGAGAGACGACAGAAAAACAATATCTTGACCGAGGGCTGAGTAACTTTTGTCTGCACACTTATTCCTAATCCAAGAACCACTGAAAAACTGATCAGTAGCAATGACAGCATCAGGTTTGACAGCCAAAGTGCCGACCAAGATGGAATTATTTGGAGTCAGACTGTGATTATCTGCACATCAAGCTATCTGTTGGCTGCGACTGATGCTGAGTTATGTTCTTATTGTTTTCAAAGCAAGTATAATATAAATGTGCCTTAGAGGGAGTGCAACCAAGGTTCACTAGACTGGTTCATGGGATGAGGGGATTGCCTTATGAGGAGAGATTGAGTAGACTAGGCCTATATTCCACAGAGTTTAGAGGAATGAGAGATGATCTCATTGAAACATATAAAATTCTTCAGAGGCTTGATAGGAGAAAATGTTTCCCCTGGCTGGGTTCAGAAGAATGAGAGGTGATCTTATCAAAACATATAAGATAATGAGGGGGCTCGACAAGGTGGATGCAGAGAGGATGTTTCCACTCATAGAGGAAACTAAAACTAGGGGACATAGTCGCAGAATAAGAGGCCGCCCATTTAAAACTAAGATGAGGAGGAATTTCTTCTCTCAGAGAGTTGTTAATCTATGGAATTCTCTGCCCCAGAGAGCTGTTGAGGCTGAGTCATTGAATATATTTAAGATGGAGATAGACAGATTTTTGAGCAATAAAGGAATGAAGGGTTATGGGGACCGGGCAGAGAAGTGGAGCTGAGTCCATGATCAGATCAGCCATGATCTTATTGAATGGCGGAGCAGGCTCGAGGGGCCAGGTGGCTTGCTCCTGCTCCTATTTCTTATGTTCGTACGTTCTTATGGGGAATCTCAAACACCGGGTCACAGTCTCAGAATAAGGGTTCTGCCATTTAGCACTGAGATGAGAGGAAATTGCTTCACTCAAAGGGTTATGAATATTTGGAATTCTCTATCCCAGAGAACTGTGGATGTCCAGTCGTTGAATATATTCAAGACAGAGATCGATAAATATTTGGGAACTAAGAATATTAGGAGATATGGAGATCGTGCTAGAAGGTAGAGTTGTGATAGAAGATCAGCCATGATCTTATTGAATGGCAGAGCAGGCTCGAAGAGCCAAATGGCCTAATCCAACTCCTATTTCTTAGTTCTTATGAAAGAGTCCTTAGGCTGGAAATTGCCCTTCGACTCGATTGGGGGCGGTAACCTTCCAAGACTGGGACTTCCTGCGCCCGGCTCGAAGACCCATCCCAGATGTGGAATTCGGCCGTGCGCCCCTCAAAGGAAGCGAAGCGCTGTCTCCGGTGCTCCACTTCCTTTGAGGGGGCTCCTGGGGCGGCCTGTGCTATGCAGAAACATCACGCGGTACAATACCCTCCCCTTTAATTAAAGGGGAGGGCCGCTGCCCACTCTACAGGCCCTTTAGTGGCTAACCACTGGGCCACTAGGGATGTGATCCACCAGGCCAACAGCCCAGCACCCAAATCGGAGTGCCGGGCTGCACGATGGCGGCCCGGTCGATGGTGGGCCACCATTGTCAGACCAAAGCAAGAGTCGGCCCGTAAATGAAAATGGCGGCCCGGGGCACTAAAGGCCTCCCCTTTATGGGGTGCCCCGGTGGCGGATGTCTGCCACTCATGAAGCTGGTGTTGACATCCGTCCATGTCAGCCTCGAGGCCCACCATGGGGCAATTTCCCCCATGGGGCGCAAAGGGGTGATGAGGATTTGGCGCTCACGGGTTGCGCGCTGGATCGGGGTGCTAATTGCGAGGCAAGCCGTGGCCAGGACAACACTCCCCGAAACCTCCGGGGCTATTTCCCGCCCCCTTCCCCGTACAAAAACATCATTGCACCCTATTAGCGTCCATCAGCAGCACTAACAGGGCTATAAAAAAGGGATATTTCAGCCCTCTAATATCATATTATAAAGAAAATATTTCAATGATACTTGTAATCAAATAGCCGACTGCTTGACCCCAAAGCTGGCATGGATTGTGAAGGAGCAGATTTGCATTAGCCTAATATAAAAGGACATTTTTTGAATGTCCTGATGATGGGCTCCAATTATTCCAATATGCTGAACACATTTTAATCATTACTTCACCGAGCCACCTATGAGAGACAATTTAAATACACTGGGCTGAATTTCCTCATTTCTTCTCCCGCTCCGGCAAAGTAACATCATCGGAAGTGCAGCAGAAACCCCGTTTACACGTGTAAACGGGGTTTATCCTACACTTACAGTGGTTACGGAGCAGCAGCAGGAGAATCTCTGAGGAAATTCAGCCCTGGATATTTCAGAAGTTCCAAAATTATCACAGTTTACGGAAACATTGTAGGGTCGAATTTAAACATATGTTCGCCGGGTACATCTTTAGGCATTATTGCCCTAAAGGGTGAGCCAATTTTTGCAGAGTTGTTGAGCCGTTGACAGCAGAAAGTTCTCACACTCGAGCTTGTGTTGAATTAGCTCTTCTCAGATGGGGAGGTGGTAAGGGTATACAATTGACTGCAGTACAATTAGAATCATAAATATTATTGCAGAAATACTAGCAAAAAAGTGAGTACATATCTGCTCAAACTTTGAACTTCCTTCCTTGGTGGCACTTATATTTTTGTGATATTGCAAATAGCTCTCTTGTTGTCGTCCTGTGATTTTGTATATTTCAGATTGGAGATGTGAACTAGCCGAAAGAGGAAGGGAGCAGATTAAAATGGTGGGTGGGAGGGGGGCAGTGAAAGAATTTTGAACCTGTGGAACTCTCTACCACAGAAAGTTGTTGAGGCCAGTTCGTTAGATATATTCAAAGGGAAGTTAGATGTGGCCCTTACGGCTAAAGGATGAGAGAGGATCTCTTGGAAACATATAAGATTCTGACGGGACTGGACAGGTTAGATGTGGGAAGAATGTTCCCGATGTTGGGGAAGTCCAGAACCAGGGGACATAGTCTAAGGATAAGGGGTAAGCCATATAGGACTGAGATGAGGAGAAACTTCTTCACTCAGAGAGTTGTTAGCCTGTGGAATTCCCTGCCGCAGAGAGTTGTTGATGCCAGTTCACTAGATATATTCAAGAGGAAGTTATATATGGCTCTTACGGTTAAGGGGATCAAGGGGTATGGAGAGAAAGCAGGAAAGGGGTACTGAAGGAATGATCAGCCATGATCTTATTGAATGGCGGTGCAGGCTCGAAGGGCCGAATGGCCTACTCCTGCACGTATTTTTCTATGTTTCTAAAGGGATCAAGGGGTATGGAGAGAAAGCAGGAATGGGGTACTAAAGTTGCATGATCAGCCATGATCATATTGAATGGTGGTGCAGGCTCGAAGGGCCGAATGACCTACTCCTGCACCTATTTTCTAAGTTTCTATGTTTCTGTTAAGTGTGCAGTAGCATAATAGTTATGTTGCAGGACTGATAATCTGGAGACACAAGTTCACATGGCAGCTGGGGAATTTAAATTCAGTTAGTTAAATAAATCTGGAATATAAAAGATGACTGAAACTACTGGATTGTCATAAAATCCCGTCTGGTTCACTATTGGCCTTTAGGAAAGGAAAGCTGCCATCCTTACCTGGTCTGACCCGCATGTGACTCCAGACCCACATAAAGTGGTTGACTTAACTGCCCTCTGAAATGGCCTAGCAAGCCACTCAGTTGTATCAAATAGCTACGACAAAGTCACTGTGAGAGTACATTCACCACACGGACTGCAGCAGTTCAAGAAGGTGGCTCACCGCAACCTTCTCAAGTGCAATTCAGGATGGGCAATAAATGCCGGCCTTGTGAGTGGCACACACATCCCGTGGATGAATTTTAAAAATTACAGTTTTAAAAAAGGCAATAATTTCAAATTATGGATCACTATCCAAAAGCTCTGATTGAAGTGTATGTATGTGCAATTCTAAGACTGAGTTGGGATGTCCTAAGTCTGCCACTATTCCCACATGAATGGTGGAAGTGGGTGATCGGAATCTGTGTAGGCCTGCCCAGCAGTCTTCAGGAAAGGAGAGGAGGGGCGAAAAGAAACAGTACAGTCTCAAGTGGATGATCTCAGCCTACCTGTTTTTAGATTAAATTTTCCAAGCCAGTAAAATATGACCTTTTATATTTTCTCTCTTTCTCCTTTCACATGCCTTCCAGGGTTTTGCAACGCACGCAGTGAATGAGTAATCTCGCTAGCCTCCAGTTCTGAGGCTGAGCTGGAAGGTGCACAAGAGGAGTTAAAAGATAGTTCTCCCTCTAATTTTCACTAATTCCCTGAGGATAAGAATCTGTTCTCTCTTAGCTCCTACTCATGATCAGAAACTCAATGTGCAAAGAATCAGAGATGCAAGGTTCAACCTAGCACACAACTGTGAAGCACATTAAGGCTCATGAGGAATATAGTCCTCCCTTTAATTCTTTTCCACAAGCCACGTGTAGATGAATATTGTAGGATAAGTCACCAGAGAAATGCTCATCATCACCCACAGACACAGACACAGAATTTGCAAGGACCAATACCATTGTTATTACTGGATGTCAAGCCAAGCCATTTGAAATTCAGTACTAGTTCTGAGAAGGAGCAAAAGGGAACATTTTTCCAACAGCATAAAAGTTATCAAAAATGTTTATATGGGAGACCTATGATTCTTCATTTAAAAAAAAACAAAAAATGTCTTTGGCCAAAGCCACTGTGATGCTCTTTAAAAGTATTTTCAAATAAACATAAACTAGTTGCACTCAATTCAGCCTGTGGTATAAACAGAATATACAACAGGAAGCAGTCGGAGGTACAATTTGTGCCACTTATCAGGACTGTTTACACTTTGCAGGACAGGGAAGTGGATATGAAGCAGACCCCTTTGTCCCACATATACAGTTCATTTTTCATAATGTCACGGTCTGATTATTGTTATGATTAGCTGCTGATGATGGGCACCAGATTTGATCACAAGAATCAGAAACCCATGCATTCTCCTCTCTCTTTCAGTTTTTCTTTCTTACTCTTCCCTTCCTTCCTTGTGTCCTTCTGCTACTCTGTATCTCCCAGGTCTGTATGTGTTGTTGCATTTTATTCAGCGTTACAATCAGTTTTCAGATACAAAAGGGACATCTGCCTTCTGCAACCCCAATGAACTTAAACTGCTCTCACCTTCCAACAGTCTATCAAAACTGAATCAGTTCCTATGGACTGGAGGGTAGCTAATGTAACACCACTTTTTTAAAAAGGAGGGAGAGAGAAAATGGGGAATTATAGACCGGTTAGCCTGACATCAGTAGTGGGGAAAATGTTGGAATCAATTATTAAAGATGAAATAGCAGCGCATTTGGAAAGCAGTGACAGGATCGGTCCAAGTCAGCATGGATTTATGAAAGGGAAATCATGCTTGACAAATCTTCTAGAATTTTTTGAGGATATAACTAGTAGAGTGCACAAGGGAGAACCAGTCGATGTGATGTATTTGGACTTTCAAAAGGCTTTTGACAAGGTCCCACACAAGAGATTAGTGTGCAAAATTAAAGCACGTGGTATTGGGGGTAATATATTGACGTGGATAGAGAACTGGTTGGCAGACAGGAAGCAGAGAGTCGGGATAAACGGGTCCTTTTCAGAATGGCAGGCAGTGACTAGTGGGGTGCCGCAGGGCTCAGTGCTGGGAACCCAGCTATTTACAATATACATCAATGATTTAGATGAAGGAATTGAGTGTAATATCTCCAAGTTTGCAGATGACACTAAGCTTGGTGGCGGTGTGAGCTGTGAGTAGGATACCAAGAGGCTGCAAGGTGAGTGGCAGATGCAGTACAATGTGGATAATGTGAGGTTATCCACTTTGGGGGCAAAAACAGAAAGGCAGAATATTATCTGAATGGCGGCAGATTAGGAAAAGGGGAGGTGCAACGAGACCTGGGTGTCACGGTTCATCAGTCATTGAAGGTTGGCATGCAGGTGCAGCAGGCGGTGAAGAAGGCAGATGGCATGTTGGCCTTCATAGCTCGGGGATTTGAGTATAGGAGCAAGGAGGTCTTACTGCAATTGTACAGGGCCTTGGTGAGGCCTCACCTGGAATATTGTGTTCAGTTTTGGTCTCCTAATCTGAGGAAGGACGTTCTTGCTATTCAGGGAGTGCAGCGAAGATTCACCAGACTTATTCTTGGGATGGTAGGACTGACATATGAAGAGAGACTGGATCGACTGGGCCTGTATTCACTGGAGTTAAGAAGAATGAGAGGGGATCTCATAGAAACATATCAAATTCTGACGGGATTGGACAGGTTAGATGCAGGAAGAATGTTCCCGATGTTGGGGAAGTCCAGAACCAGGGGTCACAGTCTAAGGATAAGGAGTAAGCCATTTACGACCGAGATGAGGAGAAACTTCTTCACTCAGAGAATTGTGAACCACAGAATGTTGTTGATGCCAGTTCGTTTGATATATTCAAGAGGGAGTTAGATATGGCCCTTACGGCTAAAGGGATCAAAGGGTATGGAGAGAAAGCAGGAAAGGGGTACTGAGGTGAACGATCAGCCATGATCTTATTGAATGGTGGTGCAGGCTCGCAGGGCTGAATGGCCTCCTCCTGCACCTATTTTCTATGTTTCTATGGTTCTATCAAAGTACAATGCTCAAGGACAAATTATTTTAGTATAGTCAGAAGTTGAACTAAACAATTTCATAGAAAGAGGACAATTAACTTGCAGTAACTGTAAATTCACTTCCAATCAAAACTTGTATCCCTGGGTTAAAAGAATAATAAAACAAATGATACATTTATATGACATCTTCTCATGCTGAAATCTCTCAAAGTTTTCATTTGGACACAAAAGGCATCAAGGTGTATGGGGAAAAAGCGGGAATATGGTGTTGAGATAGAGTATCAGCCATGATCATATTGAATGGCGGTGCAGGCTCGAAGGGCCGAATGGCCTACTACTGCTCCTATTTTCTATGTTTCTATGTTTCTATCCACAGGCATGAAGTCAGCTTCCACTTGTGTGCTGGTGACACCCAGCTCTGCCTCTCCACCACCTCTCTTGATCTGTGCTGTCAGTCTTGGATGCGCCGCCACTTCCTCCAGTGAAACCATTACAAGTTCCGTTCCATTGCCACCAACTCCAGGCCCCCATCTCCGACCGCTGTCTCAGGCCGAATCAGATTATTCACAGCTTCAGCATTCTGCCCGACCCCAAGCTAAGCTTCCGACCCCATGTCTTCTCCATCACTAAGACCGCGTAATGCCTCAAATTTAATTTTCAACTCTGTGTGTTTAAATCCCTTCATGGTCTCGCCCCTCCCTATTTCTGTAACCTACTCCAGCCCTATAAGGCCCCCCCACCCGCCCCAAACTCTCTGTTCCTCTGACTTCAGCCTCTTGTGCATCTATCCCCTTTGACCCCACCCTATGGCCCGTACTCTGGAACTTCTTCTCTAAACCCCTCTGCCTCACCACCTTTTACTTCACCCGGGTTTGTCTGCGTAGCTTGCATTTCATTTGCAGTGTTACAGTTTTCTGACACAAAGTTTCCTTCAACCCCTGTGAACCTAAATTTTTCTCACCTGCGTGGATCAAAGTACAATACTCTGACAGAGAAAGAATAGTGATTTTGGTGTCTTCTGAAGTTGAAACAAACAATATCAAAGCGTTTCAAACCCACCTTTTTGACCGAGCTTTAATGTTTGTTTGCCCAGTGTCCATTTTTTTGATTACACCTCACTAAAGCATTTGGGATGTTTTTCGACATTAAAGGTTTTCTGTGAATGCACGGACACCGTGACTGTTGTTATGGATAAACCACAGCAAAGCTTTGCTGATTGTCTCCAACACTGATCTTCTTCCTTTTTTACTTCAAACAAACAGAGGAAACCACATCGTGGTTAAAGTCCCCCTCCTGTAGCTAAGTGGGTAAAAGCTGAACACAGTGGTGCTCCAAGTGGTAACATAAGCACTGCTGCCAGATGCATGTAGTTGGTATTTTTCAAGGTCACTGCAAGCTAGCACACTTATGCCAAGCCATACACATCAGTGATGTGGTTCTTCTCCAACCAGAAACAAATTACAACTTAAAAACAACGGCTGTTTTCCCGCTGTTCTGGTGTTGGGGAAGCTGCCCCACAAATTAAACAGACTGGAATCGACAGCAACAAGAACAACTTGTATACATACAGCACCTATGTAGTAAATCATCCCAAGGTGTTTCATAGGAGCACAATCAGACATACATTGACAGCACAGGACCGTCAGGCAATATTGGAAATCCACAGGTACAGCGGAAACCCCACATGTATTCTACATATACATTACATTGAAGACCTCTCACAAGTACATTACCTGCATCACAGAGTTCACCACATAGTAACAAGGATCAGTTTCATTTATTCGTTCCTGGGATGTGGGCGTTGCTGGCAAGGCCAGCATTTTATTGCTCATCCCTAGTTGCCTTGAGAAGATGGTGATGAGCCGCCTTCATGAACCGCTGCAGTCCTTGTGGTAAAGGTACTCACACCGTAGTATTGGGGAGGGAGTTCCAGGATTTTGACCCAGTGATGATAAGGGATGGTGATATATTTCCAAGTCAGAATGGTGTGTGACTAGGAGGACAACTTGCAGTTGGTCTGACTTCTTTTGGGCTAGATTGGTTGATGGATGAATGTTGTCAAACTACTGAGAATACACTGCGCTTTTTCAAATAATGTTGTGGAATCTTTGGAGAATGGGACTTGGATTCATCCAAGCAACAGCACCTCTGACAATGCCACACTCCCTCAATACTGGAGTATCCCACATTACAAGAATACTGGAGTTTCCGACATTACAACAGTGACTGCACTACAAAAGTACTTCATTGGCTGTAAAGCACTTTGAGATATCTGGTGGTTGTGAAAGATGCTATATAAATGCAAGTCTTTCTTTCTTTATCATAGAATGACATAGAAATTACAACAGAGAAATAGGCATAACCAGCCCATGTTGGTGTTTATCCTGCAAACAAGTAGTAGTCCTAATCCTGTGTACCACCCCACCCCTGTTTCCATATCCCTTTATTCCTCTTTCATTCAACCACCTATCTAACCTATTCTTAAATGTTGACATGAGGAAAGAAGTTGCTTGGAGATTTTTCCGACTGGCCGTTCTGACCTCAGCGCGAGATCGGCGGAAACCATGGAAAAATCTCGTAAATGGGGTCTTCGCCGAAGTTGCTGCAGCCGAACCGGAAAACGCACAAGACAATTGCTGGCTTTGGTCTCTACGTCAATCACTAACTGTGGGGGGGTGTTCCACAGCTTCATAACTCCCTGTGTAAAAATGTGGCTCCTGTTCTCTGAGCTCAATCTCTTACAATTAATCATATCTACATCCCCATATTATGGCCTTCTCAATCACTGGCAACAGTCTGGGGATAGGTTTCAAAGGTGAGTTCCTTAACCAGCAGAAGAACCATGGAAACCCGGGACACAGTGTTTATTTTACATCCCTTTCCGGGTTTTTCATAACTCTTCTCCCGAAGTTATGGCGGATGAGCAAAAAAAACCCTCGGAAGTTTTCCCCTCTGTTTATATCAACTCTGTCCTTTCATAATTTTAAACACCTCTATCATGTTACCCCTTAATCTCCTCTGTTCTATTTAAAAACAGCCCTAATTTTTCAAATCATTTTCTGTATTTCCTGATATGAGGCACCACCTGTGAACCTGCACTATACTCTATCTGTTGCCACAAATCCTTCCTATTGAATAGAGCCCAAAGCTGCAGTAATCCTACAGTGGCCTTATTAAAGTTTTAGATAGCTTCACCATTGCACCTCAACTTTTATATTTTACACCTCTTCCTATAAAACTCAGTATTCCATTTGCCTTCTTTACAGCCTCACTTACCTAATGTACTGCTTTTAGTGTCTTGTGAAACTGAACCCCCCGCCACACACACACACACACATACACACACACACCCAACAACACCACCATCTCTCAATCCCTCCACTATTCCACATCACCCGGATTTCCTATATTCAAAGAATAGTTAACCATGTTTTTAACCAGAATGTACTCCCTCACATTTACACATACTGAATTCAATCTGCCACTTTTTTACCCGTTCTACTATCTGATCAATGTCACCTTGCAGCTTCCTTCGGTCCTCAGAATTATTTATTATGCCTCCTGTTTAACTATCGTCTGTAAATTTGGACATCACTTCCTCTAGCCCTATATCGAAATCATTCATGTACACAGTGAGCAGAAGCAGTTCCAGGAAAGAGCTCTGTGAAACACCGCTACCCACTTCTAAGCACTCTGAGAAACGGCTCTTAAGTCCCACTCTCTGGGACCGATTTTCAGCAAGGTCTCCGCCCGCCCAAGTGCCGCCCAAAGTGCCGCCGATGGCCAGCGAAGTACCGGACGGTACTTTGGGCAGGATATTCAGGAAGAAGGCCCCTCGAAGGTCGGCGGGCAGCAAATGGAAGACATACGCCACCAATCTGGGTGGCAGCGGGTGGGAGGTCACATACTCGGTGGCAGAGGCACTTGCCGCACAAGTGCTGCCGAGGATGGAGTCGGGCCCACGGAGGGTCAAAGATCTGAAAAAAAAACAAGAGCAAACAATGTAAAAAGTATCCGAAGCCCTTCAGGAGACCACATACAGGTAAGTCACTGCTGAAAACAAATATTAAAATGTTCATTTACTTTTTTTCAGGTTCTTCATACTCACCGTCGAGGACAGACCAGCCTCCAGCCAGCGTATTATGTCTGCAATTACCATCGAATAACTCCACGAGGCCTTGTACTGTGAGTAAGAGCTGTTTGACTTCAGTTCATTTAATCCGACTGTAAAGTGAGGGGCAGCATGGCTGGCTGCCTTTTATATGCCCCTGCACACCAGGGCAGGAAACCCCTGGGGCCTCCAACAGCAGCACCCTCAGGTGGTACATCGTACATAGTGAATACAAAGACTTTGCATACATGACATCATTCCCCCTCAAAGTCTTTGATGCGAATTGATTACAGGTTAAGGCGACTCGGAGCCCTGCGCTCCCTGGTTGACCATCTGAGTGTCGCTTCTGGCCTGGGTGAGTTGGTTGGGCCACTGCTGTCTTGTAGCGCGACTGGTTGGGCTGGACTGTTGGGGATGGTGGGATCTGTCATGTATCTCACACCACTATATATAACTGTATCTTACCATGCTATACATGACTGTAACTAGATATGACCTGTAACCACAAGCATACCTTACCACCAGGGGTGCACTTGCAGGAGACACTGCACACCTGTCCCACACAGGTATATAAAGACAGGTCTCAGGCAAGTGTGGGATTCCAGAGTTGTGAAATAAAGGTGCAGGTCCTGAGTGACCTTGACTTCAGCATGTGCCTCGTGTAAGTCTGTACTGCAGGGTCAGGACTTTACAGTGGCGACGAGTTACGGGATCACAGAATCCACAGAATGGCTACCAATGGCTCAGATGAGAAATACAATGCTGGAGATAATTGGGAGGACTTTATAGAAAGGCTCCAGCAAAGCTTTGTAACCAAAGACTGGTTGGGCGACGAAAAGGCAGACAAGAGAAGAGCCCATCTCTTGACCAGCTGTGGCTCGAAAACATATGCCTTAATGAAGGACCTGCTTGCACCCGAAAAAATCGTTTGAAGAGTTGAGCACACTGGTGAGAAGCCAGCGAGCAGCCTACACATGGCCAGACACAGGTTCTACAACTACAGACGCAGTGTGGGCCAGAGCATACACGACTTTGTGGCGGAACTTCGGAGGCTGGCTAGTTTATGTGAGTTCTCCGATGAACTAAGGAGAGAAGTACTGAGAGACTTTTTTATTGAAGGAATAGGCCACGCAGGCATATTCCGAAAGCTCATGGAGACCAAGAACTTGACCCTCGAGGCAGCAGCACTGGTCGCACAGACATTCTTGGCAGGAGAAGAAGAAACGAGGTTGATCTATACCGTGGGTATGACAACTAACAAAAAATCGGAACAAGGGGTTCACAGCGTGAAACAAGCCGCTACCCCCACACACAGACAAAGACAGGAGAGCAGGCCTTCAACAGCAAGCAGTGGCGCCAGAAGCCATCAAGGGCCACATGAACGGCCGTTCACACCTCATCAACCCACAATGCGAACAATCAACTACAAACTGAGAGAAGCTCAAGAGAGATCAGCCAGACGCAGCTCATCCTTCGTAAACAATGGAAGCGGTCTGTGCTGGAGATGTGGGGGAAGGCACTCATCAAGGGGGTGTCGATTTCAGCATGCCGTTTGCAGAAACTGCGACTATACAGGGCATCTGACCTGCATGTGCAGAAAAACAGCAGCTCGGCTGGTATACAAATCGGAAGGGTCGGAAAGCGGACCAGAAGACGATGGGGACAGTGCCCGGGACACCGAGGTACAGCGGGTCAACACAGTCAATGTCCACTGTTCTCACAACAAGACGTCTCCAATAATGATGAGGGTCCTACTCAACGCGATACCTGTCAACATGGAACTGGACACGGGAGCGAGTTAATCTCTCATGAGCGTCCATCAATTTGAACAGTTGTGGCCGCACAAAAGCAACAGACCAAAACTCACAAGGGTCGACACCAAACTAAGGACCTATACCAAAGAAAACGTCCCAGTCCTTGGCAGCGCCATGCTCTCAGTCACACACAAAGGGACGGTGAACCGACTTCCCCTGTGGATTGTCCCCGGAGATCTCCCAGCACTGTTGAGGAGAAGCTGGCTGGCAAAACTAAATTGAAAATGGGATGATGTTCACGTCATGTCGTCAGAGGAACGGACCTCCTGCTCAACAGTCCTAAGTTGATTTGAACATCTCTTTCAGTCAGGTGTGGGCACCTTCAAAGGGGCTAAAGTTAAAATCTACATCACACAGGATGCTAGAATGGTCCATCACAAGGCTAGAGCTGTGCCTTATGTGATGAGGGAAAAGATTGAACATGAACTGGACCGGCTTCTGTGGGAAGGCATTATCTCACCCGTGGAATTTAGCGACTGGGCAAGTCCCATTGTCCCCGTCATGAAGCCTGATGGATCTGTACAAATCTGTGGGGATTACAAATCTACCATAAACAGAGTTTCCCTACAGGACCAATACCCGCTGCCCACTGCCCAGAGCGGAGGACCTATTTGCCACATTGGCTGGAGGAAAACTTTTCTCGAAACTAGATCTCACATCTGCGTATATGACACAAGAACTGACCGAAGAGTCTAAGCTACTCACCATCATCAACACACATCGAGGCCTTTTGTGTACAATCAATGCCATCGGCATCAGGTCGGCAGCTGCTATGTTCCTCGTAGTCGTCGATGCATTTTCTAAGTGGATCGAATGCACCATTTTAAACTCGAGCACCATCTCCACCACTGTGGAGAGCCTTAGAACCATGTTTGCAACGCACGGAATTCCTGACATATTGGTCAGTGATAATGATCCGTGCTTCACCAGCGCAGAATTCCAAGGTTTTATAGTTGACCACAGCATAAATCACGTTAAGACGGCACCGTTCAAGCCGGCCTCCAATGGCCAGGCGGAGCGAGCAGTGCAAATCGTTAAACAAGGCATGCTTAAAATCCAAGGTCCCACGCTGCAGAGCCGCCTGTCGCGACTGCTGCTGGCATACAAATCTCGTCCACATTCGTTGACTGGGGTTCCCCCCGCGCAACTATTGATGAAACGGATCTTAAAGACTAGGCTCTCGTTAATCCTCCCAGACATGCATGAAATTGTTGAAGCAAAGCGCCGGAAGCTAATTGAGTACCATGACCGAAATTCGAGGGGGAGTTGGAATGAGATGGGGACAAAGTGCTTGTGCTAAACTATGGCAGGGGTCCCAAATGGCTTGCAGGGACAGTAACAGGCAAGGAAGGAAACAGGCTACTGGTTGTACAAATGGATAATGGCCCACAAGTTCACCCCCTGTGATCAAGGTGTGCATTTCTTCGGTGTATACAGTGTGCAGTGTTGTTATGAAGGTTACAGTTACATGAAGGTTACATACATGACATCACCTCCCTCCCCCAACTTCTTATGGGGTCAAAGATTAAGTCTTTCAGGCGGTCAATGCTCCCTCATGGAGCGCCGCAGTTGGGGCACTGGTTGTTGAGCCTTGCTATGCGTCTCTGTCACCCATGGTGATTCCGGCTTGTCCGGGCTGGCCGCAGGGACTATGCATGCTGCTGAATGTTCTTGTTGCTCATTCACTGGCAGTGGTGTGGGCAACATCTCATGGTCTTCCTCAGGTTCCTCAGTGTCCATGCTGAACCTTTTTTTTACTTGGTCCAGATGCTTGCGGCATACCTGTCCATTGTTAAGTCTGACCACTATGACCCTATTCCCCTCTTTGCCAATTACAGTCCCCTCAAGCCACTTGGGCCCCAAAGCATGATTAAGAACAAATATAGGGTCATCGATTTCTATACATCTCCCCTTTGAGTTACGGTCATGGCACTCATTTTTGGACTGCCGCTTGCCCTCAACAATGTCTGACAGGACAGGATGAATGAGGGACAGCCGAGTTTTAAGTGTATGTTTCATGAGTAGATCCACGGGCGGGACTCCCATGAGCGAAGGCGGTCGGGACCTATAGGCCAGCAGGAGGCGCGATAGGCGGTACTGAAGAGAGAGTCCTTGAGTCCGGAGCATGCCCTGTTTTATGATTTGAACCGCACGTTCCGCCTGGCCATTGGAAGCCGGCTTCAACGGTGCCATCCTGACATGTATGATGCCATTACCCTACATGAACTCCTGGAATTCATAGCTCGTGAAACACGGGCCGTTGTCGCTAACCAGGATGTCTGGCAAGCCGTGGGTCGCAAAGACCGCACGCAGACTCTCCACAGTGGTGCATGTCGTGCACGAATTCAATATGATGCACTCGATCCATTTCGAGTATGCATCAACAACAATGAGGAACATTTTTCCCATGAACGGGTCTGTGTAGTCTACGTGAATACGTGACCATGGCCTGGTGGGCCAGGGCCACGGGCTGAGTGGGGCCTCCCTGGGGGCATTGCCCAGCTGGGCACACGTCGTGCACCTGCGAACACAGTGTTCCAGGTCTGAGTCAATTCACGGCCACCATACATGTGACCAGGCAATGGCCTTCATCAGCACGATGCCTGGATGCTCGCTGTGGAGTTCCCTGATGAATGCCTCCCTGCCCCTCTGGGGCATAACTACCCGGCTGCCCCATAGTAGGCCGTCGGCTTGGATGGAGCGCTCATCCATCCGTCTGTGAAACGGTCTGACCTCCTCAGGGCATGCTATGTGTGCGGGCGCCCAATCCCCAGTCAGGACACATTTCTTAATCAAGGATAGGAGGGGATCTCTGTTGGTCCAGATTTTGATCTGGCAGGCTGTGATGGGGGAGCCTGCGCTCTCAAAGGCTTCAACGGCCATGACCATCTCAGCGCTTTGCTCCGCTGCCCCCTCAGTGGTGGCCAGTGGAAGCCTGCTGAGCACGTCAGCGCAATTTTCAGTGCCTGGCCGGTGCCGTATGGTGTAATCATACGCAGCCAGCGTGAGAGCCCATCGCTATTTGCGAGCTGACGTATTGGTATTGACAGTCTTGCTGTCGAACAACAGGGTTGTTAACGGCTTGTGGTCCGTTTCTAACTCGAACCTTCTGCCAAAAAGGTACTGGTGCATCTTTTTCACCCCGTAGACACATGCGAGTGCTTCCTTTTCAACCATCCCATATCCCCGTTCTGTTTGGGAGAGCGACCTGGAGACATAAGCCACAGGTTGGTGTTGGCCCTCATCATTACTCTGCTGCAACACACACCCAACCCCATAGGATGATGCATCACATGTCAAAACCAATTTCTTACAGGGGTTGTACAGAGTCAACAGCTTGTTAGAACAAAGCAGGTTCCACGCCGGATTTAAAGCCCATTCCTGACAGTCCCCCCAAAACCAATAGCGGCTCCAACAATGTGCTTAAGTTCGGCAGAAAGTTCCTGAAATAGTTCAACAGTCCCAGAAATGATAGCAACTCCGACGTGTTGCCAGGCCTGGGCACACGACGGATCGCCTCCGTTTTGGATTCGGTAGGCCGGATCCCGTCTGCGGCAACCCTCCTGCCCAAAAACTCGACCTCTGGGGCCAAAAACACACACTTGGACTTATTTAGTCGCAGGCCTACCCAGTCCAGTCGGCGTAGCACCTCCTCCAGGTTGTGGAGATGTTCCTTAGTGTCTCAACCTGTGATAAGGTTGTCGTCCTGAAATACGATTGTTCCAGGGATGGATTTGAGCAGGCTTTCCATGTTCCTTTGAAAGATAGCGGCCCCTGATCGAATCCCAAACTGACACTGTTGTAGACAAACTGCCCCTTGTGCGTGGTGATGGTGGTCAGTAGCTTGGATTCTTCGGCCAGTTCCTGGGTCATGTAGACTGAAGTGAGGTCTAACTTGGTGAACAGCTTGCCGCCTGCCAGCATGGCAAAAAGATCCTCCGCTCTCGGAAGCGGGTATTGGTCTTGTATTGACACCCAGTTGAAAGTGGCCTTGTAGTCGCCACAGATCCTGACCGAGCCATCCGTTTTTAGGACAGGGAAGATGGGGCTTGCCCAGTCACTGAATTCAACGGGCAAAATTATGCCCTCTCTTAGCAACCTGTCCAACTCGCTCTCAATTTTTTCCCGCATCACATACGGCACGGCTCTGGCTTTGTGGTGCACTGATCTGGCATCCGGGGTGATGCATATCACTACTTTGGTACCTTTGAAAGTCCCGACACCAGGTTGAAATAGTGACTCAAATTTCTGTAGGACCTGTGAGCATGAACTTCGCTCCACAGATGAAATGGTGTGCACATACTCCCATTTCCAGTTCATCTCGGCTAGCCAGCTCCTCCCCAAAAGCGCGGGACCATTTCCCGGGACAATCCAGAGTGGTAGCCGGTTCTCTGATCCATTATGTGTGACCACCAACATTGCACTGCCTAGCACTGGGATGATCTCTTTGGTGTACGCCCGTAATTGCATGTCAATGCGTTCTAGTTTGGGCCTTCTAGCTCTGAGTGGCCATAATTTCTCGAATTGTTGGACACTCATAAGTGACTGGCTGGCCCCTGTGTCCAGCTCCATGCGTACTGGGATGCCATTTAATAGGACTTTCATCATCATAGGTGGTGTTTTGGTATATGAGCTGTGGATGTTTGCCACATGAACCCGTTGAACTTCAGCGTCTATTGCTTTGTCCCAAGCATCAACCTGCCTTGCAGACCCCTCTTCTGGTTCATCTGCCTCGTAAATTAGCCTCGCTGCGGGCTTCCTGCACATTCTGGCTAAATGTCCATTGAAGTTACAATTTCTACAGATAAATTGTTGAAACCTATAGGTTTTTACAGCATGTCTGCCCTCGCACCCCCAGCATGAGCTGAGATCATTGTGAACAAAAGGGCTGTTACCAGGCATTCCTCTCTGATTGTCTCTTTGATTACTCTTGAGCGCTCTGTTAATGGGTGTCAATGGCCCCATCCCAGGACGCATTGTCCACCGTGATGGCGTAAATGTCCGTTCAACCTGCCATTGTCTCTGTTGAGGACCCACTCTAGAGTCTGTTGCTGCCTGGGTGGTGTCGAATTGCCCTTGCCTGCCTGCGGGGTTCTGAGTCGCGTTTACAATGTTAGCTCCCTGATCCATCGCCACGTTGGAAGCAGAGTTGCATGCGCATATTATCTTGGTTTCCTCCTCCCCCGCCACGAAGGTCTGAGCCATCAATGCCGCTACTTCCAAGGTCAAGTCCTTGGTCTCAATTAGCTTTCTGAAAATCCCGGCATGACCAATGCCCTCAATAAAGAAATCCCTTAACATCTCCCCTCTGCAGGCGTCTGTGAACTTACAGAGGCTGGCCAAGCGCCGAAGGTCCGCAACGAAGTCTGGTATGCTCTGTCCTTCCCGACGTCGGTGTGTATAGAATCTGTGTCGGGCCATGTGTATACTGCTCACTGGTTTGAGGTGCTCACCGATCAGTTTGCTGAGCTCTTCAAAGGTTTTGTCCGCCGGCTTCTCGGGTGCGAGCAGGTCTTTCATCAGCGCGTACGTCTTAGGTCCACAGCTGGTCAGTAGATGCGCCCTTCGCTTGTCAGCCGCTGCATCTCCCAGCCAGTCCTTCGTGACAAAGCTCTGCTGCAGCCTCTCAACGAAATCATCACAGTCCTCACCAACACAGTACTGTTCCTCTGTGCTACCGTTGGCCATTCTTGTGAGTCATTGATTCCCGTTTCTTGTCACCAAATATAATGTCCTTACACACTACTATAAATTCACATGAGGCACATTCTACAGACAAGGTCACTCTGTGACCTGAACCTTTATTCACAGGACCAAGAAGTGATGACCCTGCGTGGGACCTCCCTTTATATACCTGGATGACCAGGTGAGGAGTGTCTCCCACAAGTTCACCCCCTGTGGTCAAGGTGTGCATTTCTTCGGTGTATACAGTGTGTAGTGTTGTTATGAAGGTTACAGTTACATGAAGGTTACACACATGACAGATTGGGTGTGTGTCAGTGGGTCGCTGAAGATGTGTTCCTCTTCCAGTGGTTCCTGGTTATCTGTGTATCGTAATTTGGTTTGGTCCAAATGTTTTCTGCACATTTGACCGTTAAGCAATTTGTCAACAAACACTCTATTCCCCTCCTTGGCTAATGCAGTGCCGGCGACCCATTTGGGGCCCTGACCATAATTCAGCACAAACACAGGGTCATTTACAGTGATGTTGCGTGCTACGACCGCGCGATCATGGTACGTGTTTTGCTGATAAAATCTGGTTTCCACCTGACAAGCGGGTTTGTAAGGAGCCTTCCACGACACGTTTCAAGCTCTGCTTTATGGTTTGCACTGCCCATTCCGCTTGGCCGTTGGTTGCGGGCTTGAACGGGGCAGATCTGACATGCTAGATGCCATTACGGGTCATGAATTCATTGAATTCCGAGCTGGTGAAGCATGGATCCTTGTTGCTGACAAGAATGTCGGGTAAGCCATGGGTGGCAAACATGGCCCTGAGGCCTTCAATTGTGGCTGTGGATGTGCTGGATGCCATTGTTACACATTCAATCCATTTGGAGTAGGCGTCCACAACAACCAGGAACATCTTTCCCAGAAAGGGGCCAGCATAATCCACATGGATCCTGGACCATGGTTTTGAGGGCCAGGACCAGAGACTAAGTGGAGCCTCCCTGGGACCGTTGCTCTGTTGTGAGCATGTGTTACACTGGTGCACGCACGACTCTAGGTCCGAGTCAATGCCAGGCCACCAGACGTGGGACCTGGGGATGGCCTTCAACATGACTATGCCTGGGTGGGTGCTGTGTAGGCCACATATGAAGGCTTCCCTGCCTTTCTTTGGCAAGATAACGCGGTTGCCCCATAAGAGGCAATCTGAATGGATCGACATTTCATCTTTACGACGGTGAAACGGCTTGATCTCGTCTTGCATGTCTCTAGGGACCGCTGACCAGCTCCCATTGAGGAGGCAACTTTTTACAAGGGAAAGCAGAGGATCCTGGCTGGTCCAGGTCTTAAGTTGGTGGGCCGTTACGGTTGACGCTTCGCTATCAAAGGTATCCATGGCCAGTAACAGGTCTGCGGGCTGCGCCGTTTCCACCCCGGTGGTGGGCAACGGTAGTCGGCTGTGAGCATCGGCGCAGTTTTCAGTGCCTGACCTGTGGAGGATCACATCGTCATAGGCAGACTGTGTTAGTGCCCATCTTTGGATTCGAGACGAAGCTTTGGTGTTTATGCCTCTGATTTCCGAAAACAGTGAGATTAGGGGCTTGTGGTCCGTCTCTAACTCGAACCTGAGTCCAAACAAATATTGGTGCATCTCTTTTATATCGCAAACACAGGCTAAAGCCTCCTTTTCGATCATGCTGTAGCTTCTTTCGGCCTTTGATAGGCTTCTGGACGCATATACAACCGGTTGGAGCTTGCCCACTTCATTGGCTTGCTGCAAAACACACCTGACACCGTACGACAACGCATCACATGCTAAAACTAGACGTTTACATTGGTCATATAATACCAGCAACTTATTCGAACACAGCAGGTTTCTGGCCTTCTCAAAGGCAGCCTCTTAATTTTTACCCCAAGCTCAGTTGTCTCCCTTGCGTAACAGTTTGTGCAACGGTTCCAGCAAAGTGCTCAACCCTGGAAGAAAGTTACTGAAATAGTTGAGGAATCCCAGGAACGAGCGCAGCTCCGTTACATTTCGTGGTGTGGCCTCTGTCTTCGAGTCCATGACTCTGATGCCATCTGCCACAATCTTCCTCCCCAAGAATTCTACCTCTGGCACCAGAATCGTTTCAACTGGAGTCCAACTCTGTTTAGTCGACTTAAAACTTCTTCCAGGTTGTGCAGGTGTTCGGAGGTGTCGCGGCCAATGATGAAGATGTCGTCCTGAAATAACGACGGTGCGTGGAACCGATTTCAAAAGACTCTCCATGTTTGTTTAGAATTTGGCTGCAGCTGAGCGAATCCTGAACGGGTGGCTACGGTACATGAACAGTCCTTTGCGCATGTTAATGTATGTTAATTTTTTCAACGACTCAACCAGCTCCTGGGTCATGTAAGCGGAAGTTAGATCTAGCTTGGTGAACGTCTTTCCCCCTGCTAATGTCGCGAAAAGGTCATTGGTTTTGGGTAGTGGGTTCGAATCCCAACCTCGTCGCCAGTTATTATGTCTGCAATTACCATCGAATAACTCCACAAGGCTTTGTACTGTGAGTAAGAGCTGTGTGACTTCAGTCCATTTAATACGACTGTAAAGTGAGAGGCAGGCTGCCTTTTATATGCCCCTGCATACCAGGGCAGGAAACCCCTGGGGCCTCCAACAGCAGCACCTTCAAGTGGTACTTCGTCCATAGTTACATAGTGAATACAAAGAGTTTGCATACATGATACAGCGGTCCACCCCCGTTCTGCCGCCGAATCCCGCCGACTCCCGCCCACAGGAATCTGGGACCTCGGCGGGCGGGAGCTCAGTTGTGCCACTCGGCCGTCCGCTGACGTCAGCGGGCGGTTCCCGGCGGCTCTCCCCTCCCACCTGCTCCAGGCCACCCCGAAAGTGGCATTGGGCGGATCTTCAGGAGGAATGTCAGCGGGGAGTGGGCGGCAGTGGGAGGCAGCGGGCTGTGAGATGCTGCAAATCGTCCCCTCTGTTTCCTCCCTTTTAACCACTTTTTAATCCAATTTGCTACCCTTCCTCTAATTCCATACCACTTAATCTTGTTCAATAGCATAGATTGTGTGGTCAAATCCTGGAGTGGGTTATGAGCCCACAAGTTTCTGACCCAAAAGCAAAAGTGTTGCAACTGAGGCAAGCTGGTGCCTGTGTCCCAGATGCACACGAAAGACTTGCATTTATATAGCATCTTTCATGATCTCAGGGCATCCCAAACCGCCTTATAGCCAATGAAGTACTTTTCAACTGTAATCACTGTTATAATGTGGGAAACGCGGCAGCCAATTTACGCACAACAAGCTCCCACAAACAGCCATATGATAATGAACAAATCATCTTATTTTTAGTGATGTTGATTGTGGGATAAATATTGGCTGGGTCATACACACAGGTGCCTTGCACATGCATTACTGTTTTACAGGTTCAGGTAGGCTCTTTAATAGATAAATTGTTACTGCTGATGATACAAAGATGGGTGGGAAAGCAATTTGTGAAGAGGACACAAAAAATCTGCAACGGGATATAGACAGGCTAAGTGAATGGGCAAAAATTTGTCAGATGGGGTATAATGTGGGAAAATGTGCGGTTATCGACTTTGGCAGAAATAATAGAAAAGCAAATTGTAATTTAAATGGAGAAAAATTGCAAAATGCCGCAGTACAGAGGGACCTGAGGGTCCTTGTGCATTAAACACAAAAAGTTAGTATGCAAGTACAGCAAATAATCAGGAAGGCAAATGGAATGTTGGCCTTTATTGCAAGGGGGATGGAGTATAAAAGCAGAGAAGTCCTGCTACAACTGTACAGGGTATTGGTGAGGCCACACCTGGAGTACTGCATACAGTTTTGGTCTCCGTATTTAAGGAAGGATATATTTGCATTTGGAGGCTGTTCAGAGAAGGTTCACCAAGTTGATTCTGGAGATGACGGGTTTGACTTATGAGGATAGGTTGAGTAGGTTGGGCCTATACACATTGGAGTTCAGAAAAATGAGAGGTGATCTTATTGAAACTTATAAGATGATGAGGGGACTCGCCAAGATGAATGCAGAGAGGATATTTCCACTCATAGGGGAAACTAAAACTAGGGGACATTAGAATAAGGGGCCGCCCATTTAAAACTGAGATGAGGAGGAATTTCTTCTCTCAGAGGGTTGTAAGTCTGTGGAATTCTCTGTCCCAGAGAGCTCTGGAGGCTGAGTCATTGAATATATTTAAGGCGGTGATAGACAAATTTTTGAGCGATAAGGGAGTAAAGGGTTATGGGTAGTGGGTAGGGAAGTGGAGCTGAGTCCATGATCAGATCAGCTATGATCTTATTGAATGTCGGAGCAGGCTCAAGGGGCCAAATGTCCTACTCCTGCTCCTATTTCTTATGTTCTTATGTTCTTACTTTGTCTCCTGTCCTAAAGGTTTAAATTAAAATGCTGTCAAAGTCGCACAAGTTGTGTGAGGCTAATAAAAGTTTTCCAAGTATATCACATTTATTTATTCAGCAACTTCTTTTGCCAATTACTTGGATAACGTGCACGAAGTGAACATGTTCAGACTGTCTCCGTAAGAGCGAGAAATCCCAGGTGATTAGTCTGGAATTTGGAAGCAGCGGAAGCTGTCTGGTACTTAATCACTTCTCTCAGCGATGGTAACAAGTATTTTGTCAAATTATCACCTGGCAACGCCCTGGTAGCACACTGCAATTAAACATTCAGTACAAGGGTTAGGCAGCGATATACCTATTAGAAGGCTGAACTGATCCAGCTTCCGTACACGATAATCCACACAGCTCTTCCTTTTACACATCATGCTGAGTCTCTTGTACATTCATTAGTTAGAGGATTCTTTTTGTCAGTTGTTTATTTTTTAATTTTATACTTACTGATCACCGACTAGATTGGATGTTCTTTCCGGGGTCTTCTGAACTTTCTCCCAATGCTGTGCGTTGGTGAACTTATTTATTTATTGAAGTGAAGGGAATTAATAATTGGTCATGGTGTAAAATGGGCTGCCGATTCACAATCAACCCATTTTGCAGTGTCCACTTTCACCCCCGCTAACACATGCCATGGCATGGTGCTACTGGCACCAGGTACTCCCCAATACTTCATATACATGGCCACACTTCATGTTCCAGTTCAGACATTATTTGACTGAAAGAAAGACTTGCATTTATATAGCGCCTTTCACGACCACCAGGATGTCTCAAAGTGCTTTACAGCCAATTAAACATAGAAACATAGAAAATAGGTGCAGGAGTAGGCCATTCGGCCCTTCGAGCCTGCACTGCCATTCAATAAGATCATGGCTGATCATGCAGCTTCAGTACCCCATTCCTGTTTTCTCTCCATACCCCCGATCCCTTTAGCCGTAAGGGCCACTTCTAACTCCCTATTGAATATATCTAACGAATTGACCTCAACAACTTTCTGTGGTAGAGAATTCCACAGGTTCACAACTCTCTGAGTGAAGACGTTTTTCATCTCGGTCCTAAATGGCTTCCCCCTTATCCTTAGACTGTGACCCCTGGTTCTGGACTTCCCCAACATCGGGAACATTCTTCCTGCATCTAACCTGTCCAATCCCGTCAGAATTTTACATATTTGTATGCGATCCCCTCTCATTCTTCTAAATTCCAGTGAATATAGAAACATAGAAACATAGAAAATAGGTGCAGGAGTAGGCCATTCGGCCCTTCGAATATAAACCTAGTCGATCCAGTCTTTCTTCATATGTCAGTCCTGCCATCCCGGGAATCAGTCTGGTGAACCTTCGCTGCACTCCCTCAATAGCAAGAATGTCCTTCCATAGATTAGGAGACCAAAACTGTACACAATATTCAAGGTGTGGCCTCAACAAGGCCATGTACAACTGCAGTAAGACCTCCCTGCTCCGATACTCAATTCCTCTCGCTATGAAGGCCAACATGCCATTTGCCTTCTTCACCGCCTGTTGTACCTGCATGCCAACTTTCAATGACTGATGTACCATGACACCCAGGTTTCGTTGCACCTCCCCCTTTCCTAATCTGTCACCATTCAGATAATATTCTGCCTTCCTGTTTTTACCACCAAAGTGGATCACCTCACCTTTATCTACATTATATTGCATCTGCTATGCATTTGCCCACTCACCTAACCTGTCCAAGTCATCCTGCAGCCTCTTAGCATCCTCCTCACAGCTCTCACTGCCACCCAGCTTAGTGTCATCTGCAAACTTGGAGATATTACATTCAATTCCTTCGTCTAAATCATTAATGTATATTGTAAATAGCTGGGGTTCCAGCACTGAGCCCTGCGGTACCTCACTGGTCACTACCTGCCATTCTGAAAAGGACCCGTTTGTTCCTACTCTTTGCTTCCTGTTTGCCAACCAGTTCTCTATTCACATCAATACATTACCCTCAATACCATGTGCTTTAATTTTGCACACTAATCTCTTGTGTGGGACCTTGTCAAAAGTCTTTTGAAAGTCCAAATATACCACATCCACTGGTTCTCCCTTGTCTACTCTACTAGTTACATTCTCAAAAAATTCTAGAAGATTTGTCAAGCATGATTTCCCTTTCATAAATCCATGCTGACTTGGACCGATCCTGACACTGCTTTCCAAATGCGCAATTACATCTTTAATAATTGATTCCAACATTTTCCTCACTACCGATGTCAGGTTAACCGGTCTATAATTCCCTGTTTTCTCTCTCCCTCCTTTTAAAATGTGAGGTTACATTAGCTACCCTCCAATCCATAGGAACTGATCCAGAGTCTATAGAATGTTGGAAAATGATCACCAATGCATCCACTATTTCTAGGGCCACTTCCTGAAGTACTCTGGGATGCAGACGATCAGGCCCTGGAGATTTATCGGCCTTCAATCCTATCAATTTCCCTAACACAATTTCCTGACTAATAAGGATTTCCTTCAGTTCCTCCTTCTCGCTAGACCCTCGCTCCCTTAGTATTTCCGGAAGGTTATTTGTGTCTGCCTTAGTGAAGACAGAACCAAAGTATTTGTTCAATTGGTCTGCCATTTCTTTGTTCCCCATTATAAATTCACCTAATTCTGACTGCAAGGGACCTACATTTGTCTTCACTAATCTTTTTCTCTTCACATCTCTAGAGAAGCTTTTGCAATCAGTTTTTATGTTCCCTGCAAGCTTACTGAAGTGTAATCACTCTTTTAACGTGGGAAACGCGGCAGCCAATTTGCACACAGCAAGCTCCCACAAACAGCAATGTGTTAACGACCAGTTAATCAGCTTTTGTTATGTTGATTGAGGGAGAAATGTTGGCCAGGACACCAGGGATAATTGCCCTGCTCTTCTTCGAAATAGTACCATGGGATCTTTTACGTCCACCTGAGAGGGCAGACGAGCCCTCGGTTTAGCACCTCATCCGAAAGACAGCACTTCCAATAGCGCAGCACTCCTTCAGCACACCACTGGAGTGTCAGCCGAGATTTATGTGCTTATGTTCCTGGAGTGGGACTTGAACCCACAACCTTCTGACTCAGTGGTGAGTGTGCTATCCATTAAGCCACTGGCTGACTGGGCTGATGTGATTTAGCCAAGTCTGGCTCTATCCTCAACTGACGTCCACACTTTCCCGGGAGGATCGTGATCAGGAGCAGGAACTCTGACTGAATTTTCTGCTCTCTGCACAAATTGTAATATTTCCACTGCCACCCTGACTGACATCAGCTACCTCAGTGCACACCAAATCTGGCAATGCCCTGATGTGTATGGGCTCAGTTCTATCATCATCATCATAGGCAGTCACTCAGAGTCGAGAATGATTTGCTTCCACTCTAAAAGTGAGTTCTCAGGTAACTGAAGAGTCCAATGAGGGACCTACAGTCTCTGTCACAAGTGGGGCAGACAGTGGTTGAAGGAAGGGGTGGGTAGGGAGCCTAGATTGTCTGCGCTTGATTTCTGCATACTCTCGGCGATGGGACTCGAACTGCTCAGCACCCTCCTTTGGGTGGTCGTGGGCCAGGGATTCCCTGGTGTCGGTGAGGATGTTGCACTTTATCAAGGAGGCTTTGAGGGTGTCCTTGAAGCATTTCCTGTGCCCACCTGGGCTCAGTTGCCATGTCGAAGCTCCACGTAGAGCTCTTGCTTTGGGATTCTCGTGTCGGGCATGTGGACGATGTGGCCCACCCAGCGGAGCTGATTGAGTATGGTCAATACTTCGATGTTGGGGATGTTGGTCTGAGTGAGAACACTGACGTTGGTACGTCTATCCTGCCAATGGATTTGCAGGATCTTGTGGAGGCAGGGCTGGTGGTACATCTCCAGCATTTTGAAGTGTCTGCTGTATATAGTCCACATCTCTGAGCCATATAGGAGGGCGGGTATCACCAACCTGATCCCGCCACACAACACTACCACCCAATTATCAAAATCCATGACGAGGCCTTGGACAACGTGGACCATTTTCCAAACCTCGGGAGCCTACTATCAGCAAGGGCAGACATCGACGAGGAGGTCCAACACCACCTTCAGTGTGCCAGTACAGCCTTCAGTTGCCTGAGGAAGAGAGTGTTTGAAGACCAGGATCTCAAATCTGGCACCAAGCTTATGGTTTACAGAGCAGTAGTGATACCCGCCCTCCTATATGGTTCAGTTTTATACTGGGAGGTGCACTTACCAACTGAGAGACTGAAGCAACTCTTATTTCCTCCCTACTTACTATAGATGGCAATCAGTTTAAATGTGTTTGGATCTGCCTCAATTCAGTTCCTAGTAGATGCTAGTCTACAGCACAGAATTGCCATCTTCAACACTAAATTGACTCACTCAGGTGGTTAGGGAAATGGAAATGTTATACGAGTGCAGCAGAGGATGTTTTTCTGAGGGATTCAAAGCACCTTGGGGTTAAAGCACATTGTTGGAGTAATGTAAAGAGAACTTTAGAGCATAACTTCACTGATCATAGATATGAGGAAGAACGTTCTTGCTATTGAGGGAGTACAGCGAAGGTTCACCAGACTGATTCCCGGGATGGCAGGACTGGCATATGAGGAGAGATTGGATCAACTGGGCTTGCATCCACTGGAGTTTAGAAGAATGAGAGGGAATCTCATAGAAACACATAAAATTCTGACGGGATTGGACAAGTTAGAGTGTTCCCGTTGCTCGGGAGTTCCAGAACCAGGGGTGACAGTCTAAGGATAAGGGGTAAGCCATTTAGGATCGAGATGAGGAGAAACTTCTTCACTCAGAGAGTGGTTAACCTGTGGAATTCTCTACCGCAGAAAGTTTTTGAGGACAGTTTGTTAGATATATTCAAAAGGGAATTAGATATGGCCCTTACGGCTAAAGGGATCAAGGGGTATGGAGAGAAAGCATGAAAAGGGTACTGAGGTTGAATGATCAGCCATGATCTTATTGAATGGTGGTGCAAGCTCGAAGGGCCGAATGGCCTGCTCCTGCACCTAATTTCTATGTTTCTATAATGAAATAGGAGATAGTGGAGGCACTTGATAGGATAAACATTGACAAAGAAGAACTATTAGAAAGGCTGACTGTTCTTAAAGTGGATAAATCACCAGAAGCGGATGGGATGCTGAGGAATTGAGGATGGAAATTGCAGAGGTACTGGCCATAAATTCAAATCCTCCATATATATGGGGGTAATGCCATAGGACTGGAGAATTGCAAATGTTACACCATTGTTCAAAAAAGGGAGTAAAGATAAACCCAGCAACTACAAGCAAGACAGTTTAATCTCGGGTGGGGCAGCTTTTAGAAACAGTAATCAGGGACAAAATTAGCAGTCACTTGGATAGGGATGGATTAATTAAGGAAAGCCAGCACAGATTCGTTAAAAGCAAATCCTGTTTAACCAACTTGATCGAGTTTTTTTGATGAGGTAACAGAGAGGGTTGACAAAGTGTACATGGATTTCCAAAAGGCGTTCAACAAAGTGCCACATAATAGGCTTGCCAGCAAAATTGAACATAAGAACATAAGAACATAAGAAATAGGAGCAGGAGTAGGCCATATGGCTCCTCGAGCCTGCTCCGGCATTCAATAAGATCATGGCTGACCTGATCATGGACTCAGCTCCACTTCCCTGCCTGCTCCCCATAACCCCTTATCCCCTTATCATTTAAGAAACTGTCTCTTTCTGTTTTAAATTTATTCAATGTCCCAGCTTCCACAGCTCTCTGAGGCAGCGAATTCCAATGATTCATAACCCTATGAGAGAAAAGATTTCTCCTCATCTCAGTTCTAAATGGGTGGCCATTTATTCTAAGATGATGCCCTCTAGTTCTAGTCTCCCTCGCCAGTGGAAACATCCTCTCTGCATCCACCTTGTCAAGCCCCCTCATAATCTTATACGTTTCGATAAGATCACCTCTCAATCTTCTGAATTCCAATGAGTAGAGGCCAAGCCTACTCAACCTTTCCTCATAAGTCAACCCCCTCATCCCCGGAAACAACCTAGTGAACCTTCTCTGAACTGCCTCCAAAGCAAGTATATCCTTTCGTAAACATGGAAACCAAAGCTGCATGCAGTATTCCAGTGTGGCTTCACCAATACCCTGTATAACTGTAGCAAGACTTCCCAGCTTTAATACTCCATCCCCTTTGCAATAAAGGCCAAGATTCCATTGGCCTTCCTGATCACTTGCTGTACCTGCATACTATCCTTCTGTGTTTCATGCACAAGTACCCCCAGGTCCCGCTGTACTGCAACACTTTGCAATCTTTCTCCATTTAAATAATAACTTGCTTTTTGATTTTTTCTGCCAAAGTGCATGACCTGACACGTTCCAACATTATACTCCATCTGCCAAATTTTCACCCACTCACTTAGCCTGACTATGTTCTTTGGCAAATTTTTTGTGTCCTCCTCACACATTGCTTTTCCTCCCATCTTTGTATCATCAGCAAACTTGGCTAAGTTACATTTAGTCCTTTCTTCCAAGTCGTTAATATAGATTGTAAATAGTTGGGGTCCCAGCACTGATCCCTGCGGCACCCCACTCGTTACTGATTGCCAACCAGAGAATGAACCATTTATCCCGACTCTCTGTTTTCTGTTTGTCAGTCATTGAAAGCTGGCATGCAGGTACAGCAGGCGGTGAAGAAGGCAAATGGTATGTTGGCCTTCATAGCTAGGGGATTTGAGTATAGGAGCAGGGAGGTTTTGCTGCAATTGTACAGGGCCTTAATGAGGCCTCACCTGGAATATTGTGTTCAGTTTTGGTCTCCTAATCTGAGGAAGGACCAAGAGGGAGTGGAGCGAAGGCTCACCAGACTGATTCCCGGGATGGCAGGACTGACATACGAGGAGAGACTGGATTGACTGGGCCTGTATTCACTGGAGTTTAAAAGGATGAGAGGGGATCTCATAGAAACATCTAAAATTCTGACGGGACTAGACAGGTTAGATGCAGGAAGAATGTTCCCGATGTTGGGGAAGTCCAGAACCAGGGGACATAGTCTAAGGATAAGGGGTAAGCCATTTAGGACTGAGATAAGGAGAAACTTCTTCACTCAAAGAGTTGTTAACCTGTGGAATTCCCTACCGCAGAGAGTTGTTGATGCCAGTTCATTGGATATATTCAAGAGGGAGTTAGATGTGGCCCTTATGGCTAAAGGGATCAAGGGGTATGGAGAGAAGGCAGGAAGGTGGTACTAAGGTGAATGATCAGCCATGATCTTATTGAATGGTGGTGCAGGTTCAAAGGGCCGAATGGCCTACTCCTCCACCTACTTTCTATGTTTCTATGTTTCTATGTTAGCCAATCTTCTATCCATGCTAATATATTACCCCCAACCCAGTGAACTTTTATCTTGTGCAGCAGTAACCTTTTGTGTGGCACCTTTTCAAATGCCTTCTGGAAGTTCAAATACACCACATCCACTGGTTCCCCTTTATCCACCCTGTTCGTTACATCCTCAAAGAATTCCAGCAAATTTGTCAAACATGACTTCCCCTTCATAAATCCATGCTGAATCTGCCTGACCAAATTTTCCTTTTCCAAATGTCCTGTTACTGCTTCTTTAATAATGGACTACAACATTTTCCCAATCACAGATGTTAGGCTAACTGGTCTATAGTTTCCTGCTTTTTGTCTGCCTCCTTTTTTGAATAGGGGCGTTACATTTGCAGTTTTCCAATCTGCTGGGACCTCCCGAGAATCCAGGGAAATTTGGTAAATTACAACCAATGCATCCATAATCCCTGCCGCTACTTCTCTTAAGACCCTTGGATGCAAGCCATCAGGTCCAGGGGATTTATCTGCCTTTAGTCCCATTATCTTACTGAGTACCACCTCCTTAGTGATTGTGATTTTGTTAAGTTTCTCCCCCCCTGTAGCTCCTTGATTATCCACTGTTGGAATATTGTTAGTGTCCTCTACCGTAAAAACTGATACAAAATACTTGTTTAGAGTTTCTGCCATCTCCATGTTCCCCATTATAATTCCTCGGTCTCGCCCTCTAAATTGAAGCCCATGGAATAAAAGGGACAGTGGCAGCCTGGATACAAAATTGGCTAAGTGACAGGAAACAGAGAGTAGTGGTGAACGGTTGTTTTTCGGACTGGAGGAGGGTGTCCAGTGGTGCTCCCCAGGGGTCGGTCCTGGCACCACTGCTTTTCTTGATATATAGTAATGACTTGGACATGGGTGTACAGGGCACAATTTCAAAATTTGAAGGTGACACAAAACTTGGAAGTATAGGTGTACAGTGAGGAGGATAGTGATAGATTTCAGGAAGACATAGACAGGCTGATGAAGTGGGCGGACACGTGGCAGATGAAGTTTAACGCAGAAAAGTGTGAAGTGATGTATTTTGGTAGAAAGAATGAGGAGAGGAAATATAAATTAAATGGTACAATCCTAAAGTGGGTGCACGAACAGAGAGCCCTGGGGGTATGTGTGCACAAATCATTGTCAGGGCAGGTTGAGAAAGCAGTTAAAAAGGCTTACGAGATCCTGGGCTTCATAAATAGAGGTAGCGCGTGCAAAAGTGTAGAAATTTTGATGAAGCTGCATAAAACGTTGGTTCAGCCCCAACTTTAGTATTGTGTCCAATTCTAGGGCACCGCACTTTAGGAAAGATGTGAAGACATTAGAGAGGGTGCAGAAAAGATTGACAAGAATGGTCCCAGGAATGAGGGACTTCAGTTACGTGGATGGACTGGAGAAGCTGGGCTTGTTCTCCTTGGAGCAGAGAAGATTGAGAGGAGATTTGATAGAGGTGTTCAAACTCATGAGGGGTCTGGACAGAGTAGATAGAGAGAAACTGTTCCCATTGGCCGAAGAGTCGAGAACCAGAGGACACAGATCTAAAGTGATTGGCAAAAGATCCAAAGGTGACTAAAGAAAAAAACTTCTTTACGCAGCAAGTGGTTAAAATCTGGAATGCACTGCCTGAAAGGGTGGTGGAGGCAGACTCTATTTTATCTTTCAAAAGAGAGTTGAATAAGTATCTGAAGGAAAAGATTTGCAGTGCTACGGGGAATAGGCAGGGGAGTAGGACTAGCTGAGAGTTGACATGGGCTCGACAGGCTGAATGGCCTTCTTCCATACTATAACCATTGTATGATTCTATGTTTCCATGATCCTGTGTTCCTAGCAAGGGAGCTGCGCTGAAAAGGAGAACGAGTCAGACGCAGGGCTACAGCAGAGGTGAAGCCCCAATTGCACTCTCCCAGCATTGCTCCCTGCTGAGACTATGGGATTAGTGAATTTACCCTAATATTCAACCTATGACCTGGAAGTGCTTGATCCTGAAACCTAGTACTGATGTCCCTCATCTTTATTATATCTAATGGATGAGTGCCTGATGTTAATACTGGGTGAAGCAAATATTCCATTCTCACCACTAACATCACTTTACCACAATGGACACAAACATCCTTTGTGACTGTGACAAAGACAAACTATCCCTCCTCGTCCTTCTTGACTTGTCTGCAGCCTTTGACACAGTTGACCACTATCCTTCTCCAACGTCTCTCCACCGTTGTCCAGCTGGGTGTGACTGCACTTGCAGGTTCCATTCTTATGTATCTAATCGTAACCAGAGAATCACCTGCAATGGCATCTCTTCCTGTCCCCACATCGTTACCTCTGATGTCCCCCAAGGATCTATCCTTGGCCCCCTCCTATTTCTCATCTACATGTTGCCCCTTGGCGACATCATCTGAAAACATAGCGTCAGTTTCCACATGTACGCTGATGACACCCAGCTATAGCTCACCACCACTTCTCTCGACCCCTCCACGGTCTCTAAATTGTCAGACTGCTTTTCCGACATCCAGTTCTGGATGAGCAGAAATTTTCTCCAATTGAATATTAAGAAGACCGAAGCCATTGTTCTCGGTCCCCGCCACAAACTCAGTTCCCTAGACACTGACTCCATCTCTCTCCCCAACTCCTGTCTGAGGTTGAACCAGACTGTTCTCTTGGGTGCCAGGCCACTGGCCCGGCCGAAGCCTTCCCTGGTGGCCCGCAGTTTAAAAATCACGGAGACTCTCCCCTTTAATTGATGACGTCATCCCGGTGGTGACTCCGCTCCGCACCCAACTTCCACCCCTCAGGTGTTGTCACCGCCCCATTATGATCGAGTTCCGGATGCTTGGAAAGATAAACAACAAAGAGCCGAATGTCGTGCAAGAGTCGACCTGAACCACAGCTGCGGTAAAAGCCATCGAAACGGGTTGGGGAGCAATTTCTACCTTATCTTTTAACCTAAAACAAGTGGTAGGTTCATCATCCTTTTTGACAATGATATAATTGCACAGAGAGTTCAGAAGCTTAGCATTCATACTCCATTGCATTAATATTTTATTTGTGCTTGCGTTACATTTTAGAATAAACATACGAGAAGATTAAATCCATCATCTTAAACTTCAAAGTAACGGTTTCTTGTCCGAATGTTTGAATCCCTAATAATTGTTTCCTGTTATCTTTTTCATACCGTGCTTTTAACTGCCTCGCTCCTTCATGGAATCTTCAACTAAACAATATACTTTGCGGTGTTCAGATATAACTATGCAAATTATATGAAGAATAATGGAAATCTCGGAATATTTATACAGCAGTAATTTCATAGGGAAGATTTAATGAAATCCAAATCGCAGCCATAACGATTGTGTTTAATGGATGGTTCCAACATCTGCCACCACTGGGAGACATGGGACTCACAAGGACAACATCTTGGATGATCACAGGCGAACAGTCTTTTCATTTTCCACCTTTCATCACAATTGATGGATGGAAAATCATAGACTGAGCACCTGTGATTGTCTGAGATGCACCTGCTCCTCATGGTGGATCATGAATTACCCCTTTACAATTTACTGTAAATTGTGAAAAGCAGCAATCCTGCCCCACTCATGGTTTCAGTTGGTTTAATAAACTGCAAACTAACTCATGTCTTAGCTAGGCGATAGCTGATTGATGCATGATAAATTGCAGGAATATATTATTCACAATTGTTATGGGGAAGATTCTGGTTTGTACTTCCAAACTAGGAAAAGTAAGTACTTCTAAAATAACTAAAGTCCTGTAAGGTGACTTTTTCATCAAAACTATTTCCTGTTACAAAGATTTCAGGCACAGAAGATTCTGCTTCAATTGCAAACCAGCTAGAATTACAGTTGAGGTTATCTGTTTGCACTGGATCATCCTGGCTGCTTCACTAAATATCACTCCTCCTGGCTGCTTAACGATAGGACAGTAAATATAAGATATTAATTCCAGACATTACCCACTCATTTTATCTAAATGTCTATGTAGGAGTTCATTTAGTGCGTCTTTAGGTATAAAAAGTCTGGTTTTGTACAATGAATACTTGTTCCAATTGATGGGAAAGAGAAAGATCAGACCACTGGGGTTGAAGCGTGATGTTAGTTGGGCCTCACTATACTTAATGGGTCACATAACGTGACCCTCACAGCATCGCCTACAGGCACAATAGCAAGGGAATGTTATGGACACTCAACATTTTTTATATATCACAGATGAGTATTGCTGTCATGTTGAAAAACTAATCTAACATAGCGTGTGCTGTGCAGAATGGTGATGATAACTTATTATCATAATTACTATTGAATTGTATTTAATTTTTCTATAACACAGAATGTGCAATGTGATATCATAGAATCATATAGCACAGAATAAAACCATTCAGTCCATCGTGCCTGTGCGGCTCTTTGTAAAACCTATACAATTAGGCTCACTCCTCTGCTCTTTCCCCATAGCCCTGCAAAATTTTCCTTTTCAAGTAGTTATCCAATTCCCATTTGAAGGTTGCTGTTGAATCTACTTCCTCCACCCTTACAGGCAGTGCAGTCCAGATGTACTCCATATGTACTAGAGTGTTATTATATGCTATATGCAGAAGTTTTGCAACTATAGCCATAAATACAAGATAGTTACTAATAAATCTAATAGGGAAATAAGGAGAAATATCTTTACTCGGAGAGTGGTTCGAATGTGGAGTTCGCTACCACAGGAAGTGGTTGAGGCACAGAGATTAAATTCTTTCAAAAGGAAACAAGACGAGTACATGAGAGAAAAGGGAATAGAAAGGTATGCTGAGATGAGGTAGATGGAATGGGAGGAGACTCGTGTGCAATATAAACATCAGCACAAATTAGTTGGGCCAACTGGCCTGTTTCTGTATATTCTATGTAACACGTTAATATCCACGTACAAAATTGTAGCTATTGCCTTATCATACAATGTAATAACTATACACACAGTATATTAATATACATGTGCAAGAGTATTAGAACTAAAGCACCAGGTATTATTTATGTACAGGAGATTTATATATGATATATTTATAGGAGCATTAAACTTTATATATGTATTATGTGATAGAGGTACATGAGTATAATTGTAGACCTCTGCAGGGCAGTGATAAGGCAATTGCTACACTTTTGTACATGGATATTAATGTATTACATAGAATATACAGCCATTTGACCCAACTGATCTGTGCTGGTGTTTATACTCCACATGAGTCCCCTTCCATTCCATTGTATATGTAGACCAGCAATATTCCTTTGTAACAATTTATTTAATAATACCCTCTAAGCTACAGATGTATCGCACTGATATATTTAAAGAAACTCTGGTCCCAGATTATGCCATGTCTCTTGCACATCCCCCATGTTAATCGTTGCACCATTGGCGGCCATGCTTTCAGATGCCAAGGCCCTAAACTCTGGAATTCCCTCTCTAAACCTCTCTGCTTCTTTATTTCTCTCTCCTCCTTTATGGCACTTCTTAAAACCTATCTCTTTGACCAAGCTTTTGGTCACCTATCCTAATATCTCCTTATGTGGCTCGGTGTCAAATTTTGTTTGATAACGTTCCTGTGAAGTGCCTTGGAATATTTTACCAGTTAAAGGCGTGTTGATATACTAGAGGCCAAACACTGTCGCATTTGTCTGAAGCTCCTCTGCTATGTTAGTGGCAGTATTTATCCATTTTCAACAGGTTTACATCTCTGCTCAGATAGCAGAGAGAACTTAAGACAGATTTCATCCACTAGTGCCCCACAGTGTCATTTCAGCACCTCTGTGTTACAGTAATATACTGGGTTACAGAGATATCAAACACCTGTGTATATAACATACAGTGTTGCAGCAATACCACACTCCTGTATATATAATATACTACATTAGAGAAAGTAAACGCCTGTATATGTAACATACTGGCCCTAAATTTCCATGGCGATCTTTCGATCTCCTGCCATAACATCAGCAGGAGATCAGCAGAATCCCAGAGGAAGGTGTAAATTTATGAAATAGTAATATGAGCAGCAAGTGGCAGCAACACAAAATACATTTTTACAGTAGTTGTTAAGCTTAGCTAATTTCTGGTGCATTTAAAAGAACTTGCATTTATTTAATGCCTTTCACCATGCCAGAACATCCCAAAGCAGTTCACGTCCATTGAATTGCATTTGAAGTGTAGTCACTGTTGTAATGTAGGCAAATACGGTAGCCACGTAATCTAGGCTGACACTCCCGTGTAGCACTCGCTCAGTACTGCGCTGAGGTGTCAGCCGAGATTACGTGTTCAACTCTCTGGAGTGAAGCTCGAAAACACAACATTCTGACTCAGAGTCAAGAGTGCTGCCGTGGAGCCAGGCCACTTGATTTTTACAGAATAATGAATAGTTTGTGTCGGCCGGCTAAACTATGATTATATGTAAATGACCTGACCTTGCATTTTGATACAACACAAGCACACATGGCCCCTGAAGTACAGTGCCCTGGCATTGACATCCTTGACTGCTAAGTCAGTTGCTATATGTATTGAGGTAAGAGTTCTCATTTCATTTCCTTGCTTCAGAAGTTATGCATCACAGACATTTAATAACTCTGGATTACTAACATTTAATGCAATTGTACTGCTTGAAATTGTAATGTTAATAGTAATTTGCACGCAATGGGCGGAACGAGCAGTAACGGACCGGCCACCATTATATACCCCATCTGATTGTCCTTCCCAGTGAATTCAATGTGGCTGATCCATTACCGCTGCCCCCCATTCCTCCCTCCCCCCATCTTTTACGCCCCCACGAAAGTTGAAAGTTGTACCCATGTCTGTAATGAATTTAAATCTGGCTCTAGAAGCAAAAGAACTATGCGCAAATATGGTGTGCCACATAGTCCACTGGCATACACCCACCATGGACTTTTCCAGGATAAAGGGGGAGGTTTGTACAGAACAGTAACGTAAAAGCTACATTGCTGGCTTATACAGACAAGCTGCATTGTTGGAATAAAACAGTGGCATCCACCATCACCACCGGCAACTGTTTATGTCTGCAACTGGCATTACTTTGGGATGTGATGTCTTATGAAATAGTCCCACCCCATTTATATATGCTGAATTTAGGGAGCAAGGAGTTAAATTGAAAAGTAGGACCTCAAAGGTAGTAATCTAAGGATTGCTACCGGTACCATGTGCTAGTCAGAATAGAAATAGGAGCCTGAGGGTACGGGGCCCAGAAGAGCCAAGGGCCCAGGGGCAGCATAGGCCTGCTGACACTGCAATATGTGTGCACACTAGGTCTGTGCAGCAGAGCAGGTCTCCAGTCATCCTGGTTTAACCCTTTCCACTGGATAAAGGCCCAGCTCTGTCGAGCCCATGTGACGGCTGATGTGCAACAGTCACCACATGTTAAAAAAATCCATGCACAGGCAACTTCCACCCCTTCAATTGGAGTTCAGGACTGGAATATCAGGTCCTTCATTGAAACATCTGTGAACTCTTATGGAAGCAAGTCATCCTCGTTCGAGGGACCACCTGTGATGATGATGGCTTGTGAAATGGTGCAAGAGGGAGGGATTCAAATTCCTGGGACATGTTGGTCCCTTAGAAGATGAGAAGGGGGATTTAATAATGGGAAATGTGGAAATGGCTGAGACCGTAAACAATTATTTTGCTTCGGTCTTCACAGTGGAAGACACAAAAACCATGCCAAAATTGCTGGTCACCGGAATGTGGGAAGGGAGGACCTTGAGATAATCACTATTACTAGGAGGGTAGTGCTGGACAGGCTAATGGGACTCAAGGTAGACAAGTCCCCTGGTCCTGCTTAAATGCATCCCAGGGTATTAAAAGAGATGGCGGAAGTTATAGCAGATGCATTCGTTATAATCTACCAAAATTCTCTGGACTCTGGGGAGATACCAGCGGATTGGAAAGCATCTAATGTAACGCCTCTGTTTAAAAAAGGGGGCAGACAAAAGGCAGGTAACTATAGGCCGGTTAGTTTAACATCTGTAGTGGGGAAAATGCTTGAAGTTATCATTAAGGAAGAAATAGCGGGACATCTAGATAGGAATAGTGCAATCAAGCAGATGCAACATGGATTCATGAAGGGAAAATCGTGTTTAACTAATTTACTGGAATTCTTTGAGGATATAACAAGCATGGTGGATAGAGGTGTACCGATGGGTGTGGTGTATTTAGATTTCCAAAAGGCATTCGATAAGGTGCCACACAAAAGGTTACTGCAGAAGATAAAGGTTCGCGGAGTCGGAGGAAATGTATTAGCAGGGATCGAGAATTGGCTGGCAAACAGAAAGCAGAGAGTCGGGATAAATGGGTCCTTTTCGGGTTGGAAATCAGTGGTTAGTGGTGTGCCACAGGGATCGGTGCTGGGACCACAACTGTTTACAATATACATAGATGACCTTGAAGAGGGGACAGAGTGTAGTGTAACAAAATTTGCAGATGACACAAAGATTAGTGGCAAAGCGGGTTGTGTAGAGGACACAGAGAGGCTGCAAAGAGATTTGGATAGGTTAAGCGAATGGGCTAAGGTTTGGCAGATGGAATACAATGTCGGAAAATGTGAGATCATCCACCTTGGAAAAAAAACAGTAAAAGGGAATATTATTTGAATGGGGAGAAATTACAACATGCTGCAGTGCAGAGGGACCTGGAGGTCCTTGTGCATGAATCCCAAAAGCGTTAGTTTGCAGGTGCAGCAGGTAATCAGGAAGGCGAATGAAATGTTGGCCTTCATTGCGAGAGGGATGGAGTACAAAAGCAGGGAGGTCCTGCTGCAACTGTACAGGGTATTGGTGAGGCCGCACCTGGAGTACTGCGTGCAGTTTTGGTCACCTGTCTTAAGGAAGGATATACTAGCTTTGGAGGGGGTACAGAGACGATTCACTAGGCTGATTCTGGAGATGAGGGGGTTACCTTATGATGATAGATTGAGTAGACTGGGTCTTTACTCGTTGGAGTTCAGAAGGATGAGAGGTAATCTTATAGAAACATTTAAAATAATGAAAGGGATAGACAAGATCGAGGCAGAGAGGTTGTTTCCACTGGTCGGGAGACTAGAACTAGGGGGCACAGCCTCAAAATATGGGGGAGCCAATTTAAAACCGAGTTGAGAAAGAATTTCTTCTCCCAGAGGGTTGTGAATCTGTGGAATTCTCTGCCCAAGGAAGCAATTGAGGCTAGCTCATTGAATGTACTCAAATCACAGATAGATAGATTTTTAACCAATAAGGAATTAAGGGTTATGGGGAGCGGGCGTGTAAGTGGAGCTGAGTCCACGGCCAGATCTTGTTGAATAGCGGAGCAGGCTCGAGGGGCTAGATGGCCTATTCCTGTTCCTAATTCTTATGTTCTTATGTTCTTATGTTCTGGGGGAGGTGGGACCAGTACAAACCAGACGGTCTGCACCTGGGCAGGACTGGAACCAACGACCTAGGTGGAGTGTTTGCTAGTGCTGTTGGGGAGGGTTTAAACTAATATGGCAGGGGGATGGGAATCTATGCAGGGAGATGGAGGGAAGTAAAATGGGGGCAGAAGCTAAAGATAGAAAGAAGATAAGGAAAAGTGGAGGGCAGAGAAATCAAAGGCAAAAATCAAAAAGGACCACATTACAACATAATTCTTAAAGGATAAAGAGTGTTAAAAAAAAAGCCTAAAGGCTCTGTGCCTCAATGCGAGGAGCATTCATAATAAGTTGGTTGAATTAACTGCACAGATAGCTGTTAACGGATATGATGTGATTGGGATTATGGAGACATAGCTCCAGGGTGACCATGGCTGGGAACTGAACATCCAAGGGTATTCTATATTCAGGAAGGATAGACAGAAAGGAAAAGGAGATAAGGTAGCAGACCTGGTCAAAGAGGAGATTAACGCAATAGTAAGGAAGGACCATTAGCTTGGATGATGTGGAATCTGTATGGGTAGAGCTGCAGAACATCAAAGGGCAGAAAACGCTCGTGGGAGTTGTGTACAGTAGTAGTGAGGTTGGGGATGGCATCAAAAAGGAAATTAGGGTTGCATGTAATAAAGGTACAACAATTATCATGAGTAACTTTAATCTACATATAGATTGGGCTAACCAAACTGGTAACAATACGGTGGAGGAGGATTTCCTGGAGTGTATAAGGGATGGTTTTCTGCACCAATATGTCAAGGACCAACTAGAGAGCTGGCCATCCTCGACTGGGTGTTGTGTAATGAGAGAGGATTAATTAGCAAGCTTGTTGTGCGAGGCCCCTTGGGGAAGAGTGACCATAATATGGTAGAATTCTTCATTAAGATGGAGAGTGACACAGTTAATTCAGAGACTAGGGTACAGAACTTTAAAAAAGGTAACTTCGATAGTATGAGACGTGAATTGGCTAGGATAGACTGGCGAATGATACTTAAAGGGTTCACGGTGGATAGGCAATAGCGGATATTTAACGATCACATGAACTTCAACAATTGTACATCTATGTCTGATGTAAAAATAAAACAGCGAAGGTGGCTCAACCGTGGCTAACAAGGGAAATTAGGGATAGTGTTAATTCCAAGGAAGAGGCATATAAATTAGCCAGAAAAAGCAGCAAACCTGAGGACTGGGAGAAATTTAAAATTCAGCAGAGGCGGACAAAGAGTTTAATTAGGAGGGGGGCAATAGAGTATGAGAGTAAACTTGCAGGGAACATAAAAACTGACTGAAAAAGTTTCTATAGATATGTGAAGAGAAAAAGATTAGTGAAGACAAATGTACGTCCTTTGCAATCAGAATCAGGTGAATTTATAATGGGGAACAAAGAAATGGCAGATCAATTGAACAAATACTTTGGTTCTGTCTTCACAAAGGCAGACACAAATAACCTTCCAGAAATACTAGGGGAGTGAGTTTCTAGCGAGAAGGAGGAACTGAAGGAATTCCTTCTTAGTCAGGAAATTGTGTTAGGGAAATTGATGGGATTGAAGGCCGATAAATCACCAGGGCCTGATAGTCTGCATCCCAGAGTATTTAAGGAAGTGGCCCTAGAAATAGTGGATGCATTGGTGGTCATTTTCCAACATTCTCTAGACTCTGGATCAGTTCCTATGGATTGGAGGGTAGCTAATGTAACACCATGATTTAAAAAAGGAGGGAGAGAGAAAACAGGGAATTATAGACCAGTTAGCCTGACATTGGCAGTGGGGAAAATGTTGGAATCAATTATTAAAGATGTAATAACAGCGCATTTGGAAAGCAGTGACAGGATCGGTCCAAGTCAGCATGGATTTATGAAAGGGCAATCATGCTTGACAAATCTTCTCGAATATATTGAGGATGTAACTAGTAGAGTGGACAAGGGAGAACCAGTGGATGTGGTGTATTTGGACTTTCAAAATGCCTTTGACAAGGACCCACACAAGAGATTAGTGTGCAAAATTAAAGCACATTGTATTGGGGATAATCTATTGACGTGGTTAGAGAACTGGTTAGCAAAGATTAGGAACAAACGGGTCCTTTTTAGAATGGCAGGCAGTGACTAGTAGGGTACCTCAAGGTTCAGTGCTGGGACCCCAGCTGTTTGCAATATACATTAATGATTTCGACGAAGGAATTGAATGTGATATCTCCAAGTTTGCAGATGACATTAAGCTGGGTGGCAGTGTGAGCTGTGAGGAGGATGCTAAGAGGCTGTAGGGTGACTTGGACAGGTTAGGTGAGTGGGAAAATGCATGGCAAATTCAGTATAATGTAGATAAATGTGAGGTTATCCACTTTGGTGGTAAAAACAGGAAGGCAGAATATTATCTGAATGGTGACAGATTAGGAAAAGGGAAGGTGCAACGAGACCTGGGTGTCATGGTACATCAGTCATTGAAAGTTGGCATGCAGGTACAGCAGGCGGTGAAGAAGGCAAATGGCATGTTGGCCTTTATAGCGAGAGGATTTGAGTATAAGAGCAGGGAGGTCTTACTGCAGTTGTACAGGGCCTTGGTGAGGCCACACCTGGAATATTGTGTACAGTTTTGGTCTCCTAATCTGAGGAAGGACATTCTTGCTATTGAGGGAGTGCAGCGAAGGTTCACCAGACTGATTCCCGGGATGGCAGGACTGACATAGGAAGAAAGAGTGGATCGACTAGGCTTATATTCACTGGAATTTAGAAGAACGAGAGGGGATCTCATAGAAACATATAAAATTCTGATGGGATTGGACAGGTTAGATGCAGGAAGAATGTTCCCGATGTTGGGGAAGTCCAGAACCAGGGGTCACAGTCTAAGGATAAGGGGAAAGCCATTTAGGAGGAGAAACTTCTTCACTCAGAGAGTGGTGAACCTGTGGAATTTTGTTGTTGAGGCCAGTTCGTTAGATATATTCAAAAAGGAGTTAGATGCGGCCCTTACAGTTAAAGGGATCAAGGGGTATGGAGAGAAAGCAGGAATGGGGTACTGAAGGTGCATGATCAGCCATGATCTTATTGAATGGCGGGCGAATCGGGCAAGACTCAAAACTCGTGCCGGTGTCACAACCAGGGGCGTTGCACACCAGGCGCAGTTCTTCCGGGCAGTGCTGCTTGTCTATTTGCGGCGCCACCGCAAAACCCGACCGGAGGATCGCGGCGGGATCGCGGTGTTCCTAAAGTGTGATACGCGTACTCCTGGAGGTACACAAGACATCTCAGGGGGGTACGTGGAAGTAATTCACTAATGGGGAATTTTATTTATTATATTTAATTTATTTATTTATTGCAATTTTTATAATAGACAAAGACAAAACTTTAAAACTCTGTGGAAATTTGCTATATAAAGTAATTAATTTGGTTTAAGGTATATCAATGTACAATGCTTTGGCATTAAATATTAATGCCGTATGCTGGTCTGGGTACGCGGGTGGCTGGTAGATCTGGAAGGGAGTACACAATATGTAAAATTTGGGAACCGCTGATCTGGAACATTCTGCAATTGAAATAAATAATTGATCAGTTTTTACTCGGCATCTACTGATAGTTTCCTCCCTTAACAAAAAGAACCAACAGTCTATGACTACAGTCTGATGCGCCACAGATATGTATATATTTTCAAAGAGAGTTTCATGCACTGGAGAGATAATACACAATCACATGGATTTTCATAACGTATTTTCACTGCTGTGTGCAAATTCTCCCACGATGTCTTGACGCAGTGCCTCAAGTTTTTCTCAGCTTCCCTGACCGGGTTTCCAGCAAACTCCACAGTTTTAGCATTCCTGTGTGATGAGCTATTCATTGCCATCATCTTTCATTGTGTAGTGGTTGTATGTTTCTGGTCCCGGATCAGGTTAGAGGGTTTTCCTCTATGGTGCACTGACAGACCTGTGCTTCAGGCAGAAACAGCACTGTAGGAGAGAAACTACTCCATAGCTGTTGAGACTCACCTTGGAAACTGATAAGGCTGCAATATCAGCTCAATATTTAGTGCCTTTTTTGTAAGCTGAATGCTCAGGAGTGGGAGAGGAATAAAACTGTCTTTTATCCTTTCCACTGATTCCCCCTGCGTAAAGCGCATATAGTTGTCAAGATGATGACAGGATCATATTCAACTGTGATAGACCCCCATGGTTGAACAGGTTCACACATAAAGAATGGCAGGTTGGGTGCAGTATAGGAGGACAGTACCCCAGAATGAGTCACTGCCTTCCAGAGAAGGAGGGTGAGAGTGGGAAGATTAGAAAAGGTTAGGAAAAAAAATCTTTAGCATTTTTGTGATGTGTAAGTAATATTGCCACAACAGACAGTGCATTTAAGGAGAGACAAACAATTAATGGTTTACTGAAACATAAGAACATAAGAAATAGGAGCAGGAGTAGTCCTTTGGCCCCTCGAGTCTGCTCCACTATTTAATAAGATCGTGGCTGATCTGATCTTGGGCTCAGCTCCACTTTCCTGCCCGCTCCTCATTACCCTTCATTCCCTTATCACTCAAATATCTGTCCATCTCCACCTTAAATATATTCAATGACCCAGTCTCCACAGCTCTCTGGGGCAGAGAATTCCACAGATTTACAACCTTCTGAGAGAAGAAATTCCTCCTCATCTCAGTTCTAAATGGACGACCCCTTATTCTGAAACTATGTCCCCTAGTCCTAGATTCCCCCACGAGGGGAAATACCCTCTCTGCATCTAACTTGTCGAGCCCCCTCAGTATCTTATATGTTTCAACAAGACGACCCCTCATTCTTCTACATTCCAATGAGTATAAGCCCAACCTGCTCAACCTTTCTTCATAAGTCAACCCCTTCATTTCAGGAATCAACCCTAGTGAACCTTCTCTGAACACCCTCCAATGCAAGTATATCCTTCCTTAAATATAGAGACCAAAACTCCATCCCCCTTGCAATAAAGGCCAACATTCCATTTGCCTTCCTGATTACTTGCTGTACCTGCATACTAACTTTCTGCGTTTCATGCACAAGGAGCCCCCAGGTCCCTTTGTACTGCAGAATTTTGTAATTTCTCTCCATTTAAATAATAATTTGCTTTTTTATTTTTCCTGACAAAGTAGATAACTTCACACTTTCCCACATTATACTCCATCTGCCAAATGTTTGCCCACTCACTTAGCCTGTCTATATCCCTTTGCAGATCTTTTGTGTCCACCTCACAACTTGCTGTCCCACCCATCTTTGTATCATCAGCAAACTTGGCTACATTACATTCGATCCCTTCATCCAAGTCATTAATATAGATTGTAAATAGTTGAGGCTCCAGCACCGATCCCTGTGGCACCCCACTAGTTATCGTTTGCCACCGTCACCATGTGGTCATAGGAAGATAATTATTGGTGCAAGCTATGCTAAAGCCAAACTTGGAATGTCTAAATGTTCCTTTCACATATTTTTTATTTGTTCTTGGGATGTGAGTGATACTGGCAAGGCAGCATTTAATGCCTGTTCCTAGTTTCCCTGAGAGGCACAATGCCCCCTTAATCAGTTTCCTTCCTTCCTGCCTCTTTTTGTTTCCCTCAGAGGCTTTGTTTACAACTTTAAAAAAATCAAATTAGAATGAGGAAAGTAACTGCCTGTCTGACATTTTCTCTATTCATGTATTTCTCTCTCTGTCTCTATCTCTCTCTCCCCCTCTATCTCATAGGTGTTAGAAATTAGAATCTCTGCCTCACTGCTGTCAGCGATTGTCATTGGCCTTTTTTAGCTGTCAACAAAATGCAGGTGAAATAATCAGCAAAATTCAACTGTTTTTGAAAGTTGACGTAACATTAAATGAAAAAAGACACACTGGGGGCAGCCCTCCCACCAAATTTATGGCAGACAAGAAAAATTCCTGTGGAAACTCATGCCGATTCTCTTCTCTCTTTTTTTCCTCACTGATCCCTGTCTCCCTCTCCATCCTCTCTCGGAATCTACTCTCAAGCTCTCTCCCTCAGCTTAAAGTTTATAGAACACAAAACAAAAGCTACAACAAATGTCTAATCAGAACAGTCATTCATTCTCTTTCTAGTATGCACACAGCCTCTCTGCTTTTCTTTATTAAAAAAACTCAACATAAGTTTTACCTCTAAGTTTTTTTCAGAATTTGTCCTCTTGTTTTTCATAATTATCAGAAGAAAAGCCATTAGGCAGAAAGAAGTAAAGAATCATATGTCATCAATACAGCTGACTGAACAGTACAGTCTGGGAAATTAGGTACACTGCATATGTTCAGATTGTGCAATATAATTTCAGCTCACAGAATCACATGAAATATGTAATTTTTTGAATGTTTTCATTCATGTATCATTATTTTAGGCATTAGAAATGTCAGTTACTGAGAAATAAATAGCAATGCAAATATTTTCAGAAAACATTTTAAGCCATTTTTGGTAGCCCATAGCCAAATTATGCAATTTCAGTGTCATATGCTCTTACTATAAATAGCATCCATTGTGTGTCACACAGTGTGACATCTTTAACATTGAAAATACCTATCACAGTGCCCCTACAGGGTAACAAATGAGTTTCCAATGAAACATTTACCCGATGTCCCAAACTTAATATATAACTTGTAGATATATGGATACACATATCTATGTAGCCAATTTATGTAATGATTTACTACATAATTTTAAAATGTTTCAGCTAAAGGGAATCTATCATCCCTTTGTGCCAATGCAGTAGAAATTCTTGGCCACAATCTAAACTGCTGTATAGCAAAATGAAAAGCATTGCCATTTGTAATAAATAATATTTAACATGTTGGCCTGCAAAGTAAAGATTGCCAAGCAAGAACAAATGGTCTCACTTATATTTTCACATTTTAAAGTGTTTCATTTTCTGTTTAAAAGATAGGAATTGTGGCTTGACATTTTATTTGAGTCATTCCTGATTTATTAACATTAAGGTAGTCCATCAAACTGTCACACACACTTCACAGGACACTTACTGCACACACAGTGTTTTCATTCAAATTAATTTGTCCTTCAGGCAATTTATAAAATATTCGACATGAGAAGGGAATGTAAACTGTTCTACTGTTGCTTCCTCGGCTGACTTTCTTAGGATTGTTTAACTGGTGATAAAAACAAAGAAATCTGTATTCTTCTGAAACCGCAGAAAGGAAGTCTGGGTGGAGCTTTCTGTCAAATGTACAGACAAATTGTTGCAATGTGGGCATTCAAACAATTGCATAAAAAGCACTCGGGACTCCACTTGTTTAACATTCTGTATAAATATTTTTAATAGGTTTGCACTCTATCTCCATTGAAAAGTTAATCAAAGCTATATTTTATAAGTGAGTGTGGAAATGCAGTGATAATCATGTTTTGTAGTTTGTATGTCACAGATAAACTGAATTATCTAACATTCCATCGCTTACACATTCCTGAGACACAGTCAGCAATAGACAAGATGTGAGCTTTTCAGTCACAAACCTCAGTTGCAGCACGAGTTGCAGCTCACTGCCTCTTAACTGCTCCTGATCACTTGCAGTGACTCTTGCTGGAAAGTGAATGCCAAGGTTGTCAGGTGAAGATCGGATGCTGCCATGGTTGAATAGCCTCTCACCATTCACTGTCTACCTCACACCTAAAGAATGGTCACATAGGTGTAGTACTGGAGGATGGCTGGCACCTGCAAATGAGAGAAGGAGAGGAAACCTGAAAGGAGCAGCCTTCGCCATTACGGGTACATTTAGGGGGAAAAGGGGAAAAAGTCAAGGGTGGCTTGCTAGCCATGAGATAGGAAAGGATACAAGGCAAGAATAATTGGACCAGAGCTGGTCGGGTATATGTTCTGACATTCCTATCACTACACTCCCAAGGTTGAATAGCAGTGTTATAGGAGTTAAAAGAATGATACCTGGCAATGTCTGACCTTCCGCATGGTAAAAGAAGCAACAATTTTTGCTACTCGTATGTCGTTACTTTTGCTTTTATAACTTCAATGTCATCAATTGTGAGTTACTAGATCGGTTTCCCACAGAGTATCCTTTATTTCATATCAGTGTTTCAATCCACAGAGCACTGTCAATGATTAAATAGGCTCTGTGTTTTAAATTTGCCAGTACATGCCATTAAACAATTTAATGAATGTAAGAGGTGGTCACTAAGCACACTAGAAAGTTAATAAGTAACTTCCGTCAGTATTTTCTGTTCCAGGAACCAAAGTGCATCTGCAGTTGCAGACAAGTATGCAACATGCTCACATAATGGGAACAATAAATATGCTTCTGTTCCAAAGGAATCAAAGTATTTACCAATTTAATCCCTTAAAGAGGAAGTAAACTAAAATGGAAACTTGTCATTTCTTACATTAGTCACTTTAATCTATCAGTTTAATTCCTCTGATCCTTTCCCAGACGCTCTTTAATCTTTGGTTAAACTGTTCTGTACTTATTTATGTAGACCACCTGCGCTGTTGTGATATAGTGAGCTTGAAAAGATGACTAGAAGCCGAGGTGTTACTTGCCAATTCTCCGTGCTCATTCAAAAGTATTGGAGTAGCTTGGCCAAGTTCCTGTCCCAACGTGAAAGGAGGGCAATTGTGGATTTGGGACTACAATACTGCAGCTCTGATCTTTTGACCCATGTGCTAGTGAGACTCCATGATAGAAGTGGAGCCTCCCAACCTGATCTCCATTGGCTCATGGGCGTGGTAATTCCCTGATACCTCACTAATGTCGCCATTCTTCCGATGTGAATCGGACAATGAGTGCCAGCAGAATATTGTGATGATGATGATGATGATGATGATGATGATGATGATGACCACAAAGGGCATTGTAGCTGAACATAATCCTGTCCTCACTTGATGTCCATACGTGAGTACTTTCCGGCAAGGATCACTGAATTGCAATCAGGAGTGAGAAAACTGGCTGATTTTATTTCTTCGATGCCAAATGTTATAATCCTACAGCCACCCCAGTTAAAATCAGCCAGTTTAGCGCAGACTAGGGATCAAGCCAAATTACATTACTGGTCTGTGCAGTTCAATATCGCATCAGACTGTGCATTTAGCCACTGACACCAGCAACGCAAAAGGCGTAATATCAGTGATGAACACTTAGGGCCCGACTTTGTTGGACCGCCTAATTCTCGGCGGTCTCGCGATGGTCAGTCAATCTTCACCGCCCGGTACCGCTGGGGAAGAGTGCTGGCAACATTGGTCCGGGCGGTCCTGAGCAGTGCGTCACCACAGTGCGACGGACAGTCTGCTCCGGCGGTGCAGGGTACGTTGTCTGGGACCCGGGACTCTTCGGGTCTCAAGTTCTGCGCATGCGCGCTCTTCCATCGACTTCCGTCTCCCCACCCCCCGCGCAAGAAGAGCAGTCGGGAGGCCAGAGACTGCCAACGTGGGATCACAGGTAATTGTCTCCAGGTACGTTTAGATTTTCTGCACTGTTTTTGATTTATTTATAATACTTATATTGTTATTTATTTATTTATTTATTTATTTTTGCGTTTTTCTGGGGGGGAGGGGCGGAATAGATCTCTGGGGGGGATTAGATTTCGGGGGGAGGACTAGATCGCTGCTCTCCCCGAGATCTAATCCCCAGAGGTCTATTCCGGGAATCTCTCTGGGGGATTAGATCTCTCGAGGAGGATTAGATCTCTCTGGTGGGGATTAGATTTTGGGGGGGGAGGACTAGATCGCTGGGGGGATTGGATCTCTCTGGGGGGATTAGATCTCTCTGGTGAGGATTAGATCTCTGGGGGGAGGACTAGATCACTGGGGGATTAGATCTCTCTGGGGGGATTAGATCTCTGGGGGGCGGGGGGGTTCAATATCCGGGGGGGGATTAGATCGCTGGGTGATTAGATCTCGGGAGAGGAGGACTAGATTGCTGGGGGGATTAAATCTCTGGGGGAAGGACTAGATCATTGAGGGGGAGAACTATATCTCTGGGGGGTGGAGAGATAAATAGATCGCTGGGAGGGAGGAATAGATCACTGGCAGGGGGAGGAACATTGTAGTTTACATAGCGCCGACATACCATCAGCACAAAACCAGCTTTTTTCAGACGGTGTGAAGCTCCAGTGGTACGTCGGTGGTTTGCTACCGATGTTGGACGTTTGGGCGGTATGTAGGGTGCTCTCTGTGGGCAGCCGATATGCATACCACCCAGCGGTATGTCGCTGATGAATTTCCTGCCGGGCGGTATGTTGGCGGTATGTAGGTATTTTTTGATCAATTTCGCGATTTGGGGCGGTATGTCGGCGGTCCGCGGGTGGTATGCGGCGGCATGTCCACCAATTCCGGCCCCCATGCATGTTCGTATAACATTCTGGTTAATCTGTTTGAAATAAACAGCTCAATGTCACCATTAGAATAGTATATAGAGAAATGTTAAGAATTTATCTGCTAATATTGTCAGCAAATATTTCTTCACAGTGAGAGGGATCAAAGTATACAATCGAAGTACAGGTCAGCAGCTGAGGCAAAAATCTTGGAATCTTTTCAGAAAGACTTGAATACTGAAATGGGCAGGGAATGAGAATCATTCTGGATGAATGAATTAAGATAGATTTAGATGAGGAAAGAAGGGAGGAGCCACGAGTGGAGCGTAAACGCCGGCATGGACTGGTTAGGCCGAATGGCCTGTTTCTATGCCGTATATCCAATGTAATCCTAAGTAAGCTGGGATGAATGTTCTTCCTAATACATAATCAACTTGTGATTTTGTGAGCAGTTGTTTCTAGGCTTAAATGTGTTCAGGCTCAGTTTTGGCCAAATCACTGGCCCAGAATTCCTTTAGAGCTGCTCTTGCTCCACTGACGAAACATCACTGAAAGTGTGGCGGAAACCACATTTACACACCTCAACGGGATTTCTGCCACACTTTCGCCAAAATCACAATGGAAGAAGAGAAGCAGCTCTGAGCAAATTCCAGGCCATTGTTTTTCACTCCTTCACAATCTATGGGTCTTGAATACTGCTCCCAACGGGGGCACCTTCAACACCTTTCTCACTCCTAGACAGGACTCAAGAAAAAGTGACCCATTTTCTCAACTTTGGCCTCTAGCCATTCTCTCCATCTTATTGTAGCTACTGTGAGATTAAGAGAAGTCAAGAACAAGAAAAGATAATTTACTCGGTAATGTAGTAATGTTTTGAGCAGGAGACTATTGGTTCATCGAGCTTACCCTTCCAGACCAGCCGTCCATTCACTCACTGTAATTCTTGATCTAATAATAAGAAAGAAAGAAAAGAAAGACTTGTATTTATATAGTCCCTTTCACAACCTCAGATATCGCACAGTGCTTTACAGACAATTAGGTACTTTTGAAGTGTAGTGCAATGTAGGAAACGTGACAGCCAATTCGCATACAGCAAGCTCCCACAAACAGCAATGTGATAATCACCAGATAATCTGTTTTTTAGTGAATTTTTTGAGGAATCAATATTGGTCAGTACACTGGCAAGCACTCCTCTGCTCTTCTTTAAAATAGTGCCATGGGATCTTTTACGTCCCTAAGAGGGCAGACTGAGCCTCGGTTTATAGAAACATAGAAAATAGGTACAGGAATAGGTCATTCGGCCCTTTGAGCCTGCACTGCCATTCAATAAGATCATGGCTGATCATTCACCTCAGTATCCCTTTCCTGCTTTCTCTCCATACCCCTTGATCCCTTTAGCCATAAGGGCCATATCTAACTCTCTTTTGAATATATCTAACAAACTCGCATCAACAACTCTCTGTGGTAGAGAATTCCACAGGTTCACAATTCTCTGAATGAAGAAGTTTCTCCTCATCTCGCCCCTAAATGGCTTACCCCTTATCCTTAGACTGTGACCCCTGGTTCTGGACTTCCGCAACATCCTGCATCTAACCTGTCCAATCCCGTCAAAATTGTATATATTTCTATGAGATCCCCTCTCATTTTTCTAAACTCCAGTGAATACAGGCCCAGTCGATCCAGTCTCTCCTCAGATTTCAGTCCTGCCATCCCAGGAATCAGTCTGGTGAACCTTCGCTGCAGTCCCTCAATAGCAAGAATGTCCTTCCTCAGATTAGGAGACCAAAACTCAACACAATATTTAAGGTGAGGCCTCACCAAGGCCCTGTACAACTGCAGTAAGACCTCCCTGCTCCTATACTCAAATCCCCTAGCTATGAAGGCCAACATGCCATTTGCCTTCTTCACTGCCTGCTGTACCTGCATGCCAACTTTCAATAACTGATGTATCATGATACCCCAGATCTCGTTGCACCTCCCCTTTTCTTAATCTGCCGCCGTTCAGATAATATTCTGCCTTCACGCTTTTGCCACCAAAGTGGATAACCTCACATTTATCCACATTATACTGCATCTGCCATGCGTTTGCCCACTCACCTAACCTGTCCAAGTCACCATGCAGCCTCTTAGCATCCTCCTCACAGCTCACACCACCACCCAGCCTAGTGTCATCTGCAAACTTGGAGATAATACACTCAATTCCTTCATCTAAATCATTAATGCCTATTGTAAAGAGCTGGGGTCCCAGCACTGAGCCCTGCGGCACCCCACTAGTCACTGCCTGCCATTCTGAAAAGGACTCATTTATCCCGACCCTCTGCTTCCTATCTGCCAACCAGTTCTCTATCCACGTCAATACATTACCCCCAATATCTTGTGCTTTAATTTTGCACAACAATCTCTTGTGTGGGACCTTGACAAAAGCTTTTTGAAAGTCCAAATACACCACATCCACTGGTTCTCCCTTGTCTACTCTACGAGCTACATCCTCAAAAAATTCTAGAAGATTTGTCAAGCATGATTTCCCTTTCATAAATCCATGCTGTCTTGGACCGATCGTGTCACTGCTTTCCAAATGTGTTGCTATTACATCTTTAATAATTGATTCCAATATTTTCCCCACTACTGATGTCAGGCTAACCAGTCTATAATTCCCCATTTTCTCTCTCCCTCCTTTTTTAAAAAGTGGTGTTATATTAGCTACCCTCCAGTCCATAGGAACTGACCCAGAGTCGATAGACTGTTGGAAAATGATCACCAATGCATCCACTATTTCTCGGGCCACTTCCTTAAGTACTCTGGGATGCAGACTATCAGGCCCTGGGGAATTATTGGCCTTCAATCCCATCAATTTCCCTCACACAATTTCCTGACTAATAAGGATTTCCTTGAGTTCTTCCTTCTCGCTAGATCCTCTGTCCCCTAATATTTCCAGAAGGTTATCCGTGTCTTCCTTCGTGAAGACAGAACCAAAGTATTTGTTCAATTGGTCTGCCATTTCTCTGTTCCCCATTATAAATTCACTTGATTCTGACTGCAAGGGACCTACATTTGTCTTCACTAATCTCTTTCTCTTCACATATCTATAGAAGCTTTTGCAATCAATTTTTATGTTCCCAGCAAGCTTCCTCTCGTATTCTATTTTCCCCCTCTTAATTAAACAGTTTGTCCTCCTCTGCTGGATTCTAAATTTCTCCCAGTCCTCAGGTTTGCTGCTTTTTCTGGCCAATTTATATGCCTCTCCCTTGGATTTAACACTATCCCTAATTTCCCTTGTTAGCCACGGTTGAGCCACCTTCCCCGTTTTATTTTTACTCCAGACAGGGATGTACAATTGTTGAAGTTCATCCATGTGATCTTTAGATGTTTGCCATTGCCTATCCACCGTCAACCCTTTAAGTATCACTCGCCAGTCTATTCTGGCCAATTCACGTCTCATACCATCGAAGTTAACTTTCCTTAAGTTCAGGACCCTAGTCTCTGAATTAACTGTGTCACTCTCCATTTTAATTAGGAATGCTACCATATTATGGTCACTCTTCCCCAAGGGGCCTCGCACAACAAGATTGCTAATTAGTCTCTTCTCATTACACATCACCCAGTCTAGGATGGCCAGCCCTCTAGTTGGTTCCTCAACATATTGGTCGAGAAAACCATCCCTAATACAATCCAGGAAATCCTCCTCCACCGTATTGCTACCAGTTTTGTTCGCCCAATCTATATGTAGATTTAAGTCGCCCATGATAACTGCTGTACCTTTATTGCACGCACCCCTAATTTCTTGTTTGATGTTGTCCCCAACCTCACTACTACTGTTTGGTGGTCTGTACACAACTCCCACTTTGATGGAGTTCTGCCTTTTGGTATTCCGCAGCTCTACCCATACAGATTCCACATCATCCAAGCTAATGGCCTTCCTTACTATCACCCTCTAACAAATAAAATATTGCCTAAATTTCTTTTTCCTTTTGATGCCCTTAATTTCCCTAATCCTAGAATCTTGTCTATAACAGAATAAGTATCAAAAGAAAGAATTATTTGGTAAGAATATCAAGGGATATAAAATGAAAGTGGGTGAATGTTGAGGTACAGATCAGCCATGATCTCATTGAATGGCGGAGCAGGCTCGAGGGATTGAATGGCCTACTCCTGCTCCTCTGTTCCTATGTTTCCTGGATCCAAATTCTCCATATCATGGTCATTGAAAAGACTCCTGTCAAGTCTTCCCTAATCCTTCTCTTCTCCGGAGAATAAAGTCGCAAAATTCACGAGGTTGATTCCTGAGATGAAGGGGTTGTCATGTGAAGAAAGAGTAAGCAGGTTGGCCCTATACTCATTGGAGTTTAGAAGATTGAGAGGTGATCTTATTAAAACGTATAAGATTCTAAGGGGGCTTGACAGGGTAGATGCAGAGAGGATCTTTCCCCTCGGGGGGAATCTCGAACTAGGGAACATAGTTTCAGAATAAGGGGTCGCCCATTTAAAATGGAAATGAGAAAGAATTTCTTCTCTCAGAGGGTTGTGAATCTTTGGAATTCTCTGCCCCAGAAAGCTGTGGAGGCTGGGTCATTGAATATATTTAAGGTGGCGATAGACAGATTTCTGAATGAAAAGTTAGTCAAGGCCTATGGGAAAAGGGCAGGGAAGTGGAGTTGAGGCCAAGATCAGATCAACCATGATCTTATTGAATGTCGGAGCAGGCTCGAGGGGCCAGATGGCCTACTCCTGCTCCTATTTCTTATGTTCTTATGTTCTTACGACAATCTTTCCTCTTAACTCAGCTCTCTACTTTCAAGAAATTCTACCTCTTTTCTATAAAATAGAGATCAAAGCTAAATATAATATTCCAAATGTGCCCTCGCCAAAGGCAGATACAAATTCAACATCACCTTCTTAGACTTTTAAGTCACACCCGTAGCTGTAGAGACCAATATTTTAATTGCTTTCTTCACCATCTGTGGACACTAGACTGATAATTGTAATCTACCCACCAAAACACTCAGATGTCTTGCTTGCTATTGTTTCTCAACCTAATCTCATGACTTTACACTTTACCCCATTCCTGAAGGTCCCACACAAGAGATGGGTGTGCAAAATTAAAGCACGTGGTATTGGGAGTAATGTATTGACGTGGATAGAGAACTCGTTAGCAGACAGGAAGCAGAGAGTCGGGATAAATGGGTCCTTTTCAGAATGGCAGGCAATGACTAGTGGGGTGCCGCAGGGCTCAGTGCTGGGACCCCAGCTATTTATAATATATATCAATGATTTAGATGAAGGAATTGAGTGTAATATCTCCAAGTTTGCAGATTACACTAAACTGGATGGCGGTGTGAGCTGTGAGAAGGATGCTAAGAGGCTGCAGGGTGACTTGGACAAATTAGGTGAGTGGGCAAATGCATGGGAGATGCAGTATAATGTGGATAAATGTGAGGTTATCCACTTTGGTAGCAAAAAGGTGAAGGCAGAATATTATCTGAATGGCGGCAGATTAGGAAAAGGGGAGGTGCAACGAGACCTGGGTGCCATGGTACATCAGTCATTGAAAGTTGGCATGCAGGTACAGCAGGCAGTGAAGAAGGCAAATGGCATGTTGGCCTTCATAGCTGGGGGATTTGAATATAGGAGCAGGGAGGTCTTACTGCAGTTGTACAGGGCCTTGGTGAGGCCTCACCTAGAATATTGTGTTCAGATTTGGTCTCCTAATCTGAGGAAGGACATTCTTGCTATTGGAGGAGTTCAGCGAAGGTTCACCAGACTGATTCCTGGGATGGCAGGACTGACATATGAAGAGAGACTGGATCGACTGGGCTTGTATTCACTGGAGTTTAGAAGGATGAGACGGGATCTCATAGAAACATATAAAATTCTGACGGGACTGGACAGGTTAGATGCAAGAAGAATGTTTCCCGTGTTGGTGAAGTCCAGAACCAGGGAAAACATTTTAGGATAAGGGATAAGCCATTTAGGACTGAGATGAGGAGAAACTTCTTCACTCAGAGAGTTGTTAACCTGTGGAATTCTCTACTGCAGAGAGTTGTTGATGCCAGTTTGTTGGATATATTCAAGAGGGAGTTAGATATGGCCCTTATGGCTAAAGGGGTCAAGGGGTATGGCGAGAAAGCAGGGAAGGAGTACTGAGGTGATGATCAGCCATGATCTTATTGAATGGTGGGGCAGGCTCGAAGCACCGAATGGCCTACTCCTGCACCTATTTTGTATGTTTCTATGTTTCTATCCACGCTGAGCACCATCCGCCAATGCTCTGCCCATTGATCAGATTCCTTTAGATTATTGCATGTTGGTTAGCACCATTAACACTCTACCAAATTTGGTTTCATCTGCACCTTGGATAATATTCCATTCTCTAAGTCATTTTACAATAGTTATAAGCAGCTGCAGCCCCAACGCAAAACCTTGTGAGACTCCACTAGCAAACGGTTTCACTCTCATGCCTCTCCACAAACTATCACTTTTCAGCCAAGTATCAAACCAGCCCATTAATTTGACCTATCAAGACTCATCCCTCACATACCCTAATTCTACCATCTTAGCATTTTGAGCATCAGTAATGGTTTGGTCTGCAGTGCTTGGCGGATTATTCTAAGTATAAAATCAGTGTTTCAATAAAGAAGTTCTTCCTACTATTTGACAAAGTAATTTTGGTCATCTTTTAAATATATACCTTTCCTTCCTACTTTGTGACCTTAATTTGAAGTAATATTCTGGGCACTCTTTCACCATTTCAGGTCCGTGCTTAACTGCCTTCTTTCTGGACTGCACAACTGGTGCCTTTTCTATCCTTACTCATAATTCAATCCTTCTATAATTGGGAATCGTTTTTGATGCTCTTCTTTGCACCATTCCGAAAGTGTTCCATTTTTATTTGTGGTGCACTGGCAAAACCTGAACACAATACTCCAGTTCTAATCAGTAAGGCCTTTAGCGGGTATGGTAGCATAATGGTTATGTTACAGGACTAGTAATTCATAAGCCTGGAATTATAATCCGGAGACGTGAGTTCAAATCCCACCACGGCAGCTGGGGCAATTTAAATTCAGTTAATTAAATAAATCAGGGGAAAAAAGCTAGTATCAGTAATGGTGACTAAGGGGTCAAGTTTCGGGCCGCGCCTAGAACAGCGCAACCTCGCGAGCCACGCCTGATTTCCACGCCTAAAACTTACCTCGGTATTCTCCCCGCTGCTGGAACGTTCCAGGCCCTTCGCACGTCGCAGCGCAGCACGAGCTGTGGGGGGCGGAGCCAGGTCCCGGCGCTGAAAACAGTGCCGGGATCTCTGCACATGCGCGCTACAGTGTGCGCGCATGTGCAGTAGCTCCAGGTGCCCGAGGCTGTGTGGGAAGGGCCCGAAGCACACTGCCCCTAGCCCTAGCCGAATGGGCTCACTGGGGCGGTGAAGATCGGACTCGGGCCTCCCTCCTCTTGAGCTCCCACCCACCCCGCCCCCCCGTTCAGCTCCCACCCCTGCCCCCCCCGTTCAGCTCCCGCTTCCTCCACGTCTTCGGCGGGGCCTGCCTGTCCAGCATCTTGCTGGGGGCGGGCCCCGCCCGAAGTCTTCGGCCCGGCTTCCTCTCGTCGGCCGGGCCCATTCAGCCTCTCCCTCTCCCTCCCGCCCTCTCCTCTCCCCCTCTTCCTCCTCTCCCCTCTCCCCGCTCTCCCTCCACCCTCCCCCGCCTCATCCCCCTCCTTCCTTCCTCCCCCTCCCCCTTCCTTCCCCCCTCCTCCCTTCCTCCCCCCACCGCTTGCTGTCAGAAACACAGAGAGACACTGACAGACAGAGAGAGAGATAGACAGAGAGACACTGACAGAGACAGAGAGACACTGTTGGGGGGGCCATCCCAGCACGCTGTTGGAGGGCTCCCGGTGCTGCAGTCAGTGAGTAGAATCTTAATTTTTTATTTATTTATTTTTGAATTATTTTTTAATTTTTTAATTTTTTATTTTTTTTTATTGATTTATTGGTTGATTTATTGATTTATTTATCATTTATTATTGATGATGGCTCTTTATTTGTAAAAGTGATGTTTCATGTTTGTAAACTTCCCTTCCCCCCTCCCCCCCGCCGCCCATCTCTCTTCCTTATGCCTGATTTATAAGTGTAGGCAAGGTTTTTCTGAACGTACAAAAATCTACACTTACTCCATTCTAAGTTAGTTTGGAGTAAGTTTTCGCTGCCTAAACTCGCAAAACAGGCGTAAGAGGCTGGACATGCCCCCTTTTGAAAAAAAAAATCTGTTCTAAAATGAAACTGTTCTAACTCACTAGAACTGGAGCAAACTAAATGCCGAGAATTGCAATTTCTAAGATACTCCATTCTAAACTAGTTGCTCCAAAAAAATAGGAGCAACTCAGGCCGAAACTTGACCCCAATGAAACTACCAGATTGTTGGAAAAACCAAACTGGTTCACTAATGTCCTTTAGGGAAGGAAATCTGCTGTCCTTACCCGGTCTGGCCTATATGTGACTCCAGACCATTGACTCTTAACTGCCCTCTGTCATTGCCACTCCACTCAGTTGTACCAAACTGCTACAACAATGTCAGCACTGTGGGACTACCTTCACCACTAGGACTGCAGCAGTTCAAGAAGGTGGTTCACCACAACTTCTCAAGGGCAATTAGGGATGGGCAATAAATGCCGGCCTTGCCAGCGACACCACATCCCAGGAACAAATAAAAACATTTTAAAATAACCTGGCCTGTAGTTACTGTTGAGCCACTCCATGGGCAGAAGAGTGGTGGAGTGAACTCTAAGCTTGCCCAAGTGGAGAGGCACAGATCCTGTTCTAAATTAGAGGGATGGAGTCAATGGCAGGTTTGGCAGATCTTGCCAATCAGGGTGCTTCAATGTACCCACCCCAAACACCAGGATAAATGCCTGAACAGTAACAACAACAGAACCAACAACAACTTGCATTTATATAGCACCTTTAACATAGTAAAGCTTTGAAAAGCTATGAACAGGAGTGTTATCAAACAAAATTTGGCACCAAGCCACACAAGGAGATATTAGGACAGATAACCAAAAGTTTGTTCGAAGAGGTTTTAAGGAGCATCTTAAAGGAGGAGAGGTATAGAGCCTGAGAGGTTTAGAGAGGGAACTCCAGAGCATAGAGCCTAGGTAGCTGAAGGCATGGCCACCAATGGTGGAGCGTATAAAATAGGGGATGCGCAAGAGGCCAGAATTGGAGGAGCACATAGATTTTGGAGGGTTGAAAGGCGGAACGAGGTTACAGAGATAGGGCAGGACGAGGCCATGGAGGAATTTGAAAACAAGGATGAGAATTTTACTAATCAAGGTTTTGCCAGACAGCCAATGTAGGTTAGCAAGCACCGGGATGATGGGAGAACAGGACTTGGTGCAATTTAGAATACATGCAGCAGAGTGTTGGACGAGCTCAAGTTTATGTATGGTAAAAGATGGGAGTCCTCCTAGGAGAGCATTGGAATTGTTAAGTATGCAATAAAGTTACAAACTGAGTACTTTTACCTAAGCAAGGTATAACCTTGCTTCTGCTTTATTATGGTCCAAAGTGCCTGACTCACAAAATTTATACCAGAGCAGCACCATGTTTGTGCTGCTCAGTGGCCTCCAACAATGACACCATCTGGTGGCTACAAACAGCATGTACATACATGACAGGAATAGTCAAGTCTAGAGGTAACAAAGGCATGGATGAGGTTTCAGCAGCAGATAAGCTGAGGCAGGGGCAGAGTTGGGCACTATTAAGGAAGTAGGAGGTCTTGGTGATGGAGTGGATATGTGGTGGGATGATCATCTTGGGGTCAAATCTGACACCAAATTTGCGAACAGTCTGGTTCAGCTTCAGACAATTGCCAGGGAGAGGGATGGAGTCAATGGCTAGGGGACAGAGTTTGTGGCGGTGACCGAAGACAATGGCTTCGGTCTTCCCAATATTTAGTTGGAGAAACTATCTGATCATCCACTGCCAGATGTCGGACAAGCAGTGTGACGAATCAGAGACCATGAAGGGGTCAAGACAAGTGGTGGTGAGGTTGAGCTGGGTGTCGTCAGCGTACGTGTGGAAACTGATGTTGTGTTTTCGGATGATGTCGCTGACAGGCAGCATGTAGATGAGAAAAATTTGGGGATGAAGAAATTTGGGGGACTCCAGAGTGGGGAGTGGAAAGCGAAGATTGCAGGTGCTTCTCTGGCTACGACTGGATAGATAAGAATGGAACCAGTTGAGGACAGTCCCATCCAGCTGGTCGACAGAGGAGAGGCGTTGCAGAAGAATGGTTCCCTCAACTGTGTCAATGGCTACATACCGGTCAAAAAGGACACAGAGCGATAGTTCACAGTCACATATGATGTCATGTGTGATGCCAATCTGAGAGGAGTCCCCAGCCGGGCCCAATGGAAATTTTTCTAAACTTTTCAGTCCCAAATGTTACATGCAAGGTAATTGATCCTCTCTGATATTGATTGCCTTTCCTTGGTACAGGATCGAGGCTTCATAAGGCTTTCAGCAGAACACATGCCGAGGCCAAAATTCAGCCTCCCAAAAAGGCCACTTACCGCCAGAAAGCAGCGGCCAGGCAGCGAAGTCGAGCAGCTGACGACTTCTGGTCCAATGGCCGCCAGCAGCGAAATGCAGCTCAGGGATTTTTCTGTTGGTCTCCTCTTCCGTCCTGCTGCTGCCGACTGTCCGAAGTGCATCATCAAAGGGCGCACCGGCGATCTCCCGCACCTCCATATCACCCCCCGTGAAATTTAGCTGCAAAAATCATCGATACGCCGCGCAGTGCCCTCGGCAGCTTCTTCTGTTTGGTGTACCTTCCTTTCACTTTGTGAGCCACAGCAGTGCGATTTCTCTTCAAGGAGAGGACGCACCGCCGCGGCTGCCATGTTTTTTTTTTGCCAGCCAACTTCCCAATCGCCAGACAATTACGGCCCTAGTTTCGGCCGGGCCACCAAAAGGCAGCCTGGCACCCCCTCTTGGATGCCAGGCCACTGGCCCGGCCAAAACCCTCCCTAGTGGCCCAGTGGGCCAAAGATAAATAATCGTTGGTTCCCTCCTCTTTAAATGAGGGGAGAGATGTGATGATGCACACGCACACTGACTGACAGCAGCGGAGACTCCATCAGCTCTTAACCAACGGGATTTCCCCATAGGCCTTACAAAGGTGGAATTCCTAGACTGGCCTGGGAACTTCCCCAAACATGCTACCTTGACATGGGGTCATGGGTGGAAGATGTGGCCACAAATTTCTCCATCATAAAATGGCAGGATCTCAAAAATGGGATGGAATCTCAACAGAACTAGATTCTGCCCCATTTTCCATTCCTTACTCCGGAGATTTACCGGGTTACCGCGTTGGTTGAAGTGGAATTTCAAGCCCATTCTCACAAGATACCCCCATATCTTTATTAGATTTTGAATTATTTGGCCATATTCCCTAGACATTGAATGCGATGAGTCTAATATTACTCCTGAGTCCTTTTCTAAGTCTCTCTGTGATCAGTTAATTTCATTCATTGCATAGGCATGACAAGTATTTTCAATAAATGTGCACTACTTTACTTTTATCAATTTTAAAATCTGTTTATTATTTGTCTGCCTAATTGCAAAATCCGTCTGCAGACCTACTGTGGCATCCTCACGCTATTTAATATTGTCAGCAAATTTGCCAAGCTTACATTTTGGTATCCAAGTCTTTTATGCAGATTAGAAACGCTTCTCCCTCTTCATTATCTGTCACTATATGTCTTCCATATGTTCCATTTGTTAACAGTGTTACATTGTGATGTTTGGTACATAATATGTGAAAAATGTGTTTACTTGGAATTTTTTACAAATATTTTCCCACATTTGTAATGCCTGGATGAAGATTTAAAGTACATGCACTGCTAGAAATGCTCTTCCAGTTGCTCCCAATGCCTTATCGGGTACATCTGGTGAAACCCCAAAATTACAAGCAGCCTCAGCCAAAACGGCCGATGGATGATCCAAAATCAGTGCCACAAAAATGCTCAGCAAAGACAACCTCTAACAAGAAAATGTCTGAGCACCTTCAATGACACTACCATCACCAAGTCCCCCACCATCAACAGCTCAAGAGTCACCATTGACCAGAAGCCTGACTGCATCAGCTGTATCAACTATACGGTTACAACATCATTGCAGTAGTTACTCAGGGCAGCAGCTTCATCAACAGCCTTCCCTGGTCAGAAGTAGGGTTGTTTTATGGCAATTCACAGTGTTCAGCTTCATTTAAAACTTCTCCAATAATGAAGCATCCCATGCTAGCCTGCCGTAGGACCTGAATAACATCCAGGCTTGAGTTGGCAAGTTGCATGTAAAATCTGTACCACTTAACTGCTCGGTAGTGACTGTCTTGAACAAGACAAAGTCTAACCATCACCCCAAATTTAATGGCACCACATCAGCAACTCCCCACCATCAATAGCTTGAGAGTTACCATTGGTCAGAAGGCGAGCTAAGCCATCCATGTCAACACGACCTCCTGACCCCTCAAAGTCTCGCCACCATCTGCAAATCAGGAGTGGCCTGGATGAGAGCAGCTGCAAGAAGTTCAACACCATCCAGGAGCAGTTCCCTGATTGGTGACCCTGCCACTGGACTTAATATCAATTCCAAGTGCACTGAGGCTGCAGCGTGTACTATCGACAGGAGGTACAGCAGCAGCTCGCCAACCTTACTTCAGCAGCATATCCCTGTACCCATGATCACTAATATCGGCAAGGACAAGAGTAGCAATGTTATGAGATCACCTCCAACATTCCATTCAAGTCACATGACATTTTGACTGGAACATCTACCACCATTCTCTCGTTGCTGCTGAGTCAGAAGTCTGGAGTTCTCCAACTACCACCATTGTGGTAACGCCTTCACCACACAGACTGCAGCAGTTCCAGGAGAAGTTCCACCACCAGCTTCTCACGGAAAGTAATGATAATCAATAAATATGATCTTGGCAGTGTCATCTAGTCACATCTTAAGCAGTTAAGAAAGAAAACAAAGACTTGCCTTTCATGATCAATGGACATCCCAAAGCACTTTACAGCCAATGAAGTACTTTTTGGAGTGTTGTCACTGTTGTATTGTGGGAAACGCGCCGCCAATTTGCGCACAGCAAGCTCCCACAAATCGCAATGTGATAATGACCAGATAATCTGTTTTAGTGATGTTGATTGAGGATAAATATTGGCCAGGACACCGGGGATAACTCCGCTGCTCTTCTTCAAATTAGTGCCACGGACTCTTTTACTTTCACCTGAAAGGGCAGACGGGGCCTCAGTTTAACATCTCATCCAAAAGACGGCACCTCCAATCCTCGACAAACCCTCGACAAATGATGACTGGTCGGGAGAAGACTCCCCCCCCCCCACCCCCCCCCAAAGATTCACCCCATAGTTTCACACACTTTTTCTCTATTACACATCTGAAATTCAATGTTTCTAGTAATATGTATATAAAAGCCAAAAATCTGGAGTAAATTTGGATATAAGCCAATCAGCTGCAAGCGTGACATAAAGCATTTGAGAAGGATTATCCTGGGATTAAATGTGAAGTGTAGTGTGAAGGACAGGAAATGTGAGCTAGACATTTTTATTATATTACTAGTGAATCTCCTGTGGCATTGCTCACAATGAGTCAATGGATACGCTGTTTTATAACAACACGGAGTTATGCCATGTAACACACCCAGCACCCAGCACCTCCCCTGCCCCCCGCCCCGCCACGCCACAACCCCCCCCCAGCACAGGGTAATTACCTTGTGCATAAATGGTGAGGTCCAAGGAGCCCAAGATATTGGGCTCAGGGCTCATTATGGCACTGCAGGAGGCATTGGCATTGGCTGCCTCAGGTCAAACCAATGTTGGAGCCTGGACCTGAAGCAGGCGTTAGTCCCATTATTTGCAAATGTAAAGAGGCTAACGCCTGCTTCAGACGTGAGTACAGGATGCCTCTTGTTTGTCCTTACCCAATATGGCCAGTGATTTATGGTGACTGAATAAGTCCATTTCCATGTATATTACATGGTGCTCTGGCATTTTTACCAGGGTTCTGGAGCATTAATTTTGTGATTCTACCCATTTTTAATGCATTGCGTGGCCTTGATGAATTACTGGCCTAGAAATTGGTTTGCGCTTCACCCGTTAAATAGGGTCCAATGTGGCAGGTGCCATGTGCAAGCTCATTCCATGCTGTAAGTGTGCATCCCGCCATATTGGTAAAGGCTCACAGGTGTCCAGGGCACACTCGTGAAACAGGCGATAGGCCCTATGCATATACAAATATGGGGGCCAGGTGGCTGTTTGAAGCCCCTTTACAAAATTCAATTGCGCATGAACTGAGTAGTGTTGTGTTCATACTCTATTTATTTGTTACAGCTCACTAGACGGGCATTAGGACCCAGCGGAAGCTCTGCAAACACAAGTAGGGGCCCCTTGTGTTCGATATAATGAGGGTGTGCTCCTGGGATTTTGGCTGCACTGGATGGCGCCCTGGAGTTTGCTACCACTGGAAAGGGGGGGGCTAAGGGTATGGTAGCACTGAGACAATGGTCAATGGCTCTGTCAACTCAAGGGTAGGAGTGTGGTGGCTGATATGCAACGGTCACCACGTGTTAAAAAAATCCATGCACAGGCATCTTCCACCTTTCAATTGGAGTTCAGAACTGGAACATCGGGTCCTTCATTGAAACATCTGTGAACCCATGTGGAAGCAAGTCATCCTCATTCGCGGGACTATCTATGATGATGATGAGGGTCACAGGGTCTGCACTGGGAGGATCCTTTGTTATATCAGCACCATGAGGTCTGTGGTGGACTAAAACTCACTGCTTCATCCCTTTCCCAGCATAACTGGCCTGCACCAACCCTGTCGTTTTTATAAATTAAATCCAATTAGAAATATCAATTGCTGAGAAAAAAGGAATTTGGAAAAATAAATTTGAGCAATTTAATTGGTTGAGTCTGGTAAGTGTTTTTTGATTCTGCAAGGTTACAGGTGAATTGGGACAATTAATAGTTGTGGTATGATTTGTGGATGAGCAATTTACAGTGAGGTAAGCGCTAGAGAGGATCAGCAGGCAAGGGTCCGGAGTCAGCAACACAACATCGGGGCAGGTCACCGTGACATTTCAGGCCTAGATTTCTTTCTGCTTCGGAGGCCTACAAGTTTGAATCTTTGCTCATATGTTAAGCTACTGTAGTGATGGCTGTTATAGGGGTAGCATATGTTCTGGAGTAGCTCCTTTCATTTTAACGGGAGCCAACACCTCAGCCCTGGTCTGGAGGCTGATCCAAAAGCATTCAAGCCAGTATATGTTACAGGGCTGTAGTAATACCCGTCCTCCTGTATGGCTCAGAGGCAGGGACCATGTATAGTAGACACCTCAAGTCGCTGTCTCTGCAAGATCCTACAGACTGATTCCCAGGGTAGCTGGACTGACATATGAGGAGAGACTGGATCAACTGGGCCTTTATACATTGGAGTTTAGAAGGATGAGAGGAGATCTCATAGAAACATACAAGATTCTGACGGGACGGGACAGGTTAGATGCGGGTAGATTGTTCCCAATGTTGGGGAAGTCCAGAACCAAGGGACACAGTCTTAGGATAAGGGGTAAGCCATTTAGGACTGAGATGAGGAGAAACTTCTTCACTCAAAGAGTTGTTAACCTATGGTATTCCCTGCTGCAGAGAGTTGTTGATGCCAGTTCATTGGATATATTCAAGAGGGAGTTAGATATGGCCCTTACGGCAAAGGGGATTAAGGGGTATGGAGAGAAAGCGGGAAAGGGGTACTGAGGGAATGATCAATCATGATCTTATCGAATAGTGGTGCAGGCTCGAAGGGCCGAATGGCCTACTCCTGCATCTATTTTCTATGTTTCTATGTTTCTATGTTAAATCCTCTGGGAGGACAGGCACACCAACATCAGCGTCCTCACCCAGGCTAACATCCCCAGCATTGAGGCACTGACCACACTCGATCAGTTCCTCTAGGCAGACCACATAGTTCGCATGCCAGATACGAGCCTCCAAAGCAAGTGCTCTATGCGTAGCTCCTTCACGGCAAACGAGCCAAAGGTGAGCAGCGAAAACGTTACAAAGACACCCTCAAAGCCTCCTTGATAAAGTGCGACATCACTACTGACACCTGGGAGTCCATGGCCAAAGACCGCCCTAAGTGGAGAAAGTACATCCTAAAGGGCGCTGAGCACCTCGAGTCTCATCGCCAAGAGCATGCAGAAATCAAGCGCAGGCAACAGAAAGAACTTGCGGCAAACCAGTCCCACCCACCCCTTCCCTCAACGACTATCTGCCCCACCAATGACAGCCACCAAAGAACTCACTTGAGGAGTGGAAGCAAGTCTTCCTCGATGCTGAGGCACTGCCTATGATGATGATAGGTTAAAACTAAAGTTTGTCGTAACAGGTAAGGGTTAGTTTAGTCAATTCATTAAAAAAAGGTTCCCCCAGCTGTTCTCTCTCCTTTAAGTGAGGAGTTAAATAGAAGGAATTTAATCGCTCATGAGAGAGGACTTATAATCCAACCTGAGTCGCTTTCTACACTCAGTAGTGATATATCCTGCTGGAAGAAATAGTTGTACTCATGATGGTTATCTACTCAAGTTATTTGTATTTTATTAACCAAGCACCAGACTGCTACGAGCATCATGTCTGTAACGTGTTCTATTGTCTGAGAAATTGCCAAATTAGCTTGGCACTACTTTGTAGAGACCTTAGAAGGAGTTGCACTGATAGTCAACTAAGAAATGGAGAGCTCGGTATTTTGTTGGATATCTAGGACAGGATGAAGTCCAGACATTACCTACTGTAACATATTTCTAGCTACATCGATGATGAAAGTTTTAATCAACAGTCTTAAACAGAAATTATTTCCCTGGAGGATATAAATGCCTGGTTTCATATGACATTCATTATTTTTTCTATTTTCTTCCTCTCCAGTTCCCTAAAGTTTCCAACCTCAATGTCTGCCCATAGTCAACAAAGCAAGCAAGTAACCTGCAAATCCTCACTCTCATCTTCTGCCAGTGTTGCCTTGTGACTTTTTGTCCAATGTTGAAATGCCCAGTACCAGTTTTCTCAATCATGGATCGTCCCATAGACAGCCAACAATTTGATTTATTTAATCTGATGTCCATACTGATGCGTTCATAATAAAGGATGAAACTGAGTACTGTGTACAATGAGCAAGTGTGACCTTAGCTCCTTTAATAAGACTCCAGAGTGCAGATACCTCGAGGCTGGCCTGCTTATATACCATGCTCCCAAGGGATGCTGGGATCCCTTGGGACTCCAAAAGGTAGGTCCTCTGGTGGTAGTGTGATACAGGTTACAAGGGGAAAATACATAACATCACTCCCCCGTAAAGTCAATAGTACACTTATTTACAAGGTGAGACGATCTGGGGCTTTTCGCTCCCTTGTCGATCGTCTCGGTACAAATGCGGGTGTGGGTGAGTTGGTTGGTTCTTCACTGGGCTGCTGGGCAGCTGGCCTTGCCGGGCTGCTGGGGATGGTGAGTTCAGCTTCATGGTCAACCATGATGTCAGTTGCTCCATGTGTGTGTGTTGGAAGGTCAAAGTTGGTGGTGTCTTCTTCGGGTTGTTCATAGCTGTTGGTGAACCGCAATTTGATTTGGTCCAAATGTTTTCTGCATGTTAGTCCATTGGCCAATTTGACCTGAAACACCCTACTCCCCTCTTTGGCTATGACCGTGCAGTGAGCCATTTGGGACCTTGTCCATAGTTGAGTACAAACACAGGGTTCTTGACCTCAATATCACGTGACAAATTTGCACGGTCATGGTACACACTTTGTTGATGCCGCCTGTCCTCCACTTGATCATGGAGATCAGGGTGGACAAGAGAGAGCCTTGTTTTGAGCACCCTTTTCATGAGCAGCTCGGCTGGGGGAACCCCGGTGAGTGAGTGGGGTCTGGTGCGGTAGCTGAGCAGTACTCGGGAAAATCAGGTCTGCAGGGAGCCTTCCGACACGCGTTTCAAGCTTTGCTTGATGATCTGAATTGCCTGTTCTGCCTAGCTGTTGGATGCAGGCTTGAACGGGGCAGATGTAACGTGCTTGATCCCATTGCGTGTCATGAATTCCTTGAATTCCGCATTGGTGAAGCACAGCCCATTGTCGCTGACTAGGACATCAGGCAGGCCGTGCATGCCAAACATGGGTTGTAGGCTTTCAATAGTGGCAGTAGACGTGCTTACAGATATTATTGCACATTCAATCCATTTTGAGTAAGCATCCACGACAACCAAGAACATTTTGCCTAGAAATGGGCCCGCATTGTCCACGTGGATCCTTGACCACGGTTTGGAGGGCCACGACCACAAACTTAGCGGTGCCTCTCTGGGTGCATTGCTCAGCTGAGAGCAAGTGTTTCACTGGCGCACGCATGACTCTAAATCCGAGTCGATGCCGGGCCACCACACGTGGGATCTGGCTTTCATCATTATAATGCCTGGGTGGGTGCTGCGCAGTTCACAAATGAACGTATCTCTGCATTTCTTGGGTAAGACCACGTGATCCAACCAACTAAGAACCTCTTCCAGATTCTTCAACTGCTCAATGGTGTCCCGACCTGTAACCAGTATGTCGTCCTGGAAAACCACGGTATGAGGAACCGACTTTATCAGGCTCTCCATGTTCCATTGGAAGATTGCCGCGGCCGACCAAATCCCAAACGGGCATTTGTTGTAGATGAACAGACCTTTATGCGTGTTGATGCAGGTGAGACCTTTCGAAGACTCCTCCAGCTCCTGCGTCATGTAGGCTGAGGTCAGGTCCAGCTTGGTGAATGTCTTCCCTCCAGCCAGCTACGCAAATAGGTCATCTGCCTTGGGTAGCGGCTGCTGGTCCTGTAGCAAAAAACGGTTAATCATTACTTTATAGTCCCCACAAATTCTGACCGTGCTGTCCTCTTTAAGTACCGGGACAATCGGACTGGCCCACTCATTGAATTCCACCGGCGCGATGGTGCCTTCTCACAGCAGCCTGTCCAGCTCAATTTCAACTTTCTCATGCATCATATATGGTACCGCCTGTGCCTTGTGGTGGATGGGTCGCGTACCGGGAACCAAATGGATCTGCACTTTCGCCCCCGAGAAGCTTCCAATGCCTGGCTCGAACAACGATGGAAACCTGCTCAGAACCTGGGCACATGAGGCGTCATCGACGGACGACAGCGCTCAGATGTCGTCCCAATTCCAGCGGATTTTTCCCAGCCAGCTTCTGCCAAACATTGTGGGGCCTCCCCTGGCATGATCCACAGCGGGAGTTCATGTACTGCTTCATCATAGGAGACTTTGACTTCGGCACTGCCAATTACAGGGATTAGGTCCTTGATGTAAGTCCTTAGTTTGGTGTGAATGGGGCTGAGCTTGGGCCTGTGTGCCTTATTGCCCCACTGCCTGTCGAAGGCCTTTATATTCATTATTGACTGACTCGCATCCATGTCCAGTTCCATCGATACTGGAATTCCGTTCAGTTCAACTTTCAACATTATTGGTGGATATTTCGTGGTGAATGTGTATACCCCGTACACTTCTGCCTCCTCGGTATGAGTCTCCAATTCAGCCTGATCCACAGTGGATCGATCGTCCTCTGCAACGTGTTAGTTTGAAGGGTTTTCAGCTCGCCTGCACATTCGCTGGAGGTGTCCCATTGTTCTGCCATTGTTGCACGCATAGTGCTTGATGGGGTCAATGATCACCTCCACAGCCTAAACAAGGTGTTAACTGCCTCGCATTAATGATTGATGGCGGACTCTGGGTCATCTGAGGTCGGGCAGCAGCAGTCGGCGTGTACGTTCTGCCATGTATATTCCTGCTCGAAAATAATGTTACTTTGTGCACAGTACTGGCCGAAACCTCTTTACTCTGCGAAATGTGTTTGGTGTTGTCACTGGTGGACATAAATGCCTGGGCTATCGTTATGGCTTTACTTAGATTTGGAGTTTCAACAGTCAACAGTTTGTGAAGGATTACCTCATGGCCAATGCCCAGTACAAAAAAGCATTTGTTCTAGGAATCCCTCAAATTCGCAATATCCTGCGAGGCACCTTAGTTCAGCGCCATAGCTCGCCACTTCCTGGCCCTCTGACCGTTGACACTTGTAGAACCGATATCTCGTCATCAAAATGCTTTCCTTAGAATTTAGGTGCTCCAAGACCAGCGTACACAATTCTTCATAGGATTTAACTGTTGGTTTTACCGGAGCTAGGAGATTCTTCATGAGGCCATAGGTTGTTGCCCCACAGACAGTTAGGAGGATCGCCCTTCGTTTGGCAGCATTCTTGGCCCCTTCCAGCTCGGTGGCCACAAAGTTTTGGTCGAGTCTCTCCATGAAGGCCTCCCAATTGTCCCTTTCTGAGAACTTCTCCAGGATACCAACTGTTCTTTCCATTTTCGCACGGTTGTTCGTTACCTCGTCGCCAATTGATAAGCTCATAATAAAGGATGAAACTGAGTACTGTGTACAATGAGCAAGTGTGACCTTAGCTCCTTTAATAAGATTCCAGAGTGCAGGTACCTCATGGGTGGCCTGCTTATGTACCATGCTCCCAAGGGATGCTGGGATCCCTTGGGACTCCAACAGGTGGGCCTTCTGGTGGTAGTGTAATACAGGTTGCAAGGGGTTAAATACATAACACATACTACAGCTAGTAGCCCAGAGAACATGGCGAAATGCATCACAGACTAGGCCTGAGTGTTACTTTTCTGATGAAAATCTTTACTCGAAACCTAACATGTTTTTTCTCAGTATAGGTGATGTTTGGCCCGCTGTGCATTTCCAACAGTTTCTATTTTTAAATCAGATTTTCAACATTTACAGCTTTTCCTTTTAATTTTACTCTTCAAGCCTCCCCATTTGGCCTGGCCTGTGTCCACTAGGAACTGAACTGAGACTTGAGCGCACATTCCTTTCACTGGATCAGATGTAATTTAGCTGTGCTGGACAATTCCTAATTTCTTTTATCTCTTGAAGGAGGCATACAACAGCAATTTCAAATAGTGTTCCATTCAATTCTTTTAACTTAAGGCTCCCCAGCAGAGAAAGCTACAAATTTAATTAGTGGATAAAATATCACATGGGATGCACTAACCTCAGTGCCCAAATTCCCAAGAGGCATTCGATTGCATAAAGCACTGCACTGCGAGCATTCATTCATAAAGTCCACCTCTCGTTGATTGTGAAGTGGTAGTTGTAGTGTCCTTACACCTTACCATAGAATCACACAAGGCATGTACTGCAGACAAGGTCACTACGTGACCTGCACCTTTATTCCCAGGATCAAGAGGTGATGACCCTGCGTGGGACCTCCCTTCATATACCTGGATGACCAGGTGAGGAGTGTCTCCCACAAGTTCACCCCTGTGGTCAAGGTGTGCATTTCACAGTTGTGTACTGTGTACAGTGTTGTTATATAACGTTACAGTTAAGTGAAGGTTACAAACATGACATCACTTCCCCCCAACGTCTTTGGGTCAAAGATTGAGTCTTTCAGGTGGTCAACGCTCTCTCGTGAAGCGCCGCAGTTGGGGCTCTGGTGGTTGAGCCTTGGCATGCGTCTCTGTCGCCTGAGGTGATTCCAGCCTGTCAGGGCTGGCCGCAGGGACTGTGCATGCTGTTGAATGTCCTTGCTGCTCATCCACTGACAGTGGTGTGGGTAACATCTCGTGGTCTTCCTCAGGTTCCAAAGTGTCCATGCTGAACCTTTTCTTTACTTGGTCCTGATGTTTGCGGCATATCTGCCCATTGTTAAGTCTGACCACTATGACCCTATTCCCCTCTTTGCCTATTACAGTGCCCTCAAGCCACTTGGGTCCCAAAGCGTGGTTGAGGACGAATACAGGGTCATCGATTTCTATGCATCTCCCCACTGAGTTGCGATCATGGCACTCGACTTGGGACTGGCGCCTGCCCTCAACAATGTCTGACAGGGCTGGATGAATGAGGGACAGCCGCGTTTTAAGCGTGCGTTTCATGAATAGTTCCGCAGGTGGGACTCCCATGAGCGAATGCTGGCGGGACCTATAGGCCAGCAGGAGGCGCGATAGGCGGTTCTGAAGGGAGGGTCTTTGAATCCAGAGCATGCCCTGTCTTATGATTTGGACCGCATGTTCCGCCTGGCCATTGGAAGCCAGCTTGAACGGTGCTGTCCTGACGTGTTTGATACCATTACCCGACATAAACTCCTGGAATTCATAGCTAGTGAAACACGGGCCATTGTCGCTAACCAGGATGTCCGGCAAGCTGTGGGTCGCAAAGATCATGCGCAGACTTTCCACCGTGGTGGATGTCGTGCACGAATTCAATATGATGCACTCGATCCATTTCAAGTATACATCGACAACGATCAGGAACATCTTTCCCATGAACAGGCCTGCGTAGTCTATGTGAATGCGTGACCATGGCTTGGTGGGCCAGGGCCACGGGCTGAGTGGGGCCTCTCTGGGGCCATTTCCCAGCTGAGCACACGTCGTGCACCTGTGAACACAGTGTTCCAGGTTTGAGTCAATTTCCGGCCACCATACATGTGACCGGGAAATGGCCTTCATTAGCACGATGCCTGGGTGCTCGCTGTGGAGTTCCCTGATGAATGCTTCCCTTCCTTTCTGGGGCATGACTACCCAGCTGCCCCATAGCAGGCAGTCGGCTTGGATGGAGAGCTCATCCATCCGTCTGTGAAACGGCCTGACCTCCTCGGGGCACGGTCCATGTGCGGGCGCCCAATCCCCGGTCAGGACACATTTCTTTATCAGTGATAGGAGGGGATCTCTGTTGGTCCAGATTTTGATCTGGCGGGCTGTGATGGGAGAGCCTGGAGTGTCAAAAGCCTCAATGGCCATGACCATCTCTGCGCTTTGCTCTGACGCCCCCGCCCCCCTCAGTGGTCGCTAGTGGGAGCCTGCTGAGCACGTCAGCGCAATTATCGGTGCCTGGCCGGTGCCGTAAGGTGTAGTCATACGCAGCCAACGTGAGGGCCCACCGCTGTATGCGAGCTGACGCATTGGCATTGACAGCCTTGCTGTCGGACAGCAGGGATGTTAACGGCTTGTGGTCCGTTTCTAATTCGAACCTTCTGCTGGTGCATCTTTTTTACCCCGTATACACATGCGAGTGCTTCCTTTTCAACCATCCCATTTCCCCGCTCTGCCTGGGAGAGCGACCTGGAGCCATAAGCCACAGATTGAAGTTGGCCCTCATCATTACTCTGCTGCAACATACACCCAAGCCCATAGGATGACGCATCACATGTTAAAAACAAATTTCTTACAGAGGTTGTACAAGGTCAACAGCTTATTAGAGCAAAGCAGGTTCCGCGCCCGATTGAAAGCCCGTTCTTGTCAGTCCTCCCAAAACCATTCGCAACCCTTACGTAGGAGCACATGTAGCGGCTCCAATAATGTGCTTAAGTTCAGCAGAAAGTTCCCGAAGTAGTTCAAAAGTCCCAGGAATGACCGTAACTCTGATGTGTTGCCAGGCCGGGGCGCATGACGGATCGCCTCCGTTTTGGATTCGGTAGGCCGGATCCCGTCTACGGCAACCCTCCTGCCCAAAAACTCACCCACTGGGGCCAAAAACACACACTTGGACTTCTTTAGTCGCAAGCCTACCTGGTCCAATCAGTGTAGCACCTCCTCCAGGTTGTGGAGGTGTTACTCGGTGTCTCGACCCGTGATTAGGATGTCATCTTGGAATACGATTGTGCCATGAACATATTTAAGCAAGCTTTCCATGTTCCTCTGGAAGATAGCGGCCGCCGAACAAATGCCAAACGGACACCTGTTGTAAACAAATAGCCCCTTGTGCGTGGTAATGGTGGTCAGAAGCTTGGATTCTTCAGCCAGTTCCTGAGTCATGTAGGCTGAAGTGAGGTCCAACTTGGTGAACAGCTTGCCACCTGCCAGCGTGGCAAAAAGGTCCTCCGCTCTCGGAAGTGGGTGTTGGTCCTGTAGTGACACTCAATTGATGGTGGCCTTGTAGTCGCCACAAATTCTGACTGAGCCATCCGCTTTAAGGACAGGAACGATGGGGCTTGCCCAGTCACTGCATTCAAGAGGCGAAATTATGCCCTCGCTTAGCAACCTGTCCAATTCACTCTCAGTTTTCTCATGCATCACATACGGCATGGCCCTGGCTTTGTGGTGCACTGGTCTGGCATCCGGGGTGATGCGTATCACTACTTGAAAGTCCCTTGAAAGTCCCGACACCTGGTTGAAAAAGTGACTCGAATTTCATGTAGGACCTGCGAGCATGAACTTCGCTCCACAGATGAAATGGCATGTACATCCCTCCATTTCCAGTTCATCTCGGCTAGCCAGCTCCTCCCCAAGAGCGCAGGGCCATTCCCCGGGACAATCCAGAGTGGCAGCGGGTTCTCCGATCCTTTGTGTGTGACCACCAAGTTTGCACTGCCTAGCACTGGGATGATCTCTCTGGTGTACGTCTGTAACTGCGTGTCAATGCGTTCCAGTTTGGGCCTGTTAGCTTTGTGGAGCCATAGTTTTTTCAAATTGTTGGGCACTCATAAGGGACTGGCTAGCTCCTGTGTCCAGCTCCATGCGTACCGGGATGCCATTTAATAGAACTTTCATCATCATGGGTGGCGTTTTGGTATATGAGCTGTGGATGTCTACCACTTGAACCCTCTGGACTTCGGCATCCATGGCTTTGCCCCAGGCATCAATCTGCCTTGCAGACCCCTCGTCTGGTTCCTCTGCCCCATAAACTAGCCTCGCTTTCTGCACATCCTGGCCAAATGTCCACTGAAATTGCAGTTCCTACAAATAAACTGCTGAAACCTGCAGGTTTTTGCAGCATGTCTGCCACTGCACCTCTAGCATGAGCTGAGATTGTTGTGAACAAAGGGACTGTTGCCAGGCATTCGTCTCTGATTGTCTCTTTGATTACTCCTGAGCACTCTGTTGGTGAGTGTCAATGATCCCATCCCGGACGCATTGTCCCTTGTGATGGCGTGAATTGCCGATCCCCCTGCCATTGTCTGTTGCTGGCCCACCCTATGGTCTGTTGCTGCCTGGGTGGTGTTGAATTGCCCTTGCCTGCCTGTGGGGTTCTGAATCTCGTTTACAATGTTAACTCCATCACCACATTGAAACCAGGGCTGCGCGCATAAATTATCTTGGTCTCCTCTTCCCCTGCCATGAAGGTCTGAGCTATCAAAGCTGCCCTTTCCAAAGTCAAGTCCTTGGTCTCGATAAGCTTCATGAAAATCCAATGCCCTTCATGAAGAAATCCCTTAACATCTCCCCCCTGCAGGCATCTGTGAACTTACACAGGCTGGCCAACCGCGGAAGGTCCGCAATGAAGTCCGATATGCTTTGTCCCTCCTGACGCCAGTGTGTATAGAACTGGTGCCGGGCCATGTGTATACTGCTCGCCGGTTTGAGATGCTCATCGATCAGTGTGCTGAGCTCCTCAAAGGACTTGTCCGCCGGCTTCTCAGGTGCGAGCAGGTCTTTCATCAGTGCGTACATCTTAGGTCCACAGTTGGTCAGTAGATGCGCCCTCTACTTGTCAGCCACGTCCGCCCCCAGCCAGTCCTTCATGATAAAACTCTGCTGGAGCCTCTCAACAAAATCGGCCCAGTCCTCATCTACACAGTACCGTTCCTCTGTGCTACCAGTGGCCATCCTCGTGGGTCATTGACTCCAGTTTTTCGTCGCCAAATGTAGTGTCCTTACACCTTACTATACAATCACACGAGGCATGTACTGCAGACAAGGTCGCTACATGACCTGAACCTTTATTCCCAGGACCAAAAAGTGATGACCCTGCGTGGGATCTCCCTTTATATACCTGGATGACCAGGTGAGGAGTGTCTCCCACAAGTTCACACCCTGTGGTCAAGGTGTGCATTTCACAGTTGTGTACAGTGTTGTTACATAAGGTTACAGTTAAGTGAAGATTACAAACATGACAGAATTTGTAACACAGCCTGTGGCGTGGCTTACAGGGCAGGTTATACAAGTCACATTTATGGCAATTTAAAGTGATATGCAGTGCAGCCTACAGAGTAGTGATTAAGCAGTCTATAGTAAAATTTGTTAAGTTTATATCACTCCTTTTGATCTCAAGGAACAGACCCACTGTCATGTTTTTGGATGATACGTTCAGCCCATCACATCATCCAGTGGTACTATTATTTTAAAGGAGCAGAGCATTGTAATCTTTGGCAACTAAACTGATAGCTCATCAAGGGGGGTGGGGGGCTTCGGATCATGGTGGGTGGTGGGGGGGGGTGGGGGTGTCATCAGATCGTGGGGATGTGAGGCACATCATGGAAGGTTTGCTTGGGCGACATGGGGAGGGCGATGGGGAGAGAGGTACTCCTGCTCCCCCTGCTCCACAAGCAGTGCTGGAAAAGTACTTACCTGCTGGGAGTATGAGCAGCTAGGGGCTAAACTAAAAAGCAGAATCACAAAGCTAATAATAATCTCTGGATTACTACCTGAGCCACAAGCAAATTTGCATAGAGTAAATAGGATCCGGAAAATGAACGCATGGCTCAAAGATTGGTGTGGGAGGAATGGGTTTCAATTCATGGGGCATTGGCACCAGAACTGGATAGGAGGGAGCTGTTCTGTCATTTGAACCAGGCTGGGGTCAGTGTCCTGGCGAATTGAATAACTAGGGCTGTAGATTGGGCTTTAAACTAAATAATGAGGGGAGGGATCTGGTGAACGGAAATTTAAAAAGTCAAAGGGAAAGGAGAAGACACAAGTTCAGGGTAGCAATGGGGGTAATGATAACTAGTGTGTGACAGGAAGGGACAGAGCATATACACATAAGACAAAATTAGTAGCTCTATAACTGAACACACCAAGTATTTGTAACAAGATAGATGAGTTGACGGCACAAATAGAAATAAATGGGTATAATCTGATAGCCATTACAGAGATGTGGTTGCAAGGTGACTAAAGCTGGGAACTGAATATTCAGGGGTATTTGCCATTTTGGAAGGATAGGCACAAAGGAAAAGGAAATGGGGTAGCTCTATTATTAAGGGATGAGATCAATGCAGTAGTGAGAAATGATACTGGTTCAGAAGATCAAGATGTAGAATCAGTTTGGTTGGAGATAAGAAATGATAAGGGAAAAAGATCATTGGTGGGAGTGGTCTACAGGCCCCCAAACAGTAGCCACACTGTAGGACAGAGTATAAATCAAGAAATAATGGAGGCTTGTAAGAAAGGTATGGCAATAATCATGGGTGATTTTAATCTTCATATTAATTGGACAAATCAAATTGGCAAAGATAGCCTTGAGAAAGAGTTCATTGAGTGTATGTGGGATGGTTTCTTAGAACAATACATTGTGAAACCAATCAAGGAGCAAACTATTTTAGATCTGGTAATGGGTAACGAGTCTGGATTAATTAATGATCTCGTAGTGAAGGAACCTCTTGGGAAGAGTGATCATAGCATTTTGAATTTCAAATTCAGTTTGAGGGTGAGAAAGCGAGGGCCCTGAACTTAAATAAAGGTAATTACAAAGGTATGAAGGCAGCATTAATTAAAGTGGATTGGGAAAATATATTAAAGAGTAAGACTGTAGAAAAGCAGTGGCAAACATTTAAGGCAATATTTCATAATATTCAGCAAAGATATATTCCAGTGAGAAACAAAGACTCTAAGAGAAGGATGAACCATTCCTGGCTAACTAAGGAAGTAAAGAATGGTGTCAAATTGAAAACAAAGGCATACAATGTTATGAAGAACAATGGAAGGCCAGAGAATTGGGAAATTTTTGGAGACCAGCAAAGGACAACTAATAAAAATGATAAAGACAGAGAAGATAGCATAGAAGAGTAAACAAGCAAAAAATATAGGCCCCGATTTTCATGATCTGCAAGTCTCGCCCATTTGCTGCCCAAAGGACCGTTGATGGCCGCCGAGGGACCGGGCGCTCCATTGCCAGAAAGATTCCTCTAAAAGAGGTGGCAGTACAGCCTGATGGCAAATTACACCATCAATCTGGGCAGCAGCAGCAGATACTCTCAATTTTGGCGGCAAATAAACTTGCCGCCCAAGTACCGACGAGGATGGAGTCGGGCCCAGGGAGGGGAGAGCTCTGAAAAGTAAAAAAAAACACCGGAACACCTTCAGGGGACCCCATCCAGGTAAGTCGCTGTAACAAAAAGTTATAAAGCTGTTCACTAATCTTTTCTTTCGTGTCTTCATGCCTATCATCTGGGTAAGAACAGCCTCCACGTGGTGGTCCTTCCCCCTGCTGGCGCCGACTCCCGCCGACTCCCGCCTGCACCAATTTGACATCTCAGCGGGTGGGAGGCCACTTACGCAACTTGGCCGCCAGAGGACGTCCGTGGGCGGTTCCCGGCAGTCCTCCCCTCCTGCCCGCCCCAGCCCAAGTGGAAACTGGAAGAGAGAGGAAAACGGCAGCAATACTCGGCGACAGTCAGCAGCAGCAGGCAGCAGTGGGCAGTAAGGCCACCAATATTGGGGCCATAAAAACAGACGGTAAGTGCTTTCACAGGTATATAAAAAGGAAGCGAGTAGCTAAAGTAAATGTTGGTCCCTTAGAGGATGAGACTGGGGAATTAATAATGGGTAACAGGGAAATGGCAGAGACTTTAAACAAATATTTTGTATCAGTCTTCATGGTAGAAAACACTAAAAACATCCCAATAATTGATAATCAAGGAGCTATTGGGGGGGGGGGGGGGGGTACTTAAAACAATCACTATCACTAGAGATAAAGTACTAAGCAAACTAATGGGACTAAAAGTGGATAAGTCCCCTGGACCTGATGGCTTGCATTCTAGGGTCTTAAAAGAAGTGGCTGCAGAGCTAGTGGATGCATTGGTTGTAATCTACCAAAATTCCCTGGATTCTGGAGAGGTCCCAGCGGACTGGAAAACCGCAAATGTAACGCCCCTATTTAAGAAAGCAGGGAGACAAAAAGCAGGAAACTTGGCAGGGTAGATACAGCAAGGATGTTTCCCCTCATGAGGGAATCTAGAACTCGGGGGCATAGTTTCACAATAAGGGGTCGCCCATTTAAGACAAAAATGAGGAGGAATTTATTTTCTCAGAGGGTCGTGAATCTTTTGAATTCTCTACCCCAGAGAGCTGTGGAGGCTGGGTCTTTGAATACATTTAAGGTGCAGATAAACAGATTTTTGAATGATAAGGGAGTCGAGGGTTATGGGGAGTGGGCGGGAAAGTGGAGTTGAGGCTAGGATCAGATCTTATTGAATGGTGAAGCCAGCTCGAGGCCTACTCCTGCTCCTATTTCTTATGTTCTTATTTGCTTTCCTACCTCCGTTTAGCTGCCGGGTTTCCGAGGAATCCCAGCCCACGGCCTTTAAATGTAAACTTCTTGTTAAAATTTGAGACATGCAGTCTTACTGACATATATAAATAACTGACCCACTTCTCGAGAGCAGGTTACTCGCCCACCCCAACCCACTTCTGTTGAAAAGAGGACGAGTTTGAGGCAGATTGGGGGGGGAGGTTTCAGAGTTTTCCAATTTTAATCTACCTCCCCGCCACCCATCATGGGGGGGATAAAATTTGCCCCTACGCTTCTAATCCCACTCTAATCCAGCACAGTTAGGTATATGTTGGATTTTGTTAAATCACAGAGTAAAGGATATTGTGTAATACAAGTAGCCCTACCTGAGCTTCTCAATAGATAGCGCTTTCTTTCTTCTCCAGGGATTAACTTTGTCTGGAGCTCATCCTAAAAGTCTTCATTCTTTCTCCAACCAGTCCTAGTCACTGCTCTTGGCCAAATTTGTTCAGAGACAGAGCGAAAGAAGAGAGAGAGAGAGATATATCTACTCTTTTATTACCATCCTCATTCCCAATGGTGTGCTTGAGTGTAAAATCTTTTCCAATAAGGTGCCAAACCTGGGTGTGATAGGATCATCCTGCCTATTTTACATTGTGGTATAGGACATCCCACTTACTCCCCTACCTGATTCTAATATGGGTGTTTTGTTTATAATTCTCCTATTGTCACACTAATGACCTCTTCGGCGCTTACTCCACCACCCTGATGTATTTGTGGGCATCCATTTTATCACAGAGCCCACATCTCTAGGAGACCCTGATAGAGGGAGTCTTCTGAAATTTAATCTCAAGTGACATTTGCAACCTAGTTTCCCCTATGAGGTGTGGTTATCAGCGCAAGCTGAGCCACATAGAGGAAAGGGGTAAGCTGGTTGTAAGGACAACCTTTCAAACATTACTTAAATATATTCCCTTGTAGATTAAGCGAGAAGCTATCTCTAAAGAGATGTCTGAGGGCTGGGTCTTTTGAATGGCATGGTTGTAGTGGTGAAGAGACTTTCAAGGATGGAGAAGAGAGAAGATATATAAATTACACTCCTGAAGTTGTTGATTGAGAAACCGTTTCTACATTGTTTCATTTAAGCTAGTGAAAACATGCTGAATATATTGATACTTAGACAATACTATGAAGAATGGTACTTCACATAACACATATCGACCATACTGTAAAGATTGATGTTAAACATCTATCCTTGTTGCAGATATTTGACTAACTAGTATGTACATCCTGCATATGTCATTATGGATGAATCCACACACTTAATATTATCTTGTTTCCACTTACAAACCAAGGCTAAGATATTCTGATTAAAAGTTGAACATGTGGTAAAACAATCACACTCACAAAGTCAGTGCTGCAATCCCATGTGTTTATTACAATCATAGTTTGTCTTAAAATCCACAGTACTTAGCAAATGTGTTCAGTGGACTGTTAGCAAAGGTAATTCATTCAGGTATTCTATCTCGTTAAGATTTTGACGAATGGAATTGCATTGATTGATAACAACTGATGCGAGAGGCTTGCATCGCCCAGTAAAATGTAATGATAATTTAACATAATTCAATTCCATTCTAAATCCATCAAGCCGACCCGAATAAAAGATGAAAGTTCTTGATTATTTTAAGTGTATAACATCATACTATGTTATTAATGTTGCTCATATTTTATGAAAGAAGAAGTTGGCTTTATTGGGTGCGATTTTAATCTGATCCACTCGATGGAATTAAAATCTGGCCAATTATGTCAGTCATTGTTCAGAACAAGTCTACTCTTTTCTGGCAATTCTCAATCCTAATCCTCGCTGACTTCCATCAGTTCCCTGACTCCCAGTGCACCGACTTTTAAATCGTCACCCTCATTTTCAAATCCCTCCATGGCCCACTTCCACTCTTCTGGTTCTTGATTCCTATTTATCTACTTCTATCTACTCAGAGCCCACAGACATCACGCCCCTTGAACTCTGGAATTCTCTCCTTAAATGCCTGGCTACTTCTCCTCACCTTGGAAAAAAAATGCTTCCTTCAAATCTACCTCTTTGATCGTGCTTTCAGCCATCTTACCTAATGTTTATCCCACTCCTGCTCATGCCCTCTGGCACCCTGTAAAACATCTCGAGACATTCTGTTACATATCGCCATAAAAGTACGAGTTGTTGTTGCAATTGCTTCTTAGCCCCATTTAGACTCTACTTCAATTGCCTTCCCTGGTAACTTATTCCACAAGTCAATTAGCCTTTGCGTATAAAAATGTTCTGCTTGGCTTCCTTTCTTGCTCATAACTCTCTAATTTTTAACTTATGTCCACTAGTATTCAAATGCTTCACAGTAAACAATTCACCTGAATCACCTCTATCGATCTCTTTTAGTTAAGTCACCTCAGAAGCTCCTCCTACCCAAAGAAAACAAGTCGAACCTCTTTAACCTTTTCTCATAACTTCAATTCCTGACAGCTTGCTCTCCTGTATGTTCTCAGAGACAATAATATCTTTCTCATGATTAAATACTTAAAGCTGCACATAGTACTGCAGGTGGGGTCTGATCAATGCCCTCTTCAAATTACAAGTTACATTATTCTTTCCTGAAACTAGGTAAAATCAGATGTGCTCAATTAACTATTTTCCTGGAATCAAAAACAAAACAGGATGTTCATAATCTGAAAGCCTTTTGTCTCGCCCATATGTGATTCCAGTGCAACACCAACGTGGTTGATTCTTAACTGCCCTCTGAAGTGGCCGAGCAAGCTATTCAGTTGAACTACGGATGAACTTGCCAGCGATGCCACCTCCCAATAATGCAATTTTTAAAAATTGAGAAATCACAACAGATTAAAAAAAAAACAGAACACTCGACGTGACAGTGGCAAAAATCTGAATCTATGAATGGGAATCTATCTTTGCAATGGAGAGGGCCGTAGCACATGCCATGTGATATGAGTCATTCTACAAATTTATGACAAGAGAAAGTCTTTATTTTTACAATTTTGTTCAGCTTGAAGACAATGACCCTCGATATTAATGGGCAGGCGGGAAGGGTGCAGCAAAACCTGGTAGCAAGCAAAGAACCTGGCTAGGCCACGACATGGAAGCCCTGACAATCCTCTCTCACCTGTCAAAGGAGGGTTAAAATCGAGGCCAATATTTGCATTTTGGGGGTTTTTCAGGTTTAACCTGAATTTTGAAATTCATCTTTTGGGAATAATTATATTGTACTGTCTGGTTAAAGTCTATATCAAAGGGGCGGCTATACAGTGACAACACAATTTCCAATGGTTTGTTCTGTCTCTCCACCAATGTAGCCAAGCACCTTATTTGTCTTCATTTAGTGAAGCTAAATACTGCACTGACAGTTTCCAAGATTTATCCAACCAGAACCCCAAGGTCTCTTTACTGATGAGCACGATGTTTCACTGTTTAACACATAAACTCTCCTTTTTGGTACTTTGCACTCATTCCAATTAATTTATACATGTCCACATTTTCCACTTGTTTTTTCCAATACTTGGTAGCCCTGGAATTGATAGGGAAAGGAGGGGAGTGACAGGGGAATAAAGGAAGGGAAGAATAGAGCAAGGAGATTGGGGGAGGGGACAGGAAGATAGAGAGAGAGTGGGGAGTGGGAAGTGAATATAGAATAGAATCAGGATAGCAGAGCAGGAAGGGGTGGTGGATGGAGCAGGAGAAGGGGTGAGCAGCAGTAAGGGTTGGAAAACGCATTCCTCTGGGGCCCAGTTATATGCTCAGTGGGGGTGGGGTTTGGGGAGATGGGTTGGCTTTCCCTCATCCCCATCTTTTTGCTAAATGAGAAAAGATTGCCTATCTGCATTGTCACGGGCTGCAGTGGGAGGGTAAGGGCTTGCATGTACAGTGATGTGGATGGTGCATATGGGTGGCGGCAGATTCTGACTATCTACTGCGCGATCAGGGAATTACCACAAGAAAAATAAATGTTATGGGGTTGCCCACATTATAAAAATGTTACAGTTTTGGAGTGCTCGCAGGGACGCTGTCTAGGGATTTATGAGAGGAGATTTTTTTTCATGGGCTGGATAGACAAACCGACAACATCCTGGCACAGAACAGGCATCAGTGAGAACATGGGCCAGAAATTAGCTCAGTGTGTCTTATGCAAAATTCTGCCTTCAGACTATGATAATGTATCATTTATAGATGATAATGACAGTATCAGCTGTGGCTCAGTGGGTAGCACTCTTGCCTCTGAGACAGAAGGTTGTGGGTTCAGGTCCCACTCTAGAGACTTCAACACAAAAATCTAGGCTGATACTCCAGTAGAGTGCTCAGGGAGTGCTGCACTGTTGGAAGTGCCGTTAAACCGAGGCCCCATCTGCTCTCTCAGATGGAAGTAAAAGATCCCATGGCACTATTTTGAAGAAGGACTTATCCCTGGTGTCCTAGCCAATATTTATCCCTCAATCAACATAACAAAAACAGATTATGTGGTCATTATCACATTGCAGTTTGTGGGAGCTAACTGCACACAAATTGGCTGCCGCTTATCCCACATCACAACAGTAACTACATTCCAAAAGTACTTCATTGGCTGTAAAGCACTTTGAGACGTCCGGTGGATGTGAAAGGCGCTATATAAATGCAAGTCTTTCTTTTAAAAAATATATTGTGCTTAATGGCTTTTTAAAAACCTGAGATGGCACAGCACATCCTTAATTTCAGTTGGTGATCACTGACTGCTGCAGAACTACATATTGCAATCTTGTGTAAATGCGTCCTCATTTTCCAGGTAGTTAACACTATATATGCCAATCATAGCACCGCCAACAGGCTTAACAGGTACTGCAGGTAACTGTGGGCACTTTCAAAATGGGTTTTCCCATTGACCAAGCCTGACAAAAGAGTCAGACAGAACGTTGTGACCCACTTCCCAGTTTTTATATATTTTGTGACTGGACTAGTAATCCAGACAACATGGGTTCAAATCCCACCATGGCAGTATTTGAATTTTTTTTTAAATCTGGAAATAAAAGCTAGTATCAATAAAAGTGACCACAAAGCTGTTGGATTGTCATAAGAATCCATCTGGTTCACTAGTGTCCTTTAGGGAAGGAAATCTGCCCTCCTTACCTAGTTTGGCCTATATGTGACTCCAGACTGACACCAATGTGGTTGATTCTTAACTGTCCTTCAAAGTGGCCTAGCAAGCCACGACAGAATAAGGTCCATCACCAACTTCTCAGAGCAACTGGGGATGGGCAATAAATGCTCGTCTTACCAGTGACAGCCACATCCCGAGACTGAATCGAAAAAATAACAGATGTGTTCTATTATAGGGTATAGTTAGTACCGTTAAAAAAAGTGTGATTGATTCATTTATGCGATGTATAAAACATGCATGTGTTTGTATATTCCTTATTTAGCTTACGTCTGCTCGACCAACAATTAAAAACTGCTCTCACGTTACAGGAAAAGTGGAGCAATATGAATGTTGATCTTCATATTGGCCTCTATCACATCCGGTTTCCTCCAAACTTCCTGCAACATGGAAGGTAGAGGAGCTCTTGTCTTTTTAAAGAATTAGCTATATATGTTTATGTATTAACAAGACTGATCTTCTCCCAAGTTTGGTAGAGGGATCAATTTACTCTCTCACTGCTGGCCCACCATTCGATGGATGCACAGGGGGACAATTCCGGTCGGAGGCTTCTTTCGGATGAATGCCGCCGACCCAAATATTGTTTGCGAAAGTACCTGGTGGTCACGGAGGTGCCTTCAATTCCAGTCGGAGACCTTCATTCGATGCGCAGCGTACGGGAAGATGACTTCCCAGTACGTACGGAAATGCTGGAGTCACATGGGCTGGACCATTCTCATTACAGGGAACAACATGCAGCGGCCTGGCCCGCAAATCGGTGCGGTCCCGGCCTACAAGACCATCAGCAGGCCGGGGCCATTACAGGGAACAATGTGCAGCGGCCTGGCCCGGAACTGAGCGTGGTCCCGGCCTGCAAGACCATCAGCAGGCCGGGGCCATTGGAGCAGCGTGCAGCGGCATACCACTGCAGGGAGCAGCGCGTGCTGCTGCAGGAAGGCGACGGCTCCGAAGCCAGGTCGCTGATTGCAGTGCGGGCAGGCATAGCAGGAGGGGCGAAGGAGCGGCAAAACTTTGTAGAGGGAAGTGACTGGGGCCCAGGAGAGGCGTGAGTCTGGGGCTCAGAAGAGGCGAGGGCCCAGGGGCAGCACGGGCCAGCCCACACTGCGATATGTGTGCGCACTAGGTCCATGCAGCAGAGCTGGTCTCCAGTCGTCTTGGTTAAGCCTTGCCACTGGACCAAGACCTAGCTCTGTCAAGCCCGTGTGATGGCTGGTGTGCAACTGCCACCACACGTTAAAAAAATCCACACACAGGAATCTTCCGCCCTTCACGATGTAGTTCGGGACCTGGAATATTAGGTCCTTCATTGAAACACCTGTGAACTCTTCCCTTTTTGGCGTGGAAGCAAGTCATCCTCGCTTCGAAGGGACTGCCTATGACGGTGATGATGATTCTCATTGCTGGTAATGGGAACTCATAAAAACAAGAAACACAGCATAATAAATTTTAAAAATGGCTCACCTATTTAAAATTGAAATTAAAATTAATTAAATGATTTAGAAAAAATATTTTTTTTTTATGTGTTTTAATATGGTTTAAAATTAACTTACCTTAATGGACAGGGTTTTTAACATACAAATGTATGATTAAATTTAATTTTTATATATTTTAAAACTCTTACGCTGGCAAAAGTAAGCTATACGCCTGCCTTTACCAGGCATAAAGGATTGAAGGACATTCGCTGAGCATGAATTGGGCAAATAGCCCGATCTCTCCCGTGCGGATGTCCTTCCTGAGGGGATGTGGAGGATCGGTCAAGAGAAATCTTGTCAGATCAGAAAAGCTGGTTTTCGGCGCATGTGCATCTCGCCCCGAAAACTGGCTTTTGCGAGGCCTCGCCGGGTCTATGCGCACTTCGTACGTACCCGGCGAGGCCAGAATTTTTGGCACAATATATTAACTTTCCAGACTGATAAGGGCCTAGGGCTCCACCCTCTCTTTTGAACTGGAAAGTGGTATTCATTTTATGGTAGTAATTTGTGTACACATGATGGGCACAGACACGATGGGCCGAAATGACCTCCTTCCGTGCTGTAAATTTCTATGATTCTATGATTATAATGAATGCTCAGATCAGCGAGGGCATTCTTAGCATGAAGTCTGACAAATTAATTGTGTGTGGATGGAACTATTCAGCTTTGAGCTGCTTTCAAGCTATTTGTGCTGGTTTAAAGTGAAAACACTTGAATTCAAGTTATTCTGGTCATCAAGTCTTTCAAGCCTTCATTGACTCTGGGAAGAATTCTTCTGTTCTGTATTTCAAGTGAACTTGTAAATATGCATTCTTTCAGAATATGTGATTTTGTTATAAATTGCAAACAGAGGACATTTTTACAAACACATTTCTGATGTTGCTGCACTTTAGGCTGAAGACCGACTCCAGGGACTTGAGAACAAAAATCTGGGCTAAAACTCCAGGGCTGTGCTGAGGGAGCGCGGCACTGTCGGAGGTGCTGTCTTTCAGATGAGACATTAAACCGAGGCCCCGTCAGCTCTCTCAAGATGGACATGAAAGATCCCATGGCGCTATTTCGAAGAAGAGCAGAGGAGTTATCCCCAGTGTCCTGTCCAATATTCATCCCTCAATCAACATAACCAAAACAGATTATCTGGTCTTTATCACATTGCTGTTTGTGGGAGCTTGCAGTGTGCAAATTGGCTGCTGCGTTTCCTACATTACAACAGTGACTACACTCCAAAAAGTGCTTCATTGGCTGTTAAGCGCTTTGAAACATCTGTTGGTTGTGAAAGGCGCTATATAAAGGCAAGTCATTCTTTCTTTGTGAACAGAGAATCTCTTACTGTTTGTAAAATGCGAAACAACACAGATTTCCACCAAGCCTCTGTTCAGCAAGTTAGGTGGAAACGTGAGCCCAATTGTTTCACTAATGTATAGCAACTCATCTTGGAATGTTGTTGCTGACCTCCTGTAGTAAAGTTAATACATATCACAGGTAAAAGTGAGGACTGAAGATGCTATTCTGGTGAATCACTTTTGACAGAAGTTAAACAATAACAGCATACCAGTGGGTGTACAAATTAGGTTAATATTTAACTGAGCACTTTATAAGTAAATAATTCAGCCAACCTTAGCACAACGTGAACTTTATTCTCCTTGCTATCACATAATACAAAGGGAAGGGCATGCATTGTATAGTTTTGCTGCAACATTTAGCAGAGCATTGCTGTGTGCTTCCCAGATTAGATGACACTTTTGTTTAAATTTATTACATCCGGTTACTTGCAATGAATTAAGTCAGTCAGTTCTAGTTCTAGTGATACAGTTCTTCAGGACAATCCCTGTCATTGAAAGGGCAAACTTACTCAGCAGATAAATGAAGCTGGAGATTTAATTGTGTTTTATTATGAAAACTAGTGACAGAGGAAACACATCAGATTACAAAAATTACTGATAAGGCAGCTTCCGAACCCCCTGGTAACTGACAACTTTCTGATGAGCAATGTATTTGTGTTTAATAATTTTTCCACATAATGTATTGGCTTAAAGTACATAAGCCCCCACCGGGGCTCACCTCAGTCGGCTTTCCGACTAATGAAAATGTGTCACACAATCAGCCAGCACAATGCTGCAATTAGCAAGACAATTAACTCTGTTTGCAGAACAGTATTTTGCCTATTTGGTAGTGAACATGTGTTAATTATTCTTGTTACTAAGGTGCAAAATAATCATTATCACATAATAACTAAGCTTAAACACCTGCAGCTTCTTTCTTCCATGTGGGAAAGTCCATGCTTAGTGACGGAAAATGATTTCTGTTTAACATTTATATAATGTATTGGAAATTTCTAATTGTGGGGTGCTCCATCCCAATTGATGAGGATTTTCTCGGGAGGTTTTCTCAGCGCCATTTGCATTGGCGTTGCACTGCGCTGTTGGCAGTGAACATAAGAAATAGGAACCAGGATTATGCCATTCAGCCCCTAAACGCACTGTTCCCTGGCCGGGAATCAAACCCGGGCTGTGGTAGTGAAAGCACCGAATCCAAACCACTAGAACACCAGGGAAGTGAATGCCATGTTTCACATGTCGATGCCCTAAAGATGGTATAACAGCACGTCTATAATGTGGAAATGTTGTGCGTGAAAGCAATTCCCTAATGTGTTATGGCTGCTGGTGCTTTGGATTTGCTCCATTTACTTTATGTGATAGAATGTAACGAAAAGAAACACTTGTATTTGCATAGAGCTTGATTGTGTTCTCTAAATCTTCATACTTTACTTTAACTATGAGGAAAGATTGGATAGGTTGGTGTTGTTTTCTTTGGAACAAGGAGGCTGAGGGGAGACCTAATTGAGGTTTATAAAGTTATGAGGTGCCTAGATAAGGTGGATAGGAAGGACCTATTTCCCTTAGCAGAGGGGGCAACAACCAGGGGGCATAGATTTAAAGTAATTGGTAGGAGGTTTAGAGGGGATTTGAGGGGAAATATTTTCACCCAGTGGGTGATGGGGGTCTGGAACTCACTGCCTGAAAGGGTGATAGAGGCAGAAACCCTCATCACATTTAAAAAGTACATTCAAATACAGCATTTGAAGTACTGTAACCTACAAGGCTACGGACCAAGAGCTGGAAAGTGGGATTAGGCTGGATAGCTCTTTGACGCCGAAATGGCCTCCTTCTGTGCTGTAAATTTCTATGATTCTATGATTGTATAATTTACCATTCTGGTAGCAGGCGTTGTCTGATTCCAAAGGAAGGTCTATAAAGTCCAAGAGAGGAAATAAAGAATTTGCATTTATATAGCACTTGTCACAGTCTCAGGACTTCCCAAAGGGCATCACAGTCGCTGAAGTACTTCTGAAGTGTAATCACTGCTGTAATGTAGGAAACACTGCCCACAAGCTCCCACAAACAGCAATGTGATAATGATCCAATAATCTGGTTTATTTTTAGTGATGTTTGTTTTGGATAAATATATTGTCCAGGACACCAATGAGAACGCACCTGCTCTTCTTCAAAATAGTGCCATGCGATCTTTTACATTCATCTCAGACGGGCCTCGGTTTAACATCACATCCAAAAGACAGCACCTCCGACAGTGCAGCACTCCCTAACTGCACTAGGACCTGAACCTGCAATCTTCTGACTCAGAGATGAGAGTGCTACCAATTGAGCCACAGCTGACCCCCTGTTACCAGAACAAAATGATGGCCCTGACTGTAAGATGCATGTGCAGCAATCATTATAGCCGGCCGTGCTTTGCCCCTGGAGACAGACAGTAAAACCATTTTGGAAGGTGATACCCCTGCACCAATACCTCATTTATGTGGACATCATATCAATTGGGTATAATACATCCACTCACTTACACACACTCATCATCATCATCATCATAGGCAGTCCCTCGAAATCGAGGAAGACTTACTTCCACTCTAAAAGTGAGTTCTTAGGTGACTGAACAGTCCAATACGGTAATTACAGTCAGTCACAGGTGGGACAGACAGTCGTTGAAGGAAAGGGTGGGTGGGACAGTTTGCCACACACTCCTTCCGCTGCCTGCGCTTGCTTTCTGCACGCTCTCGGCGACGAGACTCGAGGTGCTCAGCGCCCTCCCGGATGCACTTCCTCCACTTAGGGGGGGATCTTTGGCCAGAGATTCCCAGGTGTCGGTGGGAATGCTGCATTTTATCAAGGCTTTGAGGGTGTCCTTGAAATGTTTCCTCTGTCCACCTTGGGCTCGCTTGCCGTGTAGGAGTTCCGAGTAGAGCGCTTGCTTTGCTTGTGTCAGGCATGCGAACAATGGAGCTGGTCGAGTGTGGTCAGTGCTTCGATGCTGGGGATGTTGGCCTGATCGAGGACGCTCATCATCATAATCATTATCAGGATGCTAACATTGATGTGTCTGTCCTCCCAGGGGATTTGCAGGATCTTGCGGAGACATTGTTGGTGGTATTTCTCATGATTTGAGGTGTCTACTATGTATGGTCCACATTTCTGAGCCATATAGAAGAGAGGGTATCACTACAGCCTTGTAGACCATGAGCTTGGAGACAGATTTAAGGGCCTGATCTTCGAACACTCTTTTCCTCAGGTGGCCGAAGGCTGCGCTGGCACACTGGTGGCAGTTTTGAATCTCGTTGTCGATGTCTGCCCTTGCTGATAATAGACTCCCGAGGTATGGAAAGTGGTTCACATTCTCTAGGGCCGTGCCGTGTGTTATGTATGCATGCTTATAATGTTATGATGTACTGTAACACTGAATGTACCTTCACCCTGTACACACCTTACCTGTACACCAGAGGGTGCTGCTGCTGGAGACCTAAGGGTCACCTTCCAACTGCAGATAACCCAGCATAAAAGGGAGCTCACCTCTTAGTGTCCTCACTCTAGGAGCTGCAATAAAAGACTACAGTCTATTCGCAGTTTAAGTATCATAGCCCTGCCTCGTGGAGTCATTAACAGAGTGCCTACATACACAATAACTGGCGACGAGGTCACGAACTACACGCACAACATGTCGAATCTCAGCAATTTTCAACAATTCACCGATGGTGAAGATTGGGACGCCTTCGTGGAAAGGTTGGAACACTTCTTCATAGCCAATGACCTGGATGGGGACACACCGGCCACACTGCCGAACAAGCGCAGGGCATTCCTGCTTGTGTACAGTTTTGGTCTCCTAACCTGAGGAAGGACATTCTTGCTATTGAGGGAGTGCAGCGAAGGTTCACCAGACTGATTCCCGGGATGGCGGGACTGACCTATCAAGAAAGACTGGATCAACTGGGCTTGTATTCACTGGAGTTCAGAAGAATGAGAGGGGACCTCATAGAAACATATAAAATTCTGACGGGGTTAGACAGGTTAGATGCAGGAAGAATGTTCCCAATGTTGGGGAAGTCCAGAACCAGGGGTCACAGTCTAAGGATAAGGGGTAAGCCATTTAGGACCGAGATGCGGAGGAACTTCTTCACCCAGAGAGTGGTGAACCTGTGGAATTCTCTACCACAGAAAGTTGTTGAGGCCAATTCACTAAATATATTCAAAAAGGAGTTAGATGAGGTCCTTACTGCTAGGGGGATCAAGGGGTATGGCGAGAAAGCAGGAATGGGGTACTGAAGTTGAATGTTCAGCCATGAACTCATTGAATGGCGGTGCAGGCTAGAAGGGCCGAATGGCCTACTCCTGCACCTATTTTCTATGTTTCTATGTTTAGTAGTTGTGGGCCCACCATCCATTGTCACGTCAGCGACTTGCTAGCCCCAGCGATGACAACAACCAAGAGCTATGGGGAACTTGTAACCTTAATACAAGAGCAACTAAAACCCAAAGAAAGCATCCTCACAGTTCTACACTCACCGGCGACCCGAAGGCCAAGAAATTGCTAAGTATGCTGCAGATTTACGAAGATTGGCTGCACCGTGTGATTTTGGCAACCACCTTAACGAAGCACTAAGGGACATATTTGTTATCAGAATGGGCCACAAGGGCCTCCTCCACAAATTGCTCTCTGCGGACATCACAGTCACCCTGCAGAAACCAATTAAAGTGAGCCAGGCCTACATGATTTCGGTTGGCGACTCCAAGCGAATGATGACCCACACCAAGGACTCTAAACTAACGAGTGCAGTGAACCGAATGGTGACTTCTAAAGGAAGAAATGCTGCCCCGAGTCCCGCAACCCTGAGTTTGCCACATGGGGCCAACCGGCTAGCCCCGTGCTGGCGCTGTGGAGGAAACCACAGGGCCCACTAGGGACTATACCTGCAAAGGCTGCAACGCGAAAGGTCACCTTCAGAGAATGTGCAGAAAAAGCTTTACTCACCGCGTCGCTAGGAGTTGGCTGATCACCCGGGCTCTGACACAGATGAAGACGAAGCTGCTCAACCCCTGGAAGAAGAGTATGGAATTTATACCTGCTCCACTGAGAGTTCCCTGTGGAAGATGGAAGGAGACATCAACGGAGTTCCAGTTTCGATGGAGATCGACACAGGGGCGAGCCAGTCTTTGATGAGCCAGACGACCTTTGAAAAACTTTGGATCAATCCCACCAAACGACCAAAACTGTCTCCTGTCCAGGCAAAGCTGCTCACCTACACCAAAGGTAAAATCCCAGTCGTTGGCAGCGTGGACATCCAGGTCCCCCAGGGCGGCGTTATGAACAAACTCCCCCTGTGGATCATTGCCGGCGATGGTCCAATGCTGCTGGGAAGAAGTTGGATGAAGCAGGTCCAAGTCGGTCGAAGTGACGACGGCCTCCGGGCTCCAGCAAATGATGTCCCATGCAGTCCCGAACATGGATCCATCGGTGCACCTAGAAATCCTACCGTCCAGCTCGGCTGCGTGGCAACGACTTCACAACACCGTGGTGAGATCACCAAGACCAAACGTCCAGACTTCACATTCCGGGCCGTGGCAGGACTCCAAGGGAAGAACATCGTCAAAGAAAGTGGATTCCCGACATCTGTGGCTGAACCTGAAAAGATCACCGCAGCCTACCTGGAGGAGAGCGAGAAGATGGTGGCCGCACCACGAGGCGAAGAACCTAAAATCAAAATGGCCGCGACCAGACCACGAGGGACAGCTTTGGAGGAGCGACACATGGCACCGAGCGGTGAACCGGATTGGAAGGACCTCTTAAAGGAGACCGGGAACCCAAAGAATTTAAAGGGACAGTTTCAATCTAAAGATGACAAGGACTTTAAAGTAAAAAATGCAGTTAGCGAATGCAGGTATGATAATGTAATGTGCAACTGTGATGCCAGAGTAACTGATGAGAAAAATGTAATGTATGTTTGTGTAAATGATGTTAAGAACAAGTTTGGAATGCTTAATGATGATAGTAGAAATTTTAAAATGACAAATGTAACCATGTATGAAGAGACCGAGATACAAGAAAGTGATGTAAATGCTGTAAGTAACAATGTAAAGAGAGATAACAGTGTAGACTCGACTATGTATGATTGGAGCCAATGTGTCAGGTATACGGAAGTAGACTGTTAAAGGACACCGGGTTCTACAGGCACAATGTAAATGCCAGAGGAATCCCCCCATGGGAGACCCCCAGGTCCAGCAGGCTACCTGACTATGTAGCCTGGACTTTTGGGACAAATGTGATGCCCCAGGAAGGGCTCACGCACATCCAGTGCGAGCAGACCCCTTAGCGGTTAACGGGCAGCATAGCCACCATCACTGGCAACCTGCCCCAGATCGGCCCTACACCCCCTGGCCACCAGGACCAGGTGTGAGAGGCCAGTACCCTCCAGCTTTCCTGGCAGAAAAGGAGGACAAGGAGCCCACACAGTCCTGTGGCCCTGCCCACCACCACACATTTATCCACTCTACAGAGTATGTACCCTACCCACTGCTGCTCTGGCTCACCCACTGAGGGATCCCACAACAGTGACACCCACATGGTCTATGTGTGAATAGGGGGAAATGTATGAGGCCAGCCTGAAGCACATGGATCACACCCGGCACCCACACAACCCTCACCACAACGTCCTACAGCCCACTACTGATCACCTCCCCAGGTCATGGCAATTAGGGCTTGAAAAATGCTTAGGGGGGAGTGTTGTTATGTATGCATGCTTATAGTGTTATGATGTACTGTAACACTGAATGTATCTTCACCCTGTACACACCTGACCTGTACACCAGAGGGTGCTGCTGCTGGAGACCTAAGGGTCACCTTCAAACTGCAGGTAACCCAGTATAAAAGGGAGCTCACCTCTTAGTGTCCTCACTCTAGGAGCTGCAATAAAGGACTACAGTCTTCATAGTTTAAGTACCATACCCCTGCCTCGTGGAGTCATTAACAGAGTGCCTACATACACAATACTGTGGATCTTGATGACTGGGGGACAGTGCTGTGTGGCGGGGTCAGGTTGGTGGAGGATCTTTGTCTTACGGATGTTTAGTGTAAGACCCAGGCTTTCGTATGCCTCGGTGAAGATGTTGACAAAGACTTGGAGTTCAGCCTCTGAATGTGCGCAGATGCAAGTGTCTTCCGCATACTGTAGCTCGACGACAGAGGATGGGATGATCTTGGATCTGGCCTGGAGGCGACAAAGGTTGAACAGTTTCCCACTGGTTCTGTAGTTTAGTTCCACTCCACTTGTTGAGTGTGAGGTGGAGCATGGCAGCGAGGAAGATCGAAAAGAGGGTTGGCGCAATGATGCAGTCCTGCTTGTCACTCATACAGATTTAGATGTTATGCCCACCATTGCCTACCATTTCAAGATGGCACAAAAGCAACAATTAATCCAATCACAACACAAGAAAAAGCATGGCAACAGCATTAAGGCAATCAAAAAAAAACATAAATGATGCAAACAGGTTTGAAACTGAGGACCAGCATAAAATAGTAAATATTCCAAATGATTGCTTCCTCCAAGTATTCACAAGGGGAGACATGATATGAGCAACATGCCCCTCCAAGCAAAGAGATGCCAAGAAAACCAATGACTTTGCTATGAATTAGCTGGAAGTTCGGGCTGTAAGTAAATGAACCCCACGGACAGATGGCATTTATCCCAGAGTGCTGAAAGAGAGTTGTGATGCTCTGACAGTATGAGGAAATCATACCGAGGAGCTTCCAAAAGATTGGAAACAGGCTAATGTGGTGCCCAAATTCTAAAAGGGCAACAAAACAGACACAAGCAACTACAGATTCATTCGTCTGACTTCCTTTCCATGTAACTTAATGGAACTGATGATCAGAAGTAAACTTGAGGACCATCTGCACAATAACAATCTGGTAAACAGCAGTCAGCAGTGATTCAGATAGAGAGGATCCTGTCTGGGCGACTTCTTCGAGTAAGTGACATCCCAAGTAAACTGTGGTTAAACCCTATGACGTGATGCACCTTGACTTCCAAAAGACTTTTGACAAACTTCCAAATGAAAAACAATTAATTAAACACACAGCTGTCAAAATTCAAGATAAACCTGGGAATGGATGAGAAACTGGTTGAAGGGTAGGAAACAATGAGTACTTGTTAAAAGAGTTATGTCAGAGTGGGAGGACTGATTGTAGGTCTTCAGGGCTTGGTGCTGGAACCACTACTGCTTCCAATTTACATACAGGAGTTAAATTTAGAAACTCAATGCAACGTAGTCAAATTTGCATATAATACCAAATTAGGAGGAGCTGTGGAATCAGAAGATGTAGCTCAGAAATTATAGAATGATTTGGATAAGATATGTATGTAGACAGAACAATGGCATATGAATGGCATGCAGCATGATCTGGATAACATTCAGGCTTGGGCTGATAAGTGGCAAGTAACATTACCACCACACAAGTGCCAGGCAATGACTATCTCCAACAACGAGGGTCTAACCACTGCCCCTTGACATTCAACAGCATTACCATCCCCAAATGGCCCACTATTATCATCCTGGGGGTCACCATTGACCAGAAACTTAACTGGACCAGCCACATAAATACTGTAGCAACAAGAGTAGATCAGAGACTGGGTATTTTGTGGTGAGTGTCTCACCTCCTGACTCCCCAAAGCCTTTCCACCATCTACAAGGCACAAGTCAGGAGTGTGATGGAATACTCTCCACTTGCCTGGATGAGTGCAGCTCCAACAACATTCAAGAAGCTCGACACCATCCAGGACAAAGCAGCCGTTTGATTGGCACCCCGTCCATCACCTTAAACATTCACTCCCTCCACCACCGTCGTACCGTGGCTGCAGTGTGTACCATCTACAAGATGCAATGCAGCAACTCACCAAGGCTCCTTCGGCAGCACCTCCCAAACCCACGGCCTCTACTGCCTAGTATTAGTATTAGGCAGTCTCTCGTATCGAGGATGACCCGCTTCCACACCAAAAAGGGATGAGTTCACAGGTGGTTCAATGAGGGACCTGACAATCTAGGTCCTGATCTACATATTGAAGGCAGAAGGTGCCTGTGCGTGGATTCTTTTAACATGGGGTGGCTGCTGCACACTAGCCACTACACGGGCTTGACAGCTAGGTCTTGATCCAGTGACAAGGGTTAACCAAGACGACTGGCGACCAAGCTCTGCTGCACCGACCTAATGCGCACATATGCTCCTACTGTCCATAGATCGCAGTGTGGGCTGGCCCGTGCTGCCCCTGGGCCCTCGCCTCTTCTGGGCCTCGATCTCTCACCGCTCCTCCGCACCGATCAAAAATGGAGCAGTCAATAACAGGACATCAATAGGTCTCCTCTTATCTTGGAGACATCAAATATCGACACACTGTTATTTGAAATATCAAAATATTAAACTCCAGCCTAGTTGAAGGGTTATTAACATCAGCAGAAATAAACGGCAACTAACAGAATGAACAGGATCCAGTAGGGATGTGAATAACAGCAACACTAACAGCAGAATCCAACTCCTGCAGTCGCTTGTGAACTCGCTGGTATCTCAGCAGGTTGGGTGACTGAGTGAATCCCTTCCCACACACTGAGCAGGTGAACGGTCTCTCCCCAGTGTGAACTCGCTGGTGTTTTAGCAGGTCGGATGACTGAGTGAATCGCTTCCCACACACTGAGCAGGTGAACGGTCTCTCCCCAGTGTGATCTCGCTGGTGTTTTAGCAGGTCGGGTGACCGAGTGAATCCCTTCCCACACACTGAGCAGGTGGACGGTCTCTCCCCAGTGTGATCTCGCTGGTGTTTTAGCAGGTCGGGTGACCGAGTGAATCCCTTCCCACACACTGAGCAGGTGAACGGTCTCTCCCCAGTGTGAACTTGCTGGTGAGTCAGTGTGGGAAGGGATTCTACTGCCTGGACAAACAATGACAGCAGGTGCATGGGAACACCACCATCTCCAAGTTCCCCTCCAAGTCACACACCATCCTGACTTGGAAATATCACCGTTCCTTCAACAGTGTGGGTCAAAATCCTGGAACTTCCTCCTTAATAGCACTGTGGGAGTACCTTCACCACATGAATAGCAGTGGTTCAGAAGGTGGCTCACCACCAGCTTCTCAAGGGCAATTAGAGCCTTGCCAGTGATGTCCACATCCTGGAATGATTAAAAAAAGTGGAAGTAGGTGGTCTCTGTGATGGAGAGGAAATAAGGCCGGAAGCTCAGTTCAGGGTGGAATAGAATGCTGAGATTGCAAACAGCTGGATATAGTGGTTGGGGAAGGGAACAGAACCGGTAACAAGAGTACAGAGTTTGTGGCGAGGGCCGAAGACAATGGCTTTGGTTTTCCCAATGTTTAACTGGAGGCAATTGTTACTAATCCAAGACTGGGTGTTGGACCAACAATTTGACAGCAGAGGTAGTGAATAGATAGTGAATAGATTGAGGGAAGTGGTGGACAAGTAGAACTGGGTGTCAACAGCATACAAGTGGAAACTGTCTGTGGATGATGCCGCCAATGGGTAGCATGTAGATGAAGGAGAGCAGGGGGCCAAGGATAAATCCTGGGGAATCCAAAGGTAATGGTAAAGGGGGGCGGGGTGGAGGGGAAAAAGCCATTTCTGGTGGTGCGGTAACTAAAATTGGGTCGGTAAAAGTGGAATCAAGCGAGGGCAATCTCATCGAGCAGTACAATGGAGGAGAGGCATTGGAGGAGAATGGTATGGTCCACGATGTCAAAGGCTGCAGAGAGATCAAGAAGGATGAGAGGGTTAATGCACCACCATTCGTGACTTTAGTTAGGGTTGTTTCAGTGCTGTGGCAGGAGCACATTGGAACAATGTTTCCTCTTACTTTTTGTTCATCAGTTTTTTGTTGTGTTGATTGAGGGATAAATATTGGTTGGGGCACTGGGGATTACTCCCCTGCTCCTCTTCGAAATAATGCCATGAGATCTTTTACATCCACCTGAGAGAGCAGACAGGACCTCAATTTAATGTCTCATCCAACCATGCAGCATTCCCTCAGCCAGAATTTTGTGCTCAAGCCTCTGGAGTGAGACTTGAGCCCACAACCGTCTGACCCACTGAGCCACAGCTGACACTACAAGTTAGCAGGTTAATGGGAATGGACTCAAGGGAGCAGGAGAGGGATATCATGGCGATGAGATAAGAGAGAGTATGTGGGGAGATCGGAGAGAAACTAGAGAAAGACATGGTTTCAGGTCTAGGGCAGGGGAAAGCCTGAGGGACATTTGGCTTGGGACAAGATGCAAGGCAGCCTTAGGGGGTGGTGAGACAGCAGCCACAATTGAATGAATGGACTAAATCCTTGCACTTGTTGGAGGTGAGGATCAAGGGGGCAGAGGAGAAGGGTTTTCATTTGTTTCATTCTGAGTAATATGTTGGCCGGCAAAATTATAACACATGGGCAGCTTTAAATGCAAACCCGTTTAATAAATTCAGCAAAAGTAGAAATATTTCATTTTCTTGTTTCATTCAGTAAAGATTTATACTTTATGCACTTAACACAAGCTTTTGTTTCCTTTACAAAAACACTCTAAATATTAGCAACATAAGAGAAAACAGCTTTTTAAATTGTTGCAGTACGTATTTCATGTTTGAATAAACATCAGAAAAAGAGAGAAACAAAGAGTGCTATCAGCTTCTGTAAATGTAACGACTTTATTAAACACATACTGCCCAAATCTTTTACTGATCTGACCATCATCTCATTGTTGCTTTATCTAGCGATACAGAATAACGTTTGGAATTTTCTTCCAGCAAAGCTATTCATTTGGGAATAACGGGCAATCTGAATGCAATACAGAACAGACATAATTCCTGCTAAAACAAGACTGAGGGGATTAATCAACAGGAACAGGTGGAATACAAATGTTATCCAAAGATATTGGCTTGGTGATTTTTATTTTTACAAACGAAAGCAAATAGAAATCCCAGGAAGTTTGCAAACACAAATCAGTTAAAGTTAAAGAAAGCTTCCACCAAATACATGGCTAAACCAAAGTCTCTTAAATTTACTCCTGCCAGGGAAGCCGAGATTAAGCTTCTCTGCATGCATTCTTAGTGCTTGTGACAATAGCAACACTTCCTTTTGGGCTAATGGCTCCTGAGCCTTGTCTATTGTTTGCTGATTAACTGGTCCATTCATTGCTCAGACCACTAATAGCATACTCTTCATAGTTTTCCTGCATTACTGTAAGCATTAATGAGACACAATTACAGCTCACAGCAATTCTCAGGCCCAAGCAATTCTAAAGTGCTTTTTTGCTGAATGAGAGTTCCTTCAGAATAGTGGGTAAATTCACTTCATTGTTGGACATAGCAAAGAGTTTTTGTTCAGAAAAATGTATTTATTTGAAGCTGCCTAATAATTAGGATCTAAAAGAATAGAGATTAGATTTGAGAACCAGTTTTCAATTGAGATCAATTGTAGACACAAGAGGTAGACATGCAACTTAATTATGAGAAAAATAAAGAAATTGGTGCAGAAAGAAGATTTGAGGCAGGTATAAGAGAGAGTGAACACAGAACAGTTATCCTGAAAGAATTCAACATATCAGAGGGCAATCACTTAGAAACATAGAAATTTACAGCACGGAAGGAGGCCATTTCGGCCCATCTTGTCTGCGCCGGCCAACCAAGAACAATCCAGCCTAATCCCACTTTCCAGCTCTAGGTTACGGCATTTTAAGTGCACATCCAAGTATTTTTTAAATGTGGTGAGGGTTTCTGCCTCTATCACCCTTTCAGGCAGTGAGTTCCAGAGCCCCCACTACCCTCTGGGTGAAGACATTTACCCTCATATCTCCTCTAAACCTCCCCCCAATTACTTTAAATCTATGTCACCTGGTTGTTGATCTCGCTGCCAGGGGAAACAGGTCCTTCCTATCCACTCTATCCAGGCCCCTCATAATTTTATACACCTCATTCAGGTCTCCCCTCAGCCTCCTCTGTTTCAAAGAAAACAGACCCAGCATCTCCAATCTTTCCTCATAGCCAAAATTCTCCAGTCCAGGCAATCACATCTTTCCAGTAATATGGTGACCAGAACTGCATTTGGACTTTCAAAAGACTTTTGACAAGGTCCGCCACAAGAGATTGGTGTGCAAGATCAAAGCACATGGTATTGGGGGTAATGTATTGACGTGGATGGAGAACTGGTTGGCAGACAGGAAGAAGAGAGTCGGGTTAAACGGATCCTTTTCAGAATGGCAGGCAGTGACTAGTGGAGTGCCGCAGGGCTCAGTGCTGGGATCCCAGCTCTTTACAATATACATCAATGATTTGGATTAAGGAATTGAGTGTAATATCTCCAAGTTTGCAGATGGCACTAAACTGGGTGGCGGTGTGAGCTGTGAGGGGGACGCTAAGAGGCTGCAGGGTGACTTGGACAGGTTAGGTGATTGGGCAAATGCATGGCAGATGCAGTATAATGTGGATAAATGTGAGGTTATTCACTTTGGGTGCAAAAACGCAAAGACAGACTATTATCTGAATGGTGATAGATTAGGAAAAGGGGAGGTGCAATGAGACCTGGGTGTCATGGCTCATCAGTCATTGAAAGTGGCATACAGGTACAGCAGGCAGTGAAGAAGGCAAATGGTATGTTGGCCTTCATAGCTAGGGGATTTGAGTATAGAAGCAGGGAGGTCTTACTGCAGTTGTACAAGGCCTTGGTGAGGCCTCACCTGGAATATTGTGTTCAGTTTTGGTCTCCTAATCTGAGGAAGGATGTTCATGCTATTGAGGAAGTGCAGCGAAGGTTCACCAGACTGATTCCCGGGTTGGCTGGACTGACATATGAGGAGAGACTGGATCAACTGGGCCTTTATACATTGGAATTTAGAAGGATGAGAGGGGATCTCATAGAAACATAAAAGATTCTGATGGGACAGGACAGGTTAGATGCGGGTAGATTATTCCCAATGTTGGGGAAGTCCAGAACCAGGGGACACAGTCTTAGGATAAGGGGTAGGCCATTTAGGACTGAGATGAGGAGAAACTTCTTCACTCAGAGAGATGTTAACCTGTGGAATTCCCTGTCGCAGATAGTTGTTGATGCCAGTTCATTTAATATATTCAAGAGGGAGTGATAGATATGGCTCTTACGGCTAAGGGGATCAAGGGGTATGGAAAGAAAGCACAAAAGGGGTACTGAGGAAATGATCAGCCATGATCTTATTGAATGGTGGGGCAGGCTCGAAGGGCCAAATGGCCTACTCCTGCACCTATTTTCTATGTTTCTATGTTTCTATGCACACAGTACTCCAGCTGCAGCCTAACCAGTGTTTTATACATTTCAAGCATAACCTCCTTGCTCTTGTATTCCATGCCTCGACTAATAAAGGCAAAGTTCTAAATGGTGAAAAAGTATGAGGCCAAAGCATTCAAACATGTCACACTATTGATGGGTCATCATTTTGATGTAAGAACAATATAATGTCTCTCGAACCAATAGGATGGGAGAGTAGCGAGAGGAAGTTATCATTCTATAGACAAATGTTAAGGCCATAAGATCATTTTAAGGGTCATAAAATAATGTAGATGTGATCGGGTAAATTCATATAAGGGTTGGTTCTCCGGGATAGAAAGAACAAGGCATATATCCAGCGGGTGCAATGCTTGGCAATTTTGAGCAGGCCCAATGTCTCAGGATTTCCTGGGGTCAGCCCTCATTATTTAACAACAGCATGCTCCAGGGCTGCTGGGAAAATTAAAGGAATGCAGCCATTTAAAGTTAAGTCACCAAGGATGCAAGTTTTAAAAAAATTAGCCTTTTAGAATACTATGGGCCCGAAATTGAAAAACTTACGACAGCCATCGGCAGTCCTTTGGGCAGCACATAGGCAGGCAGAGTCCTTCATCAATTTCGGGCCCTATAAATATTCGCTCTAAATATTTCAGCTCTTCCAAAGTCTGTTTGGAGCACAAAAAGTGGCTTTCAAATTAAACGTGGAAGAAAGAAAGAGAGTCTGTGTACAAGAAATGGAACGACAAAAGACCAAATCCCTATTTGATGGCTGGTGCAGTGGAGGTGCTGTGGCAAGAGGATGCCAGGAGGGTTGCTTGGTCTGGCACTGCAAGGTAGAGTTTCCTATTGGCAAAGATAATGCACCACACCTAGAGTAATGTGTACAGTTTTGGTCTCCATACCTTAGGAAGGATATACTTGTCTTAGAAGGGGAGTAACAATGGTTCGCTAGACGGATTCCTGGGATGAGAGGATTGTTTCATTAGGAGAGATTGAGTAGAATGGATCTATATTCTCTATAGAAGAATGAGAGGTGATCTCATTGAAATGTATAAAATTCTTACAGGGCTTGACAGGGTAGGTGCTGAAAAGCTGTTTCCCTGGCTGGAGAGTCTAGAACTAGGGGGCATAGTCTCAGGATAAGAGGTTGGCAATTGAGGGCTCAGATGAGGTGAAATTTCTTCACTCGGAGCCTTGTGAATCTTTGGAATTCTCTCCCCCCCGGGGGCTGTGGATGCTCAGTCGTTGAGTGACTGAGGTCGATAGTTAGGGACTCAAGGGATATGGGGATGGACGCGACTGCTGCCAACGAAGTAAAGTAGTTGCGAATGCGCAGTTACATTGGTATTTTTGGTTGTTCTCATCGGACTTCCCACAGATTAGCGAGAGAGAAAGGAGGGGAATGGGGTGGAGAACAGAGATTGCTGCTGCTGAACTGAAGAAAATAAAAATTGAAAGTTCAATTGCTGCCGCCAAACTGAGCCGTGTCAGGACAAGAAAATAAAAATTAAAAATTGAATTGGTTTTTAACTTTTATGCACAGAATTCTTCTGCACAGCTTCCAGTAGCTTCCGGTTCGTTGGCAGCAGTCACGGCAGGGCGGGAAAGTGGAGTTGAGGTTGAAGATCAGCCATGATCTTATGGAATGGTGGAGCGGGCTCAAGGGGTCATACGACCTATTGCTGCTTTTATTTCTTATGTTCCTATGAACATTCAATGTGGTCGATCTGTGAGCATTGCAGGCGACTGGCCTGCCGATCGTCTCCACACAAAGCGAGGAAGCCACGGCTTCATTAACATCAGGCTGGCCACTTGTGGAGTGCCAAACAGGTGTCCTGATGCAGTTCAATGGATTAAGGCCTAAGAATTTCAGCTAACCCAACCAGCAGATAAGTAAGTGCGTTTAGAGAGCCATGATCGTGGTGGGGGCAGGGGGGAGTCAAAGCAGCGGCAGCCCACGCTCATGCATCCCACAAACCCTCGAATCGACTGGCAGCCCGCGTCTGCTGGAGAAATGTGAATTTGGCTGCTTTTCCTGCTCAGCACTGAAAGCCCTGACCTTTTAAATTGGGCTTGAGTTCTCACACCTGGGGGCAGGGGGGGTGCTGCGATTTGAAATTTGACGGGAAGCATTGATTGACTGAAGCCCAATTGAGCTCGCGAATTCTCCACTTCCCTTTCACTTCTAGCACCTGGCCAGTGGTGGTCAGGATTCCCCTCACTACATAGCTTGCTTGTGTTACATCTGAGTGTATTTTAGAATGGTCTTTATAGACTTGCAAGGGGCCGAAATTCATCAACTCACCGCCCGCCGCCGCCCACTGCCGCCGACATTGCTCTTGCAGATCCGCCCAGTGCCACTTTCGAGGTGGCCTGGAGCGGGCGGGAGGGCAGAGCCGCCGGGAACCACCCGCTGATGTCAGCGGACGGCCGGATGGCACAACTGACCTCCCGCCCGCCGAGCTCCCATATTGATGCGGGCGGGGGTCGGTGAGAGTCGGCGCCAGAACGGGGGCGGACCGCTGGGAGGCTGGTCTGTCCCCGACGGTAAGTATGAAGAACCTGATAAAAAAGGTTAGTGAACATTTTATATATTTTTTTCCACAGCAACTTACTTGGATGGGGTCCTCTGATGGTCTTCCGGTAGTTTTTTTTATCTTTTACTGATGAGTTCTTTTTCAGGTCTTTGACACTCTGTGGGCCCAACTCCATCCTCGACAGCACGTGGGCGGCAAGCGCCTCTGCCGCCAAGAATGGGACCTCCTGCCCGCTGCCGCCCAGATTGATGGTGTACATCGTTCATTTGCCATCCGCCGACCTTCGAGGGACCTCGGCAATGAATAGCCCGCCCAAAGTACCGTCCGGTACCTCAGCGGCCATCGGCAGCACTTTGGGCGGCACTTGGGCGGGCGGAAGCCTTGATCAAAACCATGGCGTTGTTCACAGGTGTGGTGTTTTTTGGATTGTCTTTTATAGCCTCGAGAATTATTTGCTGTGAAAAATAAAAATAAGGGTATAAGGATGCATACAATGTGCTTAATGAATAGACTGTATTACTGCAATTGCTTAACGCAGCAGGATTTTTCACTACAAATCTTAATTTCTTTATTTATTCACCATCTCATAACATCAATCTCTGATTTTGAAGTTCTGTAGTCCAAGAACAGAACGCTAGATCAAGACTGCCGCATGCTTCAAAAGAGATGGAGAATTTTGTATTCTTTGCAGACATGAATACAACGCCCACATGTTTGATTTGTAAGCAACAGGTAGCTGTGCAGAAAACAACATTTGAAGACGCTCTGAAGCAAACCATGGTGAAAATATGGTAAGCACCACAGAAAAGTTACGGGAAAATAAATTTTCTGAATGAGCATGTTCGTTGAGAAAGCAGCATCAATGTTTACTAACGCTCACCACGTAAGTAATGCTGATGCTAAGGTTGAGTGATGTGATTGCCCATGAAATAGATGTGCCAACAAAACTATTTTCTGAGAGATGTTTTGGAAAAACCTCATGCTAAAAGCTGCAGAAATAGTGGCTTCGATATTAACCCTCCCACGACAGGCAGGAGAGGGTTGTGCTTACTAGAAAAAAAGAGAGAAAGGAAGGAAGGAAGGAAAGAAAGAAAGAAAGAAAATTAATTATTTGAAGTGTAATCACTGATGTAATATAAGACATGCCACAGCCAATTTGCGCACAGCAATGTGATAATGATCAGATAATCTGGTTTAGTAATGTTGGTTAAGGGATAAATATTGTCCAGGTCACTGGAGAAAACTCCCCTGCACTCCTTCGAAATAGTGTCAAGGGCTCTATTACGTCTGTAATGTATGCACCTGTGAGTATGCTCACAGGTTTGTAGAGCTATTTCTTTGTGAGTGGCTTAGCCAGTCATGGGATGTTCACCAGGCTTAAAAAAAACCCTAGCCAGTCGAATCTAGGTCATCCACGATGAGGTATGCAGTTGTGAGCCTAGTGGATGAACTCGTAATGTGTAGTGTGATTGTTAAACCTTTGTTAATAAACCAACTAGTTCTTAATAGCAATGTGTTGCTATGAATTTTTAAGCAAAGAACCCATGAAGCAAATACATTACAATGTCCACTTGAGAGGGCAGATGGAGCCTTGATTTAATGTCACATCCGAAGTTAATTCTTTCTTTCGACAGGGAAAGTGATAAAATTTACCCTTGGAAACAGAGCTTCAGTCTCTTGTCATTGCTAGATTAATTGATTCAGCATATGTTGCTGGCAATGGTTTGGAAGGATCCAGTGGTGTAAAAATGTAATCCAGCAGTGACCTTCACACCTACAGGAAGAATCATCTCTGTTATACAAATTGTCCGCTGGTTGATCACCAGAATGTGCCATAGCTATGCATTTTCTTTGTGAAGTGGAGGTGCCAAAGACAGGCCTCCTCTGGCATGCCCAGGAAGAGCTATCTGAGCCAGTAAATGCTTGTCCTAGGAATTAGGATGGTTGCATTTTTTACACCTGCTCTTCATGTCCCCTCCGAAACTGCTTTTCATCTTCCAAATCTAGGAGTGCCATTGGAAGCATCAAATAAATTCTATTCCTACTCACCTGGCTGCTGCCCCAGAGAAATAACAGCTTGGAAGCAAAATGGATACAAAAAAAATCTAGAAATAAAAGTATTGCAATCCAAAAATTGCCTAAACACCAATAAAAATGAATGCATGATAAAAATTTAGATCATGCAATATAATAACCAAAAATCACAATGACACAAAACTTGGAAGTATAGCTAACAGTGAGGAGGATAGTGATAGACTTCAAGAGGGCATAGACAGGCTGGTGGAAGGGGCAGACATGTGTCAGATGAAATTTAACGCAGAAAAGTGTGAAGTGGTACATTTTGGTAATATCGAGGAGAGGCAAAACACTGGTTCGGCGTCGACTGGAGTATTGTGTCCAATTCTGGGTACCGCACTTTAGGAAGGTGTGAAGACCTTAGAGAGGGTGCAGAAAAGATTGACAAGAATGGTCCCAGGAATGAGGGACTTCAGTTACGTGGATGGACTGGAGAAGCTGGGGTTGTTCTCCTTAGAGCAGTGAAGGTTGAGAGGAGATTTGATCGAGGTGTTCAAAATCATATGGAGTCTGGATAGAGTAGATAGAGAGAAATTGTTCCTATTGGCAGAAGGGTCGAGAACCAGAGGACACAGATTTAAGGTGATTGGAAGACGAACCAAAGACGACATTAGAAAAAAAAAAATTACGCAAGGAGTGGTTAGGATCTGGAATGCACTGCCTGAAAGGGTGGTGGAGGCAAATTCAATCGTGACTTTCAAAAGGGAATTGGTTAAATACCTGAAGGAAAGTAAATTGCAGGGCTACAGGGGAAGGACAGCAGAGAGGAACGAGCTGAAATGCTCTTGCAGAGAGCCGGCACGGGCTCGACGGGCCAAATGGCCTCCTTCTGTGCTGTAACCATTCTATGATTCTATTCTATGAAAAATTCTAACTTTCCGATCAAAATGAAAAAGTATGCTCACCTTTAGGAAGCCTACTTCTGGAGGCCAGGCCATCTACACAAAGCTGCACCTGTTTCAGATGAAAAAGAAGCTCTACTGGCAAGAAAGCAGTGAGAAGCCGCTAAATCCAACGCAGGACCTATTTATATAAATACTTGAAGTTTTATTGAGCCTTGCACTGGTCACAAAATTAGCGCTTCAATATGCTGCTGATTGAGTTAAAAGATTGTACAGAGGAATTGCACACCAATGCGGCCATACATTTGTTACACCTGTTGCTGAGAGTAATTTTATCACCAAACGGCAGTGATTTAAAATTTGCGGGAATCAGAAATAAATACAGAAAATACTGTAAATGCCCAGTAGGTCAATCAGTATTTGAAAGAGAAAGATAGGTTAACAGAAAGATAAAAGAGGGGCAAATCCACACACCAGCCCCCCCGCAGTTGCTTGCCCAGTATTTCCCATTCCCTGCGAGTACTGCTCCCCACTGTGAACACCGCATCGCAGAATCACATCCAAAGACATTGCTCTTTCAGATGTTGACAGACCTGCTGTGAATTTTCAGCAGACTTAAAAGGGAGAAACGACGTGGAGAAGATACTGTACTGAAGCTTGTGTCAGACAGATGTGTATTTTGAGAGCTGCTCTGATTCAGCAATAGCAGTGGGCAGTGAATTCCATAGTTTAAGAGCACAGCTGAAGACGGAGCATTTGCGAATACTGAGCCTGAGAAAGGGGAGGGGGCAGAAGCAGAAGAGTTACTGCCTACATCTGACAGGCCGCTGGAGGTGCTAGATAATAAATAGTAACGAGGAGTTTAAATTACATTGCTGGGCTTGTTCCTTTTAAGCAGCCTATGATATTTTATTTCTGAATGCAGCTATTCGTTTTATTTGAGAAGCGTGTTCACATAACAGATGCAATGCAATGTTATTTTCAACACTGTTCTGAAATGGCAATTGATAATCTGAGGCAAATACTGCTCCCACCTTCGCAACATGTGGATAAGAATTTTATAGAGGCTAGAATTAGATGATGATCATTGAATTATTGCAACAAAAATATTGCTCTCTGATCAATTTTTGAATATGTTATTTTCTAACTTTATCCGCCTTTCCCTTTGAAGTATCCCTGTGTCACTCACTTTCCAAGCCAAGTGGACAGGCTCTGCTTTCAGCACTCTGCCAATGTTGCGCTTCAAACAGTCGCTGGCACGCATGTGAGAGCACCCAAGTCTGATTGATGCCTTCACTTGCCCTCCCTTCCTGGGGCTGGGAGAATGTCAGGCTTTGTTCAAAGTCCTCCCAGGATGGCATGGCTGAGATCAGAAGCTCTGGCCTCATTTAAAACCCGCCAGCCAACTTTACCCTTCGTTCGCCAACAGCAGGTAAGTGGCAAGATCGGGCTAGCCCACAGGGGTCCTTGTGATTGGGCTAGAGGGAAGCTCCCACTAGTACCGCAAGCAAAGTTTTTTTTAAATTATAATTTGTCTTTATAATGATATTTGGTCCCAATCTGCTTCCTGGCTGGGTTGCCCCAGCAGGAAACACACTGCCGCCTCCCACTTAGGCTATCTTGTATTGCTTTTATTATTCTTTGACAGAAGATACTGGAGGGTCTGGAAATAAAAGTTATTCCCACACCAATTATTCAGACATAACAACTTAGTGCATCACATCTGAGCCCAATCCTCTCTTCACCCAACATCCACACACAATCAGAAGTGAGAAACCAAGCTGATAATTCTTCTCCCAACCAATCCGGTATAAGTTGGCCAGTGCATTGCTGCATTGCATCCAACTGGAGTACAGCTGAACCTGGATAAATTTCCAGCTTCAATTAATTCGCATGCCTTTGCTTTAACTCAGGTGTGCAGCAGCATTGATGTCCACCGGTTTCAGGCTCTACTGTCTGTCAAAAACAACCCCACTGCTTCTTCTTTCCGGCCTAAAATCATAAAGGCTGATCTGTTTGGAGGTTGCCAGCAGTCCTTTTACCGATCCTTCGATCTGAACAGGCTGTCCAGGACCTCTGAGGCACCTTTTCAGTGATGATCTTCTGTTTGGGTGTTTCTGTCGGGTTAATACCCAGGAAGATGATGTGGGAAGCGTTTTGATGTTACTCCCATGTAAATAGAATTCAATATAAATGTTGCGATTGGGAGCTTCCCGCCCATGCCTAGGGTGTCCCAGGAAAATTACCTTAAACAAAAGTGGGACTGAGACCTAGCTTACTGGATCTCTGCTGCTTTTTTCCTCTGAATTACACCCCAGAAATAGGTGCATATGGGACACAATGAAGAGGAAAATCAGCCCCACTGAGGTCAATAGTCACTACGCTACCAGTGCCCCGAGCATCATTTGTTGATCTACAAACAAACAATAATCTGCAAACATTTACTCTGTGCAGTTTGTTTTATCTCTTGTGAACTCAGTGCTCACATGTGTTTTTTCAATGTGTTTTGGCCTCAACGTGTCCCTTTGTTTACTTTTATTACTCGCCTGCAACATATGCTCTAAGTTGAAATGCAGCATATGAGGTGATGTTAGGAATGTTTGCAAGCATGCTCCCCACATCTTTCTAGCCATTAATTATTGTTTGTCACATCAGTGTGTATGAAATTCTTTTGCACACTATTTTAACAGAGGCGTTAACCAATTTAGTTTAAGGAGTTTCACGCTATGTTAAGTTAGCAGAGCAGGAATGTCATACAGACATGTTAAACATTCGTACATTGACATCGCTAATTTTAATTTCTAGGCTGCTCTTTACTTCCAGCTTTGGGGCAAATTGCTTATTTAATCTTGAAACCAGTAATCTTGATTCTCAAAGGCTGGGAAATGTCAAACAGGTAAAGGATATTAGCAAAATGTAGAGTAGGATTGTGCATGTGTCAAGCCACTCAAATGATAGCACATCACAGCAATAGAGAACACTGAACAGAACAGCTGGAAAAGGGCTATTTTATGTTAATACAAGGAGATGATGCTATACTTGGTGACCGTGCCCCAGAAGTGTAGAGAATGAGACATTAAACTGAGACCCCCGTCTGCCCTCTCAGGTGGACGTAAAAGATCCATGGGACTATTTCAAAGAAAAGCAGGGAAGTTATCTCCGGTGTCCTGGCCAATATTTATCTCTCAATCAAAAACAACAACAACTTTTATTTATATAGCGTCTTTAACATAGTAAAACGTCCCAAGGCGCTTCACAGCAGTGTTATAAGACAAAACAGATAAATGTGACACCGAGCCACAAAAGAAGAAATTAAGGCAGATGACCAAAAGTTTGGTTAAAGAGATAGGTTTTAAGGAGCGTCTTAAAGGAGGAAAGAGAGGTAGAGAGGCGGAGGGATTAAGGGAGGGAGTTCCAGAGTTTAGGGGCCAAACAGCTGAAGGCACAGCCACCAATGGTTGAGCAGTTATACAGAGGGATGTTTAAGAGGGCAGAATTTGAGGAGCGCAGACATCTTGTGGGGTTGTGAGGCTGAACAAGACTATAGCGATAGGGAGGGGCAAGGCCATGGAATGATTTATAAACAAGGATGAAAGTGTTGAAATCAACAGAGTAAAAACAGATTATCTGGTCATTATCACATTGCTGTTTGTGGAATGTCAATTTTCTCCATCATGATAGAAAATGACCACATTTTTTAAATAATTAAAAATATATATTTTTTAAGTTTATGATATTTCAGCATTCTCCTCCTCGCCGCTCAAGAGGCAGCATTCCCAATCACCAGTGCAGCAAACACTCTGAGATGTCAGCTTTTTGGGAGCCATATCAATGTTTTTGGAGATTTGTCCATGTCTGTGTCCTTGACCGTGAGTATGCAGCATGCAAATACTGCTGTTGGAAGCATTAGTAGGCCACAGTTTACATATAAGTGAATCATATTTCAAAGGTTCCATGAAAAATACAAGGTGTGCCACGTGTGCATCAGTATTGGGAGCTTTTAGATTCTGGAATTAACAGCCCTTTCCTAATAGGAATTCATCCAGTCCTTTTTTTTTTTAATTGTCACAACTTTCAGTTACACAATCCTCCCCACCCTCCACTGGTACTATCTTCTTGCTAAAAAGCTGTGGCCTAAAATTCAGTTTTCATCTAAAATCCTTAACTTTACATTGGCCCAGAATTTGCAGTCAGCGGCGAAGCGACAGTGATCGCTGTTGACTTCGAAGAAAGCTGCCCCACAAAGATCTCACAATCTCTCTGATGAAAACTTAAGCTTTCTCAACATTAAATTAATTGTACTGCTGTCAAAAGGGAATCCCTAGCATAGAGCAACTTTGATGTCAATAACTGTCTAAGCAGCCAAACACATTGAAGAATTCTCACAGACAGCAAACCAGGAAATAATAAGTGATGATTCAATTAGCTTTTTAAAATTTTTACGGAGAATGAAATAAAGACATGCACATGGGGTTAAGGTCGAAGCTGCAATCTTATAAACTTAAAAAATCTATATTTTTAACTATTTTAAAAATCTAGTAATTTTCGATCATTATGGAGAAATTTGACATTCCACAAATATATTGTAATTTGTTTTTCAGGGCTAGAACGGTTGTTCAGCAGTTAATGCATTGTTAAAACCCCAGTTACACATATTATAAAAAGACTTAACTTTTTATAGAGTGTTTAACGGCAATATTAGAGCAGCAAAGCTTAAGTTTTCGCCAGTTCAAATGATTTCAGTGATTGCCAGCTCTGGGGAGTGGTGGAGCAGGAAATGACTGATGCTGGAAATTCGCTGTCAATACCACCGCAAGATCTGGGCCATTAGTCGCAATTTCCCCTACCTCAGTGAGTCCATGGCGGGCAAAGTCAGTGCCAGGTCCCGACCTCGCTGCTGGCTCCAGTCCAAAATGATTTTCCCCTGATTGGGCTTGTTAAACCTGCCCAGCAAGGTTTCCGGCCAATTGAAGGAAGTGGGTGTAATGACGCCATTCCATGACGCATCATCAGCTGGTTTCCTTCAAGGGACCATGCGCAAATTTAATTTGTCAGTCATGCTGTCAGTGTTCTACAGCACTGAGGTGCTGCAAACACTGACAGAGGTGCACAGAGGTGCAAGGCTGCATCCAGGCTCTCTCATAACTCCCTCCATATGCTTATGGATTGAGTCACAGAACACAGGGAGGTTCTCTTCCCTTCCAATTGGTGGAAGAGACTTCCCCAGGAAACCAACGCAGCCTGGTTGCACATTGCACAGGAAGGCACAAGCAGGAGGACCAAAGTGCAGTGGTGCAAACCTTTCAATGATCTCAGTAGATCATGAAACATTGCTACAAACCCACACTCAATCTCATCCTGCTGTGCCACTCATCACATCCTCATCACTCTGCCTTCCCTACCATACCCCTGCACATTCTACTCACACCAACTTACCTTGCACCTCCTCCCATCCCTCTCTATCTACATTATCACTTATCCATCTTACACACCCTCATTCTTATCCAATCATACCAACTAACAACACACAAGAGTAGGCACTTGGATATTTTATGCAATGTTCATGTAAAGTTTCTGTTAATGTGGTGCCAAACACTGAAACCTTTATTTTCAACACTTTGCATTCTTGAACTTTGGAAGTGGCTTAGTGAGTTGCAGTGAATGGTGAGATATAAGGGTACCCCTGCAATGGCGATGAATGTGAAAGGAATGGCTTGGACATTGTAGGGATGCTATATGGTGCTGGTGTGGGGTGATGCAAACCTGGCGCATCATGTGGTACCCAGGGTGAACTGCGTCAAGTGAAGTAAATGTGGCCATTCCTGGCATCCCGGGCAGCAATGTGGTCAGGTGCTGATGCCCTGTGTCCTGTGCAACATCAGGTGACTGCGGAAACTATGGTGTTGTTGGTGCTGCTGGTGTGCCTACTGATATTGGTGTTGGGGTTCGTCATGGTCAGATTTTCAGGGGCAAGGTGACAGAGTGCAAATGGTTCCCATCCTGATGGAGTAGATACCAGTTGAAGGTGAGATGACAGAAGCACTCTGGCAAAGGTGAGAGAGGTTGCTGCAATGAGGTCAGCCTGGCTGGAGAGCTTGCTACAGAGACTTGCAGCCTGCATAAAGCACAATCTGTCTTCCAAGGGGAGAAACCAAAGAGTCTCTGGGTTTGGGAAGTGTGCAGGTGTAAATAGTGAGGTTTTATACAGGTTTTAACCCTGTCACCAATCATCTGCCTCAATGGCCACTCAACCTCCGCCTCAGGGTCCAGAAGCAGCATGAAATCTGTGGGCAACTTGGTAAAGTAAAAAGGTGAGTAAAATATCACTGTTAAGGGCTTTTAAGCAAGCCAATAATTGGCTCAATTGCCTCCCCGGCCACTGCATGTCGGGTCTGTCCAGAACCGATATTTGGAAAAGGCATGTGGCGGTGGGTTGACAGGGGGTCCCGATCCACTGTCAAAAAAAAAAGCATTTTCCCACTGAAAAATTCCCCCCATTGTGTTCCCTAGCTCTTGATCACAAAAACCTTCCCTGGATCCAAATTCACCATGCCCATGAAAATCTTAAAGACATCTTATCACGTCCTCCCCGATCCTCCTCTTCTCCAGAGAGTGATGTCCCAGAGTTGAGGATCTTTCCTGATAACTCAGTTCTCTAAGTTCAGTAATTAGCCTCATAGACTAATAGTTCTACATTTTTCCATGAATACAGAGACCCACACTGAAAACAATATTCAAAATATGACCCCACCTGCCACCCCCCCCCCTCCCAACACCCGCCCACCCCCCCGCCCCCACCCCACCCATGAGTTTTCACTGGAGAGTGGAAAAATACCGGAGTTTTTGGTCAGACCTCTTTTATAAAATAGTGGTGCATTTGTAGTGAATGGAGAGCGACTGATTATAAGTAGCTAAACCATACCCTCATTAGTGAAATCACAGACACTCTTAAAATGGCCATTGCTGAAGCAAATCAGAAAATTGCTTGTAGCTATAAAATAGAGATGGATTTTGCTATTAAACCATGCATTTTGGCAAACAAACAATTTTTTTTATTTTACTGAAAATTGGATAAGATTACCAGGAAGTTATTTGTTCTGAAATGTCTCTTAAATTTTAAACTGCTGAGTCTACAACAGATAGTAACTTATTTTCAATCCACATGCATTTTATTACTCCCAGATAACTGTTGAATATCATTCCATAAACATATCGTGATTAGATATCAGCCTTTAATCCTTCAATGTGGAAATCATTGTGAAGCAATATCACTGAGGGAAATATTCATCGGGATCTGTCATGATATTTGTCATTTATGAAAAGTAGATCTTAATTGGAATAAAACCATCCCCATAATCCTCCGCATTTGTGCCCAAATATACCTGTAATCTGGGAGCAGACAAATTACGTGGCTTCAACGGTTGGGGAATTTTGGGCGTAACTTCAATACATCCAAGTCTACTCTTTTACGTCTGTCCATCAAATGTTCCATCTGAATGGATCTCTGCCCACAAAACTGGCCATGCCCCCCAACTCTCCAAGGTGACTATCCTCCAATTGCGCTTGTTGGTGGGGGGAGGTGTCTCTCAACATTACAACTAGATTTTCAAACCATTTTTCTGGTCTTTTAAGAACATAAGAACATAAGAAATAGGAGCAGGAGTAGGCCACCTGGCCCCTCGAGCCTGCTCCGCTATTTGATAAACCATGGCTGATCTGATTATGGACTCAGCTCCAATTCCCTGCCCACTCCCCATAACCCTTTATTCCCTTATCGCTCAAAAATCTGTCTATCTCCACCTTAAATATATTCAATGACCCAACCTCCACAGCTCTCTGGGGCAGAGAATTCCACAGATTTATAACCCTCAGAGAAGAAATTCCTCCTCATCTCTGTTTTAAATAGGCGGCCCCTTATTCTGAAAATATGCCCCCTAGTTTAAGTTGCCCCTATGAGTGGAAATATCCTCTCTGCATCTATCTTGTCTAGCCCCCTCATTATCTTATATGTTTTGATAAGATCACCTCTCATTCTTCTGCACTCCAATGAGTATAGGCCCAACCTACCCAACCTATCTTCATAAGTCAACACCCTCATCTCCAGAATCAATCTAGTGAACCTTCTCTGAACAGCCTCCAATACAAGTATATCCTTCCTTAAATATGGAGACCAAAACTGTACGCAGTACTCTAGGTGTGGCCTCACCAATACCCTGTACAGTTGTAGCAGAACTTCTCGGCTTTTATACTCTATCACCCTTGCAATTTTTTGATTTTCTTTTTTAGTTATCTTCACTAAGCTGCTCTGTATTTTCTGTTTCTCTAAATGCATTTTAATGGTGTTTTAATAACCACATTTAAAATGTACTTGGATGTGCACTTGAAGTACCGTAACCTACAGGGTAATGGACCAAAAGCTGTAAAGTGGGATTAGGCTGGATAGCTCTTGGTCGGCCGACGTGGACACGATGGGCCGAAATGGCCTCCTTCCGTGCTGTAAATTTCTATGATTCTATGATTCTAAGTGTAAGCCGCAATAAAAATTGAAAATCTTCCCCGATTACAGGTTCTTAAACATGCCTGCCTAATGTACATGAATGATGGTTAAATGAGTTGAACTTGAATTTTAAGTCTCACAGACTGCAGCGGTTCAAGGACGTGGCTCACTGCCACCTTCTCGATGGCAATTAGGGATGGGCAATAAATGCTGGCCTTGCCAGTGATGCCCACATCCCATGAAAGAATAAAAAAAATACTTGAAGTAGAAATATATCGTGTGGATTCAGTATTTCCTTTTTTACACCCATTGTAAGTTCGGGTGTAGTCTAATGAGATTTGGAGGTTGCTTGGGTGTAACTTAACATCACAAAATGGGCGCAACATTCTTCGGCTCTAACTTCTGGGTTGCGCCCAAGGAGGAAACTCCAGGCCATATATTTTTGAAAAGTAACAGATATATGAATGTGATTTAAATAGCAACTTACACTTGTAAATCACTTTTAATTTAACAAAATGTCCCAAAGCACTTCCCAGAGGCAATACGTGGAGGAAGAAGAATTAACAGTGGTGGTCAAAAATGGTCAGTTTTGAGCAGTTTTTTTGAAGGTGGGAGGTAGGAATGCGGAGGAGCTTAGGGTGAACATTGCAGAATGCAGGGCTGAAATGGCTGAAGGGTCTGCAGCCGTAAGTGGGACAAAGACTGGGGGGAGGGGAAGGCAAAAGTGGAAGGGCAGAGGGCGAATAAAGGAACATGGAGCTGATTGAGGTTGTAGAAGTAGGGAGGAGTGAGGTCATAGAGGGATTTGAAGATGAGTGCAAAAATAGTTTTAATTGATGTGGAGGCAGATAGGGAACAATGATTAGTTGAACATATGAGTAATAGGTGACACATGAGGCTGGGTGACGATAATAGCATGTTGGATAAGTTGTGATTTGCAAAGGAATGAATGCTGGAGTCTGCCAAGGAGAGCACTAGAATAATTGGGTCTGGAGGTGACAGAGGTTATGGATAGCATTTCAACAGAAGTGGAGAAGAGTTAGGGGCAGTGGTGGGTGATGTTGCGGAGGTATAAATAAGTGGTTTTAGTGATTGCAAGGATTCATTTTAATAGACAGAAAATCATGGGCTACTCATCCACAATTTCATGAGATCTGCTTTCCATGAGGGTTGCTCCCCAGGGAAAGGTTAGATTATTGAATCACTCTTGCTCTGTCAAGTAGCTGCCCCAAGTATTCTTGCCATAATGTGTTTCCTCATTACTATTGTTCTGACTGTTGTCCAACCTTCCTGCCACGTGAATGCTTACCATGTATTTGCAAACAAATACAAACGGCAATGTATATCTGAAATAGTTACTGCATTGAAATCTTAACATAAGAACATAAAAATTAGGAGCAAGGGTAGGCCATACGGCCCTGCTCTGCCATTCAATAAGATCATGGCTGATCTTTGACCTCAACTCCACTTTCCCGCCTGATCCCCATATCCCTTGATTCACCTGGAATCCAAAAGTCTATCTCAGCCTGGAATATAATCAATGACTCAGCATCCACAGCCCTTTGGGGTAGAGAACTCCAAAGATACACAACGCTCTGAGTGAAGAAATTCCTCCTCACCTTAGTATTAAAAGACCGACCCCTTATCCTGAGACTATGCCCCCTAGTCCTAGACTCTCCAGCCAGGGGAAACAACCTCTCAGCATCTACCCTGTCAACTCCCCTCAGAATCTTATAAAGTTCAATGAGATCACCTCTCATTCTTCTAAACTCCAGGAAGTCTGGGCCCAATCTACATAATCTCTCCTCATAGGACAACTCTCTCATCCCAGGGATCAAGCTAGTGAACCTTTGTTGCACCGCCTCTAAGACATGTATGTCCTTTCTCAGATAAGGAGACCAAAACTGTGCACAGTACTCCAGGTACAGCCTCACCAAAGCCCTGTACAATTGCAGCAAGGCTTCCTTACACTTATACTCCAACCCCCTTGTAATAAAGGCCAACATGCTATCTACCTTCCAAATTGCTTGCTGTACCTGCATGCTAACTTTCTGTGTTTCCTGTATGAGGTCATCTAAATCTCTCTGAACACCAACATTTAATAGTTTCTCACCATTTTAAAAATATTCTGTTTTTCTACTCTTTTATTCTTAAACGGACGTCACACAGGGAATACTTCTAACAGAATGTAGCTGCATGAAGCATGCTCCTTTATTGAAAAACATAATGGATTGCCAGTTGGGCACCTGTATGTGGCCCTTGTAACATCTCAAGACTATTTATTTGCCTTCAGGACAATGTGGCATGTAATAAAAGGCAATAGGCCAAAACAGAAGCACGGTCCACATACTTAAAACCCTCGAATTAATTTGAGAAGGCCACACTCAACATCACTGATGATAGAAGGAGCGAGTGAGAGATGGAGAAACCAGTGTCCTCCCCAAGCTAAGGGCCAATGTTCTCAGGCTAGTTCTCCCCTCACACACAGGCATAAACACAAGCATAAAAACACCACACACACTATATTTCAATGCAAGCATAGTTTAAAAGTATCTCTTGGAGTGAGCATTTCAACCTATGTTCCTCTTCTCTGGAGGCATGCATTGCCATTATAGCCAGTAACCCAGAGCAAGCCATCCTGCACCACCCCATCTTTTGCAAACACCAGTGCACCGACATAGCCCAGAGGATTTAAATAATTAGCCTATGAATGCAGCACCAGGTGAGTCACAGTGCTCCAATTTAACCCCACGATTTCTGCCTCTTCAGGTTATGATGTTGAACTAAAACTGACTACTGAGTTGAAAAGGCATTGTGATCTATGCTGACTATTCTCAATATCTGAAGTAAAAGGAAAAATTATAAGAGTGGTCACTATCATGGTATGCGGGGTTAACGAACGCCTCGTGACTCTTCGACTCACCCTATCCCGGAACCAGTGCACTACAGTCATCAGTGCGTATGCCCCAACAATCGATGCGACAGATGAGACCAAAGAGGGTTTTTACTCCAACCTCTCAAAATCCCTGTCCTACATCCCTGTGGACAACAAACTGATCCTCCTCGGTACTTCAACGCCAGGGTTGGCAAGGACACAGCCTTCTGGGGAGGCGTGATGGCTGAGAGGGTTTAGGAAAAGCCAACTCCAGCGGCACCCTACTTCTGACAAAACATCTAGAGCACGAACTTGTCATCACCAACACCCTGTTCTGCCAGAGGGACAAATACAAAGCATCGTGGCAACACCCTCGCTCCAAACTATGGCACCTGCTCGATTATGTCATCGTCCGAGCCAAGGATCGCAAGGATGTGTGTATCACCTGCGCCATGACAGGAGCTGACAACTGCTGGATGGACCACCACCTAAACCAATCCACATTGACATCAACATAGCCCCAAAGCGGCGAAGGCAGCAGAACAGTGCTGCAAAAAAGTCAATCCCGGAGCACAAACACCCAGCTAAGAGAGCTCTATACAGCCAGTGCCTCACAGCTAACCTGGCGTGCCTTGATGAACCCGAGATGCAGAATGCCCACAGCGCTTGGTCTGCCCTCCAGGCCTCCATAACCAGTGCATGCAAAGAGATGCTCGGTCACTCAACCAGGAAACACCAGGACTGGTTTGATGAGAATGACCAGGAGATCCAAGAGCTAATAGATCACAACTGCAGGGCACTTCTGAGCCTTAAACAACAACCCAACTCAGGAGCAGTAAGGCAGCATTGCAGACGGCTTAAGGCCGAGGTCCAACAAAAACTCGGGACCTAAAGAACAGGTGGTGGATGGAGATACAGGAGATACAGTAGCTGGGCGACAGCCATGATGTGCAAGGATTCTTCATCACAGTCAAGGCCACCTACGGTCCAAACACCCAAGGCCACACCCCACTCCTGGCCAAGAACGGGGAAACACTCATCAAGGACACCGAAGCAGTCAGGGCCCGCTGGAAGGAGCACTTCGAAGATCTCCTCAATCGAGATTCTGCCTTTGACTCGAGTGTTCTCGACTCCATCCCGCAGCATGCGACCCACCACCACCTCAGTCAAACCCCAACGTTGCACGAAGTAGAAAAAGCCATAAGACAGGTTAACAATAACAAGGCTACAGGAGTGGATAGAATCCCCGCTAAGGAGCTAAAGTATGCTGTTGGCGTGGATACATGACCTCATCTCTCTCATCTGGAGGGAGGAGAGCATGCCGGGAGATCTCAGAGATGCAGTGATCGTGACCATCTTTAAAAAAGGGGACTAGTCAGACTGCGGCAACTACAGAGAAATCTCTCTGTTGTCAGCCACTGGGAAAGTCATCGCTAGAGTCCTCCTCAACCGTCTTCTCCCTGTGGCCGAGGAGCTCCTCTCGGACTCACAGTGCGGATTTCGTTCCCTACGGGGCACAACGAACATAATTGTTTCAGCGTGACAGTTGCAGGTAAAATGCAAGGAACAGCGCCAACCCTTATACATGGCCTTCTGCGAGCTTACAAAGGCCTTTGACACTGTCAACCACAAGGGTCTATGGAGCGTCCTCCTCCGTTTCAGATGCCCCCAAAAGTTCGTCCCGTCCTCCGCCTGCTCCACGACGACATGCAGGCCGTGATCCTTACCACCGGATCCATTACAGACCCAATCCACATACGGACCGGGGTCAAACAAGGCTGCGTCATGGCCCCAACTTTCTTCTCAATCTTCCTCGCTGCCATGCTCCACCTCACAGTCAACAAGCTCCCCTCTGGAGTAGAACTAAACTAAGAACCAGTGGGAACCTGTTCAACCTTCTTCATGTCCAGGCCAGATTCAAGACCACCCCAACTTCTGTCGTCGAGCTACAGTATGCGCACGACACCTACGCCTGTGCACATATAGAGGCCGATCTCTAAGTCATAATTAACGTATTCAATGAGGCATACGAAAGCACGGGCCTTACACTAAACATCCGTAAGACAAAGGTCTTCCACTAGCCTGTCCTCACCACACAGAACTGCCCCCCAGTCATCAAGATCCACGGTGCGGCCCTGGACAACGTGGACCATTTCCCATACCTCGGGAGCCTTTTATCAACAAGAGCAGACATTGACGACAAGATTCAACACCGCCTCCAGTGCGCCAGTGCAGCCTTCGGCTGGCTGAAGAAAAGTGGTTGAAGACCAGGCCTTCAAATCTGTTACCAAGTTCATGGTCTACAGGGCTGCAGTAATACCCGCCCTCCTGTAAGACTCAGAGGCATGGACCATGTACAGTAGACGCCTCAAGTCGCTGGAGAAATAACACCAACAATGTCTCCACAAGATCCTGAAAATCCTCTGGGAGGACAGATGCACCAATGTTAGCATCCTCAACAAGGTCAACATCCCCAGCATTGAAGCACTGACCACACTTGATCAGCTCCGCATTGTTCGCATGCCAGACACGAGGCTCCCAAAGCAAGCACTCTACTTGGAACTCCTTCACAGCAAAAGAGCCAAAGGTGAGCAGAAGAAACGTAACAAGGACACCCTCAAAGCCTCCCTGATAAAGTGCAACATCCCCACTGACACCTGGGAGTCCCTGACCAAAGACCGCCCTAAGGGAAGGAAGTGCATCCAGGAGGGCGCTGAGCACCTCGAGTCTCATCACCAACAGCATGCAGAAATCAAGCGCAGGCAGCGGAAAGAGCGTGCGGCAAATCTGTCCCACCCTCCCTTACTCTCAACGACTATCTGTCCCACCTGTGACAGAGTCTGTGGTTCTCGTATTGGACTGTTCAGCCACCTAGGGACTCATTTTTAGAGTGGAAGCAAGTCTTCCTCGTTTCCGAGGGACTGCCTATGATGATGATGATGATGATGAATGTGCAAGTCTCCAGTCATCTTGGTTAACCCTTGCCACTGGATAAAGGCCTAGCTCTGTCAAGCCCATGTGGCGGCTGATGTGCAACGGTAACCACACGTTAAAAAAATCCATGCACAGGCATCTTCCACCCCTTCAATTGGAGTTCAGGACTAGAACATCGGGTCCTTCGTGGAAACATCTGTGAATTCAAGTGGAAGCAAGTCACCGTCGTTCGAGGGCCCGCCTTTACTGGAATTCTTTGAGGATATAACGGGCATGGTGGATAGAGATGTACTGATGGATGTGGTGTATTTAGATTTCCAAAAGGCATTCGATAAGGTGCCACACAAAAGGTTACTGCAGAAGATAAAGATACGCAGAGTCAGAGGAATTGTATTAGCATGGATCGAGAATTGGCTGGCTAACAGAAAGCAGAGAGTCGAGATAAATGGGTCCTTTTCGGGTTGGAAATCGGTGGTTAATGGTGTGCCACAGGGATCGGTGCTGGGACCACAACTGTTTACAATATACACAGATGACCTGGAAGAGGGGACAGAGTGTAGTGTAACAAAATTTGTAGATGACACAAAGATTAGTGGCAAAGCGGGTTGTGTAGAGGACACAGAGAGGCTGCAAAGAGATTTGAATAGGTTAAGCGAATGGGCTAAGGTTTGGCAGATGGAATACAATGTCGGAAAGTGTGAGGTCATCCACCTTGGGAAAAAAAACAGTAAAAGGGAATATTATTTGAATGGGGAGAAATTACAACATGCTGAGGTGCAGAGGGACCTGGGGGTCCTTGTGCATGAATCCCAAAAAGTTAGTTTGCAGGTGCAGCAGGTAATCAGGAAGGTGAATGGAATGTTGGCCTTCATTGCGAGAGGGATGGAGTACAAAAGCAGGGAGGTCCTGCTGCAACTGTATAGGGTATTGGTGAGGCCGCACCTGGACTACTATGTACAGTTTTGGTCACCTTACTTTAGGAAGGATATACTAGCTTTGGAGGGGGTACAGAGACCATTCACTAGGCTGATTCCGGAGATGAGAGGGTTATCTTATGATGATAGATTGAGTAGACTGGGTCTTTACTCATTGGAGGTCAGAAGGATAAGGGGTGATCTTATAGAAACATTTAAAATAATGAAAGGGATAGACAAGATAGAGGCAGAGAGGTTGTTTCCACTGGTCGGGGAGACTAGAACTAGAAGGCACAGCCTCAAAATACGGGGGAGCCAATTTAAAACCGAGTTGAGAAGGAATTTCTTCTCCCAGAGGGTTGTGAATCTATGGAATTCTCTGCCCAAGGAAGCAGTTGAGGCAAGCTCATTGAATGTATTCAAGTCGTAGATAGATAGATTTTTAACCAATAAGAGAATTGAGGGTTATGGGGAGCGGGCGGGTAAGTGGAGCTGAGTCCACGGCCAGATCAGTCATGATCTTGTTGAATGGTGGAGCAAGCTCGAGGGGCTCGATGGCCCACTCCTGTTTCTAATTCTTATGTTCTTATGTTCTTATGTTCTTATGTACTCGTTGGAGTTCAGAAGGATGAGGGGTAATATAGAAACATTTAAAATAATGAAAGGGATAGACAAGATAGAGGCAGAGAGGTTGTTTCCACTGGTCGGGGAGACTAGAACTAGGGGGCACAGCCTCAAAATACGGGGGAGCCAATTTAAAACCGAGTTGAGAAGGAATTTCTTCTCCCAGAGGGTTGTGAATCTGTGGAATTCTCTGCCCAAGGAAGCAGTTGAGGCTAGCTCATTGAATGTATTCAAATCACAGATAGATAGATTTTTAACCGATAAGGGAATTAAGGGTTATGGGGAGCGGGCGGGTAAGTGGAGCTGAGTCCACGGCCAGTTCAGCCATGATCTTGTTGAATGGCGGAGCAGGCTCGAGGGGCTAGATGGCCTACTCCTGTTCCTAATTCTTATGTTCTTATGTTCTTATGATAATGAGTGACGAGAAGCAGGTGAAGTTGGCGTAAGAAGAGTGGGAAGCCTAATTTTGGGTGTTGAATGCAGTAATATCTCTCTGGACCTCCCAAGTGGCACTCTGCTCCTGTGGGAAGAAAGCTCAGGAGAACCAAACCTCACCACTCTTCCTGCAGAAGCACCTCCAATACAGTGTCTGGGAAGGGAAGTGTTCTGCAACAATCTCTACTTTACTGCAACAAAACCAGCTGGCCAACAAATTACTCATTGGTCAACAGGAAAATGCCCTCCCACAGGGGCGTGTGCACTCGGGTTAGGAGGACATCGCCCAGTCAGTTAATATTGAGATCAACACACAAAGTACAAGGGAACAGATGAAGAAAAAAATGAATGAACCCCCCTTGCCCATGAGCTCCGACCAACAGGCCCAAGGGTTAGAGGGGAGTTGAGGAGAACTTTTTCACCCAGAGGGTGGTGGGGTCTGGAACTCACTGCCTGAAAGGGTGGTAGGGCAGAAATCTTCATCGCATTTAAAAAGTGCTTGCAGATGCACTTGAAATGCCATACCTTACAAGGCTACGGACCTAGAGCTGGAAAGTGGGATTAGGCTGGATCATTCTTTTTTGGCCAGTGTGGACACGATGGGCCAAATGACCTCCTTCTGTGTCATAAATTTCTCAGATTCTTTGGGCCCGAGTTTGGTGAAACCTAAGTTCCGCCTAAGTACCATCCAAAGGACTGCTGAGATCCTTTTCGTGAAAAAATGTGGAGGAAACCACCCGGAGGCAAAAATGGGCCTTGCACGCCGATTCTGGGCGGCAGTGGGCAGTACATCCCATTCTGGGCGGCAAATGCAATCCTCCGCAAAGTAACACCAAGGATAGAGTTGGGCCCAGGGAGGGAGGAACGGCGAAATGAAAAAATGTTCAAAACGATATAAAAAACTATCAGAAATCCTTCAGAGGACCCCATCGACCTAAATCCCTGAAAAAGAAATAAAGAAAAGTGCACCAACCCTTTTTTGTAGGTCTTCATACTTACCGTTCAGGTAAGACCTGCCTCCACACAATGTTCTCTTCTGCTGCTGGAGCGGAGGATCGCCCGGACCAGTCTCAGGAATGGAGCGGGCGGGAGGACTTTTGTGGGCGTTGCACGCTGGCGCAATTCAGCGGACAGTCCCCAACGGTCTTCTTCCCTCGCCAGCGTGAGGACCTGACCAAACTAGCTCGGAGGGGAGAGTGCCCAGAAAACATGGAGGCTGCCGGCAGTCAGCCGACCAAACTCGGGACCATGATTCTAACCCAGGCTAGGAGCTTGCTATGAATATTAATTAGGCTGGCCTTGGGAAATTGCGCGAGTTCAGTGATGCGTAATTTTAGCACGTGCAAAGCTCAATTGGCTCTGCTACATCACTTTCGTGCCAGGATGGAAAATATACCCTACAGTGTCCTTATGTTACATTCTTGGAACTAGAATATTCACTAGTCTAATTGGAGCAATGCAGAGAAAGATTTGCTCTGCATTTAACTCTATTTACACCTGCCATCAAAGTGATTGATGCTGTGACTGGGTGCCAAAAATGGAACGATGTTCCGTTTGCCAACACTGAGGTATCTCACCTTTATATCCAAGACACTCCACAATTGTGACAGAAACAAATATATATTGATGTCATTTATAAAGTCCAGACAAATGTATGACCCTTAATAAGTATAAAATTAATGTTTCCCTTATACAAGAAGGTCTGAGTTTGTTAAAACTATCCAAGAGATTTTAAACAAAATGCAAAATGTTCCCAAAGGATGCATTGCTAAATGTGCAGAAATCAGAAGAATCAGCATTGATGAGCTATAGGGAAAGAGCAAAAGAATGGGATAAATTGGACAGCTTTTTCAAAGAGCAGGCACAGGCACAATGGGCTAAATGGCTTCCTTCTGTACTGTAAAATTAATCTATGGTTAGTTCTGTGGAAACATAGAGAAGCACTTTGTGTTTGTTAAAGTAATGAGCTGAAGGTGGATTAAGCCACAAAGTGCACACATCTTTACCTCATGGTGTTAGCACTGCATGGGGCCAGACAAGAGGCTTTTACAGGACCCAGTTCCACTTATGACTGATTAATAGAAAAGCCATGAGCAAATAAATACCGGGGGTGGTTAATGGAAAAGGCGGCAATGAGGAGAACGGAGATGTCTCTATAATCTGAAACAGTGTGATGTGATTAAGGTTGTGCGGAGGCTTCCTTAGAATTTTAACAACATTGAAGTATATTTGTGTTTGTTTTTGGAGGGAGAAATTAAATCAAATGAAGACATTTAATCTGAGGAGCAATCTAAAGTTTGCTCTGATGATATAAGCAACCAGATAAACTTTAACTCAAAGTTTAGCAAGTTGAATAAACAGCAGTCAACAAGCACACAGGCCAGAATTCTGACGTTGCATAGAAAGTAAATAGGATTTATCATTTGGTGTTTTTTTATCTTGCTTTTCTTTCGCTAGTTTTCTCTCTTCTCCTGCTCTCTAGCTCAGCTGGCTCCCCGCAGGGGTACAATTCCAAAGATGAGGGGCAGCCTCCAGTACCTCATTGAAGTAGTCATTCTTCATGTGTGAGCCGAAAGAGTGAATGTCAGCAGGCTATTTGACCACTGAGGCTTCATAGTCTATTCTCTCCTGAGATCATACACTCGTGTATTTCTAGCAGAGAGTCACTGGTTATCAACCAGTAGTGGGCTGTCTGAACAATTTCCTTCTATCTAACCCAATGGGGCATTGGTGCAAATCAAATAATAGTAGCACAACATATGGGGAAGGGAGATTTCCTCTATCTGCTGCAAAGTGATTGTAAACGTTTAAAAATGAAAGAAAGGCTTACATTTATAGAGCACCTTTCATGATCACCGGACCTCCCAAAGCACTTTACAGCCAATTAAGAACTTTTTTGGAGTGTAGTCACTGTTGTAATGTAGGAAACGCGGCAGCCAATTTGCGCTAAGCAAGCTCCCACAAACAGTAATGACCAGATAATCTGTTTTTTAGTAATGTTGATTGAGAGATAAATATTAGCCAGGGCATCGGGGATATCTCCCCTGCTTTTCTTCAAAATAGTGGCATGCAATCTTTTACGTCCACCCGAGAGAGCAGATGGGACCTCGGTTTAACGTCTCATCCAAAATACAGCATCTCCAACAGTGCAGCTTTCCCTCAGTACTGCACTGGAGTGTCAGCCTAGATTTTGTGCTCAAGACTATGGAATGGAACTTGAACCCACAACTTCCTAGACTCAGAAGGCAAGGGTGCTACAGGTAGAGTGTCCGAAATCCGGAAACCTTGGGACTAAGGCCATTCTGGATTTCGGGTATTTCCAGATTTCGGAACGTCTTTCTGACGTCCCGAATCCAGAAACGCCTGGGCCGCAGCGGCGGAGGGGGAGGGGAAGGAGGGGGTGGGGCAGCGATGGGGAGGGAGGGGGTGGTTGCAGAGGGTCTGGGGTGGTGGAGGAGGGTCGGCGGAGGGGCGGGTGGCGGAGGGGGCGCAGAGGAGGGAGGGTAACGGAGGAGGAGGCGACGGAGGAGGGGAGGCAGCAGAAGGTCCAGGTTGGTGTCAGAGGGTCGGCGGAGGGTCCGGGCGGCGGGGGGGGGGGGGGGGGGGGGCAGAGGAGGGAGGGTGACGGAGGAGGAGGCGGCGGAAGGGGGGAGGCAGCAGAAGATCCGGGTTGGCGTCAGAGGGTCGGCGATGGAGGGTTGGCGGTTCCAGGTTCGGCAACGTCAGCGACTGTGTTGAAAACCTGCAAAAAAGATAAGTTAAAGTTTTGATTTTTAAATTATTTTTCAGCGATTTAGTAGGTAAGCGTTTGGTAAATGTTTTGTGACTTTTTTTTTTGTTTATTGGAATTTTTTTTAGTGTTTCCACCTCGCAGCAGTAATCGGTTTAAAAAAATGTTCGTAATTCAGAACATTTTCCGGATTCCAGACGACCCCTCATCAGCGCGCTGTCCGGATTTTGGAACATTCCGAATTTTGGAACGCGGGATTTCGGACGCTCAACCTGTACCACAATTGGCTGACACTCGAAAGAGCACATTTACGATTTTGCTACACATAGCGCACACAATAAATCTTCCCCTGGATGTTTTTGTCACCATAGGGCTACTGACAGTGTAGGCTGACATCCTACAACAAGTCTTATGTATATCAGGCGATTTACAGCCTCCTTGCTGCAAACTTTTCACAAAAGATCTCAAAGATAATGAGGATGCCAGTTTCTGACTGGATCTGTGCAATAACAAATCACTTCCTGGAATCATCACCACCCTTTGATATTGTGTTTACCAGAGGTCAGAAATGAAGTCAGAAATGGCAGTGACAGTCTCCCTGAAAAAAATCCACATATTTTATTTAAATGACAACCAACAAAGATGATCAGTAAACAGAAGGTTTCTATCAATTGATAAATCGGGGTTAGTCTATTACACAGAATTACCAAGAATATACAGCAGAGAAACAGACCATTTGGCCCAACTATTCTGTGCTGGTGTTTATATTTTACACGAGTCTCTACCCATTCCATCTACCTCATCTCAGCTTTTCATTGTATCTTTCTATTCCCCTTTCTCTCATATACTCATCTAGTTTCCTTTTGAAAGCATCTGAGCTATTTGCTTCAACCACTTCCTGTGGTAGTGAATTCCACATTCCAACCAGTTTCTGAGTAAAGAAATTTCTTCTTAATTCCCTATTAGATTTATTAGTAACTATCTTGTATTTATGGCCCCTAGTTTTAGATTCTCCCACAACTGGAAACATGCTCTCCACATCGTCCCTGTCCAATCCCATTCATAATTTTAAAGGCTTCTATTGGATCTCTTCTAAGTCTTCTCTTTTCTAAAGGAAAACACCCCAACCTGTTCAATCTTTCCTGATAGCTGTAATCTCTCAGTTCTGGTACTATCCTTGTCAATCTTTTTTGCACTTTCTCCTGTGCTTCTACATCCTTTTTTTATAGTATGGAAACCAGGGGTCCGAAATTCACTGCCTCTGAAGGGACGGCTACCGCGGGGTTTGGACGGCCGATCGAAAAAATTGATCGGCAATCGCAGTCGGGTGCTTTTCCCTCCCTGAGCCGTATTCAGTTTGGGGGCTGAGGGGGATTTGAGCGGTGAGCACTTCCACCAAAAACGGCAGGGTGAAGCCGCAGTAAAGGAAGGTTTCACGCAGTGAGGTAATCAGCGGGCGGGCCACTGGAAAATGGCCACCACAGTGATTTTCACAAAAATGGGGGACTTCTTCAGGCAGTGCCCCCGCGAGGTATTCGAGTCAGTGCTTGAACCCGACACCACTGGAGTTTTGCTGCAATCGGGTCCGTTTCGTAGGGAAATAGTTTTATTAATTTGAGTGTTTTTATTTCAGATTCCATCATCCGCAGTATTTAGCTTTTCATATAGTTTTATTAAATATTAGTGCTGTTATCTCATATTCCATCATCTGCAGTATTTTGCTTTTTAAATAGTTTTATTAATTATTAATGTGCTTATGTCATATTCCATCATCCGCAGTATTTAGCTTTTCACATAGTTTTATTGTTTTGGCTCCATTGCTCCAGTGCTGCGTAGAGGTTTTCACATACTTTTGTACAACTTTCGGGTCTGACTCTTTAGTGGAGGTCTGTGGGCTGCCGAGACCTACTTGGCAGGGTTCACCCTGAGGATGGGAGGAGTGTTGGGAGGGCGGCATCTGGTCAGAAGCAGGGTAGCACGCAGGAGAAGATGTCGCCATCAGCACCGTGCAGAGAGGCAGCGGGCAAGGGAGCTAGCAGCCATGATTTGTTCATTTTGTGCCACACCAGTGTGCCCGCCGTCTTCACACAGTGTATAAGCAGAGGTTCCGGTGCCTGGACCGCTCTGGTGGCGCCTTGCAGTACTCTTATCAACGGGTCTCCATAATCGTCGTAGTCTGCTGCATGCTGCACAACCTGGCCATCATGAGGAGATGGCCACTGGAGATCAAGCCAGCAGTACCACCTGAGGAGGAGGAGGAGGCCCAGGAGGAGGTGGAGGAGGATCCCCATCACCCCAGAGCTAGGAGGCGTCGACCCATTGCCACCCTGGAAGGGCCGGATGCAGACTGACCAGCACCCTCCTGGGAGGGTGCGTCCTCACATATATGGAGGTGCCTGACACCTCCCCTGCAATCTCCCTCCATGCATTATGTACTGGTGGTCTGCCAGGTCTCCCCGCATCAGGAAATAGTATTCTTCTGTCCTCCACACCGTCCATCAGTATCTCCAGCTCCATATCAGTGAACCTCTTGGCTCTCCTTGCAGCTCTTACACCAGCCATCTTTCCAAACTCCTTCCAAACTCCTTCCAAACTCCTTCCCCCCTCATGGCCTTGCTGCAAACCCTGGCTAGAAACCCTTACCTGCATGCTGAATTTCTGAGTGGCCATAACACTCAAATTAAGACAGCCGCACCTCTGAAAAATCCACTTTGGAAAGGTTCATTAGCACTGGAACCCATTTGTTCACTTTTGGAGTTGAATATGGCCCAGCCACAAATTTCTTTGGCACTAATAGCCCCAAAAAGGTGGGGGTTGCACCAGCTTTCCAGCGGTACTGAATTTCGGGCCCCAGAACTGTGCACAGTACTTAACGTGCGGCCTGACCAGGGTTCTATACAAGTTTAACGTAACTTCACTACTTTTGAATTCTCTACTCCTAGAAATAATTCTCAGTGCTTTGTTAGCATCTTTAATTGCTTTGCTGACCTCCGATGCTGCTTCTAATGATTTGTTCACCTAGATCCCTTTGCTGTGCTCTCCATTCAGCTTTTATTTTCTAAAGTGTAAGTGATGTTTCTATTTTCCTACCTCACATTTATCATTGTTAAAATTCATTTGCCACTTAACTGCCCAGTCTGCCAGTTTTCTAATGACTTCTTGTATTATGTTGCACTCTTCCTCAGTGTCAGTTATACCCCCCAGTTTGGTATCATCTGCAAATGTTGATATTGAGTTACTTGTTCCTAAATCCAAATCATTAATGTAAATTATGAATATCAGTGGTCCTTGCACTGATCCTTGTGGAACAACGCTTTCTACCTTCCTCCAGTCTGAAAAACTACCCTTTACCCCCTACTCTCTGCTTTCTATTTTTTAGCCAATTTGCTATCCATTCAGCGATTTGACCCCTGGCTCCACATGCCCTAACCTTTGTTATGAGCCTACCGTGTGGTACATTATCAAAGGCTTTTTGAAAATATGCACTGTGTCATAGGGGCTCATACAAAAATCCACTCAAACAGTTTTCACGTAGGGTCTGCACTTTAAAGGAACTGGAAGATTTGTGTGTTTCCACTATTTTTGGTTTTTACACAGATTGCCAGTGTTTGACAGTTTAAAAAAATCTACAATCTAACAATATTGACACATAATCTGTTCATGAGAAATCTCGTCATTACTCATCTCGAAGGGTAAGCATGATTGCTTAATTACGTGTAACATCAATTTTTACTGTTGCTCCCATCTACTAATCCAACTGGAAAGACCAAACAACATCAGTGATTAAATACATCATATAGTGCTGTACTAAATATAGGAAACAATAAGGTACAAAATTTGATCCCTGGTGTTTGCTAAGTTAACCAACCTCAACAGGTATGACAGCCAATCTGCTGCTAAAATTGGCCTCAACATTTCCAGTGTAGGACAGAAAAAATTGACCTCTACAATGTACATCACTGCTGAAAATATGCACATGGATGTCAGATGAGGACTGGATGAGGCTTGAATGTCAGCGCCCCCATAGTTGACTAGTCTGCTGAGCTTCCCCCACAGGCTCAGCAAGTTTATCCAGTCAGTAGCTGAGTAATGCAAATAGTAAAGGTCCTGCCTGGTCTGTGCTGAACTATCTAATTTAAGCTAGAGCGGTCATTAAAAAAAAAGAAAGACTTGCATTTATATAGCACCTTTCACAACCTCAGGATGTTCCAAAGCGCTTTACAGCTAATTAAGTACTTTTGAACTGTAGTCACTGTAGAGCTGCTCCAATTTGCTTCAGCACTTCCTAGATTAGTTTCTGGTCCTGATTGCTAACCAGCAATACCTCCTGGGAGTGAATATACAGGTATGTGGATGTTGGGTGAGGATAGGATCAGGTTTAGCATTCATTCTGAAGGTTCACACATGAATAATAGCCATTTGGGTGAAGTACTGGAGGCTTCCTGTCATCCCTGAAAATGCATCCAATTGGCAGGGCTATGCTTTGTCTGATGCTATATGCTGTCGGTAACCAGTTGTTTTCTTTACACAGTTTTTGATATCCTCACCTAAAATGATTCATCAACAGTTATTAGAAAGCAGCAATTACTTCTATGGAGTAGCTGATTTTTGTTTTCACACGTATATGATCTATGAATATTAAAATATTCATAGATAACAGTCAGTGTTTTAGTTATAAGTCTTAGTCATAGATATTTCAGTCCTTAACTCTAATTGTCCTTATTTGTGCATGAGCAGTTTTCGTGCATAAATGTCTAATGGAAAAATTGCTGGCTAAAATAATGTCACTAATGAGCTGTATGTCGACTAGAATCACATCTATGAAGCTTCCAAATAACAATCTGAGGAATTCCTATAACTAAAAGATTTTCCCATTATAGTGTATGTGAGATGATTTAGTGATAAACATGGATGTTCCCTTGAACCAAACTCTACCTTATTGTGTAAAGGATGACTTTGTGACATTGTGCAGATATACCAGGTTGTGAAGTCTTTGCAAACCCCTCTTTCTTTGGTTCTCATTGTTTGTGGCAGCACATGCACACTGAAGTCTTGTAATTGTAAATATGAAATGGCCAAGATTTATGCTAAGGCAAGAAAGCGGACCTAGTTCTTGCAAGGGAGCCAAAAACAACTCTGATTAGTTCTGCTTGGATCAGCCCATCATCTGAACTGTTGAAATCAATGTCATGGAAATTAAAGCCATTGCAGATAGAGCAGCTATTGTTTTTTTCAGTGCAAGTCTCACTTCAATCGACCATTGTTTAAATATGGTATCCCTCAGTCCCATTCAGTTAATGGCATTCAGGTCAACTGTTAACAACAAAAATATTGTGAAGTCACATGAGACAGCAGCAACACATTTGACTGTGAGAAGCAAACCTCAAGCCCTACATATGCCTTTCAGCAGCTTGGCAGGCAATTGCAAAGTGCTTCCTTAATGCTGCAATTGTCTTTTGTTTCTATTGACTCATAGTAACATTTATTCCTTCAACTACCAGCACATTACGTAGAACACATATAAGGGCAAAGCTATAAAACAGACCAGTACCTGCTTAAAGCAACACAAACCAAAATATCTGATTGGTCATACATATTGTTCTCAGGCCATGTAAAAGGAAAGGCATTACCTTGCAGGACAGTCAGCTCCCTACTCATAATAAAATTTGTCAAAAATATATGCACAATATTGGGCCAATTGGGAACTTTGCAAAGTTTGCTTTGCACAGTCATGTTGCAGCCATTGCAGTAAGACCATTTCCTCCAGACACTCATATATTACTTGCTTAAATTCAAATTGGATTAACTGTGCACTGGGGTTACAGTACGTATAGAATAACAGACCTACAAAACTAGTGTATTACAACACTAGCCATGGCTACATGAATAATTTACACAATATCATCAGTCATGCTTCATTTAGAAGGTGTGGAAATTTGCAGAGGTGCGGTTCCACAGGTGCTAACATGCCTCGTATACCTTAGACCAAGTCACCATTCTTCATGCCAGATCTTTGACAGTGGGAGGTAGAAATTGATAAGCGCCACGTCTGTTTCTCGAGCATAAAAACACCCCTAATTTTCAAAAGCTGTCATTGATGAGCAGGGTCAACATTGGACCACCCCGCTCAGGATTCTGCAGCGACCCCCGCAGCTGCCAACGAAAAGTACATTTTTTTTTAATTGTTAATTAAACCATCTCCTTCCTGGGCAGACAGGAGGAGCAAGAGTGTGAATGTGCTTGATGCTTCTACCCACCACACTTACCCTTGGAAGGGTAAAGCGTGGACTTTTATCCCTAATCCAGTGCTCCTCTGAGCTGCTACCTGATTGGCAGAAGTGCACAAGGCTGCTGGGTCACATTAGAGTCTTTTGACAGTCCTCACCTCACAGCACAGATTTTTAAATTACGAAGTGTTTGGTTGGGGAGACAGTAATGAAAGACTTTCAATTTAAAATGATCATGAAGGGAGTGAGGAGAGAGGTTAGGAGAAATGTCTTTACACAGAGGTTGTTGGTGTATGAAATGCTTTGCTACGGAGGATTGTTGAGGCAGAGATCATCGCACATTAGATGAATATTTGAAGCAGAGGCAGATACAGTGCTATGGGATTAGTTTTGTATTGTACAAATGCAATGAGCTGAATGGCATCCATCCCTGGTTCTATGGTTCGAATTCCTTGGATGAACCTGCAATAGGCTGCACATTTTGGGCTGGATTTTTGGCTCAGTTGCGCCCCGGATGGGCGGTAAATGGTGTTTCTAGGCACAACACTGACCGACCAGCTTTTACCACCCGGCCGGAAAATTCGGCTCATGGTTTGCGGTGACACGAAAGCTTACCGCCCCACCATCTAGTTTCACTGAGATCATGACGTCAATCGTCGAGCAATGCTCCGCTACCGCCCCGGATGCAAACTTCGGCCATAACGCCTCATTTAACGCCCACCCCAGAAAACATCTGAAAAACCAGGCATTCCCAAAATGCAGCAGGCGGTATTAGCAGCGGAAGGATGAGGCTCCTACATCACAGGTCACATTAACTGCAACGGTTGTGCACAGCACGCTGCATGAAGCTCCGACTTGCAAACGGCACTTTTATCTGCCATTACAGTATCCTTACAACTTAACTGAGTGAACTTAATGGGGGAATTATTAGCTTGACCGCATATCATGCTCCATGCTATTGCCAGGGAGCGTAAAGCTAGAAGAAGGGCTCTTGGCCATGTCAGCCCATGGATGAGGAGAGGCTGAAGACATCTGGGCAGGAGGACTTACCCCCCCACGGGTTTACAGGCACCAACGTTCATACCTCCAGCTCTCTGAGGAGCACTGTGTGAGAAGGCTGTGCTTCCAAAAGGAATTGCTGTCAGAGATATGCCATCTCCTACAGGCAGACTGATGTCTGGACTGCTCTGGAGGCAGCATTCAACATTCCCCTCAACAGGTATTTGAATTAATTGTGGTGTGCCATACCTCGGGAGCCTCTTATCAACAAGGGCTGACATCGACGATGAGATTCAACACCGCCTGCAGTGCGCCAGTGCAACCTTCGGCCACCTGAGGAAAAGAGTGTTTGAAGACCAGGCCCTCAAAACTGCCACCAAGCTCATGGTCTACAGGGCTGTAGTAATACCCGCCCTCCTGTATGGTTCAGAGACATGGACCATATACAGTAGATACTTCAAATTGCTGGAGAAATATCACCAACGATATCTCCGCAAGGTCCTGCAAATCCCCGGGAGGACAGATGCACCAACATTAGCGTCCTCGACCAGGCCAACATCTGCAACATTGAAGCATTGACCACATTCGATCAGCTCCACTGGGCAGGCCACATTGTTCGCATGCCTGACACGAGATTCCCAAAGCAAGCGCTCTACTCGGAACTCCTTCATGGAAAACGAGCCAAAGGTGGGCAGAGGAAACATTTCAAGGACATCCTCAAAGCCTCCTTGACACCTGGGAGTCTCTGGCAAAGACCGCCCTAAGTGGAGGAAGTGCATCCGGGAGGGCGCTGAGCACCTTGAGCCTCATCGCCGAGAGCATGCAGAAACCAAGCGCAGGCAATGGAAAGAGCTTGCGGCAAATCTGTTCCACGCACCCTTTCGCTCAACGACTGTCTGTCCCACCTGTGACAGGGACTGTGGTTCTAGTATTGGACTGTTCAGTCACCTAAGAATTCATTTTTATAGTGGAAGCATGTCTTCCTCAACTCCTAGGGACTGCCTATGATGATGATGATGATGATGGTGTGCTGCATGTTACACAGCTTGGTCATCATGAGGGGCCAGGCATTGCCAGTGGGGATTGCATGCCCACCTCAGGAGCAGGAGGATGACGAAAAGGAGCCAGGTGAGGCCCCCATTGGATAGCCACACCATCCACGGGGGAGGCAGCGTGGAGATGCTGCCGGACCAAGAGTCGCACGTCACCAGCTCATAATGGACCAGTTCTCCTAAATGGAGGAAACTGAGAGATGGAGCTACAAATGAACACACTATGTGGCCCCATCAAGGCACATCTCTGGTGAAATTTGGAATGATACCCAAGACACCAATGGCAAAGGATGAATCATAAATTTTACTGCAACAAAGTAACAAAAACTCCACCCACCAAAATGAAACCATACAATATACAAGGTTATATTATAGGGCACTGAACAGCAATGAAGTTCCTTAAATCAACAAATATAGCCCCAATTTTTGGCTGGGGCACAAAAACATCCTTGTGTAATGCTTAATTTTGTGCCCCGATCATGGAACCTCATTTTTTGCCGAATTTTACAGACAGGATGCAAACTTTTTCCAAGCGGTATCAGTATGCCTGCCAGTTCCCCACCGCCATTGCCGCCCCGAAATCTCAAAAGCCGAAAATCCAGCCCTTTGTGTTTTTGCATGGACAGCCTGGCCCTCTGCCACACATGCAGACATCTAAGAGGTCTGGCAGGAGAGCATGCATACCATACTATCTTGAGAGCTAACATCATTGTGCGAGTGCATTCCTGCCGTTAATCAGTACTGGACGGTGGTTCTGCAGGGCCATTGATCTACAGCAAAGCAGACCTAATGGAACCAGTCAGATCAGTGAAGGCCTGAGAAATGGTTGTCTGCAACCACTCACAAGCCTGCTGACACCAGAGGGGACAGCCTTGTTCATTCTGGTGGCCAAGCTTCTATGGCAGCATTTTGAGTGTCCATGACAGAAATCTGAGCTTCTATGGCAAAGTTAAGACTGTCCTTAGGACCTCTGTCATGGGGGCCTCCACTGCAAATTGGCCTGGAGTGGCCATATTCTGCAGGTGGTTTGCAAAGCCATTCATCGTAGTTCCGCAGATGCAGTTACTGATCCTTCAACTCATCTGTCATCTGCTGCACATTCTCAGACACAGACCTCGGTTCCTACACATACTTCTGATGCTCTGCAAGGACCCGTCTTTTAAAAGCAAGACCTGAGGGAATTGGATTCCCATCTTCAGCTGAAGGGCAGCATTTCTTCACCCTCTAGTCAGCAATGTCTTCATCTTCTTTATACCACCCCACCCCTCAACCCCCCGGCCCCACCCCCCCAACAACCCGGCAGATCCTCCTGCCCATTAGTGCCCTGTGCATTACCCTGTGCACTTCATTCTGCCTCGACTCTGTGCTTGAAAAATAATGAGTAAAGTTATATGATCTGATGTACAGGCAAAGATGGGTGTGGAAGACCTTGTTTCTTGTTCTTCCTCTGCTTCTCGTTTGTCAAGTACATCTAGAGGAGGGAAAGAAGAAAATAGGCCAATGAGGAGCTGAGTTCACATGTCCCTTTCAGTTGCAGGAGCAACAGAAGAGTTTCATGATCTTATTTGCTGGCAAGTAATGTAGGGTACAATAAGATGAGAGAAGGGTCTCCTCATTGCACTTGGACATATAGGCTCAGCATCTAGAGGAAAATCGGGGAGGGGGCGTAGCCACAAGGAGCATTTCGAGTCCTGGTATAATGAGCTGCCTTCTTCTTGAAAAATAATGGAAAAAGTAAGAATTACCTTTGTGTACCACAAGAGGCTTCCAAACCCAAGTGTCAGCAAGTAGAAAATGATAGGTGTAACAACAGGTGCATGCACCATGCAATTAGAATCTAGGTGAGGCTTTATTGTGGAGCTTGCATGTAAAGTAGTGAGAGAAGGAACACTTCCAGGTGAAGGCTTGAGGTGCAAAGGCTACTGTAATGTCTCCTGGGCATTGATGGTAAGCAATTTCCTCACCTTAACAAAGTGGCTACTGTAAGTGACTAACATCATTTGTACAGCAGATTCGGACAACTTGCTGCTGACTCCTTTACTTTGCCTGAGGCACTGAATTGCTGTGAGTGGTCTGGTACTGATGGCATTCACTGCCCTGGACACTTCCTGCAACTATTGCTGTGCTGTTTTCTTTCAGGCTCCTCTCTCTCCGGCCCTCAGTGCAGCCCTCCTCAGGCTTGCTTAGTGGATTCACTGCTTTCTTGCTCAACTCTTAGGCTCTTAGCCCTCCACCAGAACCTTACAGACATCGAGGTAAAGAAAGACTTGCACTTACATAGTGCCTTTCATGATCACTGGATGCCACAAAGCACTTTACAGCCAATGAAGTACCTTTGGAGTGTAGGCACTGCTGTAATGTGGGAAACGCAGCAGCCAACTTGCGCACAGCAAGCCTTACAAACAGCAATATGATAATGACCAGATAATCTGTTTTTGTTATGTTGATTGAGGGATAAATATTGGCCAGGACACCAGGGATAACTCCCCTGCTCTTCTTCAAAATAGTGCCATGGGATCTTTTACATCCACCTAAGGGGGCAGACAAGGCCTCGGTTTAACATCTCATCTGAAAGATGGCACTTCCGATGATGCAGCACTCGCTCAGCGCTGCACTGGAGTGTCAGCCTAGATTTATAATGTGCTGAAGTTCCTGGAGTGGGACTTGAACCCACAACCTTCTGACTCAGAGACAAGTGTGCTACCCACTGAGCCACAGCAAGCTAAATAAGTTGTACTACCAAGACAATTTTTGTTGGAATTGCCTCTTTAAGCTGCTGCCAACCTTTATATCCTGCAGCAGCACGCATGTTTCCACCCCTCCACTGGCAAGCTCCCAGGGACTTGCATTCTGCAGCTCGCCATAATTATATACATTTTCTTGATGCTGGAAACTCTGGCAGTGTCAGCCGCCATCTCAGCAGGTGGACTCAAACTGCGCTCCTCCATTAGACGAGCTGGGATTTCACCCAAGCAGAAAATCCAGCCTATTCTCGTAAACAACTGCTGTGCGAAAAAAATGGTATCAGCGGTTATTGATAACAATTTTTAAAAAATATAAGCAAATATTTACAAAAGCAATATACTGTGGATGCTGGAAATCTAAAATAAAAACAGAAAATGTTGGAAATACTCAGCAGGCAGCATCTGTGGAGAGAGAACATTTCAGGTCGATGACCTTTAAATCAGGGCTGGAAAAAGTTAAGAGATGTAACAGATTTTAAGCAAGTACAGAGGCAGGGAAAGAGGAGAGGGAAGGTCTGTGATAGGGTGAAGGGCAGGAGTGATTAAATGACAAAAGGGATGATGGTGCAAGGGAAAATAAAAGAAAAAAAGCTGGGTCTAGAGGAGCTTGGAAATGACAAAAGCAGAATCACTTCTCGTAACTTTTGTCTGAGAAAATTGCAGCAGTGTTTATTGATCTATTTAACAATGAAAAAAGTGAAAGCAAGTATTTGTTTCTTTACCACTTTTAAAAACTTCAATCAAGAATTCTTAATAATTCTTATTTTAGTCTCAATATATTTTATTAACATCACAAAACAGGACATACTTGATTATAAAAGAAAGACGTTCATTTCTATAGCAACTTTCATGACCTCAGGATTCCCAAAGTGCTTTACAGCCAATGAAGTACTTTTGAATTGTATTATCTTGTAATGTAGGAAACACGGCAGCCAATTTTGCACACAGCGAGGACCCACAAACAGCAGTGTGATAATGACCAGATAATCTGTTTTAGTGATGTTGATTGAGGGATAAATATTGTGAGAACTCCGCTGCTCTTCTCAAAATAGTGCTATGGGATCGTTTACATCCCCCTGAAAGGACAGATGGGGCCTCATTTTAATGTTTCATGCAGAAAAACAGCACCTCCAACAGGGCAGCATACCCTCAGTACTGCATTGGAGTGTCAGTGTAGATTTTATGCCCAAGTTTCTAGAATGGGACGTGCACCCACAACCTTCAGACTCAGAAGGTGAGAGTGATACCACTGAGCCATAACTAACACCTAGTTAAATGTTTACTAACCAGTTAATGTTAAATTAAGTGATATGTGCAGCTTGCTGAAGACACGTTCATCTGTAAATGGAACATTTGGAGAAAATGCCTTTTCCCTGTTTGTTTGCCCTGCCTCATAATGTCAGACACACTTGGTTAATATATAAGGTAATGCTACAATATTGCAATAAATCACTTTCAAAGCTAGTAAAATGTGTCAAAACTTTTAGATGATGTCTCCAAAAGATTTAATTTGTGTCCCCACTGTGTGCAATTTAATTCAGGTACTGTGATTCATTTCTGTTTAAGATTTTAATATAGAAATCATAGAATCATAGCAATTTCAGCATACAAGTATAAATGCACAATGCTTTGTGGCTGTGTAGGTGCTAGCTCCATAACAGCGCTTTCTACTCATATCGCCTTTCCTTTATTCCCCATACTTTTTAATATTTTTCTTCTTATATTTACTTATCTACTTGCTGCTTAAGTATTGTGATTGACTCAGATTCAATAGCCACTTTTGGTTAAGCCTAATAGTACTTATAAGTTCAAGTTATCTACAATATCAAATAACAGTTGAATCACCTAATGTACTCACCATGGCTGGCATCAGCTTGACTAAATTGCTAGCACTCTCATCACTGAATCAAGAAGGTTGTGTTTTCAAACGCCACTCAAAAGACCATGGACATATATTCTAGGCTGATATTCCAGTGCAGTACTGTGACATGATAAGGCACTATATAAATTCATCTTTCTACTTATTAATTTATTTAGTGAGTTAGCTCCCATGTGCCACTCTAAGAGAGTAGTGCATTGTCAGAGGTGCTGCCCTTTGCATGAGATGTTAAAATCAAGTGCCATCTGCCTGTTCAGGTAGATGTCATAGAATCTATGGAACTATTTGGAAAGTGCAGGGAGTTCCCCAATGGTCTGGCTAACATTCTACACTCAACCAATATAGAATTACTAAATATTTATCTCATTGCTGTTTAAAGGGATCTTGCTGTGTGCAAAATAGCTTCTGCTGATATTTATAAGGCACTATATAAATGTATCTTTCCGTAAACAAAGTATCGGAGAGAACTGCTGAGTTAATGTCACTGTGCAGCAGTAGGAGATATTTTTCTGAAGCCAGGGTTATGAAGCCTTTGGGACAGTATGGAGACAACACTCCCTAGCATTTATACTGCCTTTCCTGATCATGAAGTCCTTCCCTTTCCAAATGTTCTCGCTTACTCTCCTGAAAGTGGCATGTGAGACTTTGTGACTGAGGAGGCTATCACAGCTGAGTCCAATCCTATCATACACTGACATCCGCATCTACACTTTTCAGTAGGATTTACTGGATAGCAATCAAGACTCTTCCCCTCTCTGGCACAAGGGTGTTGCTGCCAAATGTAGCCTCCTAACTGCTACACTGCGTGATGTGAGCTACCTCAGTACATGAACTGAACCAAGAACCTTTTGGGCTGGACCATGGACTGCTTGATGGTGATAATGAATGCAAACAAAATTGATAAATATTCCATTTGTATCACTTGGCATCTCTCATTTTGAAGAAATACACAATTTATTTTAAAATTAGGGCGAAGTATAGACTTTGACCAGTGCTCACACTCTGAAGCAAACACCTTGAGAATTTTGATTCGAAAACACCTGAAAGGTATCCAGAACACACTCCACAGGTAAAACATTACATATAGAACAATCTGGTGCAAAGACCCTAAAGCAGAAGATCTTGCCTCTAATATAAATCTTCAATTAACTTTTCATTTGACATTTTTTTGTAATCAATATAGACTTAGTTTTGTGGTAATTAGCCCAGGACAATACTTGTGTCAGGAGATTAATAGCAGTTGGTGATTGGTGAAGCAGTATCTATCTGTTGAATAAACAGGGCATTTTTTTCAAGAAGCTCTCCTTATAATAGATTCCCATCCCCTCCAGTCGCTTTATATTTGTCCATGATACTGTGACTGAACGCATGTTCAAATCCTATTACTCCACTGTATTTTAGCAACTTATTCCTTCACTAAAAACTCAATGGGCTACACATTCACTAACAAAATCACTTCGCACTAAAAGTGATCAGACCATTTGTTAAACGTATTGCTTCAAAGATTGAGTTTGTAGGAACAACGTGGAAACCAGAGGCTTTTAGTATTCAGTTGCTCAAGCAGTCTATAATCCCTGTGCTATTTCTGAGCTGCTACTAATGTTACTCACTGTGTAGTAATATGTCTGAACAGCATGGTTCCCATTAATCACAGGCAAAGGGATTATATCAGCACACTTTACAGAATTCAGAAACATTACCCTAAAGTCTTTGCAATATTTCTGGGAAAATTAAATATTAAAGGAAACATTATGGTTCACAGTCACTTGAGTTTGGGATGGGGGGAGCAGACACAATGATAAAAGTTTGGTCTCCAACCAAGTGCAAAAAGACTATTTGAAAAATAAAGAACACATGGGCGCAGTTAACCATTCAAGTTAGCCAGCCTTCGACTATATTTGTGCTCAAGACATGTTTACTAGCATGCCTCCAAACTCTAATAATATAACAAGACCCTTGAGGTTTCAGGCTGGAACAGTTCACTGGAAATTTCAAGAGCCTTTTGGAAGTTGGAGAAAAAATACAACAGGTATATTGTCCATGCGCTGCGGATTGTAATAAGGGGTAAATGGACAAAAATGGCACATTCGGATGGGTGTTCAAGGCTAGGGACCCGCAACTCACCCCAAATACATATATGATTAAGAGAATTCTCTTAAGCTTAAGAGAAAGCTGACTTGCTTTGCACTTTCATAAATACAGCGAGAAAGTAATTGTCAACACTCTTAAAATTATATTTTAGTGCATTAAGTACGTAGGTGAAATACCCGAATGTCCTCGCGGGCAATTTAAGGACAGGCATTATTAACGTGAACAAAAATCAGGTTAAAAAAATTCAGGCTTTATCAGTCAAATTAGTTCATTCGGAACGGGGCGCGTGTACAATTATTGAACTTGCTGCCCGTTCAGTTTCTTAAAATGCAGCTAAAACTCGTCCCAATTTCAAATTCAGTTGCGATGCATATCGATAGACATTCACACACACACGCGGAATCACCAATCATTTATTCGCAATCTCATCCAATCTAGCTCGATTTCCTTAAAATATTGTGCTCCGTTTGTATTTCCCTCCGCTTCACAAAGAAACGAGCGAAACCCAGCACCTATATAGTTTTTGTTTTAGCCATTGTCTTGACAAACTTGTGAACCGCTTCTTGCTCTTACGATCCAGCAATTCCAACCCCTGCGTGAGTCCCTGGCCAAATGAAACATGCGCGCTTCAATTAAAACAAAAAAACCCAAACAACTGGCGTTCGAGGAGGAGGTGCGGGGGGGGGGGGGGGGGTGGTGGTGGTTAAGACAACCCCCTGCGATGTCCTAACAAGCGAAAATTAACCTGCTAAACGCCCAGCCCCTCTGGAAGCTGTCACTGTGGGTTTCTTCTTTTAGGCGAGGATGGATTGACGGACGCAGAGCTTGCCCCCGCCCCTGTCACTGTGCGATTGGTAACGCGGGGCTGGAGGGGGAGGGATTTGGCCGGTCCCCCATTATAAATGTACAACAGTAATAGATTCTCAGCACTCGGCGATCATTAATGGGACGCGGCGCTGAAATTTAGTCCGGGTGCTTTTTTTTGGTGGAAGGAGGGGAAGAGAGAGAGAGAGAGAGAGAGAGGAGAAAAAAAGGATCTGTATTTTTTTGAAAAAAGAAAAATCCACCTTCAAGATACACACAACAGCGTCGCTTTCGTCCCTGTGACTGACGGGGGCCAACGAGAAATTCCAACCTCCCAAGCAAGCAAGAACAAAAGTTAGCAGAGGAACTGTGTGAAGTTTAATTTATTTAAAAAAAGAAAAAAGGTGCCGTTGTGGTGCTCAGCCATCTTGATCACACGCCTGCAGGGCTAATGTTTTATTGCTCCTCCTTTTTTTTTGTGTGTGCTTCTAAATGAAGTGGACTGCGAGCTGTGTGTTGCCAAGTCTAAAAGAGTGAGTGTGGGTCGCTGTTCAGAATCTGATCCGCATGTTGTTCTGAGATCTGGAGCAAGGGGACAGGAGAGAGGGGGAGTTTGCACGCTGTGGTGTTTTATACAGAAGGATCTGCCTTGGGTGTTTATAAACTGTCTGCAAAAGAAAAAAAAACAATAAAGCAAGACCCAGACCAAATAATCAGGCGGGTGTGCACACGCCTGGGAGGAGGAGGAGTGCCCGACATGGAGTGCTACCTGCTGCAGCTTTACCTGCTCTCTGCCCTGGCTTTGCTGGAGGGGTCGAGCGGCGCGGCGGCCGCCAAGGAGCTGTCCTGCCAGGAGATCACCGTGCCCCTGTGCAAAGGCATCGGCTACAACTACACCTACATGCCCAACCAGTTCAACCACGACTCGCAGGACGAGGCGGGCCTGGAGGTGCACCAGTTCTGGCCGCTGGTGGAGATCCAGTGCTCGGCCGACCTGCGCTTCTTCCTGTGCAGCATGTACACGCCCATCTGCCTGGACGACTACAAGAAGCCGCTGCCGCCGTGCCGCAGCGTGTGCGAGCGGGCCAAGGCGGGCTGCGCGCCGCTCATGCGGCAGTACGGCTTCGCCTGGCCCGACCGCATGCGGTGCGAGCGGCTGCCGCGCCAGGGCCAGCCCGGCACGCTGTGCATGGACTACAACCGCACCGAGCCCACCAGCGCCGCGCCACACTTCCCGCCGCGCCGCCCGCAGCCGCCCAGCACGGCGGGGCCGGCCAGGAAGGACAAGCCCGGCGCTGGCGGGGCGGGAGCGGTACTGCCGCCTCTGCCCCCCGCCGCCTGCCAGCCCAGCTGCCAGTGCCGGGCGCCCATGGTGTCGCTGCAGCACCACGAGCGGCACCCGCTGTACAACCGGGTGCGGACGGGCCAGGCAGCCAACTGCGCCGTGCCGTGCCACAACCCGTACTTTAGCGCCGACGAGCGCGCCTTCGCCGCCTTCTGGATCGGCCTGTGGTCGGTGCTGTGCTTCGTCTCCACCCTGGGCACCGTCTCCACTTTCCTCATCGACATGGAGCGCTTCAAGTACCCCGAGCGGCCCATTATCTTCCTGTCGGCCTGCTACCTCTTCGTGTCGGCCGGCTACCTGGTGCGGCTGGTGGCGGGACACGAGAGCGTGGCGTGCAGCGGCGGCGGCGGTAACAGCGCCGGCCGCCTGACGCCCGAGCACATCCACTACGAGACCACCGGCCCCGCCCTGTGCACCGTGGTCTTCCTGCTGGTCTACTTCTTCGGCATGGCCAGCTCCATCTGGTGGGTGATCCTGTCGCTGACTTGGTTCCTGGCCGCCGGCATGAAGTGGGGCAACGAGGCGATCGCCGGCTACTCGCAGTACTTCCACCTGGCCGCCTGGCTGGTGCCCAGCGTCAAGTCGATCGCCGTGCTGGCGCTCAGCTCGGTGGACGGCGACCCGGTGGCGGGCATCTGCTACGTGGGCAACCAGAACCTGGACAACCTGCGCGGCTTCGTGCTGGCGCCGCTGGTCATCTACCTGTTCGTCGGCAGCATGTTCCTGCTAGCCGGCTTCGTGTCGCTCTTCAGGATCCGCCGGGTCATCAAGCAGGGCGGCACCAAGACCGACAAGCTGGAGAAGTTGATGATCCGCATCGGCGTCTTCACCGTGCTCTACACCGTGCCCGCCACCGTGGTGGTGGCCTGCTACTTCTACGAGCAGCACAACCGCCAGCTCTGGGAGCTGACCCACAACTGCTCGTGTCTGAGCGAGCAGCAGGCCCGGCGGCCCGACTACGCCGTCTTCATGCTCAAGTACTTCATGTGCCTGCTGGTGGGCATCACCTCGGGGGTCTGGGTCTGGTCGGGCAAGACGCTGGAGTCGTGGCGGGCTTTCTGCACCCGCTGCTGCTGGAGCAGCAAGGGCACCGCCGGCTCCATGTACAGCGACGCCAGCACCGGACTGACCTGGAGGTCGGGCACCGCCAGCTCCGTCTCTTACCCCAAACAAGTGCCATTATCGCAAGTCTGAAACATCCCCCTCCGAGACTTTCCTGAACCGATCCCCCTCCCTCCCCCTGGAAGATTCTCACCCCAGCCTCTTATTAATATGTTAATGAACTTCTAATGGTATCCATTAGTCAGAAGTGAAGGACTGACCAGAACAATGTACCTGGCGCTAATACTTCTAAATCTTAACCATTTATATGCACAGGACATCCTTTAGGTGTTAAATGTGGGAGGAAAAGGATTTTTAAAATAATTATATTGTGCCCATGACCAGAAACTTAAAAAAAACCTGTCGCGATTTATGTTGATGCAAGGAAGTCAATTGTTTATTTTTAATTGTTGGCATTTATTAAAATAATTTAAATGGAGGGACAAAATGGCGTACTTGACACAAATCTTAATAGTTTATAAGTCTGGGTGCATCGACCTGCCTTAAAATCCTGTTTTTAGTATCCCCATGTAATACGGGTTTCTTGCAAAAGTTGTATTTATATAATTATTTGTACTATGAACACAAAGCTGTAAATTGTGTACATAACAAAAGCGTTTTTGAAGTATATACAGAGTATGTAAATTTTTTGTATAAAAAAAAGTTTAGTGGTTGCCTTTGCCAGAGCAACCGAAATATTTGAAACAATTATTCTATTTTGACAATAAAACAACTTTGATTTAATTCCGTTTGTTACACACATGGAACTTTTATTTTCTGGGGGGGGAGGGGAGAAATCTGCATTTACTTGTGGGTAGTATGTCGAGGGATGTTAGTTTAGGAGAAAGAATGTTTTGGTGATTGTTGAACTTTTTACCTGGGTGCTCACTGGCTGAGTACATAATTTTTTAAACGAGGCCCAATTCAATAGGGTTAATCTGTAGGAGCGAGCCTTTTGAATTGAATAACTTTGATGTCTCGTTTCCAAGCTTGAAGTACTTCTTTCCCCCTCTCCCACTCTCTCTTCAGTTCCTAGTTTCCCTTGTTTTCAAGCCAGTCGGCCACCATGGTGCCTTTAAAATGAATTAAAAGGGACGTTTTTGAGACTTAACTCGTTTAAACGGGGGGACGAGTTGTAACAGTTAGTGAGCATGAAGGGAACGGGGAACAGTCTTTTAAACAGCTTTTTCTGTATTGTTGGCCAGACTGCAGGCAGTAAGGCATAGGCCTGGACATATAGAAATGCCCATGAATGCCCTACAGGTGGTCCTGCTCGCATAATCCCCCAATTTAAGGCGCTCTCCTTTGCAAAACAATTGCATTACAAAGCCCTCTCTTTTTTGCTCCTAATTGAAGCGATGGACAAGTATTCTAGACTACAAGCTGTAAAAAAATTCCATGGCAATTGCCTGGACTATAGTTGCAAGCAGATCAACGGAATGGCAGCGTTGTTCAGGCAAGTGTGCGTTCCTCATAAAAGGGCATTTTATTCTTTTTAGCAGTTTGGCTGACATAAAAAGAAACTATGCCCAATACACACATAATTTTATGGCAGATTAGTGATAATTTAAAAGTAATTGGGAAGGCTGCACATTAGTGCTGAAAAGATGCCCCCGGGTCCAGTATTAGACTGTCAATCAAGATAAGAGAGGGACAGTTAGTCCCATCTCTGTGGGTCAGTCCTGCTAATGACCAAGGCATCCATCAGCACTAATGCAGACCAGCGTATACTGGGGGGTTTTATAGACTCCTCAAGTTCATCAAGTTTAACAAGGCAATGTTAACCTAAAGCTGAGTATTTACTTTTCCTTAGTCTACCTGGATTATACCATGCTTTTGGTAAACGTTTCGAAAGCAGCCAACTTTACAAATTTTAAAAAAATGTTCAAATGCAAAAAGACTATGAATTCAATCGTACCTCGGGGAAACATCACAACTTTATAGTTACATGGAAAAGATGATTTACAGTTTTAAAAGAGGCCATTTATTGAAACCATGTCGAGAATTTACAATAAAATGTATGTTAAATTTCTCCTGGTTTGGGTATTAACATTTTTCTTATCGTTTTATGTGAACTGTAAAACTATCCAGTGCGCAAAGCTGCGTGGGTGGCGTGTGTACATTTTATCACATTATTTAATCAGAAAAATGACAGCGGAGTAAGTAAATACACGTGCTCAAGGATGACAAACAAAAGTCATCTTGGAACGGCGGAAGAGTGGAAATGACGGCTCTCTGGAAAACCCTTTATTTGTAATCGGCATGTTTACATTAAAACTTCCTCACCATCCCTTTAATAGCCCTTGGCTCTGGGGATTGCCGTAACGTGCAATAGTTGTGAGTGGGTCTTGCTGAAACTCGAGGCTGGGGCACTGGTGCACAGTGAAGGCGCCTTAAAGGCGATTGGAGTTGGGTTTCAAGTGTACGTCTTGACTCGTATTAATAAATGAATAATATTGTGTAAGCTGAAAGGGCACTTTTTCAATTAGTTTGAAACTAGGAACATGAGTTTTTATGGAATTACACGTGCATCAATTAGTCAAATGCACATCAACAATCCCATGTTTTTGTAACAGGAGAGAGAGGTGAAACATAGTGCGCTCAACCACCTTTTAGGAGGGGAAAACTGGAATTTCTGCAAAAGATGTTCAATTTATGTTCGACACATCTCTCGTTTCCTTTGCTGGGTGCAGTTAGACAGGGTGGGTGGGGGAGGGATTTATTTTCTTTCTGCACAAATTTTCAAGGCACCAGAACAAACTGGATTTATTAAATAAAATGTTGAAAATATCCCTCCCCCCCCCCCCCCCCCAAGGTAGAATAAGGCTTTGCAATCTTCCCACGTCAGCGGTGCACTGTTTTGCAGTGCCTCCCGATGGAGACGAGTCCGAGTATTTACATTCCTTGTTGCTGCTTGGCTTGACAGTATTAGTTTATGCAATGTAGGGAATCTTGGGAATGAACCTTCACAAAATCTAGGTCCAGCCAGCTGCATTCCTAAAATACTGTGGGACTTTTTTTTCCCCTTGTTGTGCGAAGAAATAGTCATGGTAACCGCTACCCTGTGGAAACGTCTACTGTAAGGCATTGAGTGACCTCCGGTGATTCTAATAGAGAATGAAATCTGAGGAGGTGAGAGACACGCCGACTTTTACCGAGTGCCCTTGCTGGACCTGCACACGGATGGATGTAATTTCAACTATGGGAATTTCTTAAAGCTGTAGTGTCCGTTTTCTATTGACCAACTGGTCAGGCAGATCCATCGAATAGAGTCGAAAGTGATCGTGCGCTGATATATTTCAGATTTCCAGCAGGATTTTGCTTTCTCTGTGCTGGGTCAGATCAATAACGTGCCAATGTTACCTGCTTATTGATTTGCCCTTTGGCAATGTTATTTGGAAGAATGGGGCCAGCTTTCACATGTATACTGGTGCCAGCGAGCTTCTCCTCACTACCTCGCACAGCTGTTGCGGCCGTCTCCAGCTGCCACTCTGGCATTAAGGCCTGGATGAGCCAAGCTTCCTCTAGCTTAATGTCGGCAAAACCAAAGCCATCGTATTTAGCTCACGCAAACATCTACATGCCTCGAAGGTTTGACTCCATCTTTCCTCTCTGGCTGCCCTCTCAGGATTAGTTAGAGCTGGGGGACCCTAGGTGTATTTATTGTTCAATCCTAAACTCAGCTTCCTCCCCCCACCTCGAGCTGTTACCGAGACCACTTTATTCCACCTTTCCCCTCCACTGTTCAAGCTCAATCCACATTTTTAGCATCTCGCAACTGGAATTTTCCAATATTCTCTTTTAGCTATGAGGAAAGCTTGGCCAGGCTGTGATTGTTTTCTTTGGAACAGAGGATGCAGAGGGGGAGATTTAATGGAGGTGTATACAATTGTGAGGGGTATAGAGTGGATAGGAAGGGCCTATTTTCCTTAGCAGAGGGGTCAGTAACCAGCCGGCATAAATTTAAAGCAATTGGCATTCTGTTTAGAGGGGAGTTGAGGAGAAATCTTTTCACCCAGAGGGTGGCCGGGGTCTGGAACTCACTGCCTAAAAGGGTGATAGAGACAAAACCACTCATAGCATTTGAAAAATTATTGGATAAGCACTTGCTGTGTGGTAACTTATAAGTGTCGTAACTTATAAGGCTACTGACCAAGAGCTGGAAAGTTGGATTAAGCTAGATAGCTCTTTGTCGCCAGCACGGACATGATGGGCTAAATGGCCTCCTTCTGTGCTGTAAATGTCTTTGATTCCAACCACCACACTACCAGTCTATCTAGAATGCTGCAGCCTCTGCCCCCGCCCACATTAAAGGCCCATCCCTCCATCACCCTTGCTTTCATCAAGCTTCTGGCTTCACAAGTCCCAAAGAACTGACTTTAAGATTTTTTCCTTCACTCAAATCCCTCCGGCCTCGTCACTCGCTATCTCCCCCCTGATCTATGCCCTTGTGCTCACCTTCATGTCCAGCAACTCCGGCCTATTTCTTATTTATTGTTCCTACCACTGGCAGTTGCTCCTTTAGTCTCTGGAACTCACTCCCTCAGTATCTTTGCCTGGCCACTTCGCGCCTGCCTTCAAAACATTTTTTTAAGACCCTGTTCTTTAACCATGCTTTGGCCGCCTCCAGACCCTCTTCTCCTCCCCCTCACCCCCGCCCCCCCCCCCCCGACAACTCCCCCCCCCCAAAAAAAAACTTGATCCACGCACCCTGTACGTAATGCATAGAGTAGAAATGTAATTGTAAATTACGACAAAAGCAGTCACAAGGATATACAGACAAGTATGAAATTTGTGTCTTAGAACCTAAGGTTGGAGTTATACTGCACTCTAGGCGAAATGGCCTAAAAGGAGGCGGGGGGGGGGCGGGGGGATGTCTCAGACTTTGAGACTTTGGGTAATCTTCTAAAATAAACTTTCACTTTTGTCTTGATACTCCAAATCACTTCACATCGACAAGCGACAAAATAACTGCATTCTTACTGTTCAATTGTACAGGCTGTGAAAATTGTAATTCGTAACATACCCTCTTAATATACGCTCTTAACATATCCTCTTAATATACCCTCTTACCACACCCTCTTAATATACCCGCTTACCATCCCCTCTTAATACGCCCTCTTAATATACCCGGTGCTGGGGAGCCGCGCCTGACATGTATTTATTGATATGTAATGTGAATGAAAACTTCAATCAGTGTCTGTCCCTTCTTCATTAGGGTGGGACGACTTGGGTCCTATGAATAATGTAAGCAGTAACTAAATTGTGCATCAATTTAGGTTATTGGGGAAAAGAAAGTGTCCGACCTCTCTCCACTTATCCCAGAACTGCACCCAGAACAACCCGGCAGATATTCTGCAGCTCCCAGGATACATAAAGCAATATAGCAGCTCACTGCTGCTGGTGACATCATTATCTGTGCAGTTTACTGTATCAAAAGTGCTTTGCTCATTAAGTGTCATCAGGTTTTGATGGAATTGTTCTGAAATATGTAGGTGGAAGGGGTTTAGGTTCAGATGACAAGCAAGGCGGTTCGTTTGCAGTTTTCAGGAGGGAAATTGATGCAACTGGGGACCGTCATTCCCGCAACACTGGTGACAATCCCAGTGCTCCTTGCAATACTTATTCCCGTAACTTAGTGGCCCTGAGGATGAGCTAAACCCATGATGTAATGTGAACGTTCTTTACATTCAGACACATTCCAAATCGTGTCACCCAAAGTTCAATACTTACCAAACAACTCAATTCATAAATAACCCAGGTTATGCGTTAAATGACACTCTTTCTTACATTTTGAGAGGAGTCACGTTTTATGATCTCTTCTTTCATCCTCCTAACCACTTCGTTAAGCGTTTTAAAGCTGGCGCTGTTTTATATTTTAATTTTTCTATGTATTATTGAAAACCACACTAAAAAACGTTCCAATCCGGTGCAGCACTGTACAGTCACCCATCACAGGCCGATCAATAGAGGCAGTTTTTTTGGCACACGAGCGGCGCAATTAGTTTTGTTTAAACAAGTTATAGCTACTGTCAAAATTAATCATGTGAAAAATGTAGTCGCTGTAAACATACTCTCGACAAACTTATCACTCAACAATGATGCGATTCTTTTCATGTAGTACATGGACGCCTTGGAGACATTCGCTTCTGACGATGTGCTGTGCAACAAGGGGCTAATTGTACTGTCTGCCTCAACATTGCAAGGCCGCTGGTAACACTATCTCCTGGCTTTAGCATATCCACGTATTTATCATTACAGTTCTCCCAGCAAATTATCTTTGCATGTTATGACCAGATGAGGGTCGAAGTGTGTGTTTCACAGTAAAGGCGCAGATTGTTCGGGAGCTGAAATAAGAAGACGGATGATTAGAAGAGGATAGTGTGTGTATGACGTCTTCGCCATTCCCATCGCAATTATGATCCTTCAATAGCGTGGTTCCCAGACACACACTGCAACAAGCAATTTGCTTCGAAATACAACCCGAGGGATTTCGTTCCTGTTTAGGACAACTTATATATATATATATACACACATATATATATAAACTGAGGAACGCTCCTGATATATAAACTGACATGTGGAATCACTATTTTGCCAACTCTTCTGGCATTGTGCCATCTCTCTGGTACTAAACATAACTGTTGAATGAGCTTCGCGCTTAACACTCTTCCTCTCGTAGTTTTACTACAATATGAACGATATCCAATCCTGCATTAGGAATTTCTTTAAAAAAAACAAATGAATCCAATTTCCCAGATTTTATAAAATTAATCTCAGTGGAAACCCTCCCCTTTCGCTTGCAGAATTGGAAATTGGCATCCAGGGCAAGAATGTACAGCAAAACAGGAGTTAACACTTGCAGGGAAGTAAGTGGAAAACCTCCTCACTTGACCTTTACGATGAAGGTTGTTGGGTTGCAGCCAGTACTTTCTAAATTTAAGGTTACCATCGCCCATAAACTTTTCATGGCTATAATTAGAAATACACGTCTTGAAATGATCTCCTATTGCAAGTTAAGATAGTTGTTCCAGCGTCCAATGTGAAGACTAGTCCGTAAGTCACAGCACAGAACATTGAAACTTAGAAGCGAGAAAACATAATGCAACGGTATTGGGTACATTACAAATAAGACGATGACTTGATCAAACCATCATCCAAGTGCTGCAATAAGAATCTGTGGGAAAATTTATTCCGAGCAGATAGGGTTGACTGTTTAGTCACTGCTACCATCTAGTGGCTACGATTCGCAAAGTCATCCTGTCCCAGATCTCCAGTTTGTGTTTATCCTTCCTGTTGGCTAATGTATCATAAGAGATTCTCAGTGAAATGCAGAGTTTGAGGAGCCGACATGAGGCAGGTGACTACAACCCATACCACCATGATCTGGCATCGTTATCAAAATTCTCATCGTTATTTTCAAATCCCTCCATGGCCTCGCCCCTCCCTATCTCTGTAATCTCCTCCAGCCCCACAACCCTCCAAGATGTCTGTGCTCTCTAATTCTGCCCTCTTGAGCATCCCTGATTATAATCATTCAACCATTGGTGGCCGTGCCTTCTATTGCCTAGGCCCTAAGCTCTGGAACTCCCTGCCTAAACCTCTCTGCCTCTTTATTTCTCTTTCCTCCTTCAAGACACTTCTTAAAACAGATCTCTTTGACCAAGCTTCCTGCCCTAATTTCTACTTATGCGGCTCAGTGGCAATTTTAAAAATCTCATAATACTCCTGTGAAGCGCCTTAGGACATTTCAGTACATTAAAGGCACTATATAACTACAAATTGTTGTTATTTTAATTACATGATGGTATCCTTTTTGGGGGAATCACAAGGCCTGGTCCCCAAATATCAAAGCATATAAAGTGTCGATTGGGATGAATGAATTGAAAGGATGGAAGGGAAGCTACAGTGCATGGAGCAATATTAATGATGTCTTTGGAGATGTCCCTGGATTGAATATTCTCCACCTCACACACACACACACACACAGGAAGGATAATGTAGATCTTGGAAGTTTTGTGAATGATGAAGATGAAGTTACCTTATACCAAATGAGTAAGTATGAAGTACTTTAGGTTGTTTTGCTGCATTAAAGGTGATTTATAAATGTTAAGTTGTTGAGTGGCGAGGATATGGTACTGAACGTATCACACCAGTGAGTTTGTAGCTCTCTTGTCATCTTGCCTCACAATGGTATGAGGACTTTCTCTGCGGTGGATTAAGCCACGTGTCCTGCTGTTTATCATAGTGATTTCCCCCTGTGGAGCACATCCAAAGAACTAAAGGTTCAGAATCCTCCAAGTAACCCACAAATAGAATACCGGCATCGGCTGCTGAAATTCGAGCCTGCTCACTTCTTAAGCTTAATTTGATAATTGTATGTTTTATTTGGAGTCACGATTCTATCCAAGTAACAAACCCCAGTTTGTTCCAATATTTCAGGTATGTATGTCTGTAACATACAACAGAATTAAAAGGGGGAAAACATAGAGTGAAAGTTTCTCTAGCATCCAACTCTAAAATATGCCTCTAGTGTAGAAACTGAGTTGAGATAAATTGAATTAGGTATTGTTAGGTTCAATTTTTCATCCAGCTATTGATCTAATAACACGCTCTGTTATATTGTTCTGATTTATTCCAAGTCCGAACACTTGCTTCATAAGTGTTATTTTCTTACACAAGACCTCACTAGTTATTGATACTTGGTAACAGAGATGATTTTACATGATATTTTTATACAAACTTGAAGGAGCTTTATGCCAGATACAATGATTTTATCTTAAAGATACACTAGAGGTAAGCACTATGAGTGGGAAGTGTTTATCCTGTGATGTGTCCCAGGCAACTGTTTTCACCCCCCTACAATTTCATTTCTAAACAATCCTGTTAATGGTTCCTCTGTGGAATTCTGCATAACATCCACTTGTATCAGCTAAAGTGCAGTACAGGCATTTTGAGTGTGGGGATGTGGGGGGCGGGGGGCGAGGGCGGAGCGGTGGCACATATATATGTACAAAAACTGTTTATTGCTATCATATATCAAATATAACTAGAGTTTTAATTTCCACTGGTGGTTATGCAAAAGGGGAGCAAATTATCCCCCCTAGTTAGCTCGCTTGTGTATTTATAGAATCATAGAATGATACAACAAAGTAGGAGGCCATTTGGCCTATCGTGTCTATGTTGGCTCTTTGGAAGAGCAATCCATTTAGTCCCATTCTTCTGCCGTTCCCCATAGCCCTGCAAAATTATCCGACTTCCTTTTGCAAGATATTGGGCTGGAAATTACGGTCGAAGGCTTCCCGTGGGTGAATGCCTCCGAACCGCAAGTAAACTCCACACCTATCTGGTGCCTCTGTACCTCCAACAGGCTAAGTGAGTGAGCAAACATTTGGCAGATGGAGTATAATGTGGGAAAATGTGAGGTTATCCACTTTAGCAGTAAAAATAGTAAAGCAAATTATAATTTAATGGAGAACAATTGCAAAGTGCTGCAGTACGGAGGGACCTGGGGGTCCTTGTGCTTGAATCACAAAAAGTTAGTATGCAGGTACAGCAAGTAATCAGGAAGGCAAATGGAAGGTTGGCTTTTATTGCAAGGGGTAATGAGTATAAAAGCAGAGAAGTCCTGCTACAACTGTACAGGATATTGGTGAGGCTACACCTGGAGTACTGCGTACAGTTTTGGTCACCGTATTTAAGTATGGATATACTTGCATTGGAGGCTGTTCAGAAAAGTCTCACTAGGTTGATTCTGGAGATGAGGGGGTTAACTTATGAAGAAAGGTTGAGTAGGTTGGACCTATACTCACTCATTGGAGTTCAGAAGAATGAGAGGTGATCTTATCGAACCATATAAGATAATGGGGCTAGAATCTCCACTTTGGTGCTTATCGCTCAAAACTGGGCATTATTTCCGGCATGGGTGGTAAAAAAGAGTTTTCAGATCGCCAGCTTCTCGTCCATTCTCAAAACACCTAGTTTATACTGTTGAAAATGGGCGTTACCGCAAGCGATATCAAATGGGCAGTAGCGTTAAATTTTTTGACCTTCTGCCGTAAAGTGTGGCCGTCCTTAGCAACGGCATGGCAACGCTCGATTCCCACGATTCTGCAGGTCAAGCGTCACCAGGACATGTGCAGAAGAGGAGACAGAGAGAGAGGGAGCTCAGAGGGACTGAAGGCGTGGCTGGGTGTGGTGTGGCTGCTTTGGGAGGAAGGAGGAGACTTTAGAGCTTCACAGCAAGTAGGCAAACAAAAATTACCAGCCACATATTTGACTGAATTTGCCCTGCAATGGAGAGAGAGAAGGAGGCATCACAGCACACTGTGGAGACTGACCCTGAAGAGAGCAGTGAGGTGGGAGAGGAGCACATTGGAGGCGGCAAAAGAACCAGGAGGTTCGCGGACGAGGCAAATGCCTCCCTCCTGCAGGAAGTCGAGTTACACAGGGAGGGTGTGATTTGACACAGGGAGGGTGTGGGAAGCCCATCCCAAAGGCCAACCAGAGGATACAGATCGAGATAGCAGAGGTGGTCTCGTCAGCAACCAATGAGGTGCCTGAGGGCAACCAATGCCGCAATTGATGGAACGACCTTGTGGGATCCACAAGAGTACATTGATTCAAATGTACTTATGTATTTATTTAATTTGATTTGTAACAGTCATGAGTGACTATCAGCAAATGTGAGGTCTAGTACTTTTACCAGGAATGGTTAACTCAAAGTCTTCGGTCATGGTGTATGCCTTTGGTAAAGAATGATAATAATCATAATAATCATGATTACATCTGTCGGTTATGTGTTGTACCAGTCTCTGTGACAGTACCTAGCAATATCACGCAATGATCTCATGCTATCTCGTCCTGTCATCTTTTACAGAAGAAGCTATCGATGATGAGGTCCATGCAGAGGCGAACTGGTGGGGGGCCATCAGTCCCCAGCGATATCACAGAGATGGAGGAGCGAGCGCTTGCACTCGTGGGGAAGTACCCCCGGACAACCATGGATGCATCTGCAGACCCTGAAGTAATGTCACCATTGCGTGATGTAAAGTCAAGAGATGTCACTCATATCCAAACAATCATATATGATAGATGATTTCTAAAAGTGTCATAGAAATAATGCTGGCCTAATGAAAATCATTGCAATGCACAGTGTGTTGATGGTCATGAAATGTGATGTCTGTGATGATTTTGAGAGCGGTGGTGCTTTTGTCGTGCATATGCTCTGTGTAGCGCTGGACTCACCTTGTCACCCTAGCACCCCCTTCTCCTCTAATAACCTCATTTGTGATAGCAGCTCAGCCAGCAGCGTGGCCCCAGGCAAGACCACAGAGGCCAGAAGGTGGGGGTGCGGGGCAGGAATCGGCAGGCGATCCTTCATCTGGTGCTGAGGAGCTCCAATTGTCACCCGTCAATCCTCTGGGTCTGTTCTCGACGGATGAGAGCGCGGACTTCGAAGAACCTGCATCGCCACACTCCAGAAGTCATTCCACCCCGAGGCCATCTAGTGGTCCTCCGGTCATTCCCGCCTCCACTCTGGAGGTACCAGCCCCAAGCACCTCGCCACAGGGCACCCCATTTGTTCCCAGGATGGCGCTGACCCCGCGGAGGCCTCGTGGATGCGGCAGGTCTGTTCTATCAGCGCGGCATGACAGCGGAGAGATGGTACAGTTGTCTGCAAGGACTGTAGACATTGGTGACCAGCTCATCGAAGCATTGGGGGGCATATCCCGACACCTGGCCACCATGACCGAGTACATTCCATGCATGGCAGAGTCCCTGGATGTGACAGCCAGGAACACTGCTGCCACAGGCCTCCCAGTAGTCCCCGAGCGCGGCACTCCAACCCTAGGTTCCACACCACCACTGTGAACAGATGAGAGCAAGGACCAAGATCCTGCTTCTGCATCGGAGAATGTTGCCCCCACGGTAGCCCCCCGCTCCCATACCCATGCAACCACCATATCTGCCTTCATCCCTCCCAATGAAGCAGCGTCTGAGGAGCTCCTCGGCCAGTCGCCATGAAGCGAGGAGAGGAAGGGGAGGGGGGGGGGAAGGAAAGTGAGGTGCATCTGCACAGGTGATGGCTGTGTTACATCTCCATCTGGGTGTATGCAATTTGTTGCAATGTACGGGGGCTGGGGACCACGCTCCTGCTTTGCCTTTGTATTCTGTGTCGGTGGACATGTTGGTGGACATGCTTGGTCTGTGCAGCAGAGCTGGTCTTCAGTTAGTCTTGGGTAATCCTTGCTACTGGACCATGACCTAGCTCTGTCAAGCCCATGTGGTGGCTGGTGTGCAACGGTCACCACACGTTAAAAAAAAATCCAAGCACAGGCATCTTCACGATGTAGTTCGGGATCTGGAATATTAGGTCCTTCATTGAAACACCTGTGAACTCATCCCTTTTTGGTATGGAAGCAAGTCATCCTTGCTTCGAGGGACTGCCTATGATGATGATGATGATGATGTTGAACATGTGATTTATGTCTGGTGGAAAAAGTGAGGTGTGGGCGGGGGTTGGATGTTATTGGCTGTGTTACTTATGATTTCAGACCAATGTTGGTATTAAACTTTTGTTATTGAACATAACCTTGTAGCGCATGGTCTCAGATTACTGTACAGTTACACACTGGTGATTCTTTACCATGAAAGGGTTAAATATAACTTAACATCAATCAATGTAAACTTTAACTGGCACGAATGTGATGGGCATCATTGATGTCTGAGCTGCACACACACAGCAGTGTGTCAGTGTTGTCACTCACATCAGCGCTCTTTCAGGCAAATCTTTCCAATATCAGCTCCTCATGTAAGAGTGGGATTTAACAAATGCCAGCCACACCGTTGGCATTCGTTCCAGTTAGTTTCACTTTTTGTGGGCGGTTTTTTGAGCGGGCGGTATTCTGGGCGATATGTGTGCGAGGTGGTGAAATTGAAGGTGGGTGATCTCTATGGCCGCTAATTTGGTAAATATGCTCTTTATGACAAAAAAACAGTGGGCGGGCATTCATATTGAATCTCGGCGTTAATTCCATGCGGAAAGTATCACTAGGTGATATTATGGGCATTGATTTTGCCCATTCTGCTGATTCCGCCCCCAAAAAGTGGGTGGGCGGTGATATTTTTTCCCGGCGTTAAGCACGTGGGGAAAGTAACGCTTGGCGATAAGTCACCTAAAAACCCCGTCAGTTTCCATTTTGTGCCAAAATGGGCAAGATATGGGCATCTTATGTCATTTCAGCGGTAAAATGAGCGTTAAGTGGGTGTTAAGCATGCAAAAAAAGCAGAGGTTCTAGTCCATGGAGGGGGCTCGACAAGGTGGATGCAGAGAGGATATTTCCACTCATAGGGGAAACTAAAACTAGGGGACATAGTCTCAGAATAAGGGGCCGCCCATTTAAAACTGAGATGAGGAGGAATTTCTTCTCTCAAAGGGTTGTAAATCTGTGGAATTCTCTGCCCAGAGAGCTGTGGAGGCTGGGTCATTGGATATATTCAAGATGGAGATAGACAGATTTTTGAGCGATAACAGAATAAAGGGTTATGGGGAGTGGGCAGGGAAGTGGAGCTGAGTCCATGATCAGATCAGCCATGATCTTATTAAGTGGCGGAGCAGGCTCGAGGGGCCAAATGGCCCACTCCTGCTCCTATTTCTTATGTTCTTATGTTCTTCGAAGACTCATGCCCCTGGACCTGCAGGCGTATGCCTGCGTAAAGGCCCACGTATCCCAGGAGCGCATGCGGTTCGCTGAACCAATCACAAAGGAGGATTCCCATTACCCTTCTGGGGATTCCATTTACATACGGAATACCCGTGCCACAAGCACAAGAAATCCCCTAAAAAAAACACACTTTCACAGCACTTAAATAAATATAACTCATCACATGGTCAAAATTAATTAAAATATAATTTAGTTAAATATTTTAAACAAAAATGTAATTTTCTGAAAAATATCGAACGTTTTCCAAGGGAACAAAAATAACCGAAATTAACTTTAAAGGTTTTTGCATTAAAGCATTAAAAAAAGTTATTTTAATGTTTATTTGAACCCCTACATTGGTAAAAGCAGGCGTAAGGGTTTGGTGGGAATTCGCTGGGCACTAGTTGGGCAAATGTCCATTTCCTGTGGATTTGTATGATCTGTCAAGTTGCATTCGGTGCATGCGCATCGCTGCGGAAACGCAAAACTGGCGGGACAGTCCCGACTGCATATGCTGTGCATGCGCAGTCATAGCCCCCAGAAAATCTGGGCCATTATTGAATCTGCTTCCACCGCCCTTCTCAAGCAATGCATTCCAGATCACAACAGTTTGTTGTGTAGTACAGGTTGAATATCCGAAATCCGGAATTCCAAAATTCGGAATGTTCCGGAATCTGGACACCAGGCCGATCCATGTCGTGGTCGCCCGTAAACCGGAAAATGTTCCGAAATCCAGACTCCCCCCACCTCGGCGACCCGACTTCGCCCCGTCCCTCGGTGGCCCGACCTCGTCCCGGCCTTTGGCGGCCCAATCTCGTCCCGGCCCTCGGCGGCCCGACCTCACTCTGGCCCTACCTCGTCCCGTCCCTCGGGTGGCCTGATTCACCCCGGCCCTCGGTGGCCCTACCTCCACCCGGCCCTTGGCAGCCTGACCTTACCCTGGCCCTACCTCGCTCTGGCCCTCGGTGGCCTGATCTCGCCCCGGTCCTCAGCGGCCCTACCTCCACCCGGCCTGACCTCGCTCTAGCCCTTGGCATCCTGATCTCACCCCGGCCCGACCTCACTCCGGCCCTCGGTGGCCTGATCTCGCCCCGGCCCTCCGCGGCCCGACCTCACTCCAGCCCGACCTCACCCTGGCCCTACCTCGCCCTGGCCCTCGGTGGCCTGATTCGCCCCAGCCCTCGGCGGCCCTACCTCCACCCGGCCCTTGGCAGCCCGACCTCGCTCTGGCCCTCGGTGGCCCGACCTCTGGCCCGACTTCGCCCGCCCCGACTTTGCCGCAACTTCACCCGCCCCGTCCCTCGGCGGCCCGACCTCACCCCAGCCCGACTTCGCCCTGGCCCCAGCTGCCCCCCTTACCTCGGCAGGCCGACCTCGCCCCCTTACCTTGGCTGCCTGACCCCACCTACCCCAGCCCAGACAAAGACACTCCAAAATCTGGAATAACCCGGAATCCGTAACAGCCTCAGTCCCGAGGTTTACGGATTTCGGACACTCAAACTGTCGTGCTTTTGGGGCATTGTGATTGAAGAGTCAGGAATATGAAAATGAGCTAGTTTGTGATGTGCGGGATTCTACTTGTAAAAGTTATTTACAACAACCGTACCACATGACATTGGCCTGTTGACACTGGATAACATCACTATGTTGATGACGAAGCAAAAGCTTTTCAATTTTCTCCATTTCTTCACTAAAAAGGCAGAGTTGTATCAGCAGTGCCAGTGCAATTCCCATTCTCTGGCCATCGAAGCCCAGATTCAGTTATTTCTTTTACTTGTGCACTGAAGTAAATTTTTTCACTTCAGCGTTTTTCAATTGCCTGGGAGATTAGCAAAGATTGTTTCTTCAGCGGTAGAGCAAAAAGTATGCTTTAAATTTAGAATGAGGGAGCTGACCTTTGCCAATCCTTCAGCCCAGCCAGTTCAAGAAACTAAAACCAACAGCAGAAACCTTTGGCTAGGCAGGCGTCAGTGATGACAGAGGGCAGTGATGGAAGTCATTGCCGGGTGCATGGCAAACAAAGCAGGCAGCAGCAGAGCAGTCAAGGCTAGGGTGGGCAGTTCAGAGTATCAGATGAAGCCGGAATGATACTGCGCAGGGAGCACCTATCAGAAAAAAAGGGTAAGCGCAGAGAAGGCAATAGCCAATTTCTGTGCGGGGGAGTTTGAACTTTGAGACGAGTGTCAGTAGAGAACAATGCATGTGGCGTTGCCAACATTCATGAATCCTGTGATTTTTGGCACCATGTATAAGTGCGTCACATGAGGAATTTAAAATGTGGTTTTCAATGTGATGAGTAAATTGTGAGCATAAATCAAAAAAGACATTTAAATCAACGGACTCAAGTAAATCACAAATGTTGGCAAATGGCAATGATAGATCTAGAATTGTTTTGCGAAATGATATCAAATAATTTCAAAGTAGAAAGTGCAACTTGCCAAGTTAGTCACTGTTGGTTGCTGAGAGTTTCTTGAGGAAGGATATGATGATGCCAATTTTGAAAGGGAGTTAGGGGTTGGGGGCTGCAGTTTCTGAGGAGAAGAACCAGTTACAATGTTAGCTAGTATGGGGCCAATGGTGGAAGATAGATAGTCAGGAGTTTAGAGGATATGTGGTCAAGAGAACAGGAGGAGTACCTCATGGACAAGATGAGCTTGAGGAGGGCTTGGGAGGAGATAGGAGAAAATGAGAAAATAATGCAGTTTCAGGGCTAGGGCTGGGAGTGGGGTGAACCTTAGGGAGGTATGGCTTGGTGAGCAAGTGGGTTGAAGAATAGTTTTCACAGGGATAAAAAGAAAATCTGAAATAAAAACAGAATATGCTGGTACTGTGCTTCTAAGGGTTCATCTTGGGCCAGTGCTGAGTTAGCTGTTTTCTGCTGAGCTGGTGGAGTAGAGCACTAGGGAGAATGCACAGTGAATTAAACTTGTTCAGTATGCTCAGTATTTCACTGTCACAATCAATTCAATGCCACTACAGTTTGAATCGTCATGATACAATGTAGGAATGTGCTATCTGGGTGAACAATTTTCAAACCTGCTTATTGTATTTCAATAATTAAAAAGTGTTTTCAAAATAGAAAAATTGGACCCCCAAATGGGTCAGTGAGTTTATCCAGCATGCACCTGAGCCACACCGAACAGGACAATCTCAGGATCAGCCCCCACCCTTTGCTGTGCTGATTGGTGGAGACCTCATATCCCAGGTTTGGAGTGGGGGGGGGGGAAGTTCAGCTGGGCTTCCCATTCCTGAGTACCATCCAATAATCTAGACTGGAAATGGGCATTTATCAACGTCATGTGAGAATAGGAAGGGAACCTGTGTTTGAATACTCTCCGACATTCACTGACACAGTTCACACACGAGAGATGGCCACTTCAGCAAGGTACCAAAGGGCACCTGCCACCCACTGAACCACACCACAGTAAGGAGTTAGCACCTTCCGGAGAAGAGGGGGTGGGGGGTGGGGGGGAAATTGAGGTGAAGATTATAAAAAACGATTGCATCTGCAAAATACATTTCTGTGGCCCATTCTCCATTCAGCCACTGGTGCCCTCTTGTGAGTAATGATGTTATTACAGAATAAAATGCAATATACAATTTTGGGCTGGATTTTCCGGCGCAGTCTGCCTCATTTTCGCCCCAGAAGGGCGGCAATGGTGGCGGTAAGCTTTTCTAGGCGGGTGACCAGGTTCCCACTTCTCACCGGGGTTTTTGGGACCGGAGTCAGCGGGGCGCAGAGCACTACCGCCCGGAAGAGGAGAGCTGGTGAGCAACATCCCTGGTTGTGACACTGGCTCAATCTTTGAGTCCCGCTTGACCCGTAGCGCCATGGTGTGCGCCCTGCTGGGACAGCCTGTGGTCCGACCTATACCGGCTGCAGGGAGGCAAGTAATGTCCACCTCAGGTAAGTGTGCTTGGTTTTTTTTTGCGAGTTATGTTGTGGTGGCCTGGGCTATGTATTGGGAATATTTTTGGTGGGGTTTTTTTCAGGGTTTTGGCTTTCTCCCCAGTCTTCACTTACAGCGCTCCGAGGCCGGCTGTTTAGCTCGGGATTTTTGCATTCTCAGCCGGTCTAGCGCCCGAAGAGAGGTGTGGAAGGCTTCCCTTAGCGGTCCACCCCACGCTCAGGGCCCAGCTGCTCAGTTTTGCTAACTGAGGCGCAAACTATGCCCTGGCGCAAACTTTACCGCCCCGCCGCCATTACCGCATGAGCAAAGCCGAAAATCCAGCCCTTTATTTATATTATATATAAGATACCAATGAATGAGGAAGGCCATTCGGCCCATCTCAACTCGTCCATCCAGGACTATTCTACACTCTTCCCATCGCTACATCTAATTGTTTCTGAAATGAATCCAGCGATTTTGCCTTCCCCACTTTGTCGGAAAGTCCATCCAAGTGTTGATCACATGGTGAAGAACCTCCTGATATCAATTGCTTTACGACTTTGAAGCTGTGTCCCCTTGCCTTATCCCACAGTTTAAATTAAAGATGTTCCAGATTAATCTTTACCACATCATTTACTATCTTACATACCTCTATTAGATCACTTCTCCGACACCTCGTTTCCAGGTTGAAAAGCTCAGCTTTTTCCAGTTTTTCCCAATAACTCAAATCCATGACACTGAGAACTAGTGCTTGAACGTCACCCTTATTTCAGAGAGACCAGTAGAAACATAGAAACATAGAAACATAGAAACATAGAAACATAGAAACATAGAAACTAGGTGCAGGAATAGGCCATTCGGCCCTTCGAGCCTGCACCGCCATTCAATGAGTTCATGGCTGAACATGCAACTTCAGTACCCCATTCCTGCTTTCTCGCCAGACCCCTTGATCCCCCTAGTAGTAAGGACTACAACTAACTCCTTTTTGAATATATTTAGTGAATTGGCCTCAACAACTTTCTGTGGTAGAGAATTCCACAGGTTCACCACTCTCTGGGTGAAGACGTTTCTCCTCATCTCGGTCCTAAATGGCTTACCCCTTATCCTTAGACTGTGACCCCTGGTTCTGGACTTCCCCAACATTGGGAACATTCTTCCTGCATCTAACCTGTTTAAACCCGTCAGAATTTTAAATGTTTCTATGAGATCCCCTCTCATTCTTCTGAACTCCAGTGAATACAAGCCCAGTTGATCCAGTCTTTCTTGATATGTCAGTGATGCCATACCGGGAATCAGTCTGGTGAACCTTCGCTGCACTCCCTCAATAGCAAGAACGTCCTTCCTCAAGTTAGGAGACCAAAACTGTACACAAGACTCCAGGTGTGGCCTCACCAAAGCCCTGTACAACTGTAGTAACACCTCCCTGCCCCTGTACTCAAATCCCCTCGCTATGAAGGCCAACATGCCATTTGCTTTCTTAACCGCCTACTGCAACTGCATGCCAACCTTCAATGACTGATGTACCATGACACCCAGGTCTCGTTGCACCTCCCCTTTTCCTAATCGGTAACCATTCAGATAATAGTCTGTCTCTCTGTTTTTACCACCAAAGTGGATAACCTCACATTTATCCACATTATACTTCATCTGCCATGCATTTGCCCACTCACCTAACCTATCCAAGTCACTCTGCAGCCTCATAACATCCTCCTCGCAGCTCACACTGCCACCCAACTTAGTGTTATCCGCAAATTTGGAGATATTACATTTAATCCCCTCATCTAAATCATTAATGTACAGTGTAAACAGCTGGGGCCCCAGCACAGAACCTTGCGGTACCCCACTAGTCACTGCCTGCCATTCTGAAAAGTACCCATTTATTCCTACTCTTTGCTTCCTGTCTGACAACCAGATCTCAATTCACGTTAGCACACTACCCCCAATCCCATGTGCTTTAACTTTGCACACTAATCTCTTGTGTGGGACCTTGTCGAAAGCCTTCTGGAAGTCCAAATACACCACATCAACTGGTTCTCCCTTGTCCACTCTACTGGAAATATACTCAAAAAATTCCCTTTCACAAATCCATGCTGTCTTGGACTTATCATGTCATCTCTTTCCAAATGCGCTGCTATGACATCCTTAACAATTGATTACATCATTTTACCCACGACCGATGTCAGGCTGACCGGTCTATAATTCACTGTTTTCTCTCTCCCTCCTTTTTTTAAAAAGTGGGGTCACATTGGCTACCCTCCACTCCATAGGAACTGATCCAGAGTCTATGGAATGTTGGAAAATGACTGTCAATGCATCCGCTATTTCCAAGGCCACCTCCTTAAGTACTCTGGGATGCAGACCATCAGGCCCTGGGGATTTATCGGCCTTCAATCCCATCAATTTCCCCAACACAATTTCTCGACGAATAAGGATTTCCCTCAGTTCCTCCTTTTTACTAGACCCTCTGACCCCTTTTATATCCGGAAGGTTGTTTGTGTCCTCCTTAGTGAATACCGAACCAAAGTACTTGTTCAATTGGTCTGCCATTTCTTTGTTCCCAGTTATGACTTGCCCTGATTCTGACTGCAGGGGTCCTACGTTTGTCTTTACTAACCTTTTTATCTTTACATATCTATAGAAGCTTTTGCAGTCCATTTTAATGTTACCTGCAAGCTTCCTCTCGTATTCTATTTTCCCTGCCCTAATCAAACCCTTTATCCTCCTTTTCTGAGTTCTAAATTTCTCCCAGTCCCCGGATTCACTGCTATTTCTGGCCAATTTGTATGCCACTTCCTTGGCTTTAATACTATCCCTGATTTCCCTTGATAGCCACGGTTGAGCCACCTTCCCTTTTTTATTTTTACGCCAGACAGGGATGTACAATTGTTGTAGTTCATCCATGCAGTCTCTAAATGTCTGCCATTGCCCATCCACTGTCAACCCCTTAAGTATCATTCACCAATCTATCCTAGCCAATTCACGCCTCATACCTTCAAAGTTACCCTTCTTTAAGTTCTGGACCATGGTCTCTGAATTAACTGTTTCATTCTCCATCCTAATGTAGAATTCCACCATATTATGGTCACTCTTTTCCAAGGGGCCTTGCACAACGAGATTGCTAATTAATCTTGTCTCATTACACAACACCCAATCTAAGATGGCCACCCCCCTAGTTGGTTCCTCGACATATTGGTCTAGAAAACCATCCCTTATGCACTCCAGGAAATCCTCCTCCACCGTATTGCTTCCAGTTTGGTTAGCCCAATGTATATGCATATTAAAGTCACCCATGCTAACTGCTGCAACTTTATTTCATGCACCCCTAATTTCCTGTTTGATGCCCTCCCCAACATCACCATGACTGTTTGGAGGTCTGTACACAACTCCCACTGGCGTTTTCTGCCCCTTGGTATTCCGTAGCTACACCCATATCGATTCCACATCATCCAAGCTAATGTCTTTCCTTACAATTACATTAATTTCCTCTTTAACCAGCAACGCCACCCCGCCTCCTTTTCCTTTCTGTCTTTCCTTCCTAAATGCTGAATACCCTTGGATGTTGAGTTCCCAGTCTTGGTCACCCTGGAGCCATGTCTCCGTGATGCCAACCACATCGTATCCATTAACTGCTATTTGCACAGTTAATTCATCCACCTTATTCTGAATACTCCTCGCATTGAGGCACAGAGCCTTCAGTCTTGCCTTTTTAACACACTTAGACCCTTTAGAATGTTGCTGCAAAGTGGCCCTTTTTGTTTTTTGCCTTGGGTTTCTCTGCCCTCCACTTTTACTCATTTCTTTTCTGTCTTTTGCTTCTGTCTCCATTTTGTTTCCCTCTGTCTCCCTGCATTGGTTCCCATCCCCCTGCCATATTAATTTAACCCCTCCCCAACAGCACGAGCAAACACTCCTCCTAGGACATTGGTTCCGGTCCTGCCTAGGTGCAGGTTTGTAGTGGTCCCACCTCCCCCAGAACCAGTTCCAATGCCCCAGGAATTTGAATACCTCCCTGCTGCACCACTGCTCAAGCCACGTATTCATCTGAGCTATCCTGCGATTCCTACTCTGACTAGCATGTGGCACTGGTAGCAATTCCGAGATTACTACTTTTGAGGTCCTACTTTTTAAAATTAGCTCCTAGCTCCTTAAATTCGTCTCATCGGCCCTCATCCCATTTTTTACCTATATCGTTGGGACCAATGTGCACCACGACAACTGGCTGTTCACCCTCCCTTTTCAGAATGTCCTGCACCCGCTCCGAGACATCCTTGCACCAGGGAGGCAACATACCATCCTGGAGTCTCGGTTGTGGCTGCAGAAACGCCTATCTATTCCCCTTACAATTGAATCCCCTATCACTATCGCTCTCCCACTCTTTTTCCTGCCCTCCTGTGCAGCAGAGCCAGCCATGGTGCCATGAACTTGGCTGCTGCTGCTCCCCCCTGATGAGTCATCCCACACAACAGTACTCAAAGCGGTGTGTCTGTTTTGCAGGGGGAATACCGCAGGGGATCCCTGCACTACCTTTCTTGCACTGCTCTTCCTGTTGGTCTTCCATTCCCTATCTGGCTGTGGATCTTTTACCTGCGGTAAGACCAACTCACTCAACGTGCTATTCTCGTCATTCTCAGCATCGTGGATGCTCCACAGTGAATCCACCTTCAGCTCAAATTCTGCAACGCGGTCTGCCAGGAGCTGGAGGCGGATACACTTCCTGCACACATAGCCGTCAGGGACACCGGAGGCGTCCATGATTTCCCACATAGTACAGGAGGAGCATGACACGTGTCCGAGCTCTCCTGCCATGACTTAACCTTTAGATTAACTTAAATTGGCAACAACAATGCTAAAAGTTACTCGCTGATATAGAAGAGAAAAAAGAAAAACTATTTACCAATCACCAGCCAATCACTTACCCCCTTGGCTGTGACGTCACCTTTCTATTTTTTTTCTACTTCTTTTTTGCCTTCTCCCTGTAGCTGCACCGGCTGGCCTCTTGTCGGCCTCTCACAGACCCCGGACTCGCGCCTCTCCAGTTACTGTTCTCAAGGTATGGTTTGAGGACAACTTCATCGGATGCATTTGTGTGTGTGTGAGTATGTGTGTGTGTTTGTGTGTGTGTAGTTGCGTTTGAGTGTGTGAGTAGTTTTGTGTGAGTGAGTGGGTGAGTGAGTGAGTGAGTGAGTGAGTGAGTGAGTGAGTGAGTGAGTGAGTGAGTGAGTGAGTGAGTGAGTGAGTGAGTGAGTGAGTGAGTGAGTGAGTGAGTGAGTGAGTGAGTGAGTGAGTGAGTGAGTGAGTGAGTGAGTGAGTGAGTGAGTGAGAGTGAGAGAGTGAGTGAGTGTGGTGTGCGTGGTGTGCGTGGTGTGCGTGGTGTCGTGGTGTGCGTGGTGTCGAGGTGTGGTGTTGCGCGTGCGTGGCGCGGTGCTGCGCGTGCATGGTGCGGCGGTGCGTGTGGTGCGGCGGTGCGTGTGGTGCGTGTGGTGCGGCGGTGTGTGTGGTGTGTGGTGTGGTGTGGTGTGAAACGGGAGCACCAATGACTGCAGGCTACATTTCTAGTGGGGGTTATGAAAGAGAAATCATGCTTGACAAATCTTCTAGAATTTTTTGAGGATGTAACTAGTAGAGTGGATAAGGGAGAACCAGTGGATGTGGTGTATTTGGACTTTCAGAAGGCTTTTGTCAAGGTCCCACACAAAAGATTAGTGTGCAAAATTAAGGCACATGGGATTGGGGTTAATGTATTGACGTGGATAAAGAACTGGTTGGCAGACAGGAAGCAAAGAGTAGGAATAAACGGGTCCTTTTCAGAATGACAGGCAGTGACTAGTGGGGTACCGCAAGATTCAGTGCTAGGACCCCAGCTATTTTCAATATATATTAATGATTTAGATGAAGGAATTGAATGTAATATCTCCAAGTTTGCAGATGATACCAAGCTGGGTGGCAGGGCGAGCTGTGAGGAGGATGCTAAGAGGCTGCAGGGTGACTTGGAAAGGTTAGGTGAGTGGGTAAATGCATGGCAGATGCAGTATAATGTGGATAAGTGTAAGGTTATCCACTTTGGTGGCAAAAACAGGAAGGCAGATTATTATCTGAATGGTGGCAGATTAGTAAAAGAGGAGGTGCAATGAGACGTGGGTGTCATGGTACATCAGTCATTGAAAGTAGGCATGCACGTACAGCAGGCAGTTAAGAAAGCAAATGGCATGTTGGCCTTCATAGCGAGAGGCTTTGATTATAGGAGTAGGGAGGTCTTGCTGCAGTTGTACAGGGCCTTGGTGAGACCCCACCTTGAGTATTGTGTACAGTTTTGGTCTCCTAATCTGAGAAAGGACATTCCTGCTATTAAGGGAGTGCAGCGAAGCTTCACCGGACTGATTCCCAGGATGGCAGGACTGACATATGAAAAAAGACTGGTTTATATTCACTGGAATTTAGAAGAATGAGAGGGGATCTCATAGAAGCATATAAAATTCTGACGGGATTGGACAGGTTAGATGCAGAAGAATTTTCCCGATGTTGGGGAAGTCCAGAACCACAGGTCACAGTCTAAGGATAAGGGGTAAGCCATATAGGACCGAGATGAGGAGAAACTTTTTCACCCAAAGAATTGTGAACCTATGGAATTATCTACCACAGAAAGTTGTTGAGTCCAGTTCGTTGGATATATTCAAAAGGGAGTTAGATTGGCCCTTATGGCTAAAGGGATCAGAGGGTATGGAGAGAAGGCAGGAGTGGGGTACTGAAGTTGCATGATCAGCCATGATCATATTGAATGGTGGTGCAGGCTCAAAGGGCAGAATGGCCTACTCCTGCACCTATTTTCTATGTTTCTACGTTATGAGGAAAATGTGCCTCTCAGCAGCTGCCTTCCGATTCCCTCTACAAATCACTTTCTCTCATCCCCTTTGCTCCCATTGTGTTCCCCCCCTCTCCCCTCCAACTTTTCACTACCCATTCTCCTGACTACCACCCCTTCACTTACATCACTACCAGGGGCAGACTGGCCACATGAGAAATCGGGAGATTTACAGAACCAAGGTGTGTAGATAGAATCACAATGATTACAGCACAGTAGAAGGGCATTCAGCCCATTGAGCCCGCGCCGGCTCTCTGCAAGAGCAAGTCAGCTAGTCCCAATCCCCTGCCCTTTCCCCGTAGCCCTGCAAATTTTTTTCCTTCAGGTATTTATCCAATTTCCTTTTGAAAGACACGATTGAGTCTGCCTCCACCACCCCTTCAGGCAGTGTATTTCAGATCATAAGCACTCACTGCATAAAGAAGTTTTTCCTCATGTAGCCTTTGGTTCTTTTGCCAATCACTTTAGATCTGTGACCTCTGGTTCACGACCCTTCTGCCAATGGGAACAGTTTCTCTCTATCTATTCTGTCTAGACCCCTCATGATTTTGAGCACCTCTAGCAAATCTGCTCAAAATCTTTTCTGCTCTATGGACAACAATTCTCGCTATTCCAATCTATCCACATAACTGAAGTCCCCCATCCCTGGAACTATTCTTGTTAATCTTTTCTGCACCCTCGCTAAAGCCTTCACATCCTTTCTAAAGTGCAGTGCCCAGACTTGAACACAGTGCTCCAGTTGTGGCCAAACCAATGGTTATAAAGGTTCATCATAACTTCCTTGCTTTTATACTCTATCCCTCTATTTATGAAGCCCAGGATCCCGTAAGCTTCTTAAACCGTTTTCTCAACATATCCTGCCAATGTCAACGACTTGTGCACATATACCCCTAGGTCTCTCTGTTCATGCACCCACTTTAGAATTGTACACTTTAGTTTATACTGCCTCGTTCTTTGTACCAAAATGCATCACTTTGCACTTTTCTGTAATAGATTTCATCTGCTGTGTGTCCACCAATTCCACCATAAGCTGCTGAGAGGCACATTTTCCTCATAACATAGAAACATAGAAACATGGACTATTACTATACATCCAAGTTTGTGTCATCCGCAAATTTTGAAATAGTGCCCTGTACACTGAAGTCCACATCATTAATATATATCAAGAAAAGCAGTGGTCCTAGTACCGATTCGTGGGGAACACCACTGTATACCTTCCTCCAGTCTGAAAAACAACTGTTCACCACTGCTCTCTGTTTTCCGTCACTTAGTCAATTTTGTATCCATGCTTCCACTGTCCCTTTTATTCCATGGCTTCAACTTTGCTGGCAAGCCTATTATGTGGCACTTTATCAAATGGCTTTTGGAAATCCATGTACATGACATCAACCACATTGCCCTCATCAATCCTCTCTGTTACTTCATCAAAAAACTCAATCAAGTGAGTTAAACTCGATTCACCTTTAACAAATCCGTGCTGACTCCACTTAAGTAATTCACACTTGTCCAAGTGACTGTTATCATTTCTAAAAGCTTCCCCACCACTGAGGTTAAACTGACTGCCCTGCAGTTGCTGGGTTTATCCTTACACCCTTTTTTGAACATGGGTGTAACATTTGCAATTTTCTAGACCTCTGGCCCCACCCCTGTATCCATGGAGAATTGGAAGATTATGGTCAGTACCTCTACAATTTCCACCTTTACTTCTCTCAGCATCTTAGGATGCATCCAATCCAGTCCTGGTGACATTTACTTTAAGTGCAGCCAACCCTTCCAATAGCTCCTCTTTATCAATTTTTATCCCATTCAATATCCCAACTACCTCCTCTTTCACTATGACTTTGGCAGCATCTTCTTCCTTGGTAAAGACAGATGCAAAATACTAATTTAGTACCTCAGCCATGCCCTCTGCCTCCATGCATAGGTCTTTTTGGTCCCTGATCAGCCCCACCCCTCCTCTTACTACCCGTTTACTATTTATATGCCTATAGAAGACTTTTGGATTCCCTTTTATGTTAGCTGCCAATCTATTCTCATATTCACTCTTTGCCCCTCTTATTTCCTTTTTCACTTCCCCTCTGAACTTTCTGTATTCAGCCTGGTTTCCATTTGTATTCTCAACCTGACATTTGTCCTATGCTCCTTTTAACTGCTTCATCTTACTCTCTATCTTTTTCGTCATCCAGGGAGCTCTGACTTTGGTAGCCCTACCTTTCCCCCTTGTAGGAATGTACCTCGACTGTGCCCAAACCCTCTCCTCTTTAAAGGCAGCCCATTGTTAGATTACAGTTTTGCCTGCTAATCTTTACCCGGGCCATTCTCAACCCACTGAAACTGGTCCTCTTCCAATTAAGTATTTTGACTCTAGATTGCTCTTTTTCCTTTACCATAGCTAACCTAAACCTTATGATACTATGATCACTATTCCCTAAATGATCCCCTACAGACCCTTGCTCCACTTGACCTCCCTCATTCCCCAGAACCAGATCCAGCAACGCCTCCTCCCTCGTTGGGCTGGAAACATACTGATCAAGAAAGTTCTCCTAAACATACTTCAGAAATTCTTCCCCCTCTCTGCCCTTTACACTATTACTATCCCAGTCTATATTAGGATTGTTGAAATCCCCCATTATCACTGCTCTATAGTTCTTGTACCTCTCTGTAATTTCCCTGCAAATTTGCTCCTCTATATCCTTTCCACTCATAGATGGCCTAAAGAATGCACCTAATAGTCTAAAGGCACCTCGATTGTTTCTTAACTCTAACCACATAGATTCTGTCCTTGGCTCCTCCAGAACATCCTCTCTCTCCAGCACTGTAATGTTCTCCTTAATCGATAATGCCACCCCACCTTCCCTATCTTTCCTGAACACCTTATATCCAGGAATATTTAGTATCCAATCCTGTGCTTCATTGAGCCAGGTTCCCGTTATTGCCATCACATCATATTCCCATGTGGCTATTCGTGCCTGCAGTTCTCCAAAGTTATTTACTATGCTTCATGCATTTACATACATGCACTGTAAACCTATCTTAGACCTTCTTGTATTTTCTCTTAGTCTGACCCCACCTAATATCTTACTATCTCTTACTCTAGTGCTATCTGTATCTCCCACTCTTTTGTGCATCATGTTTCTCTTTTCTAATGTTACATCCTGGTGCCCACCCATGCCAACTTAGTTTAAACCCTTCCCAGCAGCACTAGCAACAACCCCACTCTCCTTCTCCCCACCACCTCCCCCACCCCGCCCCTGCCGCGAGGATATTGGTCCCGGTTCTGTTGAGGTGCAACCTGTCCGGCCTGTAAAGGTCCCACCTCCCCAGAACCTGTCTCAATGCTCCAGGATCTATATCACCAACCACACATTCATTTGCTCTATCCTCCTACTCCTAAACTCACTAGCACCTGGCACCGAGTAATCCGGAGATTACTACCTTTGAGGTCCTGCTTTTAATCTCTTTCCTCGCTCCCCAGATCTGCCTGCAGGAACTCTTCCCTCTTTCTACCTATGTTGGCGATACCGATATGGACCACGACCTCTGGCTGTTCACTCTCCCTCTCAGACTGTTCTGCGACCTCTCAGTGACATCCTTGACCCTGGTGCCAGGGAGGCAACATACCTTCCTGGAATCACACCTATTACAGCAGAAACGCTTGTCTGTTCCCCTAACTATTGAATCCCCTCTCATTATTGCAGATGGAGTTAAGATGCAGATCAGCCATGATCTAATTGAATGGCGGAACAGTAGGTCATTTGGCCCCTCGAGCCTCTTCCACCATTCAATAAGATCATGACTGATCTGATCATGGACTCAGCTCCACTTCCCTGCCCGCTCCCCATAACCCTTTACTCCCTTATCGCTCAAAAATCTGTTTATCTCCGCCTTAAATATATTCAATGACCCAGCCTCCACTGAGGCAGAGAATTCCATAGAATTACAACCCTTTAAGAGAAGAAATTCCTCCTCATCTCAGTTTTAAATGGGTGACCCCTTATTCTGAGACTATTGTCCCCTAGTCCCCTAGTTTTAGTTTCCCCATAGTGGAAATATCCTCTCTACATCCACCTGGTCGAGCCCCCTCATTATCTTATATGTTTCAATAAGATCACCTCACATTCTTCTGAACTCCAATGTGTATAGGCCCAACCTACTCAACCCATCTTCATAAGTTAACCCCCTCTTCTCCATAATCAACCTAGTGAACCTTCTCTGAACAGCCTCCAATGCAAGTATATCCTTCCTTAAATGAGGAGATCAAAACTGTATGCAGTACTCCAGGTGTGGCCTTACCAATACCCTGTACAGTTGTAGCAGGACTTCTCTGCTTTTATACTCTATCACCCTTGCAATAAAGGCCAAGATTCCATTTGCCTTTCTGATTACTTACTGTACCAGTGTACTAATGTTTTGTGTTTAATGCACAAGGACCCCCAGGTCCCTCTGAACTGCAGCACTTTGCAATTTTTCTCCATTTAAATTATAATTTGCTTTTCTATTATTAATGCTAAAGTGGATAACCTCACATTTTCCCACATTATACACCATCTGCAAAATTTTTGCCCACTCACTTAACCTGTCTATATCCTTTTGAAGATTATTTGTGTCCTCCTCACAATTTGCTTTCTCACCCATCTTTTTATCATCAGCAAGCTTGGCTACATTACACTCGGTCCCTTGCTATTGAGGGAGTGCAGCGAAGGTTCACCAGACTGATTCCCAGGATGGCGGGATTGACATATCAAGAAAGACTGGATCAACTGGGCTTGTACTGGAGTTCAGAAGAATGAGGGGGGATCTCTTAGAAATGTTTAAAATTCTGACAGGTTTGGACAGGTTAGATGCAGGAAGAATGTTCCCAATGTTGGGGAAGTTCAGAACCAGGGGTCACAGTCTAAGGATAAGGGGTAAGCCATTTAGGACCGAGATGAGGAGCAACTTCTTCACCCAGAGAGTGGTGAACCTGTGGAATTCTTTACCACAGAAAGTTGTTGAGGCCAATTCACTAAATATATTCAAAAAGGAGTTAGATGTAGTCCTTACTACTAGGGGGATCAAGGGGTATGGCGAGAAAGCAGGAATGGGGTACTGAAGTTGCATGTTCAGCCATGAACTCATTGAATGGCGGTGCAGGCTCGAAGGGCCGAATGGCCTACTCCTGCACCTATTTTCTATGTTTCTATGTTTCATCTAAGTCATTAATATAGATTGTAAATAATTGAGGACCCAGCACCGATCCCTGCGGCACCCCACCAGTCACTGTTTGCCAACCGGAAAATGACCCATTTATCCCGACTCTCTGTTTTCTGTGAGATCGCCAATCTTCTATTCATGTTAATATATTACCCCCAACCCTCTGAGCTTTTATCTTGTGCAGTAATCTCTTATGTGGCACCTTATCGAATGCCTTTTGGAAATCCAAATACACCACATCCACTGGTTCCCCTTATCCACCCTGCTCGTTACATCCTCAAAGAACTCCAGCAAATTTGTCAAACATGATTTCTCTTTCATAAAACCATGCTGACTCTGCTTGATTGAATCATGCTTTTCCAAATGTCCCGCTACTGCTTCCTTAATAATGGACTCTAGCATTTTCCCAACAACAGATGTTAGGCGAACCAGTCTATAGTTTCCTGCTTTTTATCTGCCTCCTTTTTTCAATAGGGGCATTACATTTCCAATCCGCTGGGACTTCCCCAGAATCCAGGAAATTTTGATAGATTATGTTATGTCAGAGTCTCCGGATAAGGGGTTGGCCATTTAAGACTGAGATGAGGAGGAATTTCTTCACTCAGAGTATTGGAATCTTTGGAATTCTCTACGACAAAGAGCTGTTGATGATGAATCATATATTCAAAGCTGAGATAGATAGCTTTTTGGACTCTCGGGGAATTAAGAGATATGGGGATCAGGCGGGAAAGGTTGAAGATCAGCCATGGTCTTATTGAATGGTGGAGCAAACTTGAGGGGCCGTATGATCCACTCCTGCTCCTAATTCTTATATTCTTATGAATACATTTAGTTATGTTATTGTGAATTTCTGGATGAAAAATCGAATGCTTTTTCTCCACACTTCCTTCTGTAGTTTATGATATGGAGGCATTAGTTATTTGTAGTACCCTGGCTGAAGTCAGCTAATTTAAGGCAGAATGGCAATTGAACCTGAGACCTTCCTAGCTTTTTACTGGATATCACTGAGCCATTGGGGAGTCTGTAATGTGTTTTCAATCAGCAGCGAAGGAAACATTTAAACTTAAGTCATAACCCTACCTCTCCCCAGCTCACTGTTTGGTTTCAGATTTAACAGACAGGAGCAATCCAAGGGAAAGGGATGGATTGGCTAAAGGAAAGGAATGAGGTGAACATAGATTGAGAAAACAGGTGAAGGGGAGAGAAACACGTGTGAGAGTGGATATAGAAAGAGTAAGCAAGAGAAAGAAAGCAAGTGACAGACAGAAAAACAAGTGAAATAGAGAAGCCAAGTGATAGAGGATGGAGACAAGGGAGAAAGAAAAGAAAAGGAAGGAAAAAAGGAAGGAAGGAAGGAAGGAAGGAAGGACGGAAGGAAGGACTATGGGCCCGAGTTTGGTGAAACCTTAGACCAGTCCGTGTTTTGGCACTCCCTGGGTGGTGCGTGATGTTTTGCCGCCCGCTACCGCTGGGGCCAGTCGGGCACGAGTTTCATCGCGCTTTTGTCGGCGGTAGCGGGAGCATCAGGCAGCGGGAGTCAGCAGATGGTAGCGCGTGGCAGCAGCAGTGCGTGGTAGGTGCAGGCCTCTTGACTTGGGAAACATCGGAGGCCGTGCACCGCGCACACGCGAGATTTGGAATTTTAAAAAATAGTTTCTTTTGGCTGATGACATCACTTTTCCCGCGATTGGGGCTGAGGGCTCACCTGTGCATGCGCATAAAACCTCATTACTCACTTGCACCTGACAGTTGCAGAGGGGAGTGATTTAGAGAGAGAGCCAACAGAATCATCAGCCATCCATTTTACAAAGGTCTTGTGAATGGAAGAAAAGCTGCCAAGAAGTCTAATGGATGGAGGCCCAGAGCTCCCTGGTTTACTGAGGATGAGCTGGAGGCACTTGGTGCAGAGGTCGAGCGCCGTTATAAAAACCTCGTCCGGTTTGGTCATGGCAAACAAGCCCCGCCCCAATATAAACACATTTGGCGGGAGATTGGGGAGGTTGTGTCTGCAGTGGGCACCATGGTTCGGGATGGAGACCGTTATGTATAGTTACAATGGCGCGCCACAGGGGGCGCTGTGGTGGGAGACCCAAAAGTACCTGCAAGACAGACTATAAAAGGCTGCCCACCACACCTGAGGCGCACTCTGGAGTTACACAATCAAGGACTAAGGTCACAGCAGTTACTACAACACCATATTGTGTGGAGTCAGTGATTTGAGTGCTACATACATCACAGAGACCAGTGCAGGAAGAGATGGAACGATGTGGTAGCACCAGCAAGAGTAAGTAAAGATCTTATTGTTGCACTCTCATACTCTCTCAAAAAGTCTATGTGGCAGTTGTGTGTGCGTGAGTGTGTATGTTGCATGTGCAAACCGGTTAAAGCTTGGTTATTTCTGCAGAAGAAAAGAATAGCCAATGCCTCAAAGCGGTGTGGCACGTGAGGAGGCCCACCAGATGTCATTGAGGTGACTGACATCGATGAGCGTGCCTTGGCGTTGGTGGGTGACTACCCCCGTGCCACCACACATGGTGGTGCCGATCCTGTGCTACAGCATGGTAAGTTTAAACGACTCACCCGTCTGTGTTATGCCCATGTCATGCAAGGTCATGTAATGTGATGTAAAATGCATTTTAATGCACTGTGTGTCGGCCATTTAGGATGTGGTGATGTAGCAATGGTAGTCCTTGAAATAAGAATGTGAAATGTCATGGTACTCATGTCAGCATGACCAAACCCACCCCCCAGCTAAACACTTAAATGTTGCCCTGTACTTGCAGATGATGAATCGGACAGCACCGACCTATGCACCCCATCCACCTCTGGCACACAAAGGCAGTGTCGAACACCAACATCGTCCACCACAACGTCATCAGGAGCCCGCCACAGCAGTTCCTTCCGACCCCCACCCCCCCCCCAGGATCCCCCATATACACCGCATCCACCTCCGCAACCCACAGACACGACCACCAGGAGGAAGAGGAGGGAGAAGGCCCAGTGTTTGTCCCACTTTGAGGTCGAGGAGGTGGAAGGGGAGGACTCCACTGCCTGACATGTGTGCCACCTGTGCGCACAACATTGGTCTCGGGGTCCGAGTTTTTGAACTTCGAATCGGAGGAAGCGAGATCAAGTGTTGGGAGGCACAGGAGCCGTGCCAGTAAAGCCACCAAGCCACCTCCGCCCAGGATGAAGCATCAAGCAGATTATGATGCAAGACGGGTGGCAGCAATGCAGGAAATGGTCCAGCTGTCGAGGAAGAGCATCGACCTAGGCCGTGACCTGCTGCAGGCCATGCCTGGGATAGCTGCCAGCATCGCCACCATTGCAGAGCAGCATACTGCCAGTATGTCGTGGCTGATCAGTGCGGTGGAGCGAATCAGTGACTCTGTAGATGCCATGCGGCAATCGATGCTCTCGGGCCATGTCATGGCACCCCCTGATGCCATACCAGTGACGCCAACAGAACCCGAGGATGCTGAGATGCCAGCGTCTTCCATCTCACCACCTCCATTCTCTCCACGACGAACACAACAGCAGCGCCCCGGCTGCCCTCCTGCACAACGTAATGGAAGCGACGCAGTGAGGGGCAGGGGTGCGGATCACCATGGGGATGGCCAACCCATGAAGTGGAGAATGGGCCTCACTTGAGGGGGAGGAAAGAGGTGGTGGGAGTGGGTAGAAGGTTGGGTTTTGGTCTTGGTGATGTTGGTAAATCTTGTTCATGTTGTTGGTGTCTCAGATGATTCCTTTTGATGGTTAATTTACTGGTTTTGAAATTATCTCAAATATTTTGCTTCACGTGTTTGCATGTTCTGTCACTGTTGAATCTGTACAATTCAATACAGAAACATTTTTGAACAACTCTTAGTCAGTGTTTCACTTTTAGATAATGTGGGGTATGTGCTGAGAAACATTCAAATGTACTGGTGTCTGAGCAATATCTTGCCGTACCCATATGATGCGACTCTTTAATGGGTCCTGACATCACGTAACTTACCTACGACAAGGATCACCAATGCAGGATGGGTGCCAATAAATGACAGATAGTTGCAGAACTTGTGGGCCAGACATTATGGCTGGCATTTGAGTCTACATTTGTTTAGGTGCCACATCGCCGAATCCCACCCTGAACATTACATGTTATTCAGTCACATTATACCAGTCGATTTTATAATATATACAGTTCCATCTTCTGTAGTTGAGCTCATGTTGTTCTCAGGATCACATCCTGCCACTTGAGAGAAACTTACAGGATTTCATTATTGCCTGTATACTTACAGCTGGAGCTCTGGGCCCTGGAACATCGAGGGCGAAGGTGTGGCGAATGAGGGTACGGGACCCAGTAGAGCCGAGGGCCCAGGGGCAGCACAGGCCAGCCCACGCTGCAATATGTGTGGGCACTAGGTCCGTGCAGCAGAGCAGTTCTCCAATCGTCTTGGTTAATCCTTGCCACTCGATAAAGGCCTAGCTCTGTCAAGCCCATGTGGTGGCTGATGTGCAACGGTCACCACGCATTAAAAAAAATCCACGCACAGGCATCTTCCACCCCCTCAATTGGAGTTCAGGACTGGAACATCGGGTCCTTCATTGAAACATCTGTGAACTCATGTGGAAGCAAGTCATCCTGGGACCGCCTATGATGCTGGGTATACTTTGAGATGAGCTCATACCATCTGTAGACTCACATTGTGTCACTAAATCTGTTCTGTCTGCAAGGGAATCAAGACCCTTATAGCACAAGTCCATAGAGCCTTTACTGTATTTCGCACCTCATTTCCACTTTGTATCCCACATCTGCCCTTCAACGGAGCACTTTCACTTTTCACTTAAATATGTAAACTTTTTCTGAGCAGTTTCAATTCCATCTGTAAAATCTTTCGGACCAGTTTCAATTCCATCTGTAAGGTCTTTCTGAGGGTGGGACAGCAATAGTGATAGGGGATTCGATTGTAAGGGGAATAGATAGGCGTTTCTGCAGCCGCAACCGAGACTCCAGGATGGTATGTTGCCTCCCTGGTGCAAGGGTCAAGGATGTCGCGGAGCAGGTGCAGGATATTCTGAAAATGGAGGGTGAACAGCCAGTTGTCATGGTGCACATTGGTACCAACGATATAGGTAAAAAAAGGGATGAGGTCCTACGAGACGAATTTAAGGAGCAAGGAGCTAAATTAAAACATAGGACCTCAAAAGCCGTAATCTCGGGATTGCTACTAGTGCCACGTGCTAGTCAGAGTAGGAATCGCAGGACAGCTCAGATGAATACGTGGCTTGAGCAGTGGTGCAGCAGGGAGGGATTCAAATTCCTGGGGCATTGGAACCGGTTCTGGGGGAGGTGGGACCAGTACAAACCGGACAGTCTGCACCGAGGCAGGACCAAAACCAATGTCCAAGGGGGAGTGTTTGCTAGTGCTTTTGGGGAGGAATTAAACTAATATGGCAGGGGGATGGGAACCAATGAAGGGAGACAGAGGGAAACAAAAATGAGACAAAAGCAAAAGACAGAAAGGAGATGAGTAAAAGTGGAGGGCAAAGAAACCCAAGGCAAAAAACAAAAAGGGCCACTGAATATAAAGGGGCTGCAGGAGGGGTCAAAACTAAAAATCATGGTTTAAAAACTAGTATTAAAACACTTTACCTAAACGCACGCAGCATTCGAAATAAAGTAAATGAGTTGACGGCACAAATCATTACAAATGGGTATGATTTCGTGGCTATTACAGAAACGTGGTTGCAGGGTGGCCAAGACTGGGAATTAAACATACAGGGGTATCTGATGATTCGGATAGACAAGAAGGGAAAGGAGGTGGGGTAGCTCTGTTAATAAAGGACAGTTGTGAGAGACGATATTGGCTCGAATGAACAAAATGTTGAATCATTGTGGGTGGAGATTAGAGATAGTAAGGGGAAAAAGTCACTGGTGGGCATAGTTTATAGGCCCCCAAATAATAACTTCACGGTGGGGCGGGCAATAATCAAGGGAATAATGGAGGCATGTGAAAAAGGAACGGCAGTAATCATGGGGGATTTTAACCTACATATCGATTGGTCAAATCAAATCGCACGGGGTAGCCTGGAGGAGGAATTCATAGAATGCATACGGGATTGTTTCTTAGAACAGTATGTTACAGAACCTACAAGGGAGCAAGCGATCTTAAATCTGGTCCTGTGTAATGAGACAGGAATAATAAACAATCTCCTAGTAAAAGATTCTCTCGGAATGGGTGATCACAGTATGGTTGAATTTGTAATACAGATTGAGGGTGAGGAAGTAATGTCTCAAACGAGCGTACTATGCTTAAACAAAGGGGACTACAGTGGGATGAGGGCAGAGTTGGCTAAAGTAGACTGGAAACACAGACTAAACGGTGGCACAATTGAGGAACAGTGGAGGACTTTTAAGGAGCTCTTTCATAGTGCTCAACAAAATTATATTCCAGTGAAAAAGAAGGGCGGTAAGAGAAGGGATAACCAGCCGTGGATAACCAAGGAAATAAAGGAGAGTATCAAATTAAAAACCAATGCATATAAGGTGGCCAAGGTTAGTGGGAAACAAGAATATTGGGAAAATTTTAAACAACAGCAAAGAATGACTAAGAAAGCAATAAAGGAAAGATAGATTACGAAGGTAAACTTGCGCAAAACATAAAAACAGATAGTAAAAGCTTTTACAGATATATTAAATGGAAAACAGTGACTAAAGTAAATGTTGGTCCCTTAGAAGATGAGAAGGGGGATTTAATAATGGGAAATGTGGAAATGGCTGAGACCTTAAACAATTATTTTGCTTCGGTCTTCACAGTGGAAGACACAAAAACCATGCCAAAAATTGCTGGTCACGGGAATGTGGGAAGGGAGGACCTTGAGATAATCACTATCACTAGGGGGGTAGTGCTGGACAGGCTAATGGGACTCAAGGTAGACAATTCTCCTGGTCTTGATGAAATGCATCCCAGGGTATTAAAAGAGATGGCGGAAGTTATAGCAGATGCATTCGTTATAATCTACCAAAATTCTCTGGACTCTGGGGAGGTACCAGGGGATTGGAAAGCAGCTAATGTAACGCCTCTGTTTAAAAAAGGGGGCAGACAATAGGCCGGTTAGTTTAACATCTATAGTGGGGAAAATGCTTGAAACTATCATTAAGGAAGAAACAGCGGGACATCTCGATAGGAATAGTGCAATCAAGCAGACGCAGCATGGATTCATGAAGGGGAAATCATGTTTAACTAATTTACAGGAATTCTTTGAGGATATAACGAGCATGGTGAATAGAGGTGTACCGATGGATGTGGTGCATTTAGATTTCCAAAAGGCATTCGATAAGGTGCCACACAAAAGGTTACTGCAGAAGATAAAGGTACGCGGAGTCAGAGGAAATGTATTAGCATGGATAGAGAATTGGCTGGCTAACAGAAAGCAGAGAGTCGGGATAAATGGGTCCTTTTCGGGTTGGAAATCGGTGGTTAGTGGTGTGCCACAGGGATCGATGCTGGGACCACAACTGTTTACAATATACATAGATGACCTGGAAGAGGGGATAGAGTGTAGTGCAACAAAATTTGCAGATGACACAAAGATTAGTGGGAAAGCGGGTTGTGTAGAGGACAGAGAGAGGCTACAAAGAGATTTAGATAGGTTAAGCGAATGGGCTAAGGTTTGACAGATGGAATACAATGTCGGAAAGTGTGAGGTCATCCACCTTGCGAAAAAAAACAGTAAAAGGGAATATTATTTGAATGGGGAGAAATTACAACATGCTGCGGCGCAGAGGGACCTGGGGGTCCTTGTGCATGAAACGCTTTTTGGAGTTTACCTGTAAAACATAAAACATTAAATCGTGCCACCCGCCCTGGATGACACAGCAGTCATTTACAAGGCCCTTTTTTTCTTTTTTGTGGTTTTTTTTGTTTGTTTTTTTTTGGGCGCTAAAATCACATTTTTTCCAGTACCCCCTATAAAAGGTGAGGGGGACACTAAAAGCACCGGCAATTAAAACAAATTAAACTTTAAAACGTAAAATCAAATTAAAATTTGGTTGCCGGGCGTGATGATGCACTCCAGTCCCTCCGGTGCCCACCTCTCGCGGAAGGCCGCGAGCGTACCGGTGGACACCGCGTGCTCCATCTCCAAGGACACCCTGGACCGGATGTAAGAGCGGAAGAGAGGCAGGCAGTCAGGTTGAACGACCCCCTCGACTGCCCGCTGCCTGGACCGGCTGATGGCACCCTTGGCCGTGCCCAGGAGCAGTCCTACGAGGAGGCCCTCGGACCTACCCGCTCCCCTCCGCACAGGGTGCCCAAAGATCAGGAGAGTGGGACTGAAGTGCAGCCAGAATTTCAGGAGCAGCCCCTTTAGATAATGAAACAGGGGCTGCAACCTCGTGCACTCAGTAAAAACATGGAACACGGACTCCTCCAGACCGCAGAAATTGCAGGCGGCCTGGGAGTCCATAAACCGGCTTAAAAATTTGTTGCACGGCACTGCTCCGTGCACCACCCTCCAGGCCAAGTCCCCGACGAATAGTGGGAGGACCCCTGCGTAGAGTGCCCTCCATCGGGGACCCCCGCCTCCTCCAGACGGCAAGATGGTACGCCATGGCGTGTCCGGACGGCCGGCGAGGATGGCAAAGTTGAGAGTGTGCAGGAGCAGCCCATACAGGAAACCCCTCCGCGCAGAACTGAAAGGCACGGAGGGGATTTCCCCGAGGCGGCTCAAGTTGTGAGGCGCCGGCCCCCGAGGGAGGTTCCGGGATTTGGCGCCAATGAGGAATTCCGTCCGGACGGGGGTCAGTTCGGACGGGATCTCCCCACGTGCTTGAGCCTCCTTGATGCACCTAACAGAGTCAGGGCCCAAAGCTGTTTTTAGCGACTCGATGGCTTCGGCTGCGTGGCGGACGTCGGCTGAATTTAGGCGCCGCGCCAGCGTGCCTGGCGCCATCCAGCCCGCTCCTCCGCCATCGAGCAGGTCCCTGACCCTGGTCACCTCACCAGCCACAGCCCTCTCTTCCGACCGCCACATAAAACCTCGGTCGTGGAGGTATGGATTCCCGAGCAGCGGCTCCTGCAGGACAGCCGTCACTCCAGCCGGCGGAGAGCTGCGCTTGATGGAGACTTTGTTCCAGACCCTGATGAGGTCCCTGTAAAAGACAGGCAGCTCCTGGAGGGTGGTCCTGACACCCCCCAAGTTCACAAACAGGAGCTGCGTGTCGTAGTTGAGGTCGCGCTGCTGGCGGAAGAAATACGTCGCCAGAGCACACCACCTAGGAGGGGGCTCGACGTAAAGGTATCTCTGCAGGGTCTGAAGACGGAAAGTCGCGAGCTGGGCGCTGATGCACACCAACGACTGACCGCCCTCCTCAAGCGGGAGACTCAAGACCGCAGCAGAGACCCAGTGCTTCCTGTTGTTCCAGAAGAAGTCCACCAGCTTCTTCTGTATCTTGGCGACAAACGCAGGGGGAGGGGTCAAAGTGACCAGCCGGTACCACAACATTGCGGCCACCAGCTGGTTTATGACTAGCGCTCGACACCTGTAGGACAGCACTCGGAGCAGTCCTGTCCAGCGCCCTAGGCGAGCGGCGACCTTGGCCTCCAGCTCCTGCCAGTTCGCCGGCCAGGCTCCCTCGTCGGGGCTAAGGTAGACTCCCAGATAGAGCAGATGGGTCGTGCTCCTGGCAAAAGGCCTGAGCTCCTCCGGCAGGGAGTCCCAAAAAGTTAGTTTGCAGGTGCAGCAGGTAATCAGGAAGACGAATAGAATGTTGGCCTTCATTGTGAGAGGGATGGAGTACAAAAGCAGGGAGGTCCTGCTGCAACTGTATAGGGTATTGGTGAGGCCGTACCTGGAGTACTGCGTGCAGTTTTGGTCACCTTACTTAAGGAAGGATATACTAGCTTTGGAGGGGGTACAGAGACGATTCACTAGGCTGATTCCCGAGATGAGGGGGTTACCTTATGATGATAGATTGAGTAGACTGTGTCTTTACTCGTTGGAGTTCAGAAGGATGAGGGGTGATCTTATAGAAACATTTAAAATAATGAAAGGGATAGACAAGATAGAGGCAGAGAGGTTGTTTCCACTGGTCTAGAACTAGGAGGCACAGCCTCAAAATACGGGGGAGCCAATTTAAAACTGAGTTGAGAAGAAACTTCTTCTCCCAGAGGGTTGTGAATCTGTGGAATTCTCTGCCCAAGGAAGCAGTTGAGGCTAGCTCATTGAATGTATTCAAATCACAGATAGATGGATTTTTAACCAATAAGGGAATTAAGGGTTACGGGGAGCGGGCGGGTAAGTGGAGCTGAGTCCACGGCCAGATCAGCCATGATCTTGTTGAATGGCGGAGCAGGCTCGAGGGGCTAGATGGCCTACTCCTGTTCCTAATTCTTATGTTCTTATGTTCTAATAATGCTACAGCATATATATCTGAACCGGGATATGCTGCACTGGACCACTCTGCGCGATTGTCCCTACCATCCGATTTACAGCCAGGTAAGACCACCTTTTTCCCAGCGGTCATTCTGGCGGGCGTTAGCAGGATCTTAGAAGATCCTAACCACCAAACTTGCATTTTTGGAGACTTCGGCATGGGCGAGCAGTATGCACTACCGCCGGTGGTACTTCCCCGATGAAACTCCTGCCAGCGGTCCCTGAGGATTTTCCTCAAAAATATCTTTTTTAGGCGGTACCTCGGCGGCTGTGCGTGGTAGTGGGCGGTAGATTGACCAAACTCCAGCCCTTGGATTTAACTAAAGCCTTTCTTGACCACCAGATGTCTCAAAGCGCTTTACATCCAATTAAGTACTTTTGAAGTGTAGTAACTATTGTAATGTAGGAAACGCGGCAGCCAATTTTCGCATAGCAAGCTCCCACAAACAGCAATGCGATAATGACCAGATAATCTGTCTATTTGTTATATTGATTGAGAGATAGATATCGGCCAGGACATCGGGCATAAATCCCCTGCCCTTCTTTGAAATAGTGATATGGGATCTATTACATCCACCTGAGAGAACAGACGGGCCTCGGTTTAACATCTCATCCGAAATACGGCACCTCCGACAGTGCAGCACTCCCCCAGCACTACACTGGAGAGAGAGAAAGAGAAAAGGAGAGAGAAAGCATACCTGCCAAACATCCTTCTTTGTGCAGGCAATCAGCATTTCACACCCAGTATCTACTTATTTGCATTTGTCGCTAATAGAATCATGCAGCACAGACTGACGCCATTCGGTCCAGTGTGCTTGTAAGAGCCATATGATTAGTCCCACCCCCTTGCTCTTACGCTGCTATAGCCCTGCATATCATAATCAATGATTTTAATTTCCCACACTTCTGCAACATTATTAGTTCCCCTGAGCCGCTCCAGTGGTCGGATGGCTTTTCCTAAACTTGCTGGGCTGGATTAGATAAAAGAAAGTGGAGCAGCTGCCCAGAAACACAAGCGGAATAGCGAGTAGAGGGGAGACGTTCCTGGGATGAGTATCTGAAAACAAGGCAAGAGTGGCAGATTGGCAAGTTCACGTTTTGGGTGTGAGCTTTCATCACAACTGGTTCAACTGGATCCAAGTCCCAATTATTGCATGTCCTTAATTTTAAAGAGTATTTATCTCACCGTGACGGCTGCAAAAAATATAAACTTTGTAATCTTACCAGTGCCTAACATAATCAATGTTTGAAACCCTCTGATCCAAAAATCATTACTGCAACAGCTTGGTGAGAGACGAAAATAAATCGAATGAAACTTAGAAGAAGAATGACTCGCAGCACAATTGAGGGGCTTTGTTGTCGATCTCCTCCAAGATAAACGGAAAATGTTTGAACCCGGCTCTTTGCTCATTGCTCATTGCTCGGTCAGACTTGTGCTGCCCTAAATTCGAGGATAACAGAGTCTCTGTCCCAAACCGACCACCGCAAATGGAGAAGTGGCAAGGAGGAGGTTACGCCAGACCCAATGAGCCATGTCCAATTGGGCAATCAGCGGGCAGAGATCACACCGCCCGCCCAATGACACGAGAGAGCGGCCCAGACCGTCGGGCCTCATTTTAATTTGTTCGGTGAACTAAAAGTGCTGACAGGCAGCTCGGGGATTGCGGTGGGGTGGGGAGGGTGAGAATAAATATTTAAATAAGGTCCCTGCTTGTTTCAGATGAGAGCCCTGGCCACTCGTATCAAGGCTTGTTCAAAAATTGAATCGGGCGATAGGATATGAAAAAAAAATTGCCTGCCGACAGCCCTGTTAGTCAACGTGATCAGCATGAAAATCGCCCACCTTTTGAAGATGGCAGCAATATAAGATTAGAAACCAAGTGTCATTTTGACTCTTTTTTTAAAAATTCATTCATTCTCAGGGTAATGGGGGTCATTAGCAAGGCCGGCATTCATTGCCCAAGCCACATTGCCCTGAGAGATGGCGATGGGCTCCTTCTTCTTCTTGAAATACTGTGTAACCATTTGATACAACTGCTTGGTCATTTAAGAGGGCAGTCAACGTTGGTATGGGACTGGAGTCACATATAGGCCACATCAGGTTTCCTTTCATAAAGGATATTAATGAACAATCCTATAGCTTCATAGTTAGTATTTTACTGGCACAAGCATTTTTTTAATCAAAACCAAATTCAAAGTCACAAGCTGTCTTGGTGGGATGTGAACGCACGTTCTTCTGGATTACTAGCTCCATAAAATAATCACTACACTACCATACCTCACACCAGTTTTTATCAAGGGATGTGGGGATACATCAAGAGATAAGGAGATAGTGCAGGAAAGTGTTGAGGTTGAAGACCAGCCATTATCTTATTGAATGGCAGAGAAGGCTTGAGGGGCCGAATGGCCTACTCCTGCTCCTATTTCTTATCTTCTTATGTACCCTTTGTGGAAGTCAGAAGAGTAATATTGAGGCCTCAGTGTTAAAGCTGCAGAAGGTTGAGGTTGCAAGTTCCCGCATCCAGCCAAGATTTGCAAAACAGTGGCTTTAATTGTAAGAGTTGTGCAACACCGCACAAGGTGCACACTTCTTGTGCTGCCTTTTCTGCAGTGCAAAGGAAACTTACTAAATTAGGGGTGTGCCCTTCTCATGTGTTCACTGAATATGTCTTAAACAATAATCTGAAAAACAATGTCAACTCATAGTGACTGGTGTAATGTATGTACCATACTCACAGGTTTGTAGAGCTGTTGCATTGTGAGTGTCTTAGCCAGTCATGTGATGCTCATGAGATTCAATAAAACCCCAGTCAGTTGGGTCTAGGTCATCCCACGATGAGGTATGCAGTTGTGAGCCCAATGAATGAACTTGTAATGTGTAATGTAATTGTTAAACCCTTGTTAATAAACCAACTAGTACATAATAGCAATGTGTTGCTATGAATTCTTAAGCAAAGAACCCATGAAGCCAGTACATTACAACTGGCAACAGGACTGTTTCAAGCTCCACTTCAGGACTTCAGTACATAATCTCGGCCGACCCTTCAATGCAATGCTGAGGGGATGCTGCACTGTCAGAGATGCCATTCCTCCAGAGAGATGTTAAACTGGGGCCCAGTAAAAGTGGCTGTTAAAAATTCCATGTCTCTATTCAAAAAACAGTAAGTAGTTTTCCCAGAGTTTTAGCTAATATTTTACCCTCAGTGAACACCATCAAAAAAAATGTGGGTCATTCATTGTGTTTCTGTTTATGGGATCTTGCTGTGTGTAATATGTTTGCCACAGTGCCCTACTTAACAATAGTGATTCAATGTAATTCATTGTTTGAGATGTTCCTCAGCAACATGATAAGCTGCTCTTTAAATGCTAGTTCGTCCTTTAACAACCACAAAACCATTTATTTAACACAAATATCACACAGATCATCAAGCGTTTGAAAACCTTTTCTCTCAGTGACCCACTGCTGGAAAATGTCTGCGTGTGGAATTCAGGTAAGGACAGTTTGAGTTTTGTGTGACACGCCACAGTTGGATAGCCTGCTGATATTCACGCTCTATGTCCAGGTTCACAACTGGCCACTTGGGCAAGAGGGATGCGTGCATCAATGGGACTGGATACCAGAAAGCTAGGATGGTGAGACAGCTGGCAAAAGAAAACCTTTATCAGTTCATATTCACTAAAGGCAGATGAATATTCTTCATAGGATGCAGTGGGAATGAATGCCATACAGGTTGGTAAAGCAAACCCATGGCTCAATGCGCATAAACAATAAATGCCATTACCGCTCAACTCCCAGCTTACCTCTCCAATTGCTTAGTTTCCATCAAATCATTGCTTTAGAAGATAAATTGATGGACTCCTCAGAAGGATGGCTCCCCTCTGTCAAAAATCTTAGAACAATAGAATATTCTTATTCCTCAACATTTTGGTTCACAACGTAAGCTTTCTTTCAGCCCTTTTTGCTAATGTCCCTTTGAGGATTGGCTTCCTTTGCAGTCCTCCCTTTCTATCCTGTAACATCTGCAGAAATGATTTTTTTTGTTTTCACATGTTCCTGTTGCTGTATTATGGATGTCAGGTGATGCTGTGACTGAGAGAGGTTATAAGCTGTCTCAAGCCTGGTAAAGTATTTTAAAGGATTTCCTTCCCACTTGGCCAGTGAGACTTTTAGTCAAGTTCACCTGATACCCATTTGCCTTGTTGCTTGGCTGTCAAAATCACTCCCGAAGCTCCAATACAAATGCATTGGGCTGGAGGGCACCGGAAGCAACAGGCAGCATTGCTAGCAGTGTACTGTTTCCACGCTGAGCTGTGGGAGGCCATTTCCTTTGCATTATAACAGGGAACAAGCACTTGATGCAGTCTGTGCCTTGGCTCAGCGGGTAGCACTCTCGTCTTTGAGTCAGAAGGTTGAGGCTTCAAGTCCCATTCAAAAGATTTGAGCACCAAAATCTAGGCTGACACTCCAGTGCAGTACTGAGGGAGCGCTGCATTGTTGGAGGTGCCGTCTTTTGGATGGGACGTTAAACCAAGGCCCTGTCTGCTCTCTCAGATGGATGTAAAAGATCCCATGGCACTATTGTGAAGAAGAGCAGGGAAGTTATCCCCGAGTGTCATGACTAATATTTATCACTAAAACAGATTATTTGGTCATTAGCACATTACTGCGTGTGGGATCTTGCTGTGGCTGCCACGTTTCTGTCATTACAACGATGACTAGACTTCAAAAGTACTTCATTGGCTGTAAAACACTTTGGGACGTCTTGAGATCGCAAAAAGCTCCAGATAAAATGTAAGTCTTTCTTTCTTTAATAGTAAATAATTGTAAAGAACAGAGGTTTGTGGATCTTGCCTTTCATTTCAGAGCTATTTTACAGCTCTACTGTGCATGAACAAATCTCACAGTTCCAACTGCTATCTGTAGCTTTCCCAATTTGTTATTCTGCTGCATACACCTATCTTCGTTCCTGTCACATTTTCACTGTTCCGTTAATTTTTTCCTGGTTCTGCTTCCTTCTGCTGCTCCCTAATCCAGATTTATTTTCCAATAAGAACAGTGATAGCTATAATTATTGATAATAGTATCAGTGGGCACTGACCTTAGACATATCGCAGTATCAGTGGTCACTGTGCCCAGACATATCGCAGTATCAGTGGTCACTGAGCCCAGACATATCGCAGTATCAGTGGTCACTGAGCCCAGACATATTGCAGTATCAGTGGTCATTGAGCCCAGACATATTGCAGTATCAGTGGTCACTGAGCCCAGACATATCGCAGTATCAGTGGTCACTGAGCCCAGACATATCGCAGTATCAGTGGTCACTGAGCCCAGACATATTGCAGTATCAGTGGTCACTGAGCCCAGACATATTGCAGTATCAGTGGTCACTGAGCCCAGACATATCACAGTATCAGTGGGCACTGAGCCCAGACATATCGCAGTATCAGTGACATCATCCTCCACAAACATAAGAACATAAGAAATAGGAGCAGGAGTAGGCTATGCAGCCCCTCGAGCCTGCTCCGCCATTCAATAAGATCATGGCTGATCTCATCATGGACTCAGCTCCACTTCCCCGCCCGCTCCCCATGACCCCTTATCCCCTAATCGTTTAAGAAACTGTCTATTTCTGTCAAATTTATTCAATGTCCCAGCTTCCACACTCTCTGAGGAAGCGAATTCCACAGATTTACAACCCTCTGAGAGAAGAAATTTCTCCTCATCTCAGTTTAAATGGGCGGCCCCTTCTTCTAAGATTGTGCCCTCTAGTTCTAGTCTCCCCCATCAGTAGAAACATCCTCTCTGCATCCACCTGGTCAAGCCCCCTCATAATCTTATACATTTCGATAAGATCACCTCTCATTCTTCTGAATTCCAATGAGTAGAGGCCCAACCTACTCAACCTTTCCTCATGTCAACCTCCTCAGCCCCGGAATCAACCCAGTAAAACTTCTCTGAACTGCCTCCAAAGCAAGTATATCCTTTCGTAAATATGGAAACCAAAACTGCATGCAGTATTCCAGATGTGGCCTCACCAATACCCTGTATAGCTGTAGCAAGATTTCCCTGCTTTTATACTCCATCCACTTTGCAATAAAGACCACGATTCCACTGGCCTTCCTGATCACTTGCTTTATCTGCATACTATCCTTTTGTGTTTCATGCACAAGTACCCCCAGGTCCCGCTGTACTGCAACACTTTGCAATCTTTCTCCATTTAAATAATAACTTGCTCTTTGATTTTTTTCTGCCAAAGTGCATGACCTCACACTTTCCAACATTATACTCCATCTGCCAAATTTTTGCCCACTCACTTAGCCTGTCTATGTCCTTTTGCAGATTTTTTGTGTCCTCCTCACACATTGCTTTTCCTCCCATCTTTGTATCATCAGCAACCTTGGCTATGTTACACTCAGTCCCTTCTTCCAAGTCGTTAATATAGATTGTAAATAGTTGGGGTCCCAGCACTGATCCCTGCGGCACTCCACTCGTTACTGGTTGCTAAACAGAGAATGATCTATTTATCCCAACTCTCCATTCTCTGTTAGTTAGCCAATCCTCTATCCATGCTAATATATTACCCTCAACCCCGTGAACTTTTATCTTGTGCAGTAGTAACCTTTTATATGGCACCTTGTCAAATGCCTTCTGGAAGTCCAAATACACCACATCCACTGGTTCCCATTTATCCACGCTGTTCGTTACATCCTCAAAGAACTCCAGCAAATTTGCCAAACATGACTTCCCCTTCATAAATCCATGCTGACTCTGCCTGACCGAATTTTGCTTTTCCAAATGTCCTGCTACTGCTTCTTTAATAATGGACTCCAACATTTTCCCAACCACAGATGTTAGGCTAACTGGTCTCTAGTTTCCTGCTTTTTGTCTACCTCCTTTTTTAAATAGGGGCGTTACATTTTCAGTTTTCCAATCTGCTGGGACCTCCCCAGAATTTTGGTAAATTACAACCAATGCATCCACAATCCCTGCCGCTACTTCTCTTAAGACCCTGGGATTCAAGCCTTCAAATCCATGGGATTTATCTGCCTTTAGTCCCAATATCTTACTGAGTACCACCTCCTTAGTGATTGTGATTGTATTAAGCTCCTCCCCCACCCTATAGCCCCATGACTATCCATTGTCGGGATATTGTTAGTGTCCTCTACCGTAAAGACTGATACAAAATATTTGTTCAGAGTTTCTGCCATCTCCATGTTCCCCATTACTAATTTCCTGGTCTCGTCCTCTAAGGGACCAACATTTACTTTACCCACCCTTTTCCTTTTTATATACCTATAGAAACTCTTGCTATCTTTTTTTTTATATACAAAGGAGACCACAAGTTATATCTAAAATGGCAGCAAAACCAAGAAATATTACTAAAGAAACATATAGAGGAAACCCCGTCAGCACACTGGAAATCTATGTGAAGTAATCATAGATCTTATCCTTGTCCGTTACATGATTTTGTTTCCCGGCCTATTGTGGTGATTAATATTGAAGGCGAGACCACAACAGCTGGTTTCCCAATTGATTCCCACCGAGTCAGCAGCGTACAGTGAAATATGGATGGCCATTGCTGAAATGTGGACCCAACTCAAGTTATTTTTGCATTGCAACATCCAACAGGGAACCCATGCATATCTATAATTCATCCCTCTCTGTCAATTATTTTTGCTTTCACTTAAAAGTTTCTGCGGCATTTAATAAAAGCAGCAGAATTGTGCAATTATGTGAGGTGGCTGGTTGAGCTCAGTGACAAGCAGACTCTCTGCAAGAGTTCTAATGAGTCTATACCTGATGCATTAAACCAACATTTCTCTTGTTCAGATGCTGAAGGAACCTGCTTTGTATTTTCTATCTCTCAAAAATTGCAACAGGGAAGGAAGTATACTCAATTCCCTGCCCTTACCCCGAATCCTTTACAAAATATTTCTCCAATTTCCTTTCAAATAATTTTACAATCTTTGCCTCAATAGCCACTGGTGCTAAAGCATTCCATTTCCTAATAACTGTCCATCTGAAAACATTTCATCTAACTTCTTCCTTCATTCCTCTAATGATAGTCCTAACAGTGCCATTTTTATTTCAGACTTGCTTCTTCTTTTTCTATTTTATCCTCGCTGCATCTTCTATTGTTTATTTTTAAAGATAGTAGCTGTTTGGCAACTGAATGCATCAATATGCTAAAGTCCTGGTCGACAGACAGGCAGAAGACGGCTTTATGTGAACTATGAGTTCCTGAGCCCAACTCTGTATGGAGCAGAGGTGAAGCATTTATACAGAGGTAAGAGGGAAAAAATGGACAACGCCTTAACCTGCGAGTCTCGGACATTGTGTTTAGACAGCAGTATTGGTAGCTGGGAGCAGGTCATTTTGTCTCCTCTTTATATCAGACAATGGCACATGATTCAGTCAAACAATTTACTCAGATGTGACAAAAAAAGAGGAGAAAATAACAAACTGAAAAGAAAGAAAAGCTGATTAACACACATTGTGACAAAGTTTGAATTGCTGGCGTCACATTTTTTTATACTCGTTCCAAGATGTGGGCATCGTTGGAAAGGCTAGCATTTATTGCCTTTGAGAAGGTGATGGTGAGCCACCTTTTTGAACCGCTGCAGTCTTTGTAGTGAAGATATTCCCACAGTGCTGTTAGGGAAGGAGTTCCAGGATTTTGAACCAACGACGATGAAGGAATGGCGATATAGTTCCAAGTCAGGATAGTGTGTAACTTGGAGGGGAACTTGCAGGTGATGGTGCTCCCAAGCGCCTGCTGCACTTGTCCTTTTAGGCAGTAGAGGTCACGGGTTTGGGAGGTGTTGCCGAAGAAGCCTTGGCAAGTTGCTGCAGTGCATCTTGTAGATGGTATACACTGCAGCCACGGTGCGCCGATGGTGGAGGGAGTGAATGTTGAAGATGGTGGATGGGGTTTCAATCAAGCCAGCTGCTTTGTCCTGGATGGTGTCGAGCTTCTTGATGTTGTTAAGGCTGTACTCATCCAGGCAAGTGTAGAATGTTCCATCACACTCCTGACTTGTGCCTTGTAGATGGTGGATAGGCCTTGTGGAGGAGGTGAGACACTCGCCGCAGACCTACTCTTGTAGCCACATTATCTATGTGGCTGGTCCAGTTAAGTTTCTGGTCAATTATGATCCCCAGGACATTGATGATGGGGGATTCGGTAATGGTAATGCCATTGATTATCAAGGGGAGGTGGTTAGACTCTCGCTTGTTGGAGATGATCATTGCCTGGTACTTGTGTGGTGCGAAGTTACTTGCCATTTATCAGCCCAAGCCTGAATGTCGTCCAGGTCTTGCTGCATGCGTTCACGGACTGCTTCATTATCTGAGTAATTGTGAATGGAACTGAACACTGTGCAATCATCAGCGAACATTCCTACTTCTGACCTTATGATGGAGGGAAAGTCATTGGTGAAGTAGCTGAGGAACTCCTGCAGCGATGTCCTGGGGCTGGGATGATTGACCTCCAACCACCACAACCATCTTCCTTCGTGCTAGGTATGACTCCAGACAGTGGTGAGTTTGCCCCGATTTCCACTGACTTCAGTTTTACTAGGGCATCATGATGCCACACTCAGTCAAATACTGCCTTGATGTCAAGAGCAGTCACTCTCACCTCACCTCTGGAATTCAGCTCCTTTGTCCGTGTTTGGACCAAGGCTGCAATGAAGTCTGGAACCAAGTGGTCCTGGCTGAACTCAAACTGAGCATCGGTGAGCAGGTTATTGGTGAGTAAGTGCCGTTTGATACCACTTTCAACGACACCTTCCATCACATTGCTGATGATTGAGAGTAGACTGATGGGGTAGTAATTGGCCAGATAGATGCCAGTGTTGTAGTTGTACTGGAACAGCTTAGCTAGAGTTGCAGCTTGTTCTGGAGCACAAGTCTTCAGCACGACAGCTGGGATGTTGTCGGGGCCCATAGCCTTTGCTGTATCCAGTGCGCTCAACCGTTTCTTGACATCCCATGAGATGTGACTGAATCAAAGTGACTGAAGACTGGCTTCTGTGATGGTGGGGACCTCAGGAGAAGGCCGATTTGGATCATCCACTTGGCACTTCTGGCTGGTTGCAAACGCTTCAGCCTCGTCTTTTGGATTTGTGTGCTAGGCTCCATGAGGATGGGGATATTCATGGAGCCTCCTTCTCTTGTTAGTAGTTTAATTGTCCACCACCATTCACGACTGGATGTGGTGGTACTGCAGAGCTTTGATCTGATCAGTTGATTGTGGGATCGCTTAGCTCTGTTTATAGCATGCTGCTTCCGCTACTTAGCATGCATGTAGTGCCTCATTTTTAGGTACACCCGGTGCTGCTCCTGGCATGCTCTTCTGCATTCCTCATTGAACCAGGGTTGGTCCCCTGACTTGATAGCAATGGTAGAGTGGGAGATATGCTAGGTTACAGATTGTGGTGGAATACAATTCTGCAGCTGCTGATGGCCCACAGTGCCTCATGGATGCCCAGTTTTGAGCTGATAGATCTGCTCTGAATTTATCTCATTTAACACCATGGTAGTGCCACACAACACGATGGAGGGTGTCCTCAGTGTGAAGACTGGACCTCGTCTCCCCAAGGACTTTGGTCACTGCTACCAGTGCTATCATGGACAGATGCTTCTGCGACAGGTAGATTGGTGAGGATGAGCTTAAGTAGGTTTTTCCCTTGTGTTCTTTTGATTTATTTCGCTGTGTTGTTTATGCTGTTGTGTGGTTTTGTATATTTGCTTCAAGTGTGCAATTTGGTTGGTGGAGGGTGGGGGAGAAACTTGTTTTTGCCCATTTTCGGCCACGCCCCATGGACCAAATCCCCAAACCAGGAAGCCCGAGGCTGGCCCAAAATTGGGCTATGGGCCTCATTTTAATAATCGTTAGATTTAGCGTAATTATACAGACGAACAAAAATAGACCAGGTAAAAGTTCTCAATACTTTTTTTTATTAGCCAAGGCATAGAATGTAAGAGTAGGGAGGTTATGCTTGAACTGTATAAAACACTAGTTAGGCCACAGCTGGAGTACTGTGTGCAGTCTGGTCACCACATTAGAGGAAATATGTGATTGCACTGGAGAGGGTATAGAGGAGACTTACGAGGCTGTTGCCAAGACTAGAGAATTTTAGCTATAAGGAAAGATTGGATAGACTGAGGTTGTTTGCTTTGGAACAGAGGAGGCAGAGGGGAGCCTTGATTGAGGTGCATAACATTATGAGGGGTCTAGATAGAGTGGATAGGAAGGACCTATTTCCCTTAGCAGATAAATCGATAACCAGGAGGCATAGATTTAAAGTAATTTGTAGAAGGATTAGAGGGGAGTTTAGGAGAAATATCTTCACCCAGATGATGGTGGGACTCACTGCCTGAAAGGGTGGTAGAGGCAGAAACCCTCACCACATTTAAAAAGTATTTGGATGTCCACTTGCAATGCGGTAATCTACAAAGCTACCAGCCACGAGCTGGAAAGTGGGATTAGGCTGGGTAGCTCTTTTTCAGCCGAGGCGGACACGATGGGCCGAATGGCCTCTTATTGCTGTAAATTTCTATGATTCTGTGGCTCTATGAATTGCTTGTCGCTTTTTGACAAACCAATTTGGTAAATCCTGAGGGGAAGGAGAATGGGAGGTGGCTGATTGCATCCAGTAGCCACTCTCAGGGATAATGTGGAGCCACTTGTTAGGGCGCCTCCATGCCAAATAAGCCTAAGCAGAGCAGACCTGGTAGGCCCAACCACAGGCACCTCAGCAACTACATCATGTGACTCAGGCACAACCACCTGGGCACATCAGAAAAGCCCTGCCTTAGCTGTTTACAATTCAGCAGAGAGACAGCTACAAGTTGCGCTGTGTACTGAAGCATAATCTGTAGATGACCTTCAGTATAGAAATAATTCTGTCTGTTGTGGTTAAAGTCACTACTGCACTGAAATGTACGCTCAAAGGGCATTTCAAGCCACTGCTGGTGCCATTGGCCAAATTAGTCAATTATCCTTAAAACCCACCTCTTTGAACAACATTTTGTCATCCCTCCCGCCCCTCCCCTAATATCTGCTTCCTTGGCTCAGCATCCATTTTTGCCAAATAATGCTTCTGGTAAGTAGCTTGAGACATTTTTCCACGTTAAAGGTACAGGTACTATATAAATGCACACTGTTGTTTTTGTTGTCATCGTTGTTGTTGGGCACCCATGATGTATGTTCCGGCCTTGGATGTTTAAGTGATGGGATCTTCCACTGACACCAAATATTCCAGCATTGGCGATTCCTAATGTACTCGATCCTGGCATAATTGTTGGGATTATAACTTGGGAATTTTGGAGTCTATATTTTCCAGTACTTTCCCCCCAAATTGCTCTTCATTCTTGAAGGCACTGAATCTTGTTGGAATATGATTGCACCCAGGACGTCATTCTTCACGTGTGTATGGAGACAATGAGTATCAGTATTTTACCGGGGAGAACAACATAGCTGAAGCTGAGACTATCACCCACTGTCTAACAAGAGTCACTGGGAAGTGCTCAGGGGCAGGAATCCTCTCCGTAGCCCAGGGAAGCTGGGGTCAATGCTCCCCAGTGATGTCCTGCTTGACATCAACACAGGCCAGAAATCAAATCTGAGATTTTCTGATCTGCATGGCCAAGCATCACAACACATGGTGCATTCGTCCATTAAACCTCTGAAAGGAGGGTGCAACATATCCTCATCGAACAATTTGTTTTTAAAAATTGTAACTACTTTACAATAAACCTCACTTTTCCTTCACAGCCACTTACTTCAGGCATCTCGCGCTGGCTCAGTAACTGGCGCTGGCAGAGTCAGATTTTGTTTACTCTCCTTAAAGCACCGAAGGTGGCAACTGTGGCATATTTTTAAACTCTCCATAGCTGCAGTACACAAATAGCATTTGGTCGTGTCATTTACATAACGATCAGCTCATTTTAATATAAATGTAGTGAACATCTGTGCCAGGATTGAAGTCAGCAAAAAAAGATCCAAAAATAGAAAGGACGTGTTCTGGCACACACAAAACACTGCTGGGAGAGTTCTACTTGTGAAGCAAACTTTGCGAAAATCAAAGCTTCAGTGTCTCACCTTAACACTATCATGCAATCAGAGGGGTCAATTTTAACTGTTCCTACCAGCCGGGAAACAGGCGGCACTGGAAAGGAAAATGGTCAGGGTGTAAAACGGACAGCCAACCCACTTTTGTCCTTTACCCTCCCCATGGGCACAGTCAGAATTAGCCCCAGAGAATATTACAGCACCGAAACAGGTCATTCAGCCCATCAGGTCTGCTCTGATGGTTTTCTCTACATGAGCCATTTTGTCTAACCCCACTCTTTTGCTTGTTCCCTGTATCCTTTAACTCTTTTTTTTTAAGCAACTGAGGAAAGGGGAGATTTTTCTCTACAAGCATGGTGGCTGTGCAACCGGATGTGCACCAGCACATCCCACGTGGGGAGAACACATCCAAAGTCTCCTTATTTAAATAACAATGGAGCATTCCCAGTTTAAAACTAACTGGACTAAAAGCCGACAAATCTCCTGGTTCTGACGGCCTACATCCTAGGGTTCTAAAAGTGGTAGCTGCAGAGATAGTTGATGCATTGGTTTCGATTTTCCAAAATTCCATAGATTCTGGACTGGTCCCAGCGGATTGGAAGGTACCAAATGTAACCCCGCTATTCAAGAAAGGAGGGAGAGAGAAAACAGGGAACTACAGGCCAGTTAGCCTGACATCAGTCATCAGAAAAATACTGGAATCCATTGTTAAGGAAGTGGTAACAGGGCACTTAGAAAATCATAACATGATTAGGCAGAGTCAACATGGTTTTATGAAAGGGAAATCGTGTTTGACAAATTTATTAGAGTTTTTTGAGGATGTAACTATCTGTGTAGAAAAAGGGGAACCTGTAGATGTAATATACTTGGATTTCCAAAAGGCATTCGATAAGGTGCCATATAAAAGGTTATTACACAAGATAAGGGGGCCGAAATTGACCCCACCCGAAACGGGGCGAACGCACCCCGTTTCTATTGTTTTTACCGCCACGGTGATTAAGGTGGCCTCTTGAGCGGAATTCCGCTCTTTGTTTTTTTTTCACTTGGATCCGGAAGTCGCTCTTAATGGCGGCAGATAAATGGCGGTGACACCATTAGAGGGGCGGAAGTTGGGGCGGTGCGGAGTGGCCGCCGCGATGACATCATCACTGCACCACATCACCACAGCTCTCTCCTTCCCTTAAAGGGGAGAGCCTGCGCGATCGTTAAATATCGACTCACTGGGCCACCAGGGAGGGTTTTGGCCAGGCCAGTAGCCTGGCACCCAAGAGGGGGTGCCAGGCTGCCTGTTGGTGGCCCAGCCGAACCTGGGGGCATAATTGTTGAGCTGACCTGGCAGTCGGCCGACAAAAAAAACATGGCAGCAGCGGCAATAGTCCTCCCCTTTAAGGGGAGCCGCACCGCCATTGCAGGAGGCCTCAGCTTCACTGGACCACCGCGAACCAGCAAGTTTTGGCACCACCGGGCGGGCCGAAGATTTTCACGGCAGAATTTTGCCGTCGGTGGGGATGGATCGGCGGTGCGCACTGTGATGATGCACTCAGGACGGATCGGTAGCAGTGGAGTGGTAAGGGGGGGAGCGAGGCACCGCCGGGATAACACGAGAGTGGAATTTTGATAATGGTGACCATTACACCGATAAGTCGGCGGCCATTGCACTCTGCAGCCTGGCCGCCACTTTCCAGTGTTAAGAGGCCTTAAGGAAAGGGGCAATTTCAGCCCCAGGGGCTCATAGGATTGGAAGTAATGTATTAGCATGGATAGAGGATTGGTTAACAGGCAGAAAACAGAGGGTAGGGATAAACGGGTCTTCTTGAGGTTGGCAGGTTGTAACAAGTGGGATGCCACACGGATCAGTTGGTGGAGCCTCAGCTATTTACAATCTATATTAATGACCTAGATGAAGGGACCGAGTGTAATATATCCAAATTTGCTGACAATGCAAAGCTAGGTGGGACAGTAAGCTGTGAGAACACAAAGCATCGGCAAAGGGATATAGATAGACTAAGTGAGTGGGCAGTAAGGTGGCAGATGGAGTATAATGTAGGGAAATGTGAGATTATTCACTTTGGTGGAAAGAACAAAAAAGCAGAATATTTTTTAAGTGGTGAGAGAGATTTGGGTATCCTTGTGCAAAAAACACAGAAAGCTAGCATGCAGGTACAGCAAGTAATAAAGAAGGCAAATGGCATGTTGTCCTTCATTGCAAGGGGGTTGGAGTATAACAGTAAGGAAGTCTTGCTACAATTGTACAGGGTCTTGATGAGACCACACCTGGAGAACTGTGCACAGTTTTGGTCTCTTTATCTAAGGAAGGATAGATGCCTTGGAGGCGGTGCAACGAAGGTTCACTAGATTGATTCCTGGGTGGAGAGGGCTGTCTTATGACGGGAGATTGTGTAGAATGGGCCTATATTCCCTGGAGTTTAGAAGAATGAGAAGTGATCTCTTTGAAACATACAGGATTCTGAAAGGGATTGACAGGGTAGATGCTGAGTGATTGTTTCCCCTGGCTGGAGTGTCTAGAACTAGGGATCACAGTCTCAGGATAAGAGGTAGGTCATTTAAGACAGAGATGAGGAGGAATTTCTTCACTCAGAGGGTTGTGAATCTTTGGAATTCTCTGCCCCAGAGGGCTGTGGATGCTGAGTCTCTGAATATATTCAAGGCTGAGATAGATAGATTTTTGGAATTATGGGGAATCAAGGGATATGGAGATCAGGCAGGAAAGTGGAGTTGAGGTCAGTGATCAGCCATGATCTTATTGAATGGCAGAGAAGGCTTGAGGGGCAGTATGGCCTACTCCTGCTCCTATTTCTTATGTTCTTATATTCTTCAAACGTACTTCCTGATGAGATCGAAAGCTCATTGTTTGGTAATGTCAGTATGGTCGACCGGTCAGCCTGACCTCAGTAGTGGGTAAAATGATGGAATCAATTATTAAGGATGTCATAGCAGTGCATCTGGAAAATGGTGACACGATAAGTCCAAGTCAGCATGGATTTGTGAAAGGGAAATCATGCTTGACAAATCTTCTGGAATTTTTTGAGGATGTTTCCAGTAAAGTGGACAAAGGAGAACCAGTTGATGTGGTATATTTGGACTTTCAGAAGGCTTGAGACAAGGTCCCACACAAGAGATTAATGTGCAAAGTTAAAGCACATGGGATTGGGGGTAGTGTGCTGACGTGGATTGAGAACTGGTTGTCAGACAGGAAGCAAAGAGTAGGAGTAAACGGGTACTTTTCAGAATGGCAGGCATTCTGCCGCAAGGTTCTGTGCTGGGGCCCCAGCTGTTTACATTGTACATCAATGATTTAGACGAGGGGATTAAATGCAGTATCTCCAAATTTGCGGATGACACTAAGTTGGGTGGCAGTGTGAGCTGCGAGGAGGATGCTATGAGGCTGCAGAGTGACTTGGATAGGTTAGGTGAGTGGGCAAATGCATGGCAGATGAAGTATAATGTGGATAAATGTGAGGTTATCCACTTTGGTGGTAAAAACAGAGAGACAGACTATTATCTGAATGGTGACAGATTAGGAAAAGGGAAGATGCAACGAGACCTGGGTGTCATGGTACATCAGTCATTGAAGGTTAGCATGCAGGTACAGCAGGCGGTTAAGAAAGCAAATGGCATGTTGGCCTTCATAGCGAGGGGATTTGAATACAGGGGCAGGGAGGTGTTGCTACAGTTGTACAGGGCCTTGGTGAGGCAACACCTGGAGTATTGTGTACAGTTTTGGTCTCCTAACTTGAGGAAGGACATTCTTGCTATTGAGGGAGTGCAACAAAGATTCACCAGACTGATTCCCGGGATGGCGGGACTGACCTATCAAGAAAGATTGGATCAACTGGGCTTGTATTCACTGGAGTTCAGAAGAATGAGAGGGGACCTCATGGAAACGTTTAAAATTCTGATGGGTTTAGACAGGTTAGATGCAGGAAGAATGTTCCCAATGTTGGGGAAGTCCAGAACCAGGGGTCACAGTCTGAGGATAAGGGGTAAGCCATTTAGGACCGAGATGAGGAGAAACTTCTTCACCCAGAGAGTGGTGAACCTGTGGAATTCTCTACCACAGAAAGTAGTTGAGGCCAATTCACTAAATATATTCAAAAGGGAGTTAGATGAAGTCCTTACTACTCGGGGGATCAAGGGTTATGGCGAGAAAGCAGGAATGGGGTACTGAAGTTTCATGTTCAGCCATGAACTCATTGAATGGCGGTGCAGGCTAGAAGGGCTGAATGGCCTGCTCCTGCACCTATTTTCTATGTTTCTATGTTTCTATGGGAGTACTGAGTGAGGCGAAGTAGTGAATGGGATACCTCAAGACTCGACACTGGGACCACTACTGTTTCTAATTTATACAGATGATGTAGATTCAGAAACTGAATGCAAAGAAAGGGGTACTGAGGTGAATGATCAGCCATGATCTTATTGAATGGTGGTGCAGGCTCGAAGGGCTGAATGGACTACTCCTGCACCTATTTTCTATGTTTCTATGGTCAAATTTGCAAAGGATACCAATTTAGATGGGGCAGCGGAATTAGCAGATGCAGCTCAGAATGACAGAATGAGTTGGCTAAGATATCCAAATGGGCAGAACAATAGCAGATGGCATTTAATAATAATGAGTAGAAAGTGCTAGACAGAGGAAGGAAAAATACATGCTGCATGAATGGCATTGAAATAGATAAGGATGAAGTTGAAAGAGACACAAGAGTCTTAATGGATTCGGCACTAAACATGTCCAACCAATGCAGAGCAGCAATCAACACAGCCAATAGGATATTGAACTACATTGCTAAAACAATAGAATATAAGTCAGGGAGGTAATGAGCATACTGTGTCATGCTTTGGCCAGACGGTACAATCAATGCTGTATCCAGTTCAGGTCATTAAGAAACAAGAGAGACTTTCAAGCATTGGAAGCAGTGCAGAGAAAAGCCACAAAGCTGTTCCCCAGTGTTCGGGTTCTGAGGAACATAGGAACAGAGTAGGCCATTCAGCCACTCCATTAGATCATGATTGATCTGTACCTCAACCCCATTTACCTGCCTTTTCTCCATATCCCTTAACTAACAAAAATCTACCGGTCTCAATTTTGAATGCTTCAATTGATCCAGCATCCACAGCCTTTTGGGGGAGTGAGTTCCAGATTTCTACTGCCCCTTTGATGAAGAAGTGCCTCCTGATTTCACTCCTGAGTGACCTGTCTCTAATGTTAAGATTATTCCCCCACAATAGACGATGGTTTTACTGCCTGGAAAGGAGGCATTTGAGCGGTGATCTTATAAAGGTATATAAGGTAATTAAGGGTACAGAAAAAGCTAATCTGGAATATTACTCTAAATTAAACTGTGGGAATAAAACAAGGGGATGCAGCTTCAAACTAGTAAAAGGTAATTCTTCACACAAAGAGTGATCAACGTGTGGAATAAACTTCCAATAGATTAGCAGTGACACTGAAGAAACAACTGAATGCTAAAATGGGGGGAGGCACTATGATCTCTGTGGATGGATGAATTAAGATGTAATAAATGGCCTTTCTCATCAGTAATTATCTTGTGATCTTGTCATTCTTTTTCACCTGGTCTTTCAGGATGTCTGAGGCTTCTGCGTGGGCCCAAGGAGAAGGTCAGATTACTCGCGAGAGGTAATGCCCAGGGAGGTGAGGCAAAGGAGAGTTGCTACTTTTGTCTCGGGCGGGAGTACTCTCCTCTTGGCTGCTTCGGACAAACTGCCATAGAAACATAGAAAATAGGTGCAGGAGTAGGCCATTCGACCCTTCAAGCCTGCACCACCATGCAATAAGATCATGGCTGATCATTCACCTCAGTACCCCTTTCCTGCTTTCTCTCCATACCCCTTGATCCCTTTAGCCACGAGGGCTATATCTAACTCCCTCTTGAATATATCCAACGAACTGGCCTCAACAACTCTCTGCGGTAGGGAATTCCATAGGTTAACAACTCTCTGAGTGAAGAAGTTTCTCCTCATCTCAGTCCTAAATGGCTTACCCCTTATCCTTGGACTGTGTCCCCTGGTTCTGGACTTCCCCAACATCAGGAACATTCATCCTGCATCTAACCTGTCCAGTCCCATCAGAATTTTATATGTTTCTATGAGATCCCCTATCATCCTTCTAAACTCCAGTGAATAAAGGCCCAGTCGATCCAGTCTCTCCTCATATGTCAGTCTAGCCATCCCGGGCAGAGCAAGATAATGAGGTTTTTGCAGTGAAAAACGTTTACCAATTTAAGAAGTTTGCCTGCTAAATTTATCTCGGTACACTGCTTTGGCACAACACAGCAGCCATACACAATTTCACCTCAAGTGGGACACTTGCTCATCTTTACTGTCTGACACTGTCATAAGACAAGTAATATTTATGCATGGCACACTTTACACATTCTGAGCGCACCTTTCTATGATGCTGGGTAAGCCAATGAAAGACTCCCCAATACCCAAAGGCACGTTGAATATTCTTGCACTCTTGTTTTAGGATGCACAACGGCCACTTGCATAGAAATAGTCAGCACTTCAACAATTTCCTCACGATTGCAGGGGGAAAAAACATGAAGGGAAGCTTTCAACTGGCAGGGACACACCCAAACCTTAATCCACTTGAAGGAATTAATCCCAAAAATTGTCACTCCATTGGGCCAATTAGAGAGGGACTTGAAAGTAGCCAATCTGCAGCTCCAGACTAGTACCCCCTATTCATCATCGTAGGCTTCCTACATTACAATAATGACTACACTCCAAAAAGTACTTCATTGGCTGTAAAGTGGTCGTGAAAGGCGTTATATAAATGCAAGTCTTTCTTTCTTTAAGTATTTTTGATCTGCAGTCCAAAAAGTGCAAGCGAATCTGGATTATACTGACACATAGTGATGGCATAGTTCTACTGGAGCAAACCAATAGAAAGTGTGTGGGAAACCTGCCTTCATTTGTGTCAGTTTTCCGGTTCAAATAAGGCACACGTCATGAAGGATCATGAATGTCTTCAACCTCCAGTGGTGTCTAATCAGAAAATACAGAACACGCAACCCAGCAATTGGGCCCGTGATTTCCTAACTTGCACTTCCTGCAAACGCTGCTCCGATCTCGGAATCTGCCCAAATAAGAGATTGAAAACACATGTAAATTTTGTTCCACCTAAATCCCATTGAGAACCACCTCTCCCAATCCACCGCCAGCTGAAACAAGTTAAGAAACAAATAAGAGCAAAAAGCAAGCTGTGTAGAGATATCTATACTTAACAGAATGAATCTAGGCCAGAGCACGATATAATTAGTCATATATTTAATTCTGCTAAAGCACACTCAGAGCAAATCTCACATTAGCTACATCATTAAGCCAAACGTCTATGAAAACAGTGTCAATTTTTCCAACAGTACAAACAACAAATCATCTTGCCTGATTCATTATTTATATGATTTTAAAAATTGTGAACATTTATTCAAGATTGCAGAATCCACCTCAATATAATTTTGCAATACTTAGCATGATTTTTTAAAAATGCAACAGATCACAGCCTCACAAATCAACGTTCTTTCAGGAGGTAACTACATTTATTGACAAGGACATACTGCAAAATGTTGTGTTGAAAAATGTCACCATACTTGTGCATCGCATGAGTATACCAACAATTTTCACTGCCAGTTTTCCCTCAATACTTTCATATTAAAATGGCAGCTAGCAGCTTTTAAGAGACTTGCTTATTATGCATAGAAATGGAGCTGAATTTTCCTTACAATTAGATTCCTCTGACTCTTGTACGTTTGATTATTTAAACTGGCACATCAAGCTCAAGTCAAGTGCAATTGGCACAGGTCAAAAGTCAGAAATGTGGAGCACATTTATATCAGGAGATCAATCGTTTACAGAACCTCAAGGACTAGATTTTCCTCAACTATCCTTCTTGACCTTAATGTTGTTACCCTCTGCCCTCTGCTCAGATGGCTGCCTTCATCGACTACTGCAGTAAATGCTAGTGGGGCCCGAGTTCCCATCTGATTTCCTTCATCTCTGCTGTCTCCACTGACGACAAGGACCATCCAGAGAAGACAGACTAGCTCAGGTAGTGATGGCAAGCTGCTAAGTTCACTGCATAGAGGTAGAGGGCCTAGTTGTGGCCTTCTCCATCCAGAATGGCCTAGAAACATACCTGTTGAAGGCCTCAGTCTAGTCAAAGGGTTTCAGTAAAAATGTTGCTACACTACTCAGTTGCCTTTGCCTTTCTAGGTGGTAGATGTCGCGAGTTTAGGTGACCAACATTATGCGCGGTGCTCCAAGTGTGGTCTAACCAGCACGTTAAATGAATGCAGCACCAGGAAATAATATGAAATATAGCTCAGGATCGAGAATGTAGAAGGATAGAAATAAGGAAGAGACAATAACCGGGAGAATGGAAGACATGCAGAGTAAAAATGTTTCTAAATCATTTGCGTTAAAAAGAATGATGCCCCAGTGTCGCCCTGAGTGAAAGCACAGACCAAGGTACATAAGAACATAAGAAATAGGAACAGGAGTAGGTCATACGGCCCCTCGAGCCTGCTCCGCCATTTAATAAGATCATGGCTGATCTGATCATGGGCTCAGTTCCCCACTGGCTCCCCATAACCCCTTACCCCCTTATTTAAGTAACTTAAAGAAGGGTAACTTTGAAGGTATGAGGCGTGAATTGGCTAGGATAGATTGGCGAATGATACTTAGGGGGTTGACTGTGGATGGGCAATGGCAGACATTTAGAGACCGCATGGATGAATTACAACAATTGTACATTCCTGTCTGGCGTAAAAATAAAAAAGGGAAGGTGGCTCAACCGTAGCTATCTAGGGAAATCAGGGATAGTATTAAAGCCAAGGAAGTGGCATACAAATTGGCCAGAAATAGCAGCGAACCTGGGGACTGGGAGAAATTTAGAACTCAGCAGAGGAGGACAAAGGGTTTGATTAGGGCAGGGAAAATGGAGTACGAGAAGAAGCTTGCAGGGAACATTAAGGCGGATTGCAAAAGTTTCTATAGGTATGTAAAGAGAAAAAGGTTGGTGAAGACAAACGTAGGTCCCCTGCAGTCAGAATCAGGGGAAGTCATAACGGGGAACAAAGAAATGGCAGACCAATTGAACAAGTACTTTGGTTCGGTATTCACTAAGGAGGATACAAACAACCTTCCGGATATAAAAGGGGTCAGAGGGTCTAGTAAGGAGGGGGAACTGAGGGAAATCTTTATTAGTCGGGAAATTGTGTTGGGGAAATTGATGGGATTGAAGGCCGATAAATCCCCAGGGCCTGATGGACTGCATCCTAGAGTACTTAAGGAGGTGGCCTTGGAAATAGCGGATGCATTGACAGTCATTTTCCAACATTCCATTGACTCTGGATCAGTTCCTATCGAGTGGAGGGTAGCCAATGTAACCCCACTTTTTAAAAAAGGAGGGAGAGAGAAAACAGGGAATTATAGACCGGTCAGCCTGACCTCAGTCGTGGGTAAAATGATGGAATCAATTATTAAGGATGTCATAGCAGTGCATCTGGAAAATGGTGACATGATAGGTCCAAGTCAGCATGAATTTGTGAAAGGGAAATCATGCTTGACAAATCTTCTGGAATTTTTTGAGGATGTTTCCAGTAAAGTGGACAAAGGAGAACCAGTTGATGTGGTATATTTGGACTTTCAGAAGGCTTTCGACAAGGTCCCACACAAGAGATTAATGTGCAAAGTTAAAGCACATGGGATTGGGGGTAGTGTGCTGACGTGGATTGAGAACTGGTTGTCAGACAGGAAGCAAAGAGTAGGAGTAAACGGGTACTTTTCAGAATGGCAGGCAGTGACTAGTGGAGTGCCGCAAGGTTCTGTGCTGGGGCCCCAGCTGTTTACATTGTACATTAATGATTTAGACGAGGGGATTAAATGCAGTATCTCCAGATTTGCGGATGATACTAAGTTGGGTGGCAGTGTGAGCTGCGAGGAGGATGCTATTAGGCTGCAGAGTGACTTGGATAGGTTAGGTGAGTGGGCAAATGCATGGCAGATGAAGTATAATGTGGATAAATGTGAGGTTATCCACTTTGGTGGTAAAAACAGAGAGACAGACTATTATCTGAATGGTGACAGATTAGGAAAAGGGAAGGTGCAACGAGACCTGGGTGTCATGGTACATCAGTCATTGAAGGTTAGCATGCAGGTACAGCAGGCGGTTAAGAAAGCAAATGGCATGTTGGCCTTCATAGCGAGGGGATTTGAATACAGGGGCAGGGAGGTGTTGCTACAGTTGTACAGGGCCTTGGTGAGGCCACACCTGGAGTATTGTGTACAGTTTTGGTCTCCTAACTTGAGGAAGGACATTCTTGCTATTGAGGGAGTGCAGCGAAGGTTCACCAGACTGATTCCCGGGATGGCGGGACTGACCTATCAAGAAAGATTGGATCAACTGGGCTTGTATTCACTGGAGTTCAGAAGAATGAGAGGGGACCTCATAGAAACGTTTAAAATTCTGACGGGTTTAGACAGGTTAGATGCAGAAAGAATGTTCCCAATGTTGGGGAAGTCCAGAACCAGGGGTCACAGTCTGAGGATAAGGGGTAAGCCATTTAGGACCGAGATGAGGAGAAACTTCTTCACCCAGAGAGTGGTGAACCTGTGGAATTCTCTACCACAGAAAGTAGTTGAGGCCAATTCACTAAATATATTCAAAAGGGAGTTAGATGAAGTCCTTACTACTCGGGGGATCAGGGGTTATGGCGAGAAAGCAGGAAGGGGGTACTGAAGTTTCATGTTCAGCCATGAACTCATTGAATGGCGGTGAAGGCTAGAAGGGCTGAATGGCCTGCTCCTGCACCTATTTTCTATGTTTCTATGTTTCTATGTCTATTTCTGTCTTAAATTTATTCAATGCCCCAGCTTCCACAGCTCTCTGAGGCAGCGAATTCCACAGATTTACAACCCTCTGAGAGAAGAAATTTCTCCTCATCTCTGTTTTAAATGGGCGGCCCCTTATTCTAAGATCATGCCCTCTAGTTCTAGTCTCCCCCATCAGTGGAAACATCCTTTTTCATCCACCTTGTCAAGCCCCCTCATAATCTTAAACGTTTCGATAAGATCACCTCTCATTCTTCTGAATTCCAATGAGTAGAGGCCCAACCTACTCAACCTTTCCTCATAAGTCAACCCCCTCATCCCCGGAATCAACCTAGTGAACCTTCTCTGAACTGTCTCCAAAGCAAGTATATCCTTTCGCAAATATGGAAACCAAAACTGCACGCACTATTCCAGGTGTGGCCTCACCAATACCTTATACAGCTGTAGCAAGACTTCCCTGCGTTTATACTCCATCCCCTTTGCAATAAAGGCCAAGAAACCATTGACTTTCTGATCACTTGCTGTACCTGCATACAATTCTTTTGTGTATCATGAACAAGTATCCCCAGGTCCCGCTGTATTGCAGCACTTTGCAATCTTTCTTCATTCAAATAATAACTTGCTCTTTGATATGTTCTGCCAAGTGCATGACCTCACACTTCCCAACATTATACTCCATCTGCCAAATTTTTTGCACACTCACTTAGCCTGTCTATGTCCTTTTGCAGATTTTTGTGTCCTCCTCACACATTGCCTTTCCTCCCATCTTTGTATTGTCAGCAAACTTAGCTACATTACATTCAGCCCCTTCTTCCAAGTAGTTTATATAGATTGTAAATAGTTGGGGTCCCAGCACTGATCCCTGCGGCACTCCACTCGTTACTGTTTGCCAACCCGAGAATGAACCATTTATGCCGACTGTCTGTTTTCTGTTAGTTAGCCAATCCTCTGTCCATGCTAATATATTACCCCCAACCCCGTGAACTTTTATGTTGTGCAGTAACCTTTTATGTGGCACCTTGTCAAATGCCTTCTGGAAGTCCAAATACACCACATCCACTGGTTCCCCTTTATCCACCCTGTTTGTTACATCCTCAAAGAACTCCAGCTAATTTGTCAAACATGACTTCCCCTTCATAAATCCATGCTGACTCTGCCTAACCAAATTTTGCTTTTCCAAATGTCCTGCTACTGCTTCTTTAATAATAGACTCCAATAGTTTCCCAACCACAGATGTTAGGCTAACTGATATATAGTTTCCTGCTTTTTGTCTGCCTCCTTTTTTAAAATAGGGATGTTACTGATACAACAGACCAGAAGATCCAATCCCCAGTGCGAGCTGAGTTAGATGATCTTAGATGGAGCAGCAGTGGGACTACTACAACTCTACTATGGAGAGGAAACATCAGCCTGAGTTCCAGTTCACCACTGCTCTACAATGAATCCTGCTGGAAAATACTTGGCTCAGGACTTTGAGTGAGAGCAGGGCTGGGCTGAGCTGCGATTCCAATCACTTCACAAAGAAAGTTTAAAATCTACCAGCTGTTGACAATATTCGCCCCCGAAATTCTAGTTTGGGCCACGGTGGAAACCCAGCTGAACTCCAGATCGGGGGTGGCAGGTGGGGACCGGAAAATGGGCCAGAACCAGGTTGCATGTGGCTTTTACCCCGTGTTCTTTGCTCTGCCGTTTTCTGGATCTTTTGCCCAGCCAACTTTGTCATGAGGTTGTGACTGGGTGCGTTCCAAGGCTACGCAAAGAATTCCACTCATTACATTCTTAAATAGGCTTCAGTGGAACTCATGCCACCTGAGAGCTGGCAGCCTGCATGAAGACAATTGATTCCAGAGGAGGTTAATGACCTCAGTTTAATAATTAAAGAGTCCCGGTGGAGCCGTAGATTTTGTAGGCCTCAGGAAGGGCCAAGTGGAATAGCTAAGTGCCATTCTGCCTTCCAGCAGGCAGATTAGAAGTGGTGCCTCTGATGCAGCGGTCCCAACCTTGCCACCTTGCAACCTGGCCCCGCCCCCCAATTTGGAACAAGGTTGGCAGCCTTTGCTTTGTACGATCGTGGGCTACTGTCCACTGTACTTACACTGGTGGAGTGGGCCCCATTACACCCTGACCCCTAATATTTTAAATGCTATATTTAGTGCATAATAGAGTTTGATGTTAAACTTTGAAACTATCAGATTTACTTGTGAGACATCGGATGTTGACGATCACAATTGGAGTGGATTTATGTTAGTATTCAAAAAGCACTCATTTACAGCCATTCAGTTCCACTGGATTAGAATAAACTCAGCAGATTACCATTAAGTCATTCGCTGCACACTTCCAGCATGACAGGCTGTTGCCGCAGCCCAGCACAACTGCAGAACCAGCGCCACCTGCTGTCTTCCTGAGACCATGACACCTTTAGGAGTGAATAAGCTGATATAATTTTACCATTGCTATCTCTGACACTGCACACCACCGATTACAGTACTTTTAAGAGTGTCCCAAATGGATGAAGTAATTCAGCAAAGGTCGGTTGCCCTTTCATCCATGCTCGGGATTTTTTGTTTTCTGTGGTCAAACCCATTCAGATTTCTTTCTCCTGCCGCCTTTACCGCAATTTGACTGCCCGTCTGTAACCCGCATGTGAACAAGTCTGTACTCCGCTATCAGTTGGCTGCTGCTTGATGGAGATTCGGCGGGCTTCTGCAGCGTGTGTTGGCGCAATCTGGAACCTTGCTGCCCCGGCGAGGCTGCTGTGTGCCAGCTGAGTGAATGAGCAGCTGTCCCCTGCTCAGTCTCACAGAGGGCCACCTTGCTGCCATCATTGTCAGCAGATCCTTCTGTGGAGGCAGGGCTTGATGTGACCATGGTGAGGTGCGTGTTGTTGCTGTTGGTGTTGGAGAAGGCCACGTTCTCTGACAACACCTCCGAGTGCCTAAACGTTCCTTCCTCATGCCCCTGTTTGGAAGATGCCTCACTGCCTGCGCTTGTACCACTCTCTTGCCCTTGCTGCACATGCGCTTCATACTCTTGGGCTACTTTGTGCTCAGGAAGCACAAGGGTGTCGCTTGGCATATCGTGAAAGGGCTCTTCTTGATAAAAATTCTCCATCAGCAACTTCTTCTTCTTGCTTTGCTTTACAGCCTGCTTAATCACATAAATCAGATCGACAATGTTCATCAGAAAGGAAAATGCAGTGACTCCAAACATAAAATTGAGCAGCAACGTTTTCTCACTGGGTCTGGAAGGATAACAGGTCACTCTGTTGGCACACGGATAACTGGAGCAGACAAACATATTGGGGACATAAAGTCCAAACAAGTAATATTGGCCAATTCCAAACCCTGCCTCCAATAAAGTCCTCAGGAGCAACTGAAGCACATATGCCTCGCAGAAATTAAGAATTCTTTGCCTCATTCTGAGATCTTCATTTACTGCCTTGCTTTCACCATAGCCGTCCTCCCAGTGGAGATTGGTCTCACAACTTTTCCTGGTTAAAGAAGTTCTTCCCGCTGCCACTTTTCTGATTGATGAAGTTTCGATCAGGTTTTGAAGGCACCGCCGAGAGTTATCTTTCACATTCTGCATTGGCACCCTGTGAGCCACATACATGATGAACATCGCCAAAGGCAAGCAGAGCGCGATGGCCTGTACAAACCAAAATCTGCAGTGAGATATCGGCGAGAAGGTATCATAGCACACATTGGCGCACCCTGGCTGCATGGTGTCACAAGTGAATTTTGTTTGTTCGTCCTGGTACAAAGGATAGCCAACACCAATGATCACAAGCAGCCGAAACAATACCATCAGTGTTATCCAGATCTTCCCTGAAAGAAGCATACAGCAAATATTACATTATTGCATTCAGAACATTGTTCATATTTCATTTCATTTCACATTCAAAAATAAATATTTTTGAGAAAGAGTCATCACAATTAACAATAAAAATACATCTCTATCGGTGGATCATGTACTTGAAGCTACATTGATTATAATATTAATAGGAGAGTTACTCCTCTGTAAAACAAATTTGCAGGGCTATGGAGAAAGAGCAGGGGAGTGGGACTAACTGGATAGTTCATTCAAAGAGCTGGCACAGGCATGACAGGCCTCCTTCTGTGCTGTAAGATTTCATGATAAGTGTGCTATTTATCAGTAAAATGCTCTCTTGATTTGGAGCCACTTGAAAACTCAGCAACCATAATAGGTGTGGTATTGGAAGATGTAACAGGTCTGGATTTATAGCTTATTACAAGAAAGAACTTGCATTTAAATAATGCCGTTCACATACTCAGAATTTCCCAAAGTGCTTCACAGACAATGAACCGCGGTTGTTTTGCAGGCAAATTGTCTATGAATGAAGCAGAAATTGTAGTCGCAGCAACCTCTGGTTAATTTTCAATAGTAAAGTACTGAAATGTCTTTAAAAAAGAGTACAATATTTTATAAGTACGTTATGGAAAGAAATGGGCCCCGTTATTTACAGGGAGGGTGCCGAGTGGGTGAGCCCGAGAATGGCTGAAGAGCCCAGCAAGGCCGGAGACGTAGAGGTCCAGGCAGCAGGATCTCATTAACATTTTGCAGACCATCTCCCGCTCAGCAGTCAGTCAAACGGGCAGCCTGGCTGCCGGGCACGAGGAATCACCAGTGGCTGGAGGCCACAGCCTCTCCACAGCAGGACACTCAGACATCCTGATATCACCTCTGTCACTGTAAAAATGGCAACGGGATGGACTTGCATTGGTGGTGGGGTGTAGGTGGTGTCATGGTGTTTGGAAATGTATTCAAGAAGGTAACACACTCTTGAGGTTCATCTAACAAAGTAAATCAGTCAAGCTCTGCTCTTGTGGAGGTAACAGTTCCTCTGGTCACTATATAAAGTGATATTGTAAATGTTTTTGTGAAGATTTCCTCGTTTTGGTATTTTGGTAATTAGGTAACATTGTAAATTTGTTTAAAATAAAAAACCCACAGGAAGAATACCGAGAATATTTAAAAAAAACATGAAACTAAAATGTTCATTCAGCTATTAAACCTTTTCCATCTACAGAATACCGCTCCCACTTGACATTGTGAATGTTAACCATAATTACTCCCTGATAGAAAGAAAACCCACTCTTGAAAATAAAGCTAGCTTAAGAAAATAAGAAACAGGAACAGGAGTAGGCCATAAGGCCCCTTGAGCCTGCTCCGCCATTCAATAAGATCATGGCTGATCTGATCATGGACTCAGCTCCACTTCCCCGCCCACTCCCCATAAACTCTTATCGTTTAAGAAACTGGCTATTTCTGTCTTAAATTTATTTAATGTCCCAGCTTCCACAGCTCTCTGAGGCAGCGAATTCCACAGATTCACAACCCTCTGAGAGAATACATTTCTCCTCATCTCAGTTCTAAATGGGTGGCCCCTTATCCTAAGATCCGCCCTCTAGTTCTAGCCTCCCCCACCAGTGGAAACATCCTCTCTGTATCCACCTTGTCAAGCCCCCTCATAATCTTATACATTTCTATAAGATCACCTCTCATTCTTCTGAATTCCAATGAGTAGAGGCCCAACCTTCTCAACCTTTCCTCATAAGTCAACCTAGTGAACCTTCTCTGACCTGCCTCCACAGCAAGTATATATTTTCGTAAATATGGAAACCAAAACACAGTATACCAGCTGTGGCCTCCCCAATACCCTGTACAGCTGTAGCAAGACTTCCCTGCTTTTATACTCCATCCCCTTTGCAATAAAGACCAAGATTCCATTTGCCTTCCTGATCACTTGCTGTGCCTGCATACTATTCTTTTGTGTTTCATGCACAAGTACCCCCAGGTCCCGCTGTACTGCAGCACTTTGCAATCTTTCTCCATTTAAATAATAACTTGTTCTTTGATTTTTTTTCTGCCAAAGTGCATGACCTCACATTTTCCAAAATTATACTCCATCTGCCAAATTCTTGCCCACTCACAGTGCAGCTCCAACAACACATTATTGAACCAATAATGACTATCACCAACAAGCGAGAGTCTAACTACTGCCTCTTGACACTCAACAGCATTACCATCGCCGAACCCACCATCAACATCCTGGGGGTCACCATTGACCAGAAACTTAGCTGGACCAGTCACATACATGCTGTGGCTGCAAGAGCAGGTCAGAGGCTGGGTATTCTGTGTCGAGTGTCTCACCTCCTGACTCCTCAAAGCCTTTCCACAAGGCACAAGTCAGCAGTGTGATGGAATACTCTCCACTTGCCTGGATGAGTGCAGCTCCAACAACACTCAAGTAACCCGACATCATCCAGGACAAAGCAGCCCACTTGATTGGCACCACATCCATCGCCTTAAACATCCAGTCCCTCCATCACCGGCGCACCGTAGCTGCAGTGTGTACCGTCTACAAGAGGTACTGCAGCAACTCACCAAGGCTTCTTCGGCAGCACCTCCCAAACCCACGACCTCTACCACCAAGAAGCACAAGGGCAGCAGATGCATAGGAACACCATCACCTTCAAATTTTCCTCCAAGTCACCATCCTGATGTGGAAGTATATCGCCATTCCTTCATCGTCGCTGAGTCAAAATTCTGGAACTCCCTCCCAAACAGCTCTGTAGGAGTACCTTCAACACAAGGATTGCTGTGGTTCAAGAAGACGGCTCACCACCACCTTCTCAAGGGCAATTAGTGATGGGCAATAAATGCTGGCCTCGCCAGCGACGCCCACATCCCAGGAACAAATTTTTAAAAGTATCCATATTGTAAGAAAATCTCAAAAACTTTCTGCACATCCAGTCAGCGATTCCAATCGCTTTCCATCTCCTGTAGGGGGTGACTCCTGGGCACAGTGGCTATTCTTCACATGTGAATTAATACAGTGACTGCCAGCACACCCAAGCTTAAACCTGCCCTCACCCTACTTCCATGCTTCATAGCTAGGGGATTTGAGTATAGGAGCAGGGAGGTCTTACTGCAATTGTACAGGGCCTTGGTGAGGCCTCACCTGGAATATTGTGTTCAGTTTTGGTCTCCTAATCTGAGGAAGGTCATTCTTGCTATTGAGGGAGTACAGCGAAGGTTCACCAGACTGATTCCAGGGATGGCTGGACTGACATATGAGGAGAGACTGGATCATCTGGGACTTTATACACTGGAGTTTAGCAGGATGAGAGGGTATCTCATAGAAACGTATAAGATTCTGACGGGACGGGACAGGTTAGATGGGGGAGGAATGTTCCTGATGTTGGGGAAGTCCAGAACCAAGGGACACAGTCTTAGGATACGGGGTAGGCCATTTAGGACTGAGATGAAGAGAAACTTCTTCACTCAGAGAGTTGTTAACCTGTGGAATTCCCTGCCGCAGAGAGTTGTTGATGCCAGTTCATTGGATATATTCAAGAGGGAGTTAGAGATGGCCCTTACGGCTAAAGGGATCAAGAGGTATGGAGAGAAAGCAGGAAAGGGGTACTGAGGTGAATGATCAGCCATGATCTTATTGAATGGTGGTGCAGGCTCGAAGGGCCGAATGGCCTACTCCTGCACCTATTTTCTATGTTTCTATGGGCCCAAGTTTCGGGTGGAGTTGCTCCTAGTTTTTTTGAGCAACTAGTTTAGTTTGGAGTATGTTAGAAATTGCAATTCTCGGATATTAGTTTGCTCCAGTTCTAGTGAGTTAGTTTAGGTTGGCTTTAGGTAAGGTACTTTTTTTTTTAAGGGGTTGTGTCCAGCCACTCAGGCCTGTTTTGCAAGTTTCGGCAGTGAAAACTTACTACAAACTAACTTAGGATGGAGTAAGTGTCCACTTTTGTAAGTTCTGAAAAACCTTACCTAGAGTTAAGTTTAGTGCAGGCACAGCCAGAGACAGCAGGTGGGAAGCATTAAACAAATAGGACACATCAACATCACAACAGTGGGGGGTAAGGGAAGTTAGAGGATTTTCCATAAACATCTTCACAACAACATTAAAGAAGCAAAGTACATTTAAAGCGCTAAGCACTAAACAAAGCAGTACATTTAAAGCACCAAGCACTAAACGAAGCACAAAAAGAAATAAGCAATTAATTAATAAAAAATAGAAGGAACCCTGCACTTAAAGCACCAAGACCAAAGTAATAAGTAATCAATCAATACAAAATAGAAGTCCTACCTTTATGTGAAGGGAAGGTGTCTCTGTCAGTGTCTCTCACTGTAGTGTCTCTCTCTCTTTGTATCTGACAGTGAGGGGTGCGGGGGGGGTGGGGTGTGTGTGTGTGTGGCGGGGTGAGAGGGTGTGTGTGTGTGTGGGGGGGTGGGAGGGGGTGTTTGTGGGGGGGGTGGGAGGGGGTATGTATGTGTGGGGGGGTGGGAGGGTGTGTGTGTGTGTGTGTGTGTGGGGGTGGTGGGAGAGGGGTGTGTGTGTGGGGGGAGGTGTGTGTGTGTGGGGGGGTGGGGGGGGTTTGTGTGGGGGGGGTGGGTGTGGGGGGTGTGTGGGGGTGGGGGTGTGTGTGTGGGGGGGTGCGGGGTGTGTGTGTGTGTGTGTGTGTGTGGGGGGGTGGGGGTGTGTGTGGGGGGGGGGTGGGAGGGGGTGTGTGTGTGGGGTGGGGGAGAAGCTGGAAGGAGGCACCATGCTCTCTCCTCCGGCCCTTCGATCATTGAGTGCCCCCCAACCCATGCTCCCTCCAACCCATGCTCCCTCCTCTGGCCCTTCGATCATTGAGTGCCCCCCAACCCACGCCCCTCCATCCCTGTTGCCACGCTCCCCCCCTCCCCGCCCCGGTATCCACGGCCCCCCTCCTCCCGGTACCCACTCCCCCCCGCCCCTTCCCAGTACCCACTCCCCACCACCCCCTCCTCCCAGTACCCATGCCCCCCATCCTCCCGGTACCCACGCCCTACCCCGGTACCCACGCTTCCCCCCGGTACCCACGCTTCCCCCCCCGGTACCCACGCCCCCCCTCCCCCCAGTACCCACGCATCCCCCCTAGTACCCACGCTTCCCCCACCCTCCGTACCCACGCCACCCCTCCTCCCTGTACACCCCCCCCGGTACCACGCTCCCCCCCAGTACCCACGATCCCCCCCCCCCCGGTACCCACGTCCCCCCTCCTCCCTGTACCCCCCCTCCCCCGGTACCCACGCTCCCCCCCGGTTCCCACGCTTCCCCACCCCCCTCCTCCTCCCGGTACCCACGCTCCCACCCGGTATCCACGTCCCCCCTCCTCCCGGTACCCACGCTCCCCCCCCGCCCCCCGCCCCCCCTCCGGTACCCACGTTCTCCCGAGCCATTGCACAGGTGCACATGCTCCAGCGCGCCTACGCAACGCTGCCGGCTCTGAGAAGAAGGCATGATCCCTAGCTCCGCCCCCCTGCAGGCAGGCTCCTCCCCAGGGAGACTACGCTGCACCGCGCCACTCCACTCCACGGTCCAGGAGGACCGGAGAATTGCTGCAGAATATTCCGGCGCACCTTCGAGCTCAGGCAGGTCACGTAAGTCTCGGAGGTGCGCCGTTTTCACCAGATGCCGAAACTTGGGCCCTATGTTTCTATGCAAATGCACTTTCCAGCAGGGATTACTGGCTAGAGATGAGGAATTGGGGAATCCTGGCTAATTCCACCCACCTGCCACATCCCAGACTAGCTGTGGTTGCATGCCCAGTCCTTTAGAAACATGCAAAAACTATTCTTTCAGCAAATCACGAAAGGAATGCTTGTAAGAGGTGTACAGGCAGGGCTAAAGTAAGCCTGGGCAGTCCAGGATATTGTTTTGTTTTATGTCTCCCTGGGCACTCGCAGTATCAGTTCTTCATTTTTTGTGTGGTTTCCAAAGTTGTCTTTTTGTATTGTCTGTTGGATCTTGCAAGATTATGAAAGGGCCTTTCTGACACCTGGTTCTGCAGACTTTACTCCCAGATCAGCCATTATTAATGCAGTAACCGAGCCATCTTGCCTTACTGCTAGTCCCTCCCACTTTGCCACTACTCCCAGAAAATATGTTTTGTTGCTGCTCCTTTCCACTTTAAACTTGCACCTTGTCTAGGATTTAAAGGATTTATCTCATTAGGATTGTGATAGGGGTCAATTGAGAGGGGCTTTTTGTCTAGGTTCTAAGTACTCTTTCAGTGTGCTATCCGGAATTTATTTAAAGGAAATTTAATTCATTTCTTCTCATTTCAGAAACTGCATCTCAACTTGACATTTTTTAGTGTGATCCTTCCTCTTGATGCTTTTTCACAGGTTGACCTGATGACAGTGGTACATAGGCAGTAATGGCAAGGAATGGTGAGGTTAAATGGAATTATCAGTTCTCAGAAAGACTCCCCTTTGGGTTTAAAAAGAAAAAAAAGAAAAAGGAATAGAGTGTCTTTCACGACCTCAGTACGTCCCAATGAAGTACTTTTAGAGTGTAGTCACTGTTGTAATGTAGGAAACGCGGCAGCCAATTTGCACATAGTAAGCTCCCACAAACAGTAATATGATGACAAGATAATCCATTTTTCAGCACTGCACTGGAGTATCAGCCTAGATTTTTGTGCTCAAGTCTTTGGAGATGTAAATTTGTACTTGTGGTACTATGGCAAACTGTATAAGTTGACAACTGTATAAGTTTTTAGTTATGGATAGTGAAGTATCTATTCTAAGTTCGAAGTAAAGATATCTATAAAATATAATGCTGTTTTTGTTATTGATGTTTACACCCATGAGTGACAGCATTAGTTTAAAAAGAGATTATTTACTCACTCTATGCTAAGAAAGCTTTAATTAGGGTCACTCATGTAACCATGGTGGTTTGCACAGGATTTACCAACCTTCCTAACTTTAAGTGGTCCGAGTGCACACTCACATATTAATGTATGAAGTCATTCCCATTGTTCTGCCACTCCCAGAGTCTTTGTATAAAATGTATTCTCCCTGAATAAAATGTTCTCAAGCTGGGGTTAGAGACCTTTTGAATGTTTGGACTGAGGGTTTGGGCTTCAGCTGAAGGTTAGGGTTTGGGCTGAGAGTTTGGGCATGACATGGACTGTGTTGCCAGCTGGAGCTCGGACTCAGAGCTAGGGTGAATTTCGGTAAGGGCAGCTTTATTTTGTTCAAAAGGAGCGTTTATTTTGAGGAGAGAGGTTTTGTTCTCGATGAATTTACTGGGGCAAGGAGGGATTTATAACTGGAGCCATTCTGATACCACCTGCTATTGTTGCTTCTCTCTCTCCCTGCTGGCCATGCTACTGCTATTCCCTGGGGGTCAAAGTTTACAGGATTAGGAGTCAAAGATTGTGGGCATGGCCAATCATTATTGGGATCAAAACACACACAAGCTGCATTGGCGGTGAGCGGGTGGTGGGGGGAGGGGGAAGAGTAACACTTTTAAAATCTTTATTCAATTTTAACTTGCTGCAAACAGACAATAGGAGAGGAGCAAGAGTGGGAAAATAGAGGTACATAGAAGCAACCAGTGAAAGAGTGTGAGAGCCACACCAAGACAGAGATAGAAGAGAGAAACACAAAAAGACAGAGAAGAGTGCCTGGAGTTTTCTCCGCATTTGCACCCAGATACATCCAGAATCTTGGCGCGTACAAATTAAGTGGCTTAAAGGATTGCGGAATTTTGGGTGTGAGCGAGTTTCCGAGTAACTACAATACACCCAGGTCTCCCGATCTTTTATGTCCTTCCATCAAACCTTCCATCCAATCAAATCTTCATCCACAAAGCCAGCCGCGCCCCGACTCTCAACTACGGGTATCCTCCAATTACGTTTGCTTGGCGGTGGGTGTCTCAATATTGTGACCAGATTTTCACATGCAGCAGGAAACAAGCCATTTTTCTGGTCTTTTATCAGCAATTTTTTTGAGTTTTAACAAAAATTATCCTCACTGAAACTTGCTCTATATTTTCTGTTTTTTTAATGCATTTTTATGGCATCAGTCGCATTAAACATTGAAAAGCTTCCACAACTGCAGCATCCTAAACATGCTGTGCCAGATGAGCACGAATGATAGTTAAATGAGTTGAAACTTACATTTTCATACTTATAGAAGAAATATATGGTGAGGGTTTGGTGTCTGGACTCTGATTGTGTACGGTGAATTACGCCCATTTTAATTTGGGGTGTATTCTAACGAGAGCTAGTCAGAGTAGGAATCGCAAGACAGCTCAGATGAATACGTGGCTTGCGCAGTGGTGCAGCAGGGAGGGATTCAAATTCCTGGGGCATTGGATCTGGTTCTGGGGGAGGTGGGACCAGTACAAACCGGACGGTCTGCACCTGAGCAGGACCGGAACCAATGTCCGAGGGGGAGTGATTGCTAGTGCTGTTGGGGGGGGAGTTAAATTAATATGGCAGGGGGATGGGAACCAATGCAGGGAGACAGAGGGAAACAAAATGGAGACAAAAGTAAAAGACAGAAAGGAGATGAGTAAAAGTGGAGGGCAGAGCAACCCAAAGCAAAAAACAAAAAGAGCCACTGTACAGCAAAATTCTAAAGGGACAAAGTGTAATAAAAAGGCAAGCATGAAAGCTCGGTGCCTCAATGCAAGGAGTATTCGGAACCCAGGAGAGGGCTCTGAGCTAGTTAGAGTGGGTGAGAGCTCAGATGAACAGGACCCCAAGAAAGAATGCAAAAGGCAGGAGGCAACAGAGCAGAGTAGCACTGGGGTAAGTGTAAACCACAAGGTGAGAGGAAGGGACAATATGTATGAATATAAAGGGGCTGCAGGAGGAGTCAAAAGTAAAAATCATGCTTTAAAAATTAGTATTAAAACACTCTACCTAAACGCACGCAGCATTCGAAATAACGTAAATGAGTTGACAGCACAAATCATTACAAATGGGTATGATTTGGTGGCCATTACAGAAACGTGGTTGCAGGGGGGCCAAGACTGGGAATTAAACATACAGGGATATCTGACAATTCGGAAAGATAGACAAGAAGGGAAAGGAGGTGGGATAGCTCTGTTAATAAAGGATGATATCAGGCAGTTGTGAGAGACGATATTGGCTCTAATGAACAAAATGTTGAATCATTGTGGGTGGAGATTAGAGATAGTAAGGGGAAAAAGTCACTGGTGGGCATAGTTTATAGGCCCCCAAATAATAACTTCATGGTGGGGCGGGCAATAATCAAGGGAATAATGGAGGCATGTGAAAAAGGAATGGCAGTAATTATGGGGGATTTTAACCCACATATCGATTGGTCAAATCAAATCGCACGGGGTAGCCTTGAGGAGGAATTCATAGAATGCATACGGGGTTGTTTCTTAGAACAGTATGTTACAGAACCTACAAGGGAGCAAGCGATCTTAGATCTGGTCCTGTGTAATGAGACAGGAATAATAAACGATCTCCTAGTAAAAGATCCTCTCGGAATGAGTGATCACAGTATGGTTGAATTTGTAATACAGATTGAGGGTGAGGAAGTAGTGTCTCAAATGAGTGTACTATGCTTAAACAAAGGGGACTACAGTGGGATGAGGGCAGAGTTGGCTAAAGTAGACTGGAAACACAGACTAAATGGTGGCACAATTGAGGAACAGTGAAGGACTTTTAAGGAGCTCTTTCATAGTGCTCAACAAAAATATATTCCAGTGAAAAAGAAGGGCGGTAAGTGAAGGGATAACCAGCCGTGGATAACCAAGGCAATAAAGGAGAGTATCAAATTAAAAACCAATGCGTATAAGGTGGCCAAGGTTAGTGGGAAACTAGAAGATTGGGAAAATTTTAAACAACAGCAAAGAATGACTAAGAAAGCAATAAAGAAAGGAAAGATAGATTACGAAAGTAAACTTGCGCAAAACATAAAAACAGATAGTAAAAGCTTTTACCGATATATAAAACGGAAAAGAGTGACTGAAGTAAATGTTGGTCCTTTAGAAGATGAAAAGGGGGATTTAATAATGGTAAATGTGGAAATGGCTGAGACCTTAAACAATTATTTTGCTTCGGTCTTCACAGTGGAAGACACAAAAACCATGCCAAAAATTGCTGGTCATGGGAATGTGGGAAGGGAGGACCTTGAGATAATCACTATCACTAGGGGGGTAGTGCTGGACAGGCTAATGGGACTCAAGGTAGACAAGTCCCCTGGTCCTGATGAAATGCATCCCAGGGTATTAAAAGAGATGGCGGAAGTTATAGCAGATGCATTCGTTATAATCTACCAAAATTCTCTGGACTCTGGGGAGGTACCAGCAGATTGGAAAGCAGCTAATATAAAGCCTCTGTTTAAAAAAGGGGGCAGACAAAAGGCAGGTAACTATAGGCCAGTAAGTTTAACATCTGTAGTGGGGAAAATGCTTGAAGCTATCATTAAGGAAGAAATAGCGGGACATCTCGATAGGAATAGTGCAATCAAGCAGACGCAACATGGATTCATGAAGGGGAAATCATGTTTAACTAATTTACTTGAATTCTTTGAGGATAGAACGAGCATGGTGGATAGAGGTGTACCGATGGATGTGGTGTATTTAGATTTCCATAAGGTATTCGATAAGGTGCCACACAAAAGATTACTGCAGAAGATAAAGGTACGCGGAGTCAGAGGAAATGTATTAGCATGGATCGAGAATTGGCTGGCTAACAGAAAGCAGAGAGTCGGGATAAATGGGTCCTTTTCGGGTTGGAAATCGGTGGTTAGTGGTGTGCCACAGGGATCGGTGCTGGGACCACAACTGTTTACAATATACATAGATGACCTGGAAGAGGGGACAGAGTGTAGTGTAACAAAATTTGCAGATGACACTAAGATTAGTGGGAAAGCGGGTTGTGTAGAGGACACAGAGAGGCTGCAAAGAGATTTAGATAGGTTAAGCGAATGGGCTAAGGTTTGGCAGATGGAATACAATGTCGGAAAATGTGAGGTCATCCACCTTGGAAAAAAAAAACAATAAAAGGGAATATTATTTGAATGGGGAGAAATTACAACATGCTGAGGTGCTGAGGGACCTGGGGGTCCTTGTGCATGAATCCCAAAAAGTTAGTTTGCAGGTGCAGCAGGTAATCAGGAAGGCGAATGGAATGTTGGCCTTCATTGCGAGAGGGATGGAGTACAAAAGCAGGGAGGTTCTGCTGCAACTGTACAGGGTATTGGTGAGGCCGCACCTGGAGTACTGCGTGCAGTTTTGGTCACCTTACTTAAGGAAGGATATACTAGCTTTGGAGGGGGTACAGAGACAATTCACTAGGCTGATTCCGGAGATGAGAGGGTTACCTTATGATGATAGATTGAGTAGACTGGGTCTTTACTCACTGGAGTTCAGAAGGATGAGGGGTGATCTTATAGAAACATTTAAAATAATGAAAGGGATAGACAAGATGCGCAGAGAGGTTGTTTCCACTGGTCGGGGAGTCTAGAACTAGGGGGCACAGCCTCAAAATATGGGGGAGCCAATTTAAAACCGAGTTGAGATGGAATTTCTTCTCCCAGAGGGTTGTGAATCTGTGAAATTCTCTGCCCAAGGAAGCAGTTGAGGCTAGCTCATTGAATGTATTCAAATCGCAGATAGATAGATTTTTAACCAATAAGGGAATTAAGGGTTACGGGGAGAGGGCGGGTAAGTGGAGCTGAGTCCACGGCCAGATCAGCCATGATCTTGTTGAATGGCGGAGCAGGCTCGAGGGGCTAGATGGCCTACTCCTGTTCCTAATTCTTATGTTCTTATGTTCTTATGAGATTGTGAAGACATTTGGGAATAAGCTGACATCGACAAATGGGCACAACATTGGGCGCATTCTCAGGTTTAACTTCTGAGTTGCACCCAAAGAGAAAACCCCAGGCCAGGGAGTCAGAAAATATTGGCGTGAGAGAGAAGTAAAGAGCAGATAGAGGAAGGGACACAACGCCCCAAGAGATTATAAAATTTATTCATAATACAATGGCTTGGGCATCTCACCTTTAGATAAAGCACTTTACAGCCTTCTAGACTCAACATCGAGTTCAACAATTTCAGACCATAATCTCTGCCCTTATTTTTTTTCTCGCATGGCATCTATAGATGATTAAACCATTCCCATTTACACCTCTTCTAGACCCATCTTTTGTTTCTTAACGTCCCATTACCACCTCCCATCTCCTTTTGCTTCCCACTATCATCCTTTTTGTCTCTAATCTCTCCTGCCTTCCACCCTATCACAGACCTTCCCTTTTGTTCTTTCCTCCCCTCCCCACTTTCCCTGCCCCTGCACTCACTTAAAAATCTGCTACATCTCTAACTTTTTCCAGTTCTGACGAAGGGTCAACTGTTTCTCTCTCCATAGATGCTGCCTGACCTGCTGAGTATTTCCAGCATTTTTCTGATTTTATTTCAGATTCCCAGCATCTGCAGTGTTTGGTTTTTGTATTAATAATAATTTCTTTATTAATGATGATACTTTCCTAATAGTTCCATACCTTCTGTATAATGCAGCGGAACCCATTGTACTAATTCGCCCAAATAACTGAACACATTGCATTGGTAAAAGGGGTTTCACTGAAACGGGGTGCACTTTATAATAATATTCACCATTACAGCCGTGAGGACGGGCTGACTACCAGATCGTCCCTGAAACAATGGGAGATACACACAGGAATATTTTATCTGTATGTTTGAGAGTTACAAGGTCGGACTGCATCTTGAATATACTGGCAGTATTCATTGGTTCTCACTCACCGACTATTGTAAGGTTGCAGTTGAGGGCGAGAGTCACCAAAGCCAAGTTGTCCAACCTTCCCATCTCCACCCGGCCAACAGAAGCAGGCGCCTCCCAGAGAAACTCCAGACAAAATAATCTTCACGGCCAAAAAAAAATCCCCAAACACTTTCACAACTGAAAGAAAAAAAGAAAGTAGTCAGATTTTGTATTAGTCGTTTTGGGTTTCTAAATATTGTTACAAAGCACTTAAAAAACAAATATTACGAAGGATAGTTGCTGTCGCTGGTCTCTGGAAAGCCAGTTCAGAGGAGCAAACGCCGCTGGCTGTCACCTTCACAAGCTCTCCCCTGTGACAACTGCAGACAATAGAGCCTCGGCGCATCTCTCCCACGGAGGGCTATTCTTACCGACCAAAGGCATTCCAGCATCCTGACCGATCCCAGATATTTTGGTGCAGCCCATTTCAGGAAAATAACAGAAGCTGCGGGATTAGATCGGATCAGCAGGGTGACCGCCACGCCATATCTTGCCCCACACGTTTCTGCAAGGAGCAGAATCCAGGGGAGTTGCAAGTCGTGTTCAATTTATTTGGCAGCCAGTAAGAATCGGAAATAAAGAGTGAGATTTAGGATTAAAGATGAGCAGGTTGCATCAACATGTTTATGTAGTAGTTTATATTCTAGGCTTACAAACTGGGGTCTACTAACCCTGGTTGGTCCCCGAGTGATCCAAGGAGGTACACAGCATTATCAGATTTCTGCCCATCTGGGGCCAATGGTCCTGCAGGCTGGGGGATAAACTTTCAACTTTATCTCTTTAAGAAAATAATATTTTGGGATGCAGTATATGAGTAATTTGAGACATGACAGGTAAGTGTAGCATGAGGAGGATTCTTGCCATGATTTTCCCTGCGACAGACAGCAGAGAAACCCCTCTGCAATTACTGCAGTCGGACTTGTCACCTTTCTTGAAGATGGTCACGATTACGGAGTCTCTGAGATCCCCTGGCATGCTCTCCTCCTTCCAGATAAGAGAGCAGAGCTCATGGATTCGCGCTAAGAGTACTTCTCCGCTACGCTTTAGTACTTCGGCGGAAATTCCATCTGCTCCTGAGGCCTTGTTGTTTTCAGTTGTTGGATGGCCTTTTCAACCTCGTGCCGGGCTGGGATTGTGATGAGGTGGTGACGGGTGGCATGTTGCGGAATGGAGTCAAGGACACTCACATCAAAGACAGAGTCTTAGTTAAGGAGATCCTTGAAGTATTCCTTCCAGCGGGCACTGACTGCCTCTCTGTCCTTGATGAGCACCTCTCCATTCTTGGCTCTCAGTGGAATAGGACCTTGGGTGCTTGGGTCGTAGGTGGTCTTGACTGTGCTAAAAAAATCCACGCACGTCGTGATTGGCGGCTAGAAGCTTGATCTCCTGTGCTTTTTCCACCCACTATCTGTTCTTTAGGTCACGAGTTTTTTGTTGGACCTCGGTCTTCAGTTGTCTGTAGGTCTGCTTTCTTTCACTGAAGTTGTGGAGTTATTTCCAATTCAGAAATGCCTTGCTTTTATGGTTTATTAGTTCCTGGATCTCCAGGTCATTGTCATCGAACCAGTCTTGATGTTTTCTGGTAGAGTAACTTAGAGTCTCTTCACAGGTACTAATTGTGGTGGACTTGAGGGCAGACCAGGCACTATGGACACTCTGCGGCTCCGATTCATTGGGAGTCGTCAGGTTGGCTGTGAGGCATTGGCTGAATAGGGCTTTCTTTGCAGGGTCTTTGAGTGCTTCAGCATTGACTTTTTTTGTGGCAGCATTTCTGTTGCCCCCGCCATTTTGAAACTACGTTGATGGAGATAACAGAACGGATTAGGCGGTGGTCAGTCCAGCAGTCGTCAGCTCCTGTCATGGTGCGAGTGATGTGGATATCCTTGCGGTCCCTGCTCGGACGATGATGTAGTCGAGCAGATGCCAGTGCCTGGAACGAGGGTGTGGCCATGAAGCCTTGTACTTGAATTTCTGACAAAACAAGGTGTTAGTTATGACAAGACCATATTCTGAACATTTTGTCAGGAGAAGGGTACCATTGGAGTTGTTTTCTCTATCCCTTCCCTGCCAATCACCCCTCTCCAGAGGTCTGTGTCCTTTCTGACTCTGGCACTAAAGTCATCAAGGAGAATCAGCTTGTCGCCCGTTGGGACTCGGGACATGGATTGTTCAAGGTTGGAGTAGAATTCCACTTAGGCCTCGTCTGTAGCTTCCAGAGTTGGGGCGTATACACTGATGACCGTAGCATACAGCTTCCATTACATTTAGAGTGAGCCGAAGGGTCATGAGGCAGTCGTTTATCCTGTTGGGGGAATCTCTAAGACGCCAAACCAGTTCATTTTTGATGGTGAAGCCAACCCCATGGAGACAGCGTTCTTCTTCTGGTTTGCCTTTCCAGAAGAAGGTGTATCCACCCCTTTGTTCCTCGAGCTGACCTTCTCCTTCTCGCCGTGCCTCATCAGGGTGGCGATGTCACTGTCAAAGCGTCTGAGTTACTGGGCAGCGATAGCAGTACGACGTTCCGGTCTGTTGTTGAGGCTGTCCATGAGGGTCCTAATGTTCCAGGTCCCAAATTTCTTTTTAAAGGATGGAAGATGCCTGTGCGTGAATTCTTTTAATGTGGGGTGGCCGTTGCACACCAGCTACCACATGAATCATCGCAAGAAACCTCTTCAAACATCTCCTCCCAGGGGCTGAAGAGCTCCTCCCAGAGTCGCAATGCGGATTCCGCCCGTTAAGGGGCACAACGGACATGATCTTCACCGCGCGGCAAATCCAAGAAAAATGTAGCAGCATCAATCTCTGTATATGGTTTTCTTTGATCTCACAAAAGCCTTTGACTCTGTCAACCATGAGGGATTACGGAGCGTTCTTCTCAAATTAGGCTGTCCTTAAAACAATTTGTCACCACATTCTTCTCAATTTTCCTTGCTTCATCTCACCTTTAACAAGCTCCCTACTGGAGTGGAGTTAATCTACAGGACAAGCGGGAAATTGTTCAACCTCTATCACCTCCAGTCCAGATCCAAGGTTGTTCCAACCTCTGTCATTGAATTACAATATGCAGATGACGCTTGTGCTTGTGCACACTCGGTGACCATCTTCAAGAAAGATGTAAAGTCCATTTGTGGTAATTACAGAGGAGTTTCCTTGCTGTCTGCTGCAGGGAAAATCATCACAAGAATCCTCCTCAATCGTCTCGTCCCAGTGGCTGAAGAGCTCCTCCCAGAGTCGCAATGCGGACTCTGCCCAGTAAAGGGCACAACGGACTTGATCTTCAACGCGCGACAAATCCAAGAAAAGTGTAGGGAGCAGCATCAACCTCTGTACATGGCTTTCTTTGACCTCACAAAGGCCTTCAACTCTTTCAACCGTGAGGGATTACGGAGTGCCCTTCTCAAATTCGGCTGTCCTCAGAAATTTGTCATCATCCTCCGCCTGCTTCACGATGACATGCAAGCCGTGATTCTTACCAACGGATCCACCACAGACCCAATACAAGTGCAGACCGGGATCAAGCAAGGCTGTGTCATCACACCAACTCTCTTCTCCATCTTCCTCACTGCAATGCTTCATCTCACCTTTAACAAGCTCCCACTGGAGCAGAGTTAATCTGCAGGACAAGCGGGAAATTGTTCAACTTCTGTCGCCTCCAATCTAGATCCAAGGTTGTTCCAAACTCTGTCATTGAATTACAGTGTGCAGACAATGCTTGCGTTTGTGTATACTCGGAGTCTGAACTCCAAACCATCGTTGACACCTTCACTGAAGCGTACAAGAGTCTGGGCCTTATATTAAACATCCGTAAGACAAAGGCTTTCTACCAACCTGCCCCTGCCACACAGTACTCTCCCTGATTATCAAGATCCATGACGAGACCTTGGACAATGTGGACTACTTCCCATACCTTAGGAGCCTACTATCAGCAAAGACAGACATCGATGACAAAGTCCAACACCGCCTTCAGTGTGCCAGTGCAGCCTTCGGTTGCCTGAAGAAAAGTGTGTTCGAAGACCAGGATCTCAAACCTGGCAACAAGCTCATTGGTCTACAGAGCAGTAGTGATACCCGCCCTCCTATATGCTTCAGAGACATGGACTATGTACAGTAGACACCTCAAAGCACTGGAAAAGTACCACCAATGCTGCCTCCGCAAGATCCCGCAAATACATTGGCAGGATAGGTGGACCAATGTCAACGTTTTCTCTCAGGCTAACATCCTCAGCTCGAGGCATTGACCACACTCGATCAGCTCCAATGGATGGGCCACATTGCCTGCACACCCGATACTAGACTCCCGAAACAAACACTCAACTCCAAGCTACGTCATGGCAGGCAAGCCCAAGGAGCGCAGAGAAAATGCTTCAAGGACACCCTCAAAGCCTCCTTGAAAAAATGTAACATCTCCACCGACTCTTGAGAATCCCTGGCCCAAGACTTCTCAAAGTGGAGAAGAAGCATCCGAGAAGGCACCAAACACCTCAAGTCTCTTCGCCGTGAACATGCGGAAGCCAAGCGCAAACAGCGGAAGGAGCATGTGACAAACCAAGCACCCCACCCACCCATCCCTTCAACCACCATCTGCCCCACCTGTGACAGAGACTGTAGATCCTGCATTGGTCTCATCAGTCATCAGAACTCATTTTAATGTATGTTAGATCTCTTAATTTCCAATGAAATACGAACTCATTTGTCGTTTTAATGTTACTTTATTTTTGGCAGCAGTAAGAAGCTCTTGGCTTTAAGCCAGGTCTTTGTCCTTCTGAGACCACATGGTCAAAATGGCTGTATTTATACCTGGATCAATTTACAGAAAAGAACTAGCCTTCTTTGACCTTATTGGCTTAATTAATAGTCTTTTAACCTTTTAATTGGCTCGCTACCCAAAGGTCCTAAAATGTCAAGTTGATTGATGACTTAATGCAACATGCTCCCACTCACGTAGCATCTCTGACTTGATGTCTGTGAATTTTCACAGCCTGTCTAAATGCAGCCTGTTTGAATTCTCTATCAATCCCCCCTTTGATTCTTTCACAAACTGAATCATAAAACATCAGGTATCACTGGTTAAACATTCTACAAAATAATTTCATACATGTTAATAGAGTTTCCTTCTAAAATTTGTTGATGTGTTTCACCACATGTCCGGACTAGTAGCTTCCACACAAATTTACACCAACCCGAGTTCCATCATGGCCACAATGGAAGTCTGGTTTTAGTAAGTTAATGAACCTTATTCCAATTTAATCCAAATCAATATCTTAATTCATCCAGTATACAACCTTCCCTTAAGCATAACATACCCCTGTGCCATGTACAGACGGTCTGCTGGGACCTGCAAGGTGTCACACATGCAGGACAGCAGCTACAGCCGCCTGATCGCAACAACATTTAATCAACATAAACAAACAATATAAAAGTAAAACAATTACAACAAATAGATTAAATCTTCCACCACTGACATTCCTATTGAACCTAGCCATTCAGTGGCTCCACTCCACAAAGTGAATGATGGGGGTTGCTTAAGTTTTTCTATCTCCTTTTGGATATGCTCCGCTAAGTGGATAATTTCTTCGGAGCTATCTGGGATATATGTGCAACACTCAGTTCCGAGTAGGGTGCAAGTACCTCCCTTTTCAACCAGGATGTAATCAAGGGTCAGTCTATTCTGTAATGCTACTGTGCGGATTGCTACCATTTCTGCATTAATTTTAACTAGGGCCTCTGAGGTATCATTGGCTACCTGTTCCACAACGGATGCCATGTTAATGGATTCCCTTGCCAGTCTGGCGGTCCCATACCTGGGGATCAGAATGGCAAAGAACCTCTCTGTTTCTGTAATAGCTCTCTTAGGACGGTGTAAATGTTCCGACAGTGACTTTATATGATACATATAAGGCACAATGTAGGCTAAATAGCAGGATCCCATCCAATTCTGGGGCAGCCAAGGGCAGGCCTTGTGGCCACACACCCAATAGGTGCCATTATAGGCAATGAATGTTAGCTGTTTCTTTGTCAGCAACACTCCGGGGCCTGTCCAGGCTTTTCCATCTGTTTTATTCAGAATCCCCATTACGTTAAGAATTCCCACATCGGCCCAGTTTGGACGGTTCTGTGGCTTGATTACATTATAATTCCGGGAGCAGTTACTGTACCCCATATTTTCGCCTCCTTTGATGTTTCTAATCAGACAGACCGATTCCCCCGGTCTTCCGATTCCCGTTGTATTAGTGATAACAAAAAATGGGGGCCGTTTGGAATTATTGTAGCACGGTTGGTATCCCCCTTCAAAGGTAGTCAGATTGTAACCTGCTGACTTCCATTTACGTGCCCAGTTTTCCGTATCCTGAAACGCATTGCCTGTTTTGTTTTGATTAATTATCCACTCAGCCATTTCCGAGATATTCAAGGGAACTGGCCTCAAGGGAATCCCTCCCTTTGAGTGAATAGGAATATGCGCACACACCCAACAACTAGAAATGTTACCTTGTTTGGCATAAATGTATGACATATATAAAAAGGTACTTACATGTAATTCCCTTGCTACCCTACTATTTCCGTTTGGTGCAGAGGGTCGGCTAGTAAGAAGTAGGCCTACGCCTAGAATACCTACAATCAGTAATACAGTAAATGTATACATTTTGACAAAAAGTAATTGTCCTTATTAGATTTCAGCTTCAGTTACGGGTGCTCGTTTAACGTGTGAAGCTTGGATCCAGGCTTTCTTTCCTTGGACTTTAACAGCTGCCTGGGTGGTCAATAACACTTGATAAGGTCCCTCCCACTTGGCACCCAAAGGTTCTTTATGCAACTTTTTCACATACACCCAGACTCCCGGGATGATGTCGTGTCCTCCCTCGGGTGGATTACCCCAAGCTGCCGATACCTGTCGGGAAACAGAACGAATAGCATTGGTTAAGTTCTGACAGTATGATAACAAAGTGTCACTCATTAAGTGAACATCAGCTTTCCGTAAATCGATAGTTCCTGGCAACGACATGGGTCTTCCTGTTATAATTTCAAATGGGCTTAGACCTGTAGTTCTGTTCGGGGTTGCCCTAATGCTACATAGCACTATTGGTAGTGCCTGGGGCCATGGTGTTCCTTCTTGGTGATATTTGGCAAGCTGTTGTTTCAGAGTTTGATTCATTCGCTCTACTTGTCCTGATGATTGTGGATGATAAGGACAGTGTAAATCCCACGTAATGTTCAGTAACCTACAGACTTCTTGGCAGACAGCACCTGTGAAGTGTGTTCCCTGATCTGAGTCAATGCTATCGGGACTCCCCATCGGGGAATATAATCCTTACACAAGACCTTTGCAGTATGATTGGCTGTGGCTCTTTTAGTTGGGACAGTTTCCACCCATCTAGAGAATCTGTCGACCATGACAAGAGTGTTAGTGTATCCTTGGCATGAAGGAAGAGATATATAAACCTGCAGATGCTGGAATGGTCAGTTGGGGCATTACCGTGATGGGTCCAGAATTACTTTTCTGGCAGACCAGACAACGGTCTGCTACCAGCTGGGCATGTTTTTTAAATCCCCGACCCCACCAGCTTTTCTACAACCATGCCGTCATCTGTTGTGAGGCCAAGTGTCCCCACGAGTGGATCTGTTGGGCTAAAAAAGGCATAAGCGCTTGTGGCGCGACTGGCTTGTCGGTAATTCTTTGTCTCCAGACACCATCTTCACATAGCTTAATTCCTGCCTCAATCCATGTCCATTTTTCTTCTCGGGAGCACTCACCTTGCATTGTTTGAAGGTCTCGTGTCAAAGTCCTGAGTGCTTTCAATCTGCACATCTGTGTTGGTTCTTCTGGAGGAACGCCCTGTGAGGCGGCATCTTTAGCTGCCTGGTCGGCTAGGGCATTTCCCTGAGCTTCAGTGGTATTTTCCTTGGTATGGGCCTTACACTTCAGGATGGACACTTCCTGAGGTAATTGTATGGCCTCCAGTAAGTCTCGGACTTCTTTTCCATTTCGGATAGGTGTACCAGCAGTAGTGAGGAATCCTCTTTTACGCCATAACAGACCAAAGTCATGAGCGACTCCAAAAGCATAACACGAATCTGTGTAGACATTAGCTGTCTGTCCTTTTGCTATTCGACATGCTTCTGACAGGACCCGTAACTCGGCCTGTTGTGCTGATATTCCTGAGGGTAAACATCCTTTTGCCACTACCTCATATAAGGTTGTAACTGCCCATCCTGCTTTTCTGGTACCATTGTCAACAAAGGAGGAACCATCTGTAAACAGGATGAGGTCTGGGTTGTGCAGAGGCTCCTCTGCTGCTAAGGCTGCATCTTCTGTTTCTTTTAAAATCTCCACGCAGTCATGCTCTTCACATTCTCCCCCCTCTTGCTCCCTCGATTCTGACATCGGGAGCATAGTTGCGGGATTAACCGGGCTGGCCCGGACGATATGGAGATTAGGAGCTTCCAAAACTGCTGTCCAGTGGGTCCATCGAGCTGCCGTCACCTGAGACATTCTATTCATAGACAGCAAAGCGTATACGGTGTGGGGACACTTGACAATCAGCTTTTGGTCGAGGACTAGACCCGCAGTGGTCATTACCGCTCGACATGTAGCTTCCATGGCCCTTAGGCAACTTCCCCATCCGAGGGCTACCGCATCCAGTTTTGCCCAATAATAGCCAATAGGTCTTTGCCGATCCCCATGTTCTTGTGTCAGTATAGCTGTCATATAGCCTTCTTTCTCATGGAGAAACAGGGTAAATGGCTTACCACTGTCGGGGATTCCCAGAGCCGGTGCCGAACACAAAGCCTTTTTCAAACTCAGGATGGCCTCTTGCTGTTCTTTAGTGAGGGTGATGGCTTCTTTAGAGGCACGTTTCCCCTTTAAAATATCATTCAGTGGCTGAGCAAGCTGTGTGAAGGAGTCAATCCAATTTCTGTTAAAGTTACACAATCCCAAAAAAGACCTTAGTTACTGAATAGTGGTGGGTTTTTTAGCAGCCCGAATGGCTGCAGTTCTATCCTGGGTAAGTTCTTTCTTTCCTTGTGAAATCTTTTGTCCCAGGTATACAACCTCTTCTTGGGATATTTGTGCTTTGTCGATGCTGGCTTTATGTCCTTTCAGCCGAAGGTGGTCCAGCAAAGCTCGTAAATCTTGTTCATGCTGGTTTTCTGTGTTTGAAGCTAGCAGGATATCGTCTACATATTGGATGACTGTGGATGACAGGGGAGGTAATTCTCGCAAATGACTTTGTAAAGCCATGTGGAATACCGTAGGGCTGTTGTGGAAACACTGCGGTAACCGGGTCCAAGTATACTGTTATCCTTGGACAGTGAAAGCAAACCACTGTCGAACCTCCGGTGCCAGAGGCACCGACCAAAATCCGTTGGCCATATCTATAACCGAGAAATATTTATGTTCCGGTTTGAGGGCATTAAAACTGGTGGAGGGATCTACGACCAAAGGAGCTTTTTGATCAATACACTGGTTAGCTTTCCTATAATCGACAGTCAAACGCCAAGTCTCATTAGATTTCTGTGCCGGCCACACGGGGCTATTGGAGGAGCTATGCATTTTAATAAGCACCCCTTGTTTCTCCAATTGCTGAATAACCGGTAAGATTCCCGGGATGGTAGTTGGACTGATGGGATACTGTTTAGTGCATGGAGGCTTGGTCCCGGTAAATGACGCAGGTTCCATCTGGAGTAGACCACAATCGTTCTTATCTTTAGCCCATATCGGGTGTTCCTTCAATTCTTCTTTCTTCAAAGTTCTAATTGACCATGTCACCCGACCATCCTCGAAATGCAACGATGAATCTATTTGGATTAGAACGTCCATTCCCAAAAGGGGTTGATCTACTGGGCCTATCCAGACCAGCATGGTTACTTCATGTGGACCCAGCCCTATAAGTACCAGTGTTGTCCTTTTAATTTCCATTTTATGGCCCCCAACTCCATAGGCTGTACGTGCCCTACCATCCAACGGCAAAAAGTCTCCGTATTGTAGGGGTAAGCATGTTAATTCCGCCCCTGTGTCTAAAAGACAGTCCACATCCTTATCGCCCACCCTCACAGTTATATATAGCCCATCTCCCCTCTGTTGTATTAGTGCGAGGAGGGGGGCCAGGGTGGGCTCTAACCGTTTTTTGCTATCCTTCTGTTGTGGTATTGTCAGTCGCTTAAATGCTTCTATGAGGTCGTTATCTTGTGACAAGCCTGGTTTGTTGGCTGAATTGTATCCCTGGCTGCGTCCTCTTCCCCAGCCACGACCTTTCTGTTTTGCCCTGCACGTCTTGGCCCAGTGACCTTCTTTCCCACAATAATGACATTTTCCGGGTAATTTTCCTAATGACTGTTTATCGGAATCCTGGGATTTCCATCCCATAGCCTGTACAGCTCGGACTTTAGCTCCCATATCCCGATCTAATTGGTTACATCGATCCACCAATGCTGCAAAGGTAGTTCCTCTACCTTCCCAGTCCGGTAACACTACCTTAAGCATTTTGGACAGTTCTGGCTTTAGACCTGCCACAAAAGCTGCTTTCAGGGGTCCAAACACTTATTCATCCATTTCCTCATCCGTATTATTCATACCCGAATGTTCTAGCCACGTGCATCTAAACCGCTCGTCATACTCCAGGACCTCCTCTGTTCCTTTCTGTTGGCAGGCTGCAATTTTTCCCCAGTCTGTCTTAGCTGGACTGAAGGTTTGCAGCCAGTGTTTAATCGCCTCCCATCCTGCGTCTAATTCTTGCTCATCCTGCCCCAAAGCTTCTTCTACCTTGTCGTGCAATTTTCTTCCCTGTGTTTTTGGCACCATTATGGTCAAAATTTGCACTCAGTCTCAGGGATGAAGTTGATATATATTTCTTAAGCGTTCCAATTGGTCCCACGTTTTCACTCCCCCTTTCTTTGGATTGGGCAATTCCTTGGACCATTTATCAATTTTCTCTGGGTCTGCCGGATCATGAACTAAGTATTTTTCGTACACCCTTTTCCTCGTTTTTTTGGTTCCGCCCTCATCCGCAGTCTCTTCTGCTTTGACTACAACTCGTTTTTTTTTAAACGGGGCAAAGCGCACCCCTAATTCTTTATCCTCCGACCCTGCATCGTCAGAGGATTCAGAATTCGTATCTATTCCTCGGTCGTGTCTTCGGGTTTGCGCTTTTAATTTATCCAAACATGGGTACCCTGGGAATTGACCGATACATTTTCCTTTTCCTATTACTGTCTCTTGACCTAATGATTTTTTTCCATTCTTTAATTTCACCTTTAAGATCTTTAACTTCCATTTCCGATTTTTCAAGTTCAAGTCTTGTCTGTCGCAGCTGTGCACAAACAGCTTGTAATTGGTCCTTTGTACTGGTCAGGTTCCTATCATGTTGGGAACGCATTATAATTTCATTCCGCTTTCAAATCTGTCCCATAACGGCTAGGGATCATCTAGTTCGCTCTTTATTTTTCATACGGGTCGTTTTTCCCCAGACCCTTTTAATCTCGTCCAAGGACCATTGTCCTTTGGAGGTTCCGTACTTTTGTTCGATCTTAATACAGGTTTTAGATAAGTTGAATTGTTGCTCTATGTATTCTTTCAACTGTTCGAGAATTTCATCTAGCGAAACCTCAGGTGGTACTTGCCAACCTTTAACAGTTGTAGGCAATTCTTTGCTCTTATCTCCTGCTGCCATAATACTGATTTCTTTACTGGGGTCACAAGTCGTAGGCTTTCTAGCCGATCAATAGGTCGTTGATTAATTAACTAACACACCGCCGAAGTTTAGACATCTATGGGACCTCGAGCCGACTACCAACCGGAGGGTTCGCAATCCGGAGGCTTTCGGAATCACGTAGAAGGAGAGGCGAATTTAGACTTTTGACCGAGGACTTTTATAAAGAGGAGTCCTTACCTCAGTATGTAGGTCCGATGTCCAAAATTCAGTTTCTTTCCTTAGTGATCCTGTTCGTGACGCCAAAATTGTTAGATCTCTTAATTTCCAATGAAATACGAACTCCGATTGTAGTTTTAATGTCACTTTATTTTTGGCAGCAGTAAGAAGCTCTTGGCTTTAAGCCAAGTCTTTGTCCTTCTGAGACCACATGGTCAAAATGGCTGTACTTATACCTGGATCAATTTACAGAAAAGAACTAGCCTTCTTTGACCTTATTGGCTCAATTAATAGTCTTTTAACCTTTTAATTGGCTTGCTACCCAAAGGTCCTAAAATGTCAAGTTGATTGATGACTTAATGCAACAAGCTCCCACTCACGTAGCATCTCTGACTTGGTGTCTGTGAATTTTCACAGCCTGTCTAAATGCAGCCTGTTTGAATTCTCTATCAATGTGGAAGCAAATTATCCTCGACTCCGAGGGACTGCCTAAGAAGAAGAAGGAAGTGTAGCATGCTTGAGGAGAACAGGTAACTTTGGTCCTATGGTTCCAAAAGCTTTCTCCTACTGTGGGTTTTCCTCACCCAGGTTTGGGTCTGCTGTAGACTAATGGAGATTGATAGCTATGATTAGTCAATGACTCCATTATCAATGTATCATGTGACTACCAGGATGGTGGAAGGCACATTAGATGGATCTTGGTCTTTTATTTTGTCTAGCAACTTCTATATTCCTATTACTCCTGGCACATGAACACCTATGCACCCTGTGAGTATGGTGTAGTCTATATATTCGCACATTTGTTGAGACGCTTGTTGAATGTTATTTCTGTTGCAGTATGCCAGTAAAACACATTTTCTGTAACTAAAGCACTCTTTCCCATCAGATAGTTGGCACTGGTTTTTAAACCAAGGACCATGCGTCCCCAGGAGCCTGGCAGTGTTTGCAGCTGTCCCTTGCACAGCGAAGGTCCCAAACCACTAGTTTATGTCAAATCAGTTAGGTATTTTTTTTAAACCAAAAATAAGCACATCATCACTAAATCCAACAGGTCTCAGGGTAGTGTTGGGAGTATAATTTATTAATCAGTCAAGTGAATAAGAACTAAGAAATAGGAGCAGGAGTGGGCCATTTGGCCCCTCGAGCCTGCTCCGCCATTCAATAACATCATGGCTGATCTGATCCTGGCCGCAACTCCACTTCCCCGCCCACTCCCCTGCTGAAGAACCAGCACAGAATAAAAGGATTCATGACAGCAGAGTATCCTTACACCTCATAGCACAGGGAAAGGAAATGAAAAACAAATAGTCTGTCTCAGCCACCTGCAGCTAAATTGACCCATAGGGAGAACTTCATGTCCGAAATAACTTGAATTTTCAAATCCCAGAAATTGATTTCAGTGAAATTATTTAATAAAATGGTGCAAAATACCAACACTTTCTTGTTAACCCCCTTTGAATATATTGAATGTTAAAACCACTGTTTTCATGTCTTATTCTACGATTCTTGAAGTGGTTACTGAGTTTCATATATATGCAGCACTGAATCATGGAATCATAGAAACTTACAGCACAGCAGGAGGCCATTCGGCCCGTGTCTGTGCTGGCTCTTTGAAAGAGCAGTCGTTCTTAGTTCCAGATCCCCGCTTTTTGTCCGTAACCCTGTAAGTTCCACATACTCAAGAACATGTCCAACTTCCTTTTATAATTATTTATGAAATCAGTTTCCACCAACTATTCAGATGGAGCGGTCCAGATCCCGACAACTCTCAGAGAAAATATTTCTCCTCATCTCCTCTCTAGATCTTTTGCCAATGATTTTGAATCTATGACCTTTAGTTATTGAATCACGCGGCAGAGGGAATAATTTTCTCTACCTACTCTATCAAAACCTCTCATCATCTTGAAAACCTCTATTTGTCCACCTCTTAACCTACCTCATAACTGAAGTCCCACATCCCTGGTAACATCCTGGTAAACCTTCTCTGTACCCTTTCCTAAGCTTGCAACTCCATTGCACAGCACCAGCTCAGAGAGATGCAGGTTCAATCATCTCACATCACTCAGTTATTGATCTCAGCTGCACAGCATGGGGAAACACCAAGTGAAGGCCAGAACGATCATCTCCCCAAGAGTGGAAAGAGTGGTGAACTATCATCAGATCTCTCCTATATTTTGCCAAGTGACTATCCAAAGAGCAGCACTGTCTTGAAGTTATGTACCTGACCTCTACGCCACAGCATAGTGTTGTGGTTATGTGCCTGGACTAGTAACTCAGAGGCATGGACTAATAATACAGAGAAAGTGAGTTCAAATCCTGCCATGGCAGTTTGAGAATTTTAATTCAGTTTGAAAAATCTGGAAATGAAAAGTGGGTATCAGTAAAAGTCATAAAAACCCAACTGATTCACTAATGCCCTTAATGCCCCTGTGCTCATTGACCTACATTGGCTTCTGGTTAAGCAACGTTTCAATATCAACAGTCTCATCGTTATTTTCAAATCCCTCCATGGCCTCACCCCTCCCTATCTTTGTAATCTCCTCCAGCCCCACAACACCCTGAGATGTCTGCGCTCCTCTAATTTTGCCCTCTGGACCATCCCTGATTATAATCGCTCAACCATTGGTGGCTGTGCCTTCTGTTGCCTAGGCCCCAATCTCTGGAACTCCCTACCTAAACCTCTCTGCCTCGCTACCTCTCTTTCCTCCTTCAAGATGCTCCTTAAAACATACCTCTTTGACCAAGCTTTTGGTCACTTGCGCTAATTTCTACTTATGCGGCTCAGTGTCAAATTTTTTATCTCATAATACTCCTGTGAAGCGCCTTCGGATATTTCACTATGTTAAAGGCGCTATATAAATACAAGTTGCTGTTGTTATTATGAAACCTGCTGTCCTTACCCAGTTTGGCCTATACATACGCATGCCAACAAACCACTCAGTTGTGCCATGCCCATAACTTGAGAATGACTAAAAAAGTGATGGGACATAAGCCAGATGTGCCCAAGCTATGGCCAAATGTTAAGCTGTGTCTACAATCAGTCCTATTTACACTTATATTACTTACTCTCAGTTTGTCCCCTTTAAACTTTATGGGCTTGGGGGTTTGGAAATGTTTCCTTGATGGATAAAACCTAAATTAGACATCAAACTCTATTAATAACAGCAACTTAAATGGGAACATGGATTCTGATTGAATATGTGATCCTCAAGGTTCTATGTTAAGTAACCAAGCAGCTTCCGAAGACAAAAGGTTTGGACATTTATGGCCTGATGATAAGATAATAACAACAAAGTTTTGAGCTTATGTTAGATAAAGAATACTTTCTATAACTTATACTATACAATTTTGAAATAACTAGTTACGATGGAATAAAAATAGAAAATGCAGAACAAACTGAGCAGGTCAGGCAGAATCTGTGGAGAGAGAAACAGAGTTAACAGTTGAATGCATTTCTTCCTAAGTATCTGAACGATTAAGGCAGCTATGATCTAACAGAAGCTCAGGTTGTACATTGTTTCAAAGCATTAGTAAGCATTTGAGACCTGAAATATGATTTCAACAGCCAGCAGATGTTAACAGCAGGACTATGACAGGGCTTGTTTTTACAACAAATATAATTTACCAGAAAATAATTATATTGTCCAATTCAATTACAGTTCAGGGACAGGTAAAGACCATCTGCTCCATTGAGCCTGTCTCACCCTATTGCGATGTATCACAATATATACACTGCACCCCACCCCAAACCATGTGATCTCCTGGGAGAGGCGAAAAAACAGATAAAAAACCCCAGGCTAATGTGGGGGAAAAAAAATCCGGGAAATTCCTCTCTGACACATCTAAGCGATCAAAACTAGTCCAGGAGATCACTCTGGCCCTGAATTCGCTGCAGTATCTATCTTCTATAAGAGGTGATATCCACCCCAGCGAATTCAGTGAATCAACATCTACGGCACGAGACCGCAGCCTGTTCCAGAAATCCACTATTCTCTGGAAAAAGAAACACTTGCTGACATCTAGCCTAGATCTGGCCTTGTACAACTTAAACCTGTGACCCCTGGTCCTCCAAAACCTATTTAATTGGAACAAATTGTCAACTGGAACACAATCAATTCCCTTCATTATCTTATAAACCCCAATCAGATCACCCTGAAGTCAACGCTGCTCTAAAGTGTAGAGTCCCAACTCTTTTAGCCTACCTTTACAACTAAGATGCTTTAAACTGGGAATTAGTCTAGTGGCCTTCCTCTGCATCCTTTCCAAAGCAATGCAAATGCAATGATCTTTCTTACTGTTTCGGAGTAGACAAGAGAATGTGGTGGGTATCCCACATGGTGTCTGGCACATTCTACATTAAGGGATACTTCTTCACCTGCATAAAACTAACCCACTCAAAAGGATGCAGGTTTTGCTGCACAGCAGATTTGTTCTGCTATTGGAAACTTCCTTCTGCTATGAACACAAAAAGGTTTAGAAAATAGCTCGAACCATGATAAAACCTTCACAGCATTCAAAACATTCACCTCAACAGCTGTTGAGTAAAAGCAATGTCCACCTTCGCCACTCCACAAGCCCCATAGTCCTGTATCAATCCACAAACTAAGCCCACTGCCTCGCTCTCTCCCACCCACTCTGTCCACCCCGCCCACTCCAACCCTCCCTGCCCCCACTCCCCAAACCACAGCCCACCCCACCCCCCAACCTTCGCACCCACACAACCCTTATGTTCTTATGTTATGTAACCCCACCCCGCACCTCCTCCCCCCACCCCACCCACTCTATGCACCACCGCCCACTCTTACCCCTCCCAGCCCCCGCTCCCCCCCAACCACCTCACCCATTCTATGCACCACCACCCACCCCCACTCCTCCTAACCCCCGCTCCCCCCCACCACCCCACCCACCCTGTCCACCCCGCCCACCCCTCCCCACCCCGCTCCCCCCCACCACCGCCCACCCCTGCCCCCCCATCCCCCGCACCCCCCCAATCCCACCCCGCCCACTCCCCCTGTGCTTACATGTTATGCAATTTTGTTATGGCAGACGTAGCATGCATTATAAATTGAATATATTTTTTATAACAATGAGTTTGAAAAAAAAATCCCAAACTCAGTGCTTCCAAAGTGAAAAAATATATGGCCACTTTCCTGTCTGCAGCAGTCAATAATTATTGTAATGGAACTTTTCCACTTCCTCTTGCTTCATAGGCTTTTATCATGGGGCACCTACATATTCCCTGAAGATTATATTTTGGTCCATTAAGATGTTTTCTGCAGTCCTCATCATCCCTCATGTTTTTCAATTTGATTAATTTGTGAAGCTATTCTACCCTTCCTATGTTTTTGGAACCTGTTTCTTTTTACAGAATTCCTCCACTAAAATACAAAATTCCTGTGGCCTAAAATATGTTTAAAATATTAGTTTGGTTTGTGCACCGTGGGGAAAGAATTGCTTTGTGCAGCAAAATCATGAACATGTTGTTTCTGAATACAATTATGCTGTCACTGTGCATCATGGACCAAGCAATCCCTACTCCCTCTCCTATTATTCTTTATTAAACACTAATGGAAACTGAATCACACTTATTAACAAAGGCAAATGGAGTCATAGAATTATATAGAATTATTATGAGTCATTCCTCTTTGTGAAGCATGTTAATTTGCATTCTTACATTTTACATTTTGTTCGATGATTTCACTAATCATTGGCAGTAAATAAATGTGAAGAACTGGACAAAGGCACTCTAACCTTATGGTAAAAATTAAGGGGTGTATTTGGCCTTGTGTGGAAAATTAAAGGAACATTATTTTACTAATCGCTCACTATGAATCTCCTTCGTTTAGTAAAAGAATATGGGGCCAACATTCTTCAAGTTCCATCATCACTGGAAGGGCAGCAAGGTTGGACTTCAAGCTGCCAGTGTGACTGTGTTTATTTTGTCCCAGATCCCAAGGAAAGGGTTATAAAGGACATGCATCCATGCAATTTATAGTGCTTTATAGGGGGCTGCCTCATAGGGGGTCAGGAAATTCAGAAAACCTCTCAGTCTGGGGTACAGGCCAACACTGCTTGAAATGCTCCCTTGCAACATTAGTCCCATTGGCGCAGTAAGTGCGTCTGCTTCATGCAGGCAACTTTAAGTTGATCCCGGTGAAGATAGAACTGTTGGGGTTTCTGATGGGAACATGACCCTGCCAGTCCTATCTCTGTCAATGATGTCAGTCAGAATTTAACAACATGGGGTATGAGTTAGCGGAAAAACTAACAGCGTGTGAAGGACACACTTTGTTATTAATGTGCAAATTGTCCAGCAACTTGTGAAGAGATACCCTGTGAATTGCAAATCGGCACAAGTTGCTGGACAATTTCTGCCGCTCCACCGTTAGCTTCGCACAAATGACAGTTCGCCCTCAACCTACCCGCGAGTTTCATGAAGTTACTGCATTTGCACATTAATTGCCCATTAAACTCACTGCAGAAAGTTAACTCTGGTAATTACTAGCGCAAATACCCTTTGAACAACATAATCATTGTTAATGACTGCCAATCAACCTCTCTTGCCCAGAAAGTGAACAAGTAAAGAGTGGGGTCTCATTCCTTCAGGTAGTGAATTGTTGTTGACGATTTTTAAAATATCAAATTTCAACACTAATAATTTTTTTTCTTCCTTTTCCTTTCCATTTTTTTTTCTCTCTTAATCTAATTTTTCTTTCCTTCACTTTATTTCTCTTTTTGTACCTGAGTTGACATCGAATTCGCTCACTCAAATTCACCCTCCTTCTCAGTCCCTCCTCTGTTTATTTCTCAATCCTTTAATCTCATTGGTTAAGGAGATAGACTGCCTCATTGTTCACCGAGGTCCTCGATGCCCCGTTCCCCGGTAACAGTTGGCACTTCCAGCAACTTTGTGGGCAAAACATTTTGAGTTAAAGGGTGCAGAAAAAAGTTTAACTAACCGAGCATGGCATGAGGTGCCCTGCGCCAGCAAATTTTGGTCTATTAAAAAAAGGGGGCAGTGAACTGTCCGACCCTGGTCCCACCCCAAATTCCATTCCCCCCCCCCACCCCTGCTAAACTTACAACCTGATTCCACCTTCCCAGGCTGAGAAATTTTGAGACTAATTTCTTTAAACTTCATATGCAAAATAAAATATATCTCATTTATACAATTACTACCTCAATATTCACAGACAGGACAATTAGAGGCAGCAAGGCCGGCTATGTTAGCAATAGGTTAGCAAATGAGAGCAAAATGATAATCAACATGCCATCAGCATTATCATCACATAAACCCAGTGGAGCACAAAGCACCATCTTTCACTCCTCCAGTTGGGGAAACAGAAAGCCAGATATCAAGCAAAAAGAAACTAATAAACACTAAACATTAGTTAATACTTTAAAAAAAGAAAGGTCAACCCATCCCCTACAATGTATTTTTTTTAATTTGAGTTCACCAAGTGCTATGACAAGTTATTATTTAATATATGATCTTTTCCCTGCAGTAACACCCAGCTTCGAGCTTGTACCTATGTTCCGGCCATGTGTTCAGATTTAATCAGATGTAAAGGTTCTTGCCAAGAGCCAGCTTTGCATCGGCCTTCTCCAGATGGAAAGAAGGTGCCAGATTCCATTTTCACAGAAGTAAGTTATTTACTGGAAGTAAAAGGCTGTAAAGTAACTGTCAGCGTACATGACCAGATGTACAGTGTTAAACAAGAGAAGCTGATTTTTTACACTTCTAAATTGATTTGGATTTGGAGGAGGAGCTTCTTCCATTTGGATGGGAGTTTTCCAGAACCTTCTACTTGAAGGGGAGTTTTCCAGAACCTTCTACTTGGCAGGTATTTTTCCAGAACCTTCTACTTGGAGGGGAGTTTTCCAGAATCTTCTACTTGGAGGTGAGTTTTCCAGAACCCCAGTTCCAAGATAACCAGCCTCATAAGGGATGTGTGCAATAAAGGTACAGCAGTTATCATGGGCGACTTTAATCTACATATTGATTGGGCTAACCAAACTGGTAGCAATGCAGTGGAGGAGGATTTCCTGGAGTGTATTAGGGATGGTTTTCTAGACCAATATGTCGAGGAACCAACTAGAGAGCTGACCATCCTAGACTGGGTGATGAGTAATGAGAAAGGACTAATTTGCAATCTAGTTGTGCGAGGCCCCTTGGGGAAGAGTGACCATAATATGGTAGAATTCTTTATTAAGATAGAGAGTGACACAGTTAATTCGGAAACTATGGTCCTGAACTTGAGGAAAGGTAACTTCGACAGTATGAGGCGTGAATTGGCTAGAATAGACTGGCAAAGGATACTTAAAGGGTTGACGGTGGATAAGCAACGGCAAACATTTAAAGATCACATGGATGAACTTCAGCAATTCTACATCCCTGTCTGGAATAAAAATAAAACGGGGAAGGTGGCTCAACCATGGCTAACAAGGGAAATTAAGAATAGTGTTAAAGCCAAGGAAGAGGCATATAATTTGGCTAGAAAAAGCAACAAACCTGAGGAATGGAAGAAATTTAGAATTCAACAGAGGAAGACTAAGGGTTTAATTAAGAGGGGGAAAATAGAGTACGAGAGGAAGTATGCAGGGAACATAAAAACTGACTGCAAAAGCTTCTATAAATATGTGAAGAGAAAAAGATTAGTGAAGACAAATGTAGGTCCCTTGTAGTCGGATTCAAGTGAATTTATAATGGGGAACAAAGAAATGGCAGACCAATTGAACAAATACATCGGTTCTGCCTTCACTAAGGAAGACACAAATAACCTTCCGGATGTACTAGGGGACAGTAGGTCTAGTGAGAAGGAGGAACTGAAGGATATCCTTATCAGGTTGGAAATTGTGTTAGGGAAATTGATGGGATTGAAGGCTGATAAATCCTCGGGGCCTGATAGTCTGCATCCCAGAGTACTTAAGGAAGTGGCCCTAGAAATAGTGGATGCATTGGTGATTATTTTCCAACAGTCTATCGACTCTGGATCAGTTCCTATGGACTGGAGAGTAGCTAATGTAACACCACTTTTTAAAAAAGGAGGGAGAGAGAAAATGGGTAATTATAGACTGGTTAGCCTGACATCAGTAGTGGGGAAAATGTTGGAATCAATCATTAAGGATGAAATAGCACTGCATTTGGAAAGCAGTGACAGGATTGGACCAAGTCAGCATGGATTTATGAAAGGGAAATCATGCTTGACGAATCTTCTGGAATTTTTTGAGGATGTAACTAGTAGAGTGGACAAGGGAGAACCAGTGGATGTGGTGTATTTGGACTTTCAAAAGGCTTTTGACAAGGTCCCGCACAAGAGATTCGTGTGCAAAATCAAAGCGCATGGGGGTACTGTACTGATGTGGATAGAGAACTGGTTGTCAGACAGGAAGCAGAGAGTCGGGATAAGCGGGTCCTTTTCAGAATGGCAGACAGTGACTAGTGGAGTGCCTCAGAACTCAGTGCTGGGACCTCAGCTCTTTACAATATACATTAACGATTTAGATGAAGGAATTGAGTGTAATATCTCCAAGCTTGCGGATGACACTAAACTAGGTGGCGATATGAGCTGTGAGGAGGATGCTAAAAGGCTGCAGGGTAACTTGGACAGGTTAGGTGAGTGGGCAAATGCATGGCAGATGCAGTATAATGGGGGGGTGACTTGGACAGGTTAGGTGAGTGGGCAAATGCAGGGCAGATGCAGTATAATGGGGATAAATGTGAGGTTATCCATTTTGGGGGCAAAAACACGAAGGCAGAATATTATCTGGATGGCGGCAGATTAGGAAAAGGGGCGATGCAACAAGACCTGGGTGTCATGGTTCATCAGTCACTGAAAGTGGGCATGCAGGTACAGCAGACGGTGAAGAAGGCAAATGGTATGTTGGCCTTCATAGCTAGGGGAGTTGAGTATAGGAGCAGGGAGATCTTACTGCAGTTGTACAGGGCCTTAGTGAGGCCTCACCTGGAATATTGTGTTCAGTTTTGGTCTCCTAATCTGAGGAAGGACGTTCTTGCTATTGAGGGAGTGCAGCGAAGGTTCACCAGACTGATTCCAGGGATGGCTGGGCTGTCATATGAGGAGAGACTGGATCAACTGGGCCTTTATTCACTGGAGTTTAGAAGGATGAGAGGGAATCTCATAGAAACGTATAAGATTCTGACGGGACTGGACAGGTTAGATGTGGGAAGAATGTTCCCGATGTTGGGGAAGTCCAGAACCAGAGGACATAGTCTTAGGATAAGGGGTAGGCCATTTAGGACTGAGATGAGGAGAAGCTTCTTCACTCAGAGAGTTGTTAACCTATCGAATTCCCTGCCGCAGAGAGTTGTTGATGCCAGTTCATTGGATATATTCAAGAGGGAGTTAGATATGGCCCTTACGGCTAAGGGGGTCAAGGGGTATGGAGAGAAAGCAGGAAAGGGGTACTGAGGGAATGATCAGCCATGATCTTATTGAATGGTGGTACAGGCTCGAAGGGCCAATTGGCCTACTCCTGCACCTATTTTCTATGTTTCTATGTTTCATCCACCTTCACTCTCCAGCCACGTTCAGCCCACCAAGCCTGCTCTTTCCATAGACCGTGCACAGTCAGCACTTCCACAGACTCAATCCATTTTAATAATTACCTGCGGGAACTATTTGCAAAATGTATTGACACCACCCCACCCCCACACCCACAAATATAATTGAGCAAAAATACACAATATTTATTTAAACTTGTACCCCCATTTTTAAAGACTGGCCAGTCTTTACAGATGACACTTCCCCAGCCCTAAAGCTACAGGAGGTTACACATTCCATTTAATATTTGACCATCATAGAATCATAGAATCATAGAAATTTACAGCACGGAAGGAGGCCATTTTGGCCCATCGTGTCCGCGCCGGCCGACCAAGAGCTATCCAGCCTAATCCCACTTTCCAGCTCTTGGTCCATAGCCCCGTAAGTTACGGCACTTTAAGTTCACATCCAAGTATTTTTTAAATGTGGTGAGGATTTCTGCCTCTACCACCCTTTCAGGCAGTGAGTTCCAGACCCCCACCACCCTCTGGGTGAAGAAATTTTCCCTCATATCTAAACCTCCCCCCAATTACTTTAAATCTAATGCCCCTGATTGTTGACCCCTCTGCGAAGGGAAACAGGTCCTTCCTATCCACTCTATCCAGGCCCCTCATAATTTTATACACCTCAATCAGGTCTCCCCTCACCCTCTTCTGTTCCAGAGAAAACAGACCCAGCGTCTCTAACCTTTCCTCATAGCCAAAATTATCCAATCCAGGCAACATTCTTGTAAATCTTCTCTGCACCCTTTCCAGTGCAATCACATCTTTCCTGTAATGTGGTAAGCAGAACTGCATGCAGTACTCCAGCTGCGCCCTAACCAGTGTTTTATACAGTTCAAGCATAACCTCCTTGCTCTTGTATTCCATGCCTCGACTAATAAAGGCAAGTATTCCATATGCCTTCTTCACTACCTTATCTACCTGGTCTGCTATCTTCAGGGATTTGTGGACCTGCACTCCAAGGTCCCTTTGTTTCTCTACGCTTTTCAGTGTCGTACCATTTAATGTGAATCCCTTGCCTTGTTAGACCTCCCCAAATATATTACCTCACACTTACCTGGATTGAATTCCATTTGCCACTGTTCTGCCCATCTGACCAGTTCATTGATATCTTCCTGCAGTCCGCAGCTTTCTTCTTCATTATCAACCACACAACCTATTTTAATGTCATCTGCAAATTTCTTAATCATACCCCCAACATTTAAGTCCAAGTCATTGATATATACCACAAAAAGCAAAGGACCCAGCACTGAGCTCTGCGGGACCCCACTGGATACAGTCTTCCAGTCACAAAAACAACCATCAACCATTACCCTTTGCTTCCTGCTTTCGAGCTAATTTTCGATCCAACTTGCCACTTTGCCCTGGACCCCATGAGATATTATTTTTGTGACCAGTCTGCCATGTGGGACCTTATCAAAAGCTTTGCTAAAATCCATATACACTACATCATATGCACTGCCCTCATCGACCCTCCTGGTTACCTCCTTGAAAAATTCAATCAAGCTAGTTCGACACGACCTTCCCTTAACAAATCCATGCTGACTGTCCTTAATTAATCCGTGTCTTTCCAAATGAAGATTTATCTCAGGATTTTTTCCAATAATTTTCCCACCACTGAGGTTAGGCCGACTGGCTTGTAATTACTCTGTCTATCCCTTTCTCCCTCTTTAACCAAAGGTACAACATTAGCAGTCCTCCAATCCTCTGGCATCATACCTGTAGCCAGAGAGGATTGGAAAATGATGGTCAGAGCATCTGCTATTTCCTCTTTTGCTTCTCTTAACCGCCTGGGAAACATTTCATCGGGACCTGGGAATTTATCCACTTTCAAAGCTGCTAAGCCCATTAATATTTCCTCTCTCACTATGTTTATCTCATCTAATATTTCACATTTCTCCTTCCTCATTGCAAATTCTGCATCGCCTCTCTCTTTTGTGAAAACAAATACAAAATATTCATTAAGAATAATTCCCACATCTTCTGCCTCCACACACAGATTTCCTTTATGGTCTCTAATAGGCCCCATTCTTTCTCTAGTTTTCCTTTTGCTCTTAATGTATTTATAAAACATCTTTGGATTTTCCTTGATTTTAATTGCCAACATTCTTTCATGCTCTCTCTTTGCTTTCCTGATATATTTTTTAATTGCACCCCTGCACTGCTTATACTCCTACAGAGTTTCTGCAGAGTTGAGTTCTCGGTATCTATCACAAGCATCCCTTTTTTTCTTTATCTTACCCTGTATGACCCTTGACATCCATGAGGCTCTAGATTTGTTAGCTCCACCCTTTTTTTTAAGGGAACATACTTGCTCTGAACCCTCAGGACCTCCTCCATGAATGCCTCCCATTGCTCTGACTACCATTCTTATCACCAAAAAGATATTTTTAAAAGTTGCGAATTATTTATTTACATTTTAGGTCAAAATAAAACCGGCCTCCTAATACTCTGACTGGCAGAGAGGGAGAGGAAATTGTCACCACTTAAAGTTCCCTCTAATTCTCAGCTTGCTGCAATACATGGGCTAAAAATCCATTTGCAATATTGCAGTGACAACAAAGAAGCTATATGTGATTTGAAATTCAATGCCTTCAGATTCCATTGTTTTCCTATCTTTTTTGGTAAAAATATTTGAGCATTAGAAAATGGCTCAATATTCTATGTTCACATATTTGATAGGAGTGCACTGTGCAAGATTATCAGCCTCGATTCGGAACCTGTTGAATGAAATGGATCGAGAGCTATCCCAGCATTCAAAACACAAATGAAATAATTCTGTTGAACGACTGGAAAAAGAGGGGAAATTAGTTTCACTGGGATAGACACTGGCCATTCACTTCCAAGACCGGGGATTCAAATCCAGCCCAAACTGATGGGATGAGAGTCTTCTTTGTCTGATGGCTGTAAGAGTCCCATGTGAAACAAGCTTGGATAGTACCAAACCAGTTCCCAGTGGGCTTGTAAGAATCGGCGGATACATCGACGGACTTCAAAACATTTTGGACTTTAAGTTTTGGACTTTGCTTTTCCATATTTTCTGTTACTGCAGAAGAACAGACAGCATGACTTGGGACGGGCCCAAACATGTTCCACAGGAATACTCATCAGGTGGGCGGGGATGGGTCAATGGCTGAAATCGCAGGAAGATGGCTGATGGGACCCTTTGTCATATAATGGGAACCCATCAGTGAGAGATCAAGTAAATTGGTCAGTGCTCAAGCCATTGAAATGACTGAGAGCCCTGGAGTGCGGGAACCTCAGGACAAAAGAAAGCTATTGGCCACCCAGACTCGTTGGAGCCTTTATCTCCAGAAGAGCCCAGTAACAAAGGCACAGGATTCATTGCTCTTTCAGTTGGCCTGCCTCAGGCAAAGGACTGACTTTTGGTGCGAAGAATTCAGAAACATTTTTCAGGTATAAGAGAGGCAGTTTTCTGCCATCTTGCTCTCTCTCCTCTTCTATGCTTGCTTGCTTTGTTCAACACACTCAAGGACCGAGCATGCCTTCTCGGACGGAGAAAAGAAACCACTATCTATGAGCAAAGAGAGCCTCACTCATCGGGAGAAGCAGCGAGTAAGCCAGCGGGGTAACTGGTGAGCATTATCCCAGCCCACACATTCTTTAAGACCACTGCATAGTGTGAAGGGGTGTCGTGTGTCCCAACCAAGCCTTAGGGGTTTAGTGGGGAGGTTTCTGCGCAGAATTATAGGCGTATACACAATCTGTTGGACAGATTCGGTGGTGCCCTATTCAACCAAGCAGGGGTGTTTTAGTCATGGGTACTTCGTGATAGGGACCTGTTCAGACGGACCAGTGTTGTGTGTTGTACTGTGTTTGTTTGTTTTACACCACCAAGGTGTGTTTTGCTGGGTGCAGGTGTGTGCTTTAACTTGAATAAAAGCATTGTGATGGTTGAGACTGAAAGATCTGTCTATAACTGTGTATTCTGTTCACCACTATAACTCCGGTGTTCTAAAACTGTTGTAAGGGGGGGTGATTCAAAACCATCAAGGGCAAAATCACTTACAGGCTTGAGCCTGTAGCATAAAACTACCACTAATTTGGCACTAATTGGCGATCTCATTCAGAAATACCTCAGTAGCAGGTGAGAGAAATGAAAAAAATATCACTCTGAAACTCTTGAGGTTGGGTTTGTGGCGGAGAAAAGGGAGATTGAGTGCTTGATGCTGACATTGGGTGCTTGAAAAGAATTCCATTGTATTCTGCTGCATTTACATTCTTCCACCAGATGAGCACAACCATACATTTTAAAAAGAGAATTGTGACGAAATCCAATGGCAGGCAAGCTGTGGAGAGAGAAAAAAGACAAGTGTAATAAAAATAGAATCATAGAAGCATGGAAGGAGGCTATTTCAGCCCATCGTGTCTGCGTCAGCCGACCAAGATATAGATATATGTGAAGAGAAAAAGATTAGTGAAGACCAACGTAGGTCCTTTACAGACAGGATCCGGTGAATTTATAATGGGGAACAAAGAAATGACAGACCAATTGAACAAATACTTTGGATCTGCCTTCACAAAGGAAGACACAAATAACCTTCCGGAAATACCAGGGGTTCGAGGGTCTAGCGAAAAGAAGGAACTGAAGGAAATCCTTATTAGTCAGGAAATTGTGTTAGGGAACTTGATGGGATTGAAGGCCGATAAATCCCCAGGGTCTGATAGTCTGCATCCCAGAGTACTTAAGGAAATGGCCCTAGAAATAGTGGATGCATTGTTGATTATTTTCCAACATTCTATTGACTCTGGATCAGTTCCTATGGACTGGAGGATAACTAATGTAACACTACTTTTAAAAAAAGGAGGGAGAGAGAAAACGAGGAATTATAGACCGGTTAGCCTGACATCGGTGGTGGGGAAAATGTTGGAATCAATTATTAAAGATGAAATAGCAGCGCATTTGGAAAGCAGTGACAGGATTGGTCCAAGTCAGCATGGATTTATGAAAGGGAAATCATCCTTGACAAATCTTCTAGAAGTTTTTGAGGATGTAACTAGTAGAGTGGACAAGGGAGAACCAGTGGATGTGGTGTATTTGGACTTTCAAAACGCTTTTGACAAGGTCCCACACAAGAGATTAGTGTGCAAAATTAAAGCACATGGTATTGGGGGTAATGTATTGACATGGATAGAGAACTGGTTGGCAGACAGGAAGCAGAGAGTTGGAATAAACGGGTCCTTTTCAGAATGGCAGACAGTGACCTGTGGGATGCCGCTATTTACTGGGACCCCAGCTATTTACAATATACATCAATGATTTAGATGAAGGAATTGAGTGTAATATCTCCAAGTTTGCAGATGACAGTAAGCTGGGTGGCGATGTGAGCTGTGAGGAGGATGCTAAGAGACTGCAGGGTGACTTGGACAGGTTAGGTGAGTGGGCAAATGCATGGCAGATGCAGTATAATGTGGATAAATGTGAGGTTATCCACTTTGGCGGCAAAAACAGGAAGACAGAATATTATTTGAATGGTGACAGATTAGGGAAAGGGGAGGTGCAATGAGACCTGGATGTCATGGTTCATCAGTCATTGAAGTTTGGCATGCAGGTGCAGCAGGCGGTGAAGAAGACAAATGGCATGTTGACCTTCGTAGCTAGAGAATTTCAGTATAGGAGCAGGGAGATCTTACTGCAGTTGTACAGAGCCTTGGTGAGGCCACACCTGGAATATTGTGTTCCGTTTTGGTCCCCTAATCTGAGGAAGGACGTTCTTGCTATTGAGGGAGTACAGCGAAGGTTCACCAGATTGACTCCTGGGATGGCAGGACTGACATATGAGGAGAGACTGGATCAACTGGGCTTGTATCCACTGGAGTTTAGAAGAATGAGAGGGGATCTCATAGAAACATATAAAATTCTGATGGGATTGGACAGGTTAGAGGCAGGAAGAATGTTCCCGCTGCTGGGGACTTCCAGAACCAGAGGTCACATTCTAAGAATAAGGGGTAAGCCATTTAGCACCGAGATGAGGAGAAACTTCTTCACTCGGAGAGTGGTTAACCTGTGGAATTCTCTACCGCAGAAAGTTGTTGAGGCCAGTTCGTTAGATATATTCAAAAGGGAGTTAGATATGGCCCTTACAGCCAAAGGGATCAAGGGGTATGGAGAGAAAGCAGAAAAGGGGTACTGAGGTTGAATGATCAGCCATGATCTTATTGAATGGCGGTGCAGGCTCGAAGGGCCGAATGGCCTGCTCCTGCACCTAATTTCTATGTTTCTATTTCTAAGAGCTCTCCCACTTTCCAGCTCTTGGTCCGTATCCCTTTGGTTACGGCACTTCAAGTGCACATCCAAGTAGTTTAAAAATGTGGTGAGGCTTTCTGCCTCTACCACCCTTCCAGGCAGTGAGTTCCAGACCCCCACCACTCTCTGGGTGAAGACATTTCCCCTCATATCTCCTCTAAATCTCCCCCCAAATACTTTAAATCTATATCCCCTGGTTCTTGACCCCTATGCCAAGGGAAACAGGTCTTTCCTATCCACTCTATCATACCCCTCATAATTTTATACACCTCAATCAGATCTCCCCTCAGCCTCCTCTGTTCCAAAGAAAACAGACCCAGCATCTCCAATCTTTGCTCAAAAGGAATAAACGGAATGCAGAAGACATAAAGAAAAGCAGGAGAATGATGGAGAAAAGAGCGTGAGAGGAAAGAAAAATATATATGTTAATGTTATGTACATGTTCTACTGAAGGCTGTTTGGACTCTTTTTACTGCATTGCAAATGAGAGCTATGTTTTCACTAGCTACTTAATTTTTTTTTGTTCCTGAGATGTGGGCGTCGCTGGCAAGGCCAACATTTATTGTCCATCATTAATTGCCCTTGAGAAGGTGGTGGTGAGCTGCCTTCTTGAACCGCTGTACTTTGGTACAACTGAGTGGCTCGCTAGGCCATTTCAGAGAGCAGCTAAGAGTCAACCACATTGCTTTGGGCCTGGAGTCACATATAGGCCAGACCGGGTAAGGATGACAGATTTTCCTCTCTAAAGGACATTAGTGAACCAGATGGGTTTTTACGACAATCCACTAGATTTCACAGTCACCATTACTGATACTAGCTTTTTATTCCAGATTTATTTAATTAACTGCATTTAAATTCCCCAGCTGCCGTGGTGGGATTTGAACACGTGCCTCTGGATCATTAGCCCAGGCCCCTGGATTACTGGTCCAGTAAAGAATTTCATGCATCCATAGTCCAACACATGCGTGGAGTGCTACTCACTAGCTTGTCATACTAGTGTGTGTTCTAATACAGGTGCAGCGTCAAAAATCCAGAGTTCCGGAATCTGGCATTCCGGAATCTGGAATGTACCGGGATCCGGACTCCGGACCGATCAATGGCAGGGTCGTCCGGAATCTGTAAAATGTTCCAGAATCTCGACCCACCGACCCTGCCGACCCCGATGTCCCGCCGCTGCCCTTACCTCGGGGCCTCCTCATTGGTCCACCTGAACACCTCTTCCGCGACGGGCCCCGCCCGAACAGCTCCACCACAGATGGGCCCCGCCCGAACAGCTCCACCACGGATGGGCCCCGCCCGAACAGCTCCACCACGGATGGGCCCCGCCCGAACAGCTCCACCATGGCGGGGCCCGCCCGAACATCTGCTTGGTGGGAACCCCCCCACGCCCCCTTTCTGATGTTCCGAAATCCAGAAATACCTGAACCTGGGCTCGGGTGTTTCTGGATTCGTGACGTCAGAAAGACGATCGAAAGTCTGGAAAAGCCTGGAATCCAGAATGGCCACGGTCCCGAGGGTTCCGGATTCTCGAGGATCTGTAATTGAAAATAGTCTACATATTAGTCAGCTCTTTTCAACCATTAAATAGTGAAGCGTGGTCCAAACCAAAGTGTCACCAGAGCATGTTTTTAACTATGAAGAAAGCTTGCCTGTGTTTGGTAAGATTGCACGTCAACTGTTTATATATGGAAGCAGGCACTCATCCTTCCAGCAATGTGACCGCCTCTTCCATGTGACTTGTGATAGGCTGCAAGTTCTGTTCCCATTGGGATTTCTTAATGCTTTTTCTTGTGGATACAGTAAAAAGGCAATTTGCATAAGCAGACCCAGTCCATTATGAACTGAAACCTGTGCCATTATATTTGTAATGAGTGTGGTAGCATGCCACAGGAGTGACAATTACTCCATAATGAACCTGAGATAACATGGGATGTCTTCCCATGTTTCCTTGTTGCCTTTAAAAGGCCAAAAATACGGTGTCATCCGACCAATGTGAGCAGGCTAAAACTGAGTCAGATTTATTTACAGATGGAATAACACAGAGAGGCAGTGAAATGCAACATCTGAAGTCAATTTCGTGTTCACCTACGAGCAGGGAGCCTCGCCCACCAAGGGCACACATGGTGCATGATTTTTGGACCATTTCTGGGCATGCCTGAATTTCTGTTATGAACTCCTAGAAATGCAAATGTTGTTGCTAGCTGCCTTTATGCACCAGCGCAGCAGTGAACCCAATATAAAAGGAGCAGTAGAGACACAGGTGGCTCAAGTTGTTTATTTAGAAAATAATATTTATCCCATCTATATAAAATGACATGATGTAAAAAGCAGACACTTCCTTATTTCATACAATCCAGGAGATAGGACTTTGGCTTTGATAACTGAAGAAAATCAATGACTCAGAGAAGCCCCCAGCAGCAGTAACAAGGCAGCGGACTGCAATTTAAACTCAGACACACAGTCTCTTGAAGTACTTGTGACAGCTGCAGCATGCCTTTTTAAACCATATTTATATTTCTGAGTGCTACTCACTCACAATGAAAATCTCAGACTTTGGCAAACGTTGACAGCTCTGTTTTTTTTCTCACTGTGTTATGTTTGCTGTCTAGTCTGTCATGTGACCTGCATTCACCGCCAGTTAAAATGCATTATAATCCCTTTTTAATGATCCTTTTGAAAAAGTTGCTCTTGGAAACCAAATAGAAATCAATGACTCTAAAGACAAGTGATTTCCCAGGTGTTGTTTTCTCTGATACGGTATTTTTTTTAAATTCTGTGTGCAGTGGTATGGGAAAAACTGGGAAAAATGCCCAAGAAAACATTTTCCCAAACCTTACCAACAAAGTTTTGCCATCCTGAGTGCAAAACAAAGTATCGCCAACATTTGCAACAGAATTTTTTTAATTCCCTTGTGAGCTGTATGCTAAAAGCAGTTTTTAATCAAGTGTAATTTAACAGTGAATCTACATTTGGAGCCCACCCAAAATCAATCCTGGAGGTATTCATAATTATAAAATCATTTCACTGCAAATGGAAATCATATTTTGATTTCTTCCCAGTTTTCCCCTTTGCTCCCCCTCCTATCCTGAAGGTGTTGACATGTACTGATATGCAGGCATACCGTTCCACAGGAGGTGACTACTACAGATGTCATGGTACTATTTAAAGAAATATGGGAAGTCCTGGGCAACAGTCCTCCTTTAACCAAGACCAGAGACAAATTGTCTGGTTGTTCATCTCATCGTTGTTTGTGGAATCTTGCTATGTGCAAAAGGGTTGCTCTGTTCACCTTCGTAACAATAATATTTGCAATTCAAAGCAGTTCGCTATATGTGGAGCACCTTGTCATGGGGCACTGTGTAACGTGAAGCTCATTCTTTCATCATACCCTGCTACCTAAGTTAAGTTGTTATTTCTTAATGTACGAAACCAGACAGTGAGTGTCGGCAGCCTATTCAACTGAAGGCCCAGCATAGCTAAACTAAATTGGGGATTCACCTTGGCTGGGGATTTCCTACTTATGCTCTCGTCAGCCTGCAATTTTCCATCCATTCATTTTAACGTATGCAACATTGCAGACTTGAGAAGTGCAGAAGCGGAGAACCTCGGCCCCGCTGTCCACACGAGTGGATTTTACACAGGAGTCACTGAAGAGCAGCAGAAGCCCTGGTTGATTTGTCCATTCGTTAGCCCTGGTCACCAATTGTCACGCTTCTGCTGCCACTCGGGTCAACTAACTCAGCACTGATTGGTGATCAAGCCTGAAACTATCCTAGTCTATATGAATCAATATTGCATTGGACAGTGCATTTACCCACCAAGCCATCATGTGAACCGATACATCTATATGTTTACTTATGCAAGGTAAGGGTTTGTTCTCCTTCGAGCAGAGAAGGTTGAGAGGAGATTTGATAGAGGTGTTCAAAATCGAGACAGAGTAGATGGAGTAGATGTTCCCATTGGTGGAAGGTTTGAGAACCAGAGGACACAGATTTAAGGTAATTGGCAGAAAGGCGGCATGAGAAAAACTTTTTTACGCAGCGAGTGGTTAGGATCTGGAACGCACTGCCTGAGAAGGTGGTGGAGGCAGACTCAATTGTGGCTTTCAAAGGGGAATTAGATAAGTACCTGAAGGCAGGGCTATGGGGAAAGGACAGGGGAGTGGGACTAGCTGGAGTGCTCTTGCACAAAGCCGGTAAAGGGTGTGACGGGCTGAATGGCCTCCTCCTGTGCTGTAACCATACTATGATTCTATAAATGCATCAGAAAGATAGCAGGCAGTTTTTTTTTATTGAAGCCTTGCAGAATACTTGCTACATTGGATTAACACACTGTCCTTTTTCTCTCTGGCACTTTGGTATAAATCCAACCCTGACCAATGGCAGGCAAGTTTTCTTTCTCTGTAAACTGTAGTGCCTTGAAATTAAACTGCTCAAACTTTAACATGAGTGCTAACTGGTTGGTATGAAATACCTTCGTGTGCTATTTTTGGAAATGTTAGCACATTTATTTTGAAATCCTTTTGACTGCTATTTTAATGATGCTTCCATTAAAATAGTGATCAAAGAAGTTTTGGCTGAACACATTAAGCACTCATAAAGTAATAGTAAAAGAGTCTAATTTCAAGGTATAATTGTGCAAATTTTTTTTTTAAAGTTCAGGCAACCTCCATAAGTTTTTAGTGAGAATGGGCTCACCCACAATTTGACAATAATTGGTACTAATTGGCAAACCCAACAACAGACCGGAAATTCATCGACATACCGCTCACTACTGCCCGCTTACCGCCCAAAAATACAAATTTCATCAAAAAACAGATACATAGTGCCGACATACCGCCCGGCGGAAGATTCATCATTGACATACCGCCGAGCGATATGCACACCGTCCGCCGTGTAGAACCGCCCGCATTTTGCCCAAAAAGTGCAAGTTTCATGACATACCGCCGACAGACCATCGAAGCTGTAAACCGTCCTGGAGAAGGTGGTTTTATTCGATCTTAAATGGGCGGAAATATGCGGTAGTGTTCGGTTCCGCCATTTTGAAATCGGGAACAGTCAGCAAAAGCAGCATCCCAGTATTTCAGAGGTGAACAGTGACTTTACAGTGGGATTTACAGTGAGAAAGGTATTTTTATTGGTACTGAGTACATTATTAAGATAGAAGGCATTTGAGTTAATTTTTTTTTCATTGAAAAATCTCAGGATCTTTGAGGAGATTCTAGAGACTTAAAAAGAATGGGGCCTGTACTCTCTCAGCCTGTATTGCTGACTACTTGTCTAATGCAGGATCCAGATGGGAAAAGGTTTATTGAGCAGAGTTATCAGGGTAATGGAGGAGCTCGCAGACTGATGAGAAGGAGGAGGAGGCCTAACGCCCCAAAGGATTTTCAGGGAGAAGCGTTCATACTTGGACCTGACCGATCGACAGTGCGTTCGAAGGCTGCACTTCCAAAAAGAGGTGATCGATGAGATTTGCCAGCTCCCTAAGGCAGACCTGCAGCCCAGTACTACCAACATTATTGCACACTCTGTCAAAATGAAGGTGACTGTGGCACTTTCCTTTTTGCATGCAGCTCTTTTCAGGCATCAGCTGGGGACATATGCGTAAAGTCCTGTCCCTGCAGTACAAACTCACACGAGGCAAATGCTGAATTCAAGGTCACTCAGGACCTGCACCTTTATTACACAGCTCTCGAATGCCACATTTGCCTGAGACCTGTCCTTATATACCTGTCTGGGACAGGCATCCAGTGTCTCCTGCAAGTGCACCCCTGGTGGTAAGGTAAGCTTGTGGTTACAGGTCATCTCTAGTTACAGTCATGTATAGCATGGTAAGATACAGTTATATGCAGCAGTGTGAGATACATGACATCACCCTCCCCCAAGATCTTATTGTCTTTATAGGTTCAGTCTCTCAGGTGGTCTACGCTCTCGCGTGGAGCGTCTTAGTTGTGGTTCAGTTGTTTGCCTTGGTGCCTGTTTTTCTTTCGGTGTGATTGCTGGTATCTCGCCTGGGCTGTCTGTTTCGTTCAGTATGATTGTTGGTGTCTCGCCTGGGCTGCCTGTTGAGACTGCCCTTTCCTCAGGTTGTTCCCTCTGTCTGTCCACCAGGTGTGGTGTGAGTTCCCCATTGTAGTCTGCTTTTGGTTCAGCAGTGTTGTTGGTAAATCTACTTTTGACTTGGTCTACATGCCTCCGGCAGGTTTGGCCATTGTCCATTTGTACAACCGGTAGCCTGTTTCCTTCTTTGCTGTTACTGTCCCTGCAAGCCATTTGGGACCCCTGCCATAGTTTAGCACAAACACTTTGTCCCCTATCTCATTCCACCTCCCCCTCGAATTTTGGTCCTGGTACTCAGTTAGCTTACGGCGCTTTGCCTCAATGATTTCATGCATGTCTGGGAGGATTAATGAGAGCCTTGTTTTTAAGGTCCGTTTCATCAATAGTTGCGCGGGGGGCACCCCAGTCAATGAATGCGGACGAGATCTGTATGCCAGCAGCAGTCGCGACAGGCAGCCCTGCAGCGTGGGACCTTGGATTTTGAGCATGCCTTGTTTAATGATCTGCACTGCTCGCTCCGCCTGGCCATTTGAGGCCGGCTTGAACGGTGCCGTCCTAACGTGATTTATGCTGTGGTCACTCATAAAATCTTGGAATTCTGCGCTGGTGAAGCACGGACCATTATCACTGACCAATATGTCAGGAATGCCGTGTGTTGCGAACATGGTTCCAAGGCTCTCCACAGTGGTGGAGGTGTTGCGCGAGTTTAAAATAGTGCATTCGATCCACTTTGAAAATGCATCTACAACTACGAGGAACATTTTGCCCATGAATGGGCCCGCATAGTCTACGTGCACCCGCAACCACGGTTTGGTGGGCCAGGGCCAGGGGCTCAGGGGGGCCTCCCTGGGGACATTACTGAGTTGGGCACAAATGGTGCACGTCGGACGCAGAGCTCCAAGTCTGCGTCAATACCAGGCCACCAGACGTGGGATCTGGCTATGGCCTTCATGAGAACGATCCCCGGGTGCTCGCGGTGGAGCTCCCGGACAAATGCCTCTCTGCCTCGCAGAGGCATAACTACTCGGCTGCCCCACATCAGGCAGTCTGCTTGTAGTGACAGCTCATGCATGCACCTATAGAAAGGTTTGATCTCCTTGGGGCAGGCATCATGAGCCTCTGCCCAGTCACCAGTTAGGACACATCTTTTTACTAAGGATAACATGGGGTCGCTGGTCGTCCAGGCTCTGATTTGGCGAGTTGTCATGGGCGAACCTGTGGACTCAAAGGCATTGATTGCCATGACTATCTCACAATCCAGTTCGTCAGACCCTTCCGTGGTCACCAGGGGTAGCCTGCTAAGCGCGTCGGCACAGTTGTCTGTGCCTAGTCTGTGCCTTATGGTGTAATCGTAAGAGGCCAGCATGAGTGCCCACCGTTGAATCCGCGCCGAGGCGTTGGCGTTTATTGCCTTGCTCTCGGATAGTAGGGACCTGAGGGGCTTGTGGTCGGTTTCTAACGTGAACTTGGCCCCGAAAAGGTATTGGTGCATCTTTTTGGCACCGTACACGCACGCAAGCGCCTCCTTCTCCACCATTCCGTACCCACGCTCCGCCCGCGAAAGTAACCTGGAGGCATAAGCTATGGGTTGTAATTTACCCTCACTATTGAAAATGTTGTAAAACGCACCCGACCCCGTACGCTGACGCATCACATGTAAGAACTAGCTTTTTACCTGGATCAAAGAAAGCCAAAACACTGTCGGAACACAGAAGGTTGCGTGCCTTATTGAAGGCGCGTTCCTGGGCGTCCCCCCAAAACCAATCGCACCCCTTTCTGAGTAGCACGTGGAGAGGCTCCAGCAGTGTGCTTAAGTTCTGCATAAAGCTCCCAACGTAATTGAGTAGCCCAAGAAAGGCGCGCAGTTCTGAGACATTCCGGGGCCTGGGTGCCAGGCGAATTGCTTCGGTTTTGGACTCTGTTGGGCGGATTCCATCAGTGGCAATCCTTCTGCCCAAAAATTCAACCTCGGGCGCGAGAAACAGGCACTTGGATTTCTTAACTCTTAGGCGTACCCGATCCAACCGCTTTAGTACGTCCTCCAAATTGCGGAGATGGGAGTCGGTGTCCCTGCCCCTGATAAGTATGTCATCTTGAAATGCAACCGTCCCCGGGATGGACTTGAGCAGACTCTCCACGTTGCGCTGGAATATAGCAGCTGCCGACCTGATGCCGAATGGGCATCGATTGTATATGAAAAGGCCTCGATGTGTGTTGATGGTGGTGAGTAGCTTAGACTCGTCGGTCAATTCTTGCGTCATATACGCAGATGTGAGATCTAGATTTGAGAAAAGTTTTCCTCCAGCCAATGTGACAAATAAGTCCTCCGCTCTGGGCAGCGGGTATTGGTCCTGTAGGGAGACTCTGTTTATGGTAGATTTGTAGTCCCCACAGATTCATACGGATCCATCAGGCTTCATGACTGGGATGATGGGACTTGCCCAGTCACTAAATTCCACGGGTGAGATAATGCCTTCCCGCAGAAGCCTGTCCAGTTCATGTTCAATCTTTTCCCTCATCGCATAGGGCACATCGTGTGTGATGTAGATTTTGACTTTAGCCCCTTTGAAGGTGCCCACACCTGGCTGAAAGAGATGTTCAAATCAACTTAGAATTGTTGAGCAGGAGGTCCGTTCCTCTGACGACATGGCATGAACATCATCCCATTTCCAGTTTAGTTTTGCCAGCCAGCTTCTCCCCAGCAGTGCTGGGAGATCTCCGGGGACAATCCACAGGGGAAGTCGGTTCACTGTTCCTTTGTGTGTGACTGAGAGCATGGCGCTGTCAAGGACTGCGATGATTTCTTTGGTATAGGTCCTTAGTTTGGTGTCGACCCTTGTGAGCTTTGATCTGTCTCTTTTGTGCGGCTATAGCTGTTCAAATTGTTGTACGCTCATGGGAGATTGACTCGCTCCCGTATCCAGCTCCATGTCGACAGGTATCCCGTTGAGTAGGACCCTCATCATTATTGGAGGCGTCTTGTTGTAAGAGCAGTGGTCATTGATCGTGTTGACCCGCTATACCTCGGTGTCCCGGGTACTGTCCCCATCATCTTCTGGTCCGCTTTCCGACCCTTCCGATTCATATACCAGCCGAGCTGCCGTTTTTCTGCACATGTGGGCCATATGCCCTGTATAGTCGCAGTTTCTGAAAACAGCATGCTGAAATCGACACCCTTTTGTTGAGTGCCTTCCCCCACATCTCCAGCACAGACCGCTTCCATTGTTTCCAAAGGATGAGCTGCATCTGGCTGATCTCTCTTGAGCTTCTCTCAATTTGTAGTTGATTGCTCACATTGTGGGTTGATGAGGTGTGAACGGCTTCCTGTGGTTCTTGATGGCTTCTGGCGCCACTGCCTGCTGTTGAGAGCCTGCTCTCCTGCCTTTGTCTGTGTGTGGGGGCGGTAGCTTGTTTCACGCTGTGAACCCCTTGTTCCGATGTTTCGTTAGTTGTCGTACCCGCAGTGTAGATCAACCTCGTTTCTTCTTCTCCTGCCAAGAATGTCTGTGCAACCAGTGCTGCTGCCTCTAGGGTCAAGTTCTTGGTCTCTATGAACTTTCGGAATATGCCTGCATGGCCTATTCCCTCAATAAAAAAGTCTCTCAGTACTTCTCTCCTTAGTTCATCGGAGAACTCACATAAACTAGCCAACCTCCGAAATTCCGCCACGAAGTCGGGTATGCTCTGGCCCGCACAGCGTCTGCAATTGTAGAACCTGTCTCTGGCCATGTGTAGGTTGCTCACTGGCTTCAGGTGGTCTCTTACCAGTGTGCTCAACTCTTCAAACGACTTGCTTGCTGGTTTCTCGTGTGCCAGCTGGTCCTTCATTAAGGCATATGTTTTCGAGCCACAGCTGGTCAAGAGATGGGCTCTTCTCTTGTCTGCCTTATAGTCGCCTAACCAGTCTTTGGCTACGAAGCTTTGCTGTAGCCTTTCTATAAAGTCCTCCCAATTATCTCCAGCATTATATTTTTCATCTGAGCCATTGGTCGCCATTCTGTGGATTCTGTAATCCTGTAACTCGTCGCCACTGTAAAGTCCTGTCCCTGCAGTACAAACTCACACGAGGCACATGCTGAAGTCAAGGTCACTCAGGACCTGCACCTTTATTACACAGCTCTCGAATGCCACACTTGCCTGAGACCTGTCTTTATATACCTGTCTGGGACAGGTATCCAGTGTCTCCTGCAAGTGCACCCCTGGTGGTAAGGTAAGCTTGTGGTTACAGGTCATCTCTAGTTACAGTCATGTATAGCATGGTAAGATACAGTTATGTACAGTAGTGTGAGATACATGACAATATGCTCTATTTCTCAGTACGCTATGCATCGCTGCATTCGACAGGTAACCAAAGCACTGTATGCACGCCAGATGGAATTTATAAATTTCACAATAACCAGGGAGGCACAGAGTGAGAGGGCTTTGGGTTTTGCACACATTGCCAGCTTCCCCAAGGTGCAGGGTGCTGTTGACTGTACCCATATTACCCTGTGAGCACCATTACAGGAGGCGGAGGTGTACTGAAATCGTAAGAGATTCCACTCCCTCAACATGCAGCTCATCTACGACCTTACACAGCGCATAATGGCAGTGAATGCCTACTTTCCAAGCAGCATCCATGCATGAGAGCACTATGTCTGACCTGTTGAAGACTGAGCCACAAGGTAAATGCTGGATGCTGAGGGACAAAGGGTACGGCCTCGCCACCTGGCTCTTGATCCCACTGCAGAACCCTCAGACAGAAGCCGAGCAACGATATAATAAGAGCCATATAGCTACATGTAATATTATGGAAAAGACAATTGGAGTACTGAAGCAGCGCTTTCAATGCTTGGGCCACTCGGGAGTCAGGCTGCAATACCACCCTGAGCAGGTTGTTCAGTTCACAGTGGTATGCTGCATGTTGCATAATTTAACAATTATGCGGGGACAGGAATTGCCATAGGGTACTGCGGGACCACCTGAGGAGAGAATGGACGAGACCGAGGAGGAAGAAGAGGAAAATGAGGGGAGGAGGGTGAGAAGGAGCTTCCAGATGAACCCATGGCACCAACCCCCCTCCAACACCACAGGGGAGCGTATGCCACTGCAAAATTGTTACGTCAGCAGCTCATAAATGAACGCTTTGCTTGAATGTGGAGAGCTGCGTTTTGGGACCCTGATGACTGTTACCCCAAATGTTTGACACGGTACAAGATTGTTTAAATTCAATTAAATCGTTTATGTAAAAATGTAAAAAATATACAACACTTGTAAAATTTTGTAAAACTTAGAATTATAAGTTTGAACAACTGTAACAACCTTTACAACTTAAAACTTTAACAACTTGAAATAAACTCTTAAAAATCAAACTTCAACTATTTGAAATTAACAATGAACACTTGACTACAACAAAGCACCCTTTACTGTCCTCCACCTTGACCTTGACCTTGACCGCGTACTCCCCCACCTTTCGGACTCACCCCACCTTTCTTACTCCCGCCCTTCCCTTTCCCACTGCCCCTGAGCCCGGACCTCCCCGTGGTGGTACCAAGCCAGCGTGCTGCACCGCACCCCGAGTGTTGTTGCTGTCGTTGGAGGTCAGACATTGCAGGCGCAATAAATGGGGCCTCAGGAGAAGCTCGTGATGTGGAAGGCATGGCTTCAGAGCTGGGAGATGATGTCAGCTCCCCTCCCTCAGGTGCTGTCGACCCGACTACTATGTCACGGGGGGGATTCCGCGCCATGTCCCGATCCCATCGATTGCCGCATAGCATTGACAGAGTCGGCGGATCGCTCCATCGCGGTGATCAGATGCTATATATCATCCAACTGCCGCTCTGATAGCGCCGCGATGTTTCCGGCTATCATAGCCATGGCCTTAAGCAGCTCTCGACCTATGTCGACGCTGGCCTGTGAGAGACACACCGTGTCCTGGTACATGCCTAACTTTCTTGCAGCAACAGACCTTTGCTGCACCAACCTCCATCGCTGCGGCAAAGGCGCTGCAACACTGGGGTGCGTTGCGCACCACTTGGTCCCGCAAAATCAGAGGAGCCATGGGGGAATCCCCTGAATACAGAGTCGGTGGTGGAGGATGAACCAGCTGGTCTACATGGAGCTGGTGTGTCCTCCTCTGTCTTCACCCCCGCCTCTACCTCCACTGGCTCCAGAATCAATGGCTCTTCCTCTTCATCATCACTGGCAAGGGTGAAGTCGGGAGAGGGCTGGGTGATGCCAGAGGTGGAGGCAGTGGGTCTGTTGTCTGGTCTCTCTGCCTAGGTCTGGTCTGAATCCTCCGAGTCTGGAAGTACAAAACAACATTTAAAAATGATTGATACCAGGGCAGGGGTCAGGATTACATGAGTGCATGAGTACAGTGGCGTAGCGCAGTCTTACTTAAATATCCACCACTGCTGCATTACATATCGTAGACAGACAATACATATATACTTATACATATGCATTGCATTACATACACCCAACATTGCAGTACATCACATGAGCCCAACATTAGCATAATAAACTTATATTACATTATATGAGACCAAAATTACAGTTACATTACATGACATTACAGGACCGCAACACAGACCTTTGAACTGACCATCCTGAGTGGGTGGGTCAGCTCCAACACTGGTGGTGGTAAGGTTGCTATCCCTGACCAGCGACAGGGCACGAACTTCAATCTCTGTCAATGGTTCTTGCCATGGGGGTACTCCCCCCCTCCCCCCTGCCCCCCGACCGACCGACCCATACACCGCTATTGCAGATGTCTTCTACAAAAAGTGAAGTAAATGAAAGTAAAAATCTTCAATCCATTTAGCATTGCAGACATACAGGTTCACACACACACACACACACACACATCAAAACACTGGGTTGATCCTCTTGTCATTGCCTGAAAGCACAAATACATCACCATAACCTTAAGATAAATAACATCATCCGTGTGGCACGTAATATGTCCTTATGCAAGGATAGTATGTTGCCTCCCTGGTGCAAGGGTCAAGGATGTCTCGGAGTGGGTGCAAGACATTCTGAAAAGGGAGGGAGAACAGCCAGTTGTCGTGGTGCACATTGGTACCAATGACATCGGTAAAAAAAGGGATGAGGTCCTACGAGACGAATTTAAGGAGCTAGGAGCTAAATTAAAAAGTAGGACCTCAAAAGTAGTAATCTCGGGATTGCTACCAGTGCCACGTGCTAGTCAGAGTAGGAATCGCAGGATAGCGCAGATGAATATGTGGCTTGAGCAGTGGTGCAGCAGGGAGGGATTCAAATTCCTGGGGCATTGGAACCGGTTCTGGGGGAGGTGGGACCAGTAAAAACCGGACGGTCTGCACCTCGGCAGGGCCGGAACCAATGTCGTAGGGGGAGTGTTTGCGAGTGCTGTTGAGGAGGAGTTAAACTAATATGGCAGGGGGATGGGAACCAATGCAGGGAGACAGAGGGAAACAAAATGGAGACAGAAGCAAAAGACAGAAAGGAGATGAGTAAAAGTGGAGGGCAGAGAAACCCAAGGCAAAAACCAAAAAGGGCCAATGTACAGCAAAATTCTAAAGGGTCAAAGTGTAATAAAAAGGCAAGCCTGAAAGCTCGGTGCCTCAATGCGAGGAGTATTCTGAACCAAGGGAGAGGGGTCTGAGCTAGTTAGAGTGGGTGAGAGCACAGATGAACAGGACCCCAAGAAAGAATGCAAAAGGCAGGAGGCAACAGAGCAGAGTAGCACTGGGGTAAGTGTCAACCACAAGGTGATAGAAAGGGACAATATGTATGAATATAAAGGGACTGCAGGAGGGGTCAAAACTAAAAATCATGGTTTAAAAGCTAGTTTTAAAACACTTTACCTAAACGCACGCAGCATTCGAAATAAAGTAAATGAGTTGACGGCACAAATCATTACAAATGGATATGATTTGGTGGCCATTATAGAAACGTGGTTGCAGGGTGGCCAAGACTGGGAATTAAACATACAGGGGTATCTGACAATTCGGAAGGATAGACAAGAAGGGAAAGGAGGTGGGGTAGCTCTGTTAATAAAGGATGATATCAGGGCAGTTGTGAGAGATGATATTGGCTCTAATGAACAAAATGTTGAATCATTGTGGGTGGAGATTAGAGATAGAACATAAGAACATAAGAACATAAGAATTCGGAACAGGAGTTGGCCATCTAGCCCCTCGAGCCTGCTCCGCCATTCAATAAGATCATGGCTGATCTGGCCGTGGACTCAGCTCCACTTACCCGCCCTCTCCCCGTAACCCTTAATTCCCTTATTGGTTAAAAATCTATCTATCTGTGACTTGAATACATTCAATGAGCTAGCCTTAACTGCTTCCTTGGGCAGAGAATTTCACAGATTCACAACCCTCTGGGAGAAGAAATTCCTTTTCAACTCGGTTTTAAATTGGCTCCCCCGTATTTTGAGGCTGTGCCCCCTAGTTCTAGTCTCCCCGACCAGTGGAAACAACCTCTCTGCCTCCATCTTGTCTATCCCTTTCATTATTTTAAATGTTTCTATAAGATCACCCCTCATCCTTCTGAACTCCAACAAGTAAAGACCCAGTCTACTCAATCTATCATCATAAGGTAACCCCCTCATCTCCAGAATCAGTCTAGTGAATCGTCTTTGTACCCACTCCAAAGCCAATATATCCTTCCTTAAGTAAGGTGACCAAAACTGCACGCAGTACTCCAGGTGCGGCCATACCAATACCCTATACAGTTGCTGCAGGACCTCCCTGCTTTTGTACTCCATCCCTCTCGCAATGAAGGCCAACATTCCATTCGCCTTCCTGATTACCTGCTGCACCTGCAAACTAACTTTTTGGGATTCATGCACAAGGACCCCCAGGTCCCTCTGCACCTCAGCATGTTGTAATTTCTCCCCATTCAAATAATATTCCCTTTTACTGTTTTTTTTACCAAGGTGGATGACCTCACACTTTCCGACATTGTATTCCATCTGCCAAACCTTAGCCCATTCGCTTAACCTATCCAAATCTCTTTGCAGCCTCTCTGTGTCCTCTACACAACCCGCTTTCCCACTAATCTTAGTGTCATCTGCAAATTTTGATACACTACACTCTGTCCCCTCTTCCAGGTCATCTATGTATATTGTAAACAGTTGTGGTCCCAGCACCGATCCCTGTGGCACACCACTAACCACCGATTTCCAACCCGAAAAGGACCCATTTATCCCGACTCTCTGCTTTCTGTTCACCAGCCAATTCTCTATCCATGCTAATACATTTCCTCTGACGCCGTGTACCTCTATCTTCTGCAGTAACCTTTTGTGTGACACCTTATCGAATGCCTTTTGGAAATCTAAATACACCACATCCATCGGTATACCTCTATCCACCATGCTCGTTATATCCTCAAAGAATTCCAGTAAATTAGTTAAACATGATTTCCCCTTCATGAATCCATGCTGCGTCTGCTTGATTGCACTATTCCTATCTAGATGTCCCGCTATTTCTTCCTTGATGATAGCTTCAAGCATTTTCCCCACTACAGATGTTAAAATAACCGGCCGATAGTTACCTGCCTTTTGTCTGCCCCTTTTTTAAACAGAGGCGTTACTGGATCAGTTCCTATGGAGTGGAGGGTAGCCAATGTAACCCCACTTTTTAAAAAAGGAGGGAGAGAGAAAACAGGGAATTATAGACCGGTCAGCCTGACATCGGTAGTGGGTAAAATGATGGAATCAATTATTAAGGATGTCATAGCAGTGCATTTGGAAAGAGGTGACATGATAGGTCCAAGTCAGCATGGATTTGTGAAAGGGAAATCATGCTTGACAAATCTTCTGGAATTTTTTGAGGATGTTTCCAGTAGAGTGGATAAGGGAGAACCAGTTGATGTGGTATATTTGGACTTTCAGAAGGCGTTCGACAAGGTCCCACACAAGAGATTGATGTGCAAAGTTAGAGCACATGGGATTGGGGGTAGTGTACTGACATGGATTGAGAACTGGTTGCCAGACAGGAAGCAAAGAGTAGGAGTAAATGGGTACTTTTCAGAATGGCAGGCAGTGACTAGTGGGGTACCGCAAGGTTCTGTGCTGGGGCCCCAGCTGTTTACACTGTACATTAATGATTTAGATGAGGGGATTAAATGTAGTATCTCCAAATTTGCGGATGACACTAAGTTGGGTGGCAGTGTGAGCTGCGAGGAGGATGCTGTGAGGCTGCAGAGCGACTTGGATAGGTTAGGTGAGTGGGCAAATGCATGGCAGATGAAGTATAATGTGGATAAATGTGAGGTTATCCACTTTGGTGGTAAAAACAGAGAGACAGACTATTATCTGAATGGTGACAGATTAGGAAAAGGGGAGGTGCAAAGAGACCTGGGTGTCATGGTACATCAGTCATTGAAGGTTGGCATGCAGGTGCAGCAGGCGGTTAAGAAAGCAAATGGCATGTTGGCCTTCATAGCAAGGGGATTTGAGTACAGGGGCAGGGAGGTGTTGCTACAGTTGTACAGGGCATTGGTGAGGCCACACCTGGAGTATTGTGTACAGTTTTGGTCTCCTAACCTGAGGAAGGACATTCTTGCTATTGAGGGAGTGCAGCGAAGGTTCACCAGACTGATTCCCGGGATGGCGGGACTGACCTATCAAGAAAGACTGGATCAACTGGGCTTGTATTCACTGGAGTTCAGAAGAATGAGAGGGGACCTCATAGAAACATATAAAATTCTGACGGGGTTAGAGAGGTTAGATGCAGGAAGAATGTTCCCAATGTTGGGGAAGTCCAGAACCAGGGGTCACAGTCTAAGGATAAGGGGTAAGCCATTTAGGACCGAGATGCGGAGGAACTTCTTCACCCAGAGAGTGGTGAACCTGTGGAATTCTCTACCACAGAAAGTTGTTGAGGCCAATTCACTAAATATATTCAAAAAGGAGTTAGATGAGGTCCTTACTGCTAGGGGGATCAAGGGGTATGGCGAGAAAGCAGGAATGGGGTACTGAAGTTGAATGTTCAGCCATGAACTCATTGAATGGCGGTGCAGGCTAGAAGGGCCGAATGGCCTACTCCTGCACCTATTTTCTATGTTTCTATGTTTCTATGTTTCTATGTTTCTATGAGCTGCTTTCCAATCCACTGGTACCTCCCCAGAGTCCAGAGAATTTTGGTAGATTATAACGAATGCATCTGCTATAACTTCCGCCATCTCTTTTAATACCCTGGGATGCATTTCATCAGGACCAGGGGACTTGTCTGCCTTGAGTCCCATTAGCCTGTCCAGCACTACCTGCCTAGTGATCGTGATTGTCCCAAGGTCCTCCCTTCCCACATTCCTGTGACCAGCAATTTTTGGCATGTTTTTGTGTCTTCCACTGTGAAGACCGAAGCAAAATAATTGTTCAAGGTTCAGCCATTTCCACATTTCCCATTATTAAATCCCTCTTCTCATCTTCTAAGGGACCAACATTTACTTTAGTCACTCTTTTCCATTTTATATATCTGTAAAAGCTTTTACTATCTGTTTTTATGTTTTGCGCAAGTTTACCTTCGTAATCTATCTTTCCTTTCTTTATTGCTTTTTTAGTCATTCTTTGCTGTTGTTTTAAAATTTCCCAATCCTCTAGTTTCCCACTAACCTTGGCCACCTTATATGCATTGGTCTTTGATTTGATACTCTCCTTTATTTCCTTGGTTATCCACGGCTGGTTATCCCTTCTCTTACCGCCCTTCTTTTTCACTGGAATATATTTTTGTTGCGCACTATGAAAGAGCTCCTTAAAAGTCGTCCACTGTTCCTCAATTGTGCCACCATTTAGTCTGTGTTTCCAGTCTACTTTAGCCAACTCTGCCCTCATCCCACTCTAGTCCGCTTTGTTTAAGCATAGTACGCTCGTTTCTGACACAACTTCCTCACCCTCAATCTGTATTACAAATTCAACCATACTGTGATTACTTATTCCGAGAGGATCTTTTACTAGGAGATCGTTTATTATTCCTGTCTCATTACACAGGACCAGATCTAAGATAGCTTGCTCCCTTGTTGGTTTTGTAACATACTGTTCTAAGAAACAATCCCGTATGCATTCTATGAATTCCTCCTCCAGACTACCCCGTGCGATTTGAGTTGACCAATCGATATGTAGGTTAAAATCCCCTATGACTACTGCCATTCCTTTTTCACATGCCTCCATTATTCCCTTGATTATTGCCCGCCCCACCTTGAAGTTATTATTTGGGGGCCTATAAACTACGCCCACCAGTGACTTTTTCCCCTTACTATCTCTAATCTCCACCCACAATGATTCAACATTTTGTTCATTAGAGCCAACATCGTCTCTCACAACTGCCCTGATATCATCCTTTATTAACAAGCTACCCCACCTCCTTTCCCTTCTTGTCTATCTTTCCGAATCGTCAGATACCCCTGTATGTTTAATTCCCAGTCTTGGCCACCCTGCAACCATGTTTCTGTAATGGCCACCAAATCATACCCATTTGTAATGATTTGTGCCGTCAACTTATTTACTTTATTTCTAATGCTGCGTGCATTTACGTAGAGTGTTTTAATCCAAGTTTTTAACCATGATTTTTAGTTTTGACCCCTCCTGCAGCCCCTTTATATTCAGTGGCCTTTTTTGTTTTTTGCCTTGGGTTTCTCTGCCCTCCACTTTTACTCATCTCCTTTCTGTCTTAGTAAGGGGAAAAATCACTGGTGGGCATAGTATATAGGCCCCCAAATAATAACTTCATGGTGGGGCGGGCAATAATCAAGGGAATAATAGAGGCATGTGAAAAAGGAATGGCAGTAATCATGGGGGATTTTAACCTACATATCGATTGGTCAAATCAAATCGCACGGGATAGCCTGGAGGAGGAATTCATAGAATGCATACAGGATTGTTTCTTAGAACAGTATGTTACAGAACCTACAAGGGAGCAAGCTATCTTAGATCTGGTCCTGTGTAATGAGACAGGAATAATAAACGATCTCCAAGTAAAAGATCCTCTCGGAATGAGTGATCACAGTATGGTTGAATTTGTAATACAGATTGAGGATGAGGAAGTAGTGTCTCAAACGATCATACTATGCTTAAACAAAGGGGACTACAGTGGGATGAGGGCAGAGTTAGCTAAAGTAGACTGGGAACACAGACTAAACAGTGGCACAATTGAGGAACAGTGGAGGACTTTTAAGGAGCTCTTTCATAGTGCTCAACAAAAATATATTCCAATTAAAAAGAAGGGCGGTAAGAGAAGGGATAACCAGCCGTGGATAACTAAGGAAATAAAGGAGAGTATCAAATTAAAAACCAATGCGTATAAGGTGGCCAAGGTTAGTGGGAAACTAGAAGATTGGGAAAATTTTAAACGACAGCAAAGAATGACTAAAAAAGCAATAAAGAAAGGAAAGATAGATTACGAAAGTAAACTTGCGCAAAACATAAAAACAGATAGTAAAAGCTTTTACAGATATATAAAACGGAAAAGAGTGGCTAAAGTAAATGTTGGTCCTTTAGAAGATGAGAAGGGGTATTTAGTACTGGGAAATGTGGAAATGGCTGAGACATTAAACAATTATTTTGCTTCAGTCTTCACAGTGGAAGACACAAAAACCATGCCAAAAATTGCTGATCACGGGAATGTGGGACGGGAGGACCTTGAGATAATCAATATCACTAGGGAGGTAGTGCTGGACAGGCTAATGGGACTGAAGGTAGACAAGTCCCCTGGTCCTGATGAAATGAATCCCAGGGTATTAAAAGAGATGGCGGAAGTTATAGCAGATGCATTCGTTATAATCTACCAAAATTCTCTGGACTCTGGCGAGGTACCAGCGGATTGGAAAGCAGCTCATGTAACGCCTCTGTTTAAAAAAGGGGGCAGACAAAAGGCAGGTAACTATAGGCTGGTTAGTTTAACATCTGTAGTGGGGAAAATGCTTGAAGCTATCATTAAGGAAGAAATAGCGGGACATCTAGATAGGAATAGTGCAATCAAGCAGACACAACATGGATTCATGAAGGGGAAATCATGTTTAACTAATTTATTGGAATTTTTTGAGGATATAACGAGCATGGTGGATAGAGGTGTACCAATGGATGTGGTGTAGTTAGATTTCCAAAAGGCATTCGATAAGGTGCCACACAAAAGGTTACTGCAGAAGATAAAGGTACGCGGAGTCAGAGGAAATGTATTAGCATGGATTGAGAATTGGCTGGCTAACAGAAAGCAGAGAGTCGAGATAAATGGGTCCTTTTCAGGTTGGAAATTGGTAGTTAGTGGTGTGCCACAGGGATCGGTGCTGGGACCACAACTGTTTACAATATACATAGATGACCTGGAAGAGGGGACAGAGTGTAGTGTAACAACATTTGCAGATGACACAAAGATTAGTGGGAAAGCGGGTTGTGTAGAGGACACAGAGAGGCTGCAAAGAGATTTAGATAGGTTAAGCGAATGGGCTAAGGTTTGGCAGATGGAATACAATGTCGGAAAATGTGAGGTCATCCACCTTGGGAAAAAAAACAGTAAAAGGGAATATTATTTGAATGGGGAGAAATTACAACATGCTGAGGTGCAGAGGGACCTGGGGGTCCTTGTGCATGAATCCCAAAAAGTTAGTTTGCAGGTGCAGCAGGTAATCAGGAAGGCGAATGGAATGTTGGCCTTCATTGCGAGAGGGATGGAGTACAAAAGCAGGGAGGTCCTGCTGCAACTGTACAGGGTATTGGTGAGGCCGCACCTGGAGTACTGCATACAGTTTTGGTCACCTTACTTAAGGAAGGATATACTAGCCTTGGAGGGGGTACAGAGACGATTCACTGGGCTGATTCCAGAGATGAGGGGGTTACCTTATGATGATAGATTGAGTAGACTGGTTCTTTACTTGTTGGAGTTCAGAAGGATGAGGGGTGATCTTATAGAAATATTTAAAATAATGAAAGAGATAGACAAGATAGAGGCAGAGAAGTTGTTTCCACTGGTCGGGGAGACAAGAACTAGGGAGCACAGCTTCAAAATACGGGGGAGCCAATTTAAAACCGAGTTGAGAAGGAATTTCTTCTCCCAGAGGGTTGTGAATCTGTGGAATTCTCTGCCCAAGGAAGCAGTTGAGGCTAGCTCATTGAATGTATTCAAATCACAGATAGATAGATTTTTAACCAATAAGGGAATTAAGGGTTATGGGGAGTGGGCGGGTAAGTGGAGCTGAATCCACGGCCAGATCAGCCATGATCTTATTGAATGGCGGAGCAGGCTCGAGGGGCTAGATGGCCTACTCCTGTTCCTAATTCTTATGTTCTTATGTTCTTATATTTATGTATACAGTATAAATGCACACGAGGCTCATACTTGAGAGAAGGTCAGTCTGTGACCAGTAACCTTTATTACCAAGACCTCAAGAGGCCGACGGTGGGTGGAGCTTCCCCTTTTATACCAGAAAGTCCAGGTTAGGAGTCTCTCCCACCAGTTCGCCCCTTGTGGTCAGTGTTCTCAAGGTATACAACGTAGGTCAGCTTATACATGGGTTACAATGACAGTTGAATACATGACATCACCTCCACCCCAAAGTCTTATTGGGATCACAGGTTAAGTCTCTCTGGTGGTTTACGCTGCCTTGTAGAGTTAGGGCTCCGGTTGTTGGGCACTGGCCTGAGTGTCTGCTGTTTGCGATGCCTCAGGCCTGTCCGGACTGCCCACATTGTCTGGGCTCTCCTCCACTTGGTTCTGGTGTTCGGTCACCTGTGGTGGAGTAAACTCTACGTTGTGTTCTTCCTCTGCTTCTTCTATGGGGTTGCTGAACCTCCTTTTTGTTTGATCCACGTGTTTGCGGCAGATTTGTCCATTGGTAAGTTTAACAACCAAAACCCTATTCCCCTCTTTGGCAATCACAGTGCCTGCAAGCCATTTGGGCCCTGCAGCATAATTAAGGACAAAAACAGGGTCATTGACATCAATACATCGCGCCCTCACATTCCTGTCATGGTAGTCACATTGTGACTGATACCTGCTCTCAACAATTTCTTTCATAGTAGGGTGTATAAGGGATAACCTGGTTTTGTGTGTCCTTTTCATTAGCAGCTCTGCGGGTGGAACCGCTGTGAGTGAGTGTGGTCGGGATCTATTGGCCAAAAGGAGGCTTGATAAGCGGCTTTGTAGGGAACCCCCTTGGATTCTGAGCATCCCCTGTTTGATTATCTGCACTGCTCATTCCGCCTGGCCATTGGAGGCCGGCTTGAACGGTGCCGTTCTAACATGGTTGATTCCATTGCCTGCCATGAAGTCCTGGAATTCAGTGCTTGTGAAGCACGGGCCATTGTCGCTGACCAAGACATCCGGTAGACCATGGGCGGCGAACATTGCCCATAGACTTTCTACCGTGGCAGAGGATGTGCTTGAATTTAAAATGATACATTCAATCCATTTGGAGTAGGCGTCTACTACAACCAAAAACATTTTTCCCATGAAAGGACCTGCGTAGTCCACATGGATGCGTGACCATGGCTTGACGGGCCAGGACCAGGGGCTAAGGGGGGGCTTCCCCGGGTGCGTTGCCCAGCTGAGCACACATGTTGCACCTGCGAACACAAAGTTCCAGGTCTGCATCTATCCCTGGCCACCAAATGTGTGACCTGCAATTGCCTTCATCATGACAATGCCCTGGTGCTCATTGTGGAGTTCTCTGATAAACACCTCTCTGCCCTTCCGGGGCATGACTACTCGGTTTCCCCACAGTAGGCAATCGGCCTGAATCGAGAGTTCATCCTTGCGCCTATGAAATGGTTTAAACGCCTCAGGGCATGCCCGGTACGTGGCTGCCCAGTCCCCATTCAGGACACATTTCTTAACTAAAGACAGTAGCAGGTCTTTATTTGTCCAGACTTTAATCTGACGGGCTGTCACAGGTGAGCCTTCGCTTTCGAAAGCTTCAACAGTCATGACCATCTCAGCATCATGCTCAGCTGCCCCCTCAGTGGTGGTTAGTGGTAGCCTGCTGAGTGCATCGGCACAGTTTTCAGTGCCCGGTCTGTGCCGACTTGTGTAGTCATAGGCGGCTAACGTAAATGCCCACCTCTGTATGCGGGCCGATGCATTCGCATTTATGGCCTTGTTGTCAGCCAAAAGGGACGTTAGGGGTTTGTGATCTGTCTCCAGCTCAAATTTCCTGCCAAACAGGTACTGGTGCATTTTTTTACCGCATATACATACGCAAGCGCTTCCTTTTCTACCATCCCGTAGCCCCTTTCTGCCCAACAGACTTCTAGAGGCATAAGCTACCAGCTGTAACTGACCATTGGCATTCACATGCTGCAACACACACCCGACCCCATAGGACGACGCATCACACGTTAAAACTAGTTTCTTACACAGGTCATATAACGTTAACAGTTTGTTGGAGCATAACAAATTGCGTGCTCTATCAAAAGCCCTTTCCTGGCTGTCCCCCCACTCCCAATTGCGACCTTTGCATAGGAGCATGTGTAGCGGCTCTAACAGCGTGCTCAATTTGGGATGAAAGTTACCAAAATAGTTCAGGAGCCCCAGGAACGAACGCAGCTCCGGTGTGTTATGGGGTCTGGGTGCTCTCTGGATCGCTTCTGTTTTGGACGCAGTCGGTCTGATCCCGTCTGCTGCTACCCTCATTCCCAGAAATTCTACCTCTGGAGCTAAGAAGACGCAATTCGCCTTTTTCAGTCGCATCCCTACCCAGTCCAGTCTGCGTAGCACCTCCTCCAGGTTGTGGAGGTGTTCTTCAGTATCGTGACCCGTGATGAGGATGTCGTCCTGAAAAACCACCGTCCTTGGAATCGACTTGAGGAGGCTTTCCATATTTCGCTGAAAGATCGCAGCGGCCGAACGAATCCCGAACGGACATCTGTTATATTCAAACAACCCCTTGTGTGTCGTGATGGTGGTCAGCTTCTTCGACTCACTCGCCAGCTCCTGGGTCATGTAAGCTGAGGTCAGGTCCAATTTTGAAAAAAGTTTGCCACCGGATAGCGTCGCAAAGAGGACCTCCGCTCTCGGTAGCGGGTACTAGTCTTGGAGTGACGCCCGATTGATGGTGGCCTTGTAATCGCCACATATCATGATCGACTCATCCGCCTTGAGCACTGGCACGATCGGGCTCGCCCAGTCACTGAATTCGATTGGCGAGATGATGCCTTCCCTCAGCAGGTGGTCCAATTCGCATTCTATCTTTTCCCGCATCACGTACAGCACCGCTCTGGCCTTGTGGTGTACTGGCCTGGTGTCTGGGTTTATGTAAATCACTACCTTGGTCCCCATGAAAGTGCCGATGCCGGTTTGAAATAATGAGTCAAATTTGTCCAGGACCTGTGAGCATGATACTCGCTCCACAGAGGAAATTGCATTGACATCGCCCCATTTCCAGTTCATAACAGCAAGCCAACTCCTCCCCAATAGTACGGGACAATCCCCCGGGACAATCCAGAGTGGCAACCTGTTCTATGAATCTTTGTGGGTCACGACTATCATGGCGCTGCCTAGCACCGGAATGATCTCCTTTGTATATGTCCGTAGCAGTGCGTCAATCGGCAATAATTTTGGCCTCCTGGCCTTGGACACCCACAACCTTTTGAACTGTTTGATACTCATCAGGGACTGGCTGGCCCCCATGTTTAGCTCCATTAATACTGGGATGCCATTGAGGAACACTTTCATCATTATCAGTGGCGTCCTGGTATACGTTAATTCAGAGACTAGGGTCCTGAACGTAAGGAAGGGTAACTTCGATGGTATGAGACATGAATTGGCTAGAATAGACTGGCGAATGATACTTAAAGGGTTGACGGTGGATAGTCAATGGCAAACACTTAAAAATCACATGGGTGAACTTTAACAATTGTACATCGCTGTCTGGAGTAAAAATAAAACGGGGAGATAGCTAACAAGAGAAATTAGGGATAGTGTTAAATCCAAGGAAGAGGCATATAAATTGGCCAGAAAAAGCAGCAAACCTGAGGACTGGGAAAAATTTAGAATTCAGCAGAGGAGGACAAAGGGTTTAATTAGGAGGGGGAAAATAGAGTATGAGAGGAAGCTTGCAGGGAACATAAAAACTGACTGCAAAAGCTTCTATAGATATGTGAAGAGAAAAAGATTAGTGAAGACAAACGTAGGTCCCTTGCAGTCAGAATCAGGTGAATTTATAATGGTGAACAAAGAAATGGCGGACCAGTTAAATAAATACTTTGGTTCTGTCTTCATGAAGGAAGACACAAATAACCTTCCGGAAATACTAGGGGACAGTGGGTCTAGTGAGAAGGAGGAACTGAAGGATATCCTTATTAGGCGGGAAATTGTGTTCGGGAAATTGATGGGATTAAAGGCCGATAAATCCCCAGGGCCTGATAGTCTGCACCCCAGAGTACTTAAGGAAGTGGCCCTAGAAATAGTGGATGCATTGGTGATCATTTTTCAACAGTCTATCGACTCGGGATCAGTTGCTATGGACTGGAGGGTAGCTAATGTAACACCACCTTTTAAAAAAGGAGGGAGAGAGAAAACGGGGAATTATAGACCGGTTAGCCTGATATCAGTAATGGGGAAAATGTTGGAATCAATTATTAAGATGAAATAGCAGCGCATTTGGAAAGCAGTGACAGGATCGGTTCAAGTTGGCATGGATTTATGAAAGGGAAATTATGCTGGACAACCTAGAATTTTTTGAGGATGTAAATCGTAGAGTGGACAAGGGAGAACCAGTGGATGTGGTGTATTTGGACTTTCAAAAGGCTTTTGACAAGGTCCCATATGGTGTGCAAAATTAAAGCACATGGTATTGGAGGCAATGTATTGACGTAGATAGAGAGCTGATTGGCAGACAGGAAGCAGAGAGTCGGGACAAATGGGTCCTTTTCAGAATGGCAGGCAGTGACTAGTGGGGTGCCGCAGGGCTCAGTGCTGGGACCCCAGCTCTTTACAATATACATTAATGATTTGGATGAAAGAATTGAGTGTAATATCTCCAAGTTTGCAGATGACACTAAGCTGGGTGGCGGTGTGAGCTGTGAGGAGGACGCTAAGAGGCTGCAGGGTGACTTGGACAGGTTAGGTGAGTGGGCAAATGCATGGCAGATGCAATGTAATGTGGATAAATGTGAGTTTATCCATTTTGGGGGCAAAAACACGAAGGCAGAATATTATCTGAACAGCGGCAGGTTAGGAAAAGGGGATGTGCAATGAGACCTGGGTGTCATGGTTCATGAGTCATTGAAAGTAGGCATGCAGGTACAACAGGCAGTGAAGAAGGCAAATGGTATGTTGGCCTTCATAGCGAGGGGATTTGAGTATAGGAGCAGGGAGGTCTTACTGCAGTTGTACAGGGCTTTAGTGAGGCCTCACCTGGAATATTGTGTTCAGTTTGGGTCTCCTAATCTGAGGAAGGACGTTCTTGCTATTGAGGGAGTGCAGCAAAGCTTCACCAGACTGATTCCAGGGATGGCTGGACTGTCATATGAGGAGAGACTGGATCAACTGGGCCTTTATTCACTGGAGTTTAGAAGGATGAGAGGGGATCTCATAGAAACGTATAGGATTCTGACGGGACTGGACAGGTTAGATGTGGGAAGAATGTTCCCGATGTTTGGGAAGTCCAGAACCAAGGGACATACAAACATAGAAACATAGAAAATAGGTGCAGGAGTAGGCCATTCGGTCCTTCTAGCCTGCACCGCCATTCAATGAGTTCATGGATGAACATGCAACTTCAGTACCCCATTCCTGCTTTCTCGCCATACCCCTTGATCCCCCTAGTAGTAAGGACTTCATCTAACTCCTTTTTGAATATATTTAGTGAATTGGCCTCAACAACTTTCTGTGGTAGAGAATTCCACAAGTTCACCACTTTCTGGGTGAAGAAATTCCTCCTCATCTCGGTCCGAAATGGCTTACCCCTTATCCTTAGACTGTGTCCCCTGGCTCTGGACTTCCCCAACATTGGGAACATTCTTCCTGCATCTAACCTGTCTAACCCCGTCAGAATTTTAAATGTTTCTATGAGGTCCCCTCTCATTCTTCTGAACTCCAGTGAATACAAGCCCAGTTGATCCAGTCTTTCTTGATAGGTCAGTCCCACCATCCCGGGAATCAGTCTGGTGAACCTTCGCTGCACTCCCTCAATAGCAAGAATGTCCTTCCTCAGGTTAGGAGACCAAAACTGTACACAATACTCCAGGTGTGGCCTCACCAAGGCCCTGTACAACTGTAGCAACACCTCCCTGCCCCTGTACTCAAATCCCCTCGCTATGAAGGCCAACATGCCATTTGCTTTCTTAACCGCCTGCTGTACCTGCATGCCAACCTTCAATGACTGATGTACCATGACATCCAGGTCTCTTTGCACCTCCCCTTTTCCTAATCTGTCACCATTCAGATAATAGTCTGTCTCTCTGTTTTTACCACCAAAGTGGATAACCTCACATTTATCCACATTATACTTCATCTGCCATGCATTTGCCCACTCACCTAACCTATCCAAGTTGCTCTGCAGCCTCATAGCATCCTCCTCGCAGCTCACACTGCCACCCAACTGAGTGTCATCCGCAAATTTGGAGATACTACATTTAATCCCCTCATCTAAATCATTAATGTACAGTGTAAACAGCTGGGGCCCCAGCACAGAACCTTGCGGTACCCCACTAGTCACTGCCTGCCATTCTGAAAAGTCCCCATTTACTCCTACTCTTTGCTTCCTGTCGAACAACCAGTTCTCAATCCATGTCAGCACACTACCCCAAATCCCATGTGCTTTAACTTTGCACATTAATCTCTTGTGTGGGACCTTGTCGAAAGCCTTCTGAAAGACCAAATATACCACATCAACTGGTTCTCCCTTGTCCACTCTACTGGAAACATCCTCAAAAAATTCCAGAAGATTTGTCAAGCATGATTTCCCTTTCACAAATCCATGCTGACTTGGACCTATCATGTCACCTCTTTCCAAATGTACTGCTATGAGATCCTTAATAATTGATTCCATCATTTTACCCACTACCGATGTCAGGCTGACCGGTCTATAATTCCCTTTTATCTCTCTCCCTCCTTTTTTAAAAAGTGGGGTTACATTGGCTACCCTCCACTCCATAGGAACTGATCCAGAGTCAATGGAATGTTGGAAAATGACTGTCAATGCATCCACTATTTCCAAGGCCACCTCCTTAAGTATTCTGGGATGCAGTCCATCAGGCCATGGGGATTTATCGGCCTTCAATCCCATCAATTTCCCCAACACAATTTCCCGACGAATAAGGATTTCCCTCAGTTCCTCCTCCTTACTAGACCCTCCGACCCCTTTTATATCCGGAAGGTTGTTTGTGTCCTCCTTAGTGAATACCGAACCAAAGTACTTGTTCAATTGGTCCGCCATTTCTTTGTTCCCCGTTATGACTTCCCCTGATTCTGACTGCAGGGAACCTACGTTTGTCTTTACTAACCTTTTTCTCTTTACATATCTATAGAAACTTTTGCAATCCGTCTTAATGTTCCCTGCAAGCTTCTTCTCGTACTCCATTTTCCCTGCCCTAATCAAACCCTTTGTCCTCCTCTGCTGAGTTCTAAATTTCTCCCAGACCCCGGGTTCGCTGCTATTTCTGGCCAATTTGTATGCCACTTCCTTGGCTTTAATACTATCCCTGATTTCCCTTGATAGCCACGGTTGAGCCACCTTCCCTTTTTTATTTTTACGCCAGACAGGAATGTACAATTGTTGTAGTTCATCCATGCGGTCTCTAAATGTCTGCCATTGCCCATCCACAGTCAACCCCTTAAGTATCATTCGCCAATCTATCCTAGCCAATTCACGCCTCATACCTTCAAAGTTACCCTTCTTTAAGTTCTGGACCATGGTCTCTGAATTAACTGTTTCATTCTCCATCCTAATGCAGAATTCCACCATATTATGGTCACTCTTCCCCAAGGGGCCTCGCACAACGAGATTGCTAATTAATCCTCTCTCATTACACAACACCCAGTCTAAGATGGCCTCCCCCCTAGTTGGTTCCTCGACATATTGGTCTAGAAAACCATCCCTTATGCACTCCAGGAAATCCTCCTCCGCCGTATTGCTTCCAGTTTGGTTAACCCAATCTATGTGCATATTAAAGTCACCCATTATAACTGCTGCACCTTTATTGCACGCACCCCTAATTTCATGTTTGATGCCCTCCCCAACATCACTACTACTGTTTGGAGGTCTGTACACAACTCCCACTAATGTTTTTTGCCCTTTGGTGTTCTGCAGCTCTACCCATATAGATTCCACATCATCCAAGCTCATGTCCTTCTTAACTGTTGCATTAATCTCCTCCTTAACCAGCAATGCTACCCCACCTCCTTTTCCTTTTATTCTATCCTTCCTGAATGTTGAATACCCCTGGATGTTGAGTTCCCAGCCCTGATCATCCTGGAGCCACGTCTCCGTAATCCCAATCACATCATATTTGTTAACATCTATTTGCACAGTTAATTCATCCACCTTATTGCGGATACTCCTTGCATTAAGACACAAAGACTTCAGGCTTGTTTTTTTTAACACCCTTTGTCCTTTTAGAATTTTGCTGTACAATGGCCCTTTTTGTTCTTTGCCTTGGGTTTCTCTGCCCTCCACTTTTCCTCGTCTCCTTTCTGTCTTTTGCTTTTGCCTCCTTTTTGTTTCCCTCTGTCTCCCTGCATTGGTTCCCATCCCCCTGCCATATTAGTTTAACTCCTCCCCAACAGCACTAGCAAACACTCCCCCTACGACATTGGTCCCGGTCCTGCCCAGGTGCAGACCGTCCAGTTTGTACTGGTCCCACCTCCCCCAGAACTGGTTCCAATGCCCCAGGAATTTGAATCCCTCCCTGCTGCACCACTGCTCAAGCCACGTATTCATCTGCGCTATCCTACGATTCCTACTCTGACTAGCACGTGGCACTGGTAGCAATCCCGAGATTACTACTTTTGAGGTCATACTTTTTAATTTAGCTCCTAGCTCCTTAAATTCGTTTCGTAGGACCTCATCCCTTATTTTACCTATGTTGTTGGTACCAATGTGCACCACGACAACTGGCTGATCTCCCTCCCTTTTTAGAATGTCCTGCACCCGCTCCGAGACATCCTTGACCCTTGCACCAGGGAGGCAACATACCATCCTGGAGTCTCGGTTGCGGCCGCAGAAACGCCTATCTATTCCCCTTACAATTGAATCCCCTATCACTATCGCTCTCCCACTCTTTTTCCTGCCCTCCTGTGCAACAGAGCCAGCCACGGTGCCATGAACTTGGCTGCTGCTGCCCTCGCCTGATGAGTCATCCCCCTCAACAGTACCCAAAGCAGTGTATTTGTTTTGCAGAGGGATGACCACAGGGGACTCCTGCACTCCCTTCCTTGCACTGCTCTTCCTGTTGGTCTTCCATTCCCTATCTGGCTGTGGACCCTTTCCCTGCGGTACGACCAACTCGCTACACATGATACTCACGTCATTCTCAGCATCGTAGATGCTCCAGAGTGAATCCACCCTCAGCTCCAACTCCGCAACGCGGACCATCAGGAGCTGGAGGCGGATACACTTCCTGCACACGTAGTCGTCAGGGACACTGGAGTTGTCCCTGAGTTCCCACATGGTACAGGAGGAGCATAACACCCGACCGAGCTCTCCTGCCATGACTTAACACTTAGATACACTTAAATTGGCAACAACAATGTTAAAGTTTACTCACTGTTATAGAAGAGAAAAAAGAAAAACTACTCACCAATCACCAGCCAATCACTTACCCCCTTGGCTGTGACGTCACCTTTTGATTTCTTTCTACTTCTTTTTTGCCTTCTCTCCCCGCTGCAGCTGCACAGGTACGCCTCTCGCTGCTGCTGAGCCTTTATAGTCCTCACCAACGCCAGGAACTCCCGCCTCTCGGACTGTCGCCACCTCTCGCTGCCGCTGAGCCTTTATAGGCCTCACCAACGCCAGGAACTCCCGCCTCTCGGACTGTTGCCAACTCTCGCTGCCGCTGAGCCTTTATAGGCCTCACCAACGCCAGGAACTCCCGCCTCTCGGACTGTCGCCACCTCTCGCTGCCGCTGAGCCTTTATAGGCCTCACCAACACCAGGAACTCCCGCCTCTCGGACTGCCGCCGCCTCTCGCTGCCGCTGAGCCTTTATAGGCCTCACCAACGCCAGGAACTCCCGCCTCTCGGACTGCCGCCGCCTCTCGCTGCCGCTGGGCCTTTATAGTCCTCACCAACGCCAGGAACTCCCGCCTCTCGGACTGCCGCTGCCTCTCGCTGCCGCTGGGCCTTTATAGGCCTCACCAACGCCAGGAACTCCCGCTTCTCGGACTGCCGCCACCTCTCGCTGCCGCTGGGCCTTTATAGGCCTCACCAACGCCAGGAACTCCCGCCTCTCGGACTGCCCTTATCCTAAGACATCTTAGGATAAGGGGTATACCATTTAGGACTGAGATGAGGAGAAACTTCTTCACTCAGAGAGTTGTTAACCTGTGGAATTCCCTGCCGCAGAGAGTTGTAGATGCCAGTTCATTGGATATATTCAAGCGGGAGTTAGATCTGGCCCTTACGGCTAAGGGGATCAAGGGGTATGGAGAGAAAGCAGGAAAGGGGTACTGAGGTGAATGATCAACCATGATCTTATTGAATGGCAGTGCAGGCTCGAAGGGCCGAATGGCCTACTCCTGCACCTATTTTCTGTGTTTCTATGTTTCTATGAATTGTATATGTGCTCCACATGAACTCGCTGAATTTCAACTTCCAGCGATTTCCCCCAGTATTCATTTGGCCTCGTAGGGCTTACATCGGGCCCGTCCTCCTCGTACATCAACCTGGCTGCAGGCTTCCTGCACATACGTGCCAAGTGACCGCTGACGTTGCAGTTTCTGCAGGTATATTGCTGATACCTGCAAGCTCTGGCTGGGTTACCCTGACAAGAATATTCATCAACAGCACCAATCCTTAACATAGGAATGGGAGTAGGCCATTCAGCCCTTCCAGCCTATTCCGCCATTCAATTAGATCATGGCTGATCTATATCTTAACTCCATCTGCCCGCCTCGGTAAGTAACCCTTAATACCTTTGTCTTAACCTTTCACCTTAACTTCTTGTCATTCCCAGTTTAAGCCTGAAAGTCAATGGTGCCTAAATTTGGCTCACCAAACTGTCTTACATTAACCAGTTCAGATTGCATGAGCATTTACACTATCAACCTCCCATCAGGATACTCACAAGCTACTGAGTGAATTAATTAACCCTTTCTGCTAATTATCAAAAAAGAAGTCAGACAACAAAGAAATGAAGTAACAATTGTTGAACAAGCTAAGAATCACAGTTAGCAGCACCTAAACTTAAATATTGAATATACTGTACAACAATTAATAGATAGGACAAATTGACAAATAAGAGGTTAAAAGAAAATTCAGTTATGTCACAGTAATTGAAGATTAACTGCTTGCTGATTATAAATTTAGAGTTGAGATCAGTACCTGAGATTAATATAAATTGCTGCACTTAATTTAGCACCAGACTCCTTAGATAGCTGACACGTTTAGTACATTAGATAGCCAGAATACTGAATAGATTAAAGTCTTTATGCTTGTATTTAGCAATATTTCCAGAACTGATGTGAACTTGTCTATACGAGCTGGCGTGAATGAACTACTTGCCTTGCATTCCTCTGGGAGTACAGGTGCTATCTATTCCTTCTGTATCATCTGTTCATGGGTAAATTCACCTTCCACTCTGGTAGTTGTATCTAGTTACAGCAAGGGCAGACATCAGCAGGAGGCAGGAGTTCGTGAGGCTAGACATGCAGCTGCAGGGGCAGAAGGTAAACAAAGAAGTAGAAAGAAATCGAAAGGTAACGTCACAGCCAAGAGGGTAAGTGATTGGTTGGTGAGTGGTTTTCCTTTTTCTTTTCCCGGTAAGTAGGTAACCTTTAACATTGTTGTTGCCAAATTAAGTTAATCTAAGGGTTAAGTCATGGCATGAGAGCTCGGACACATGTCATGCTCCTCCTGCGCTATGTGGGAAGTCAGGGGCGCTTCCAGCGTCCCTGATGACTACATGTGCGGGATGTGTATCCGCCTGCAGCACCTGACAGACCACACTGCGGCACTGGAGCTGTGGGTGCATTTACTCTGGAGAATCCACGATGCTGAGGATGTCATGAATAGCATGTTTAGTGAGTTTGGCCACACCGCAGGTAAAGGGTACACAAGCAGATAGGGGATGGGTGACCAACAGGAAGCTCATTGGAAGGAAGATAGTGCAGGGGTCCCCTGCAGTCATCCCCCTGCAAAACAGATACACCGCTTTGGGTACTGTTGAGGGGGATGACTCATCGGGGAGAGCAGCAGCAGCCAAGTTCATGGCACCGTGGGTGTCGCTGCTGCACAGGAGGGCAGGAAAAAGAATGGGAGAGCTATAGTGGTAGGGCATTCTATTGTAAGGGGAATAGATAGACGTTTCTGCGGCCGCGATCGAGACTCCAGGATGGTATGTTGCCTCCCTGCTGCAAGGGTCAAGGATGTCTTGGAGCGGGTGCAGGACATTTTGAAGGGGGAGAGTGAACAGCAAGTTGTCGTGGTGCATATAGGTACCAATAATATAGGTAAAAAACCGGATGAGGTCCTACAAGCTGAATTTAGGGAGCTAGGAGTTAAATTAAAAAGTAGGACCTCAAAGGTAGTAATCTCAGGATTGCTACCAGTGCCACGTGCTAGTCAGAATAGGAATCGCAGGATAGCTCAGATGAATACGTGACTTGAGGAGTGGTGCAGAAGGGAGGGATTCAAATTCCTGGGAAATTGCAACCGGTTCTGGGGGAGGTGGGACCAGTACAAACCGGACAGTCTGCACCTGGGCAAGACCGGAACTAATGTCCTAGGAGGAGTGTTGGCTAGTGCTGTTAGGGAGGAGTTAAACTAATATGGCAGGGGGATGGGAACCTACGCAGGGAGACAGAGGGAAATAAAATAGGGGCTGAAGCAAAAGATAGAAAGAAGAAAAGTAAAAGTGGAGGGCAGAAAAACCCAAGGCAAAAATCAAAAAGGGCCACATTGCAGCAAAATTCTAAAAGGGTAAAGTATGTTAAAAAGACAAGCCTGAAGGCTCTGTGCCTCAATGCGAGGAGTATTCATAATAAGGTGGATGAATTAACTGCACAGGCAGCAATGAATGAATGTGATGTAATTGGCATCATGGAGACATGGCTCCAGGGCGACTAAGGTTGGGAACTCAACATCCAGTGGTATTCAACATTCAGGAAGGAGAGACAGAAAGGAAAAGGAGGTGGTGTAGCGTTGCTGGTTGAAGAGGAAAGTAACGCAATAGTAAGGAAGGACATTAGCTTGGATGATGTGGAATCTGTATGGGTGGAGCTGCGGAATATCAAAGGGCAGAAAACACTAGTGGGGATTGTGTACAGACCACCAAACAGTAGTAGTGAGGTTGGGGACAGCATCAAACAAGAAATTAGGGATGCATGCAATAAAGGTACAGCAGTTATTATGGGCGACTTTAATCTACATATAGATTGGGCTAACCAAACTGGTAGCAATACGATGGAGGAGGATTTCCTGGAGTGTATTAGGGATGGTTTTCTGGACCAATATGTCGAGGAATGAACTAGAGGGCTGGCTATCCTAGATTGGGTGATGTGTAATGAGAAAGGACTAATTAGCAATCTTGTTGTGCAAGGCCCCTGGGGGAAGAGTGACCATAATATGGTAGAATTCTTTATTAAGGTGGAAAGTGACACAGTTAATTCAGAGACTAGGGTCCTGAAATTAAGGATAGGTAACTTCGATGATATGAGACGTGAATTGGCTAGAATAGATTGGCAAATGATACTTAGAGGGTTGACGGTGGATAGGCAATGGCAAACCTTTAAAGATCACATGGATGAACTTCAACAATTGTACATCCCTGTCTGGAGTAAAAATAAGACAGGGAAGGTGGCTCAACCGTGGCTAACAAGGGGAATTAAGGATAGTGTTAAATCCAAGGAAGAGGCATATAAATTTGCCAGAAAAAGCAGCAAACCTGAGGACTGAGAGAAATTTAGAATTCAGCAGAGGAGGACAAAGGGTTTAATTAGAAGGGGGAAAATAGAGTATGAGAGGAAGCTTGCAGGGAACATAAAAACTGACTGCAAAAGCTTCTTTAGATATGTGAAGACAAAAAGATTAGTGAAGACAAACGTAGGTCCCTTGCAGTCAGATTCAAGTGAATTTATAATGGGGAACAAAGAAATGGCAGACCAGTTGAACAAATACTTTGGTTCTGTCTTCATGAAGGAAGACACAAATAATCTTCTGGATGTACTAGGGGACCAAGGGTCTCGTGAGAAGGAGGAACTGAAGGATATCCTTATTAGGCGGGAAATTGCGTTAGGGAATTTGATGGGATTGAAGGCCGATACGTCCCCAGGGCCTGATGGTTTGCATCCCAGAGTACTTAAGCAAGTGGCCCGAGAAATAGTGGATGCATTGGAGATCATTTTCCAACAGTCTATCGACTCGGGATCAGTTCCTATGGACTGGAGGGTATCTAATGTAACCACCACTTTTTAAAAAAGGAGGGAGAGAGAAAACGTGTAATTATAGACCGGTTAGCCTGACATCAGTAGTGGGGAAAATGCTGGAATCAATTATTAAAGATGAAATAACAGCGCATTTGGAAAGCTGTGACACGATTGGTCCAAGTCAACATGGATTTATGAAAGGGTAATCAAGCTTGACAAATTTTCTGGAATTTTTTGAAGATGGAACTAGTAGAGTGGACAAGGGAGAACCAGTGGATGTGGTGTATTTGGACTTTCAAAAGCTTTTGACGAGGTCCCACACAAGAGATTGGTGTGCAAAATTAAAGCACATGGTATTGGGAGTAATGTACTGATGTAGATAGAGAACTGGTTGGCAGACAGGAAGCAGAGAGTCGGGATAAACGGGTCCTTTTCAGAATGTCAGGCAGTGACCAGTGGGGTGCCGCAGGGCTCAGTGCTGGGACCCCAGCTATTTACAATATACATTAATGATTTGGATGAAAGAATTGAGTGTAATATCTCCAAGTTTGCAGATGACACTAAGCTGGGTGGCGGTGTGAGCTGTGAGGAGGACGCTAAGAGGCTGCAGGGTGACTTGGACAGGTCAGGTGAGTGGGAAAATGCATGGCAGATGCAGTATAATGTGGATAAATGTGAGGTTATCCACTTTGGGGGCAAAAACACGGAGGCAGAATATTTTTTAAATGGCGGCAAATTAGGAAAAGGGGAGGTGCAACAAGACCTGAGTGTCATGGTACATCAGTTATTGAAAGTTGGCATGCAGGTACAGCAGGCGGTGAAGAAAGCAAATGGTATGTTGGCCTTTATAGCTCGGGGTTTTGAGTATAGGAGCAGGGTGGTCTTACTGCAGTTGTACAGAGCCTTGGTGAGGCCTCACCTGGAATATTGTGTTCCGTTTTTGTTCCCTAATCTGAGGAAGGATGTTCTTGCTATTGAGGGAGTGCAGCGAAGGTTCAATAGACTGATTCCTGGGATGGCTGGACTGACATATGAGGAGATACTGGATCAACTGGACCTTTATTCACTGGAGTTTAGAAGGATGAGAGGGGATCTCATAGAAACATATAAAATTCTGACGGGACTGGACAGGTTCGATGCAGGAAGAATATTCCCAATGTTGGGCAAGTCCAGAACCAGGGGACACAGTCTAAGGATAAGGGGTGAGCCATTTAGGACTGAGATGAGGAGTAACTTCTTCACTCAGAGAGTTGTTAACCTTTGGAATTCCCTACCGCAGAGAGTTGTTGATGCCAGTTCACTGGATATATTAAAGAGGGAGTTAGATGTGACCCTTACGGCTAAAGGGATCAACGGGTATGGAGAGAAAGCAGGAAAGGGGTACTGAGGTGAATGATCAGCCATGATCTTATTGAATGGTGGTACAGGCTCGAAGGGCTGAATGGCCTACTCCTGCACCTATTTTCTATGTCTCTATGTTTCTATGTTTTGACGACGAGATTCAACACCGCCTCCAGTGTGCCAGCGCAGCCTTCAGTCGCCTGAGGAAGAGAGTGTTTGAAGACCAGGACCTCAAATCTGGCAATAAGATTATGGTCTACAGGGCAGTAGTGATACCCGCCCTCCCAAAATGGCTCAGAGATGTGGACTATATACAGCAGACACCTCAAAATGCTGGAGAAGTACCACCAGTGCTGCCTCCGCAAGATCCTGCAAATCCATTGGCAGGATAGACGCACCAACATCAGTGTTATTGCTCAGGCCAACATCCCCAGCAACGAAGCATTGATCACGTTCGATTAGCACTGTTGGGTGAGCCACATCGTCTGCATGCTTGACACGAAACTCCCAAAGCAAGCGCTCTATTCGGAGCTTTGACATGGCAAGCATGCCCCAGGTGGGCAGAGGAAACACTTCACGAACACCCTCAAAGCCTCCTTGATAAAGTGCAACATCCCCACCGACACCTGGGAGTCCCTAGCCAAAGACCATCCGGGAGGGCACTGAGCACCTCGCGTCTCATCGCCAAGAGCATGCAGAAAGCAAGCGCAGGCATCAGATGGAGCGTGCGGCAAACCAGACTCCCCACCCACCCTTTCCTTCAACCACTGTCTGCCCCACCTATGACAGAGACTGTCAGTACCACCTTGGACTCTTCAGTCACCTGAGAACTTACTTTTAGAGTGGAAGCAAGTCATCCTCAACTCCGAGGGACTGCCCATGATGATGATGATGTATCTAGACTAGCTGGCTTAAATCTCACCTCCCTTGATCTCCGGTAAAAGTTGTATATCAAAGTGATGCACATATCTGCCTGTACCTGGCTGCTAGAGCCATACAATCTTAACTTCTATAACTCTATCTTTCTCTGCCAGAGATGCACGTTCCAGTTTTACAGACACCCTTCTATATATACACTAGACAAAGTATTCCTACACTTTATATTACAAAGACTACTAAAAGAAGTAGAACTAAGGACTGAAGAATCTCCTAAATTCTGTTGACCAATCTGAGTGACACAAGTGTTACAGGGCACAGTAGCATAGTGGTTATATTACTGAACTAGTAATCCAGAGGCCTGGACTAATAATACAGAAATATGAGTTCAAATCCCACCATGACAGCTGGGGAATTTAATTTAGTTAATTAATTTAAATAAAACACTACTGTCAGTAATGGTGACCGTGAAACTACTGATACAAAAGTGAAATACTGCAGCTGTTGGCAATCTGAAATAAAAACAGAAAATACTGGAAATACTCAGCAGGTCAGGCAGCATCTGCGGAGAAAGAAACAGAGTTAACGGTTCAGGTCGATGACCTTTTGGTAGACTGGAGTGGACCTGTGGGCTTGGTAGAGTTGATAGCTCCATGATCGTGAGTGTTACCATGTATATGGTCTAGATAATTCCACTAGTATGCAAACCATTTATTTCTTAAGTTATGTGAGTAAGCTGCGTTCTTCTCATTTTAGCACACAATTTCACTCTTCTATTTAAACATTAATCACGCTTATTCTGCAGTTTCCTGGTATCTCCGATCCCTATCATCCTATAGTTTCTCACAAGTTTTGATTTGTTGATTGCCCTCATACAGTATCTACAATTAGTGTAGGCGTGGAAGCAAGTCATCCTCGACTCGAGGGACTGCCTATGATGATGAGGTTTGGTAATGAGATATTGCTGGAACATATTTAGTGAATCAGCAGCACCTTAGCACGAGAGTGGGACTCTCGTCGACCTGAAACGTTAACTCTGTTTCTCTCTCCACAGATGCTGCCTGACCTGTTGAGTATTTCCAGCATTTTCTGTTTTTATTCCATAAAACTACTGGATTGTCGTAAAAATCCACTAATGTTCTTCAGAGAAAGAAATCTGCCTTAATTACCCAGTTTGGCCTATATGTGACTTCAGACCTATGTGGTTGACTCTTAACTGCCCATTGAAATGGCCTAGCAAGTCATTCAGTTGTATAAGGCGGCTCATCACCACCTTCTCAAGAGCAATTAGGAATGGGCAATGAATAATGGCCTTGCCAGCGACACCCGCATCCCATGAATAAATTTAAAAAAACCATTCAGACCTTTTGGTGTCAGTTATCTCAGACTGCCCTGTTGGTGCACCCGATGACATCCAAATCAATAAAGTACCAGCACCAGGTTGCTCCTTTACTCCCTGCTATCAAACAAAAACAACAACTTTAACATAGTGAAATGTCCCAAGGCGCTTCACAGGAGTATTATGAGATAAAAATTTGACACTGAGTCGCATAAGTAGAAATTAGCACAGGTGACCAAAAGTTCGGTCAAAGAAGAAAAGAGAGGTAGAGAGGCGGAGAGGTTTAGGCAGGGAGTTCCAGAGCTTAGGGCCTGGGCAACAGAAGACATGGCCACCAATGGTGGAGCGATTATAATCAGGGATGCTCAAGAAGGCAGAAGTAGAAGAGCGCAGATATCTCGGGGATTTTGGGGCTGGAGGTGATTACAGAGATAGGGAAGGGCGAGGCCACGGAGGGATTTGAAAGTAAGGATGAGAATTTTGAAATCAAGGGGTCCTATACAGGTCCAAATAAGGAAGGACATCTTTCTGTCCCCCTTAAAGTGCTATCTCCACGTCTATGGTTTTGATGGCTTGTTTTCTATCCCTGGTAAGGAATGTTTAGTTTGTTTAAGCTTTCATGGTTTAATTAGCATTTGTGCTTTCCAATGACTACATACTTCATTTATAGAATATATTTAAGGCTATTCTTACGCATCTCTCCTATAACACAAACTTGACAATACTGACTCCCCAGAACTGACAATCCTCACTTTGTTTCACAAAAAAAGCCTTCACTTTTCAGCCATGTCAACCCGTCATACTTGCCTAGTTCACCCTTTCAGTACAATTGTTTCGCATATTTGCAAGCATCAAATGAGGTTTGAATGTATTAAAGTGTATCTGAAAGGACCTTGGTAACATTTATGATGGTAAATTCAGTGGTCCCAGGCTCTCAGTGGGTGAATTTACCAGTCCTGTTCACCACCATCTCATTCCATGGCTCCTGGTTTCCATTCCCATACTCATCCTACAGATTCCCACTAACATGGTTCCCTGCTGATAGTCCCACTCTCATGCTAAGGTGCTGCTGATTCACTAAATATGCTCCAGCAATATCTCATTACCAATCCTACGCTGATTGTAGATACAGTATGAGGACTATCAACAAATCAAAACTACTGAGAAACTATAGAATGACAGGGATCAGAAATACTGGGAAACCACAGATCAAGTGTGAGTAATGTTTAAATAGAAGAGTAAAGTGTGTGCTATGAGAAGAACACAGATTACTCACATAACTTAAGAAATAAATGGTTTGGATACTAGTGGAATTACCTGGACAATATACATGGTAACGCACATGACCAAGGAGTCATCAACTCTACCTGGCCCACTCCAACCTACCAATCAGTTCTGACAAAAATCGACCTGAAACGTTAACTCTGTTTCTCTCTCCACAGATGCTGCCTGACCTGCTGAGTATTTCCAGCATTTTCTGTTTTTACTACCAATCATTTTGTCAGATTGAGTGAGAAAGAATGCGAAAAGTGAGGGAGAGGTGCACTGGTGCTTCAGTGTGCTGTACCAGACAATACAGGTTCACAGCGAGTCTGTAATACTGGCTTCGCGTCAGGGAAAAGCGATAACCCAAGGCTCCACTGAGAGGAAGAGTGATTCAATGATGAGTCGCCACCTGCTGCTGTTACTCACCTCCTCAATAGAATGTGTCATGTTTCTCGCTTTGTGCATTGAGAATACATTCTGGCTCCCAAGGTTAAACAAGTTGTGCTGAGAAGAGACAATGGAGACCTCAAAAGCTCTCCAAGTCTATTCTGTTGCTGGTATCTCTTTCAGGTTTTGACAGCCATCAAATTACATTTGGTTTGATCTCATCGTCTCCCCTGACTCTTTTTAATCTTGCTGGTGTCCAGCATTATAGACTTAGATTTTTCAATTGTAAAAAGGCTGCTCAGAATCAGAATGTGAGCATTCAGTTTAGGTACTCTGTAATGTTTTCACTGAACCTTTAAATGCACCTTTGAAGGGGTGTTCTTTTATATTTATGTTACTCGTTTAAAAAAAAACATTAGGCTTGATATAATGATATGGTATGCTTTTCCATATGGTTTTGTAATTTTTGATATTTGATATATTGGCATACTATTACATTTTGAATTATATTGCATTAATATTGAGATTTGCACCAGGTCTGTCCCTTCCAAAGCCTGAACTCTTTGTACTAAAACATGCATGTGGTTTTGATTACTTTGATTTATTCACTTGATGAACAGAGTTGGCAGATTTCTTTAGTGTGATTGATGGTTGTATTATGTTGGCCTTTGTCAGAGAATTGGAAGCACCTGTTTGGAAAGTACTGCAGTGGTAACTGTTTCTTGTGCGACAGAAAGATGACGACCTTTACAAACAAGTGGGTTAACTGCATCAGAGAAAGAATACATTTTAGGCTTGTATTTCTTTTGTGTTTGGTAGATCTTGTAGTGATTTGTTCAACACAGGGGAAATCTCACATCTGTTGGTAAAATCTCTGCTTGTTTTGTTGCCAATGGAGAATTGAATGCTGGGAAATATAGTGTTTTGGCCAAATCTCTGCTAATCTAAATGCCCACCCCATGAAAAAAATTAAAAATCCAGCATTAAAATTCTCTAATGTAATGAATTAGTAGGAGACAGATCCAATCTAATCAGGAATTGACCAGATTATTCACGGACAGAATATCTGTGCATGTGTCTTATAATACTTTGCATCTATTGTAGGTCCATCGGGCATTATATCTTAAGCGTCACATTTCAAGTGTCTGTATCCCAGAAACACATGGGCTGATTTTCATATAACAATGCAAATCAGTTGTAAATAATCCAGAATGAGTGCAAATCACACCAGAATGGTAATGTGCTGGCAGCACTCAGTTCTCCAGGGTTAGATAATTTGCATAACTATCCACAGCTACAGCTGCAGATTCAAATAATGCAGGGGGCATACTGGTGCTGGAAATAGGAAATTGCATGCAAGAACCAACAATTTTATTTTACGCTATTCATATACTCAGGACATTCCAGCGCACTTCGCAACCAACTTTTGAAGTGTAGTCACTATTGTTAACCCTTGCCACTGGATAAAGGTCGAGTTCTGTCGAGCCTGTGTGGTGGCTGATGTGCAACGGTCACCACACGTTAAAAAAATCCACGCACAGGAATCTTCCACCCCCTCAATTGGAGTTCAGGACTGGAACATCGGGTCTTTTATTGAAACATCCATGATCTCATGTGGAAGCAAGTCATCCTCGTTCGCAGGACCGCCTATGATGATGTAGACAACAGAAATTTAATGAGACATAGACTATTAAAGGGACATAATTTCTTACAGCCTTTGGAAAAGCAGAAAAGATATGACAGCCTTTGCCAAGGTTGAAGGAAGAAGGGGTGAAATAGTAGTGGACTAAAACGAAGGGAAAGAAAACCCAATATGCAGGCAGAAGTCTGTAGTTAAGTGGGAGGGCAGTCCAGCACACAACCCCGTTTGATGGCGGCTGATCAAAGTGACCTTGTATCCTATACCTCTGGTAAACTTTAGCTCATTCAAAACCCTGCTGTCTGCATCCTATCTCACAACAAATCACACTGATCCATCAGCCCTGTCGTCGCTGACCTACATTGGCTCCTACATCGTGGGTTGCCCCAACCTGTGTGAGAACACCACCGCAGGTCGGGGCTATAAATAGAGCTGGAGCACCGTGCTCTGGAGCATCGTGGCAGAGGTGCAGCGACTGAGGGTACGGGGCCCAGAAGAGCCAAGGGCCCAGGGGCAGCGCGGACCTGCCCACACTGCGATGTGTGTGTGGACTCCTGGTTGATCCTTGCCACTGGATAAAGGTCTAGCTCTGTCAAGCCCGTGTCGTGCCTGATGTGCAACGGTCACCACACGTTAAAAAAAATTCACGCACAGGCATCTTCCACCCCCTCAACTGGAGTTCAGATCTGGAACATCGGGTCCTTCATTGAAACATCTGTGAACTCTCGTGGAAGCAAGCCATCCTCGCTTGAGGGACCGCCTATGATGATGATGATGATGTTGATGATATTGGCTCCTGTTCCCCAACACCAGTTACATTTCTCATCCTTGTGTTTAAATCCCTTCATGGCCTCACCCCTCTACAATCTCTGCAACCTCCTCCAACCCTATAAACCATCCCACCAGCACCAACTCTTTGTTCCTCTGACTCCAACCTCTTGCACATGACATGTCCCCTGCTTTTACCCCACTAGACATGCTGAGTATTTCCAGCATTTTCTATTTGTATTTCAGATTTCCAGCATCTACAGAATTTTGCTTTTGTGTTACTATAAATGTTGCTGTATACATTCATTCATTTACACTGCCGCTCTTAGAGAGTTAAAATTAACTATTCTGACCAGTTCTTTTTGTGACCCTAGTTGGCTCTATCTTAAAAGGAGATCTGCTCACTCCCTGTGTCTCCCGTACCATTATTATTCATTTGAATTCAGCCAGGGTCATTGCCAAGTTAAGCTGGGGGACTCCATTTTTAAGGCGAGGAAAGAGTGTAGTCATTCTGACTAAAGCCAACACTGTAGTCAGGCTATTAAATCAGGAGACACAGGGGAATCCAGCATTTGGAATAAAGACTGCAGAGGCAGCCAGGCATCAAAATGCAGAGGCATTATTCTGTTTATGTTAAGTAAGAACCCATTTTATTGTCTTTATTTTGTGTTACTACACAAATATGAGTTGCATTGATGGATCAGATTGAATCTGTTCATAGCTATTGCTCTGTGCATTTCACCATACTGCATTTCCACCTCCCCAACGTCATACTGCATTTCCACCTCCCCAACGTCATCCATCTCCACCCTTGCCTCAGCTCATCTGCTGCTGAAGCCCTCATCCATGCCTTTAATACCTCTAGACTTGACTACTCCAACGCACTCCTGGCTAGCCTCCCACAGTCTACCCTCCGTAAACTAGAGGTGATCCAAAACTCGGCTGCCTATGTCCTAACTCACACCAAGTCCCGCTCACCCATCACCCCTGTGCTCACTGACCTACATTAGCTTCCGGTTAAGCAACGCCTTGATTTCAAAATTCTCATCCTTATTTTCAAATCCCTCCATGGCCTCGCCCCTCCCCATCTCCATCTCCGTTAGCTCCTCCAGCCCCACAACCCCCCGCGATGTCTACGATCCGCTAATTCTGCCCTCTTGAGTATCCCTGATTATAATCGCTCAACCATTGGTGGCCGTGCCTTCTGTTGCCTAGGTCCCAAGCTCTGGAACTCCGTCTAAACCTCTCTTTCCTCCTTCACGATACTGCTTCAATCCTACCCCTTTGACCAAATCCTACCCTTTTGATCACCTGCGCTAATTTCTACTTATGCAGCTTGATGTCAAATTTTTAAAAATCTCTCAACGCTCCTATGAAGCGCCTTGGGATGTTTCACTAAGTTAAAGGTGTTATATAAATATAAGTTGTTGTTGTTGTTGAATAAAGCAGCTTAATGAAGCAAACTAAGCCATGTCTCATCTAGTTTAGCTCAGTCCACCTTCAGAGAAAGTCCAAGTGCAAGGATATCTAGTCCAGGTCATAAAAGGAGGTGGGGAGTTCTATTGTTACTTCCTGGGGTCTCACAATAGGTAGAGAGAGAGCAGTTTGAGTCAACTCCCATTAAAGTAAGTGGTTTTACAGGAGTGACTGAAGTCACTGAATCCAAGACTGTATGTAAAGCAGACCCGATTTCATAATGGGCATGAATGAACCCAAAACATTGTCTGCTCTATTCCCTCCGCAAATGCTGTCTGACCATCTGGGTGTTTCCACCAGTTTCCAGTTTTGTTTCAGATTTCCAACATTTGCTTTTTATCTGCATAGTGCCCCCTCCCCCCAAACAATGGAAATCCTGTACGTTGGGTGATTTGGCATACTGTATTCCTTGCCTGTATCTATTTTTCACTCAGGAATTGTAAGGAAAAACAGCAATCCTGTAAAAATGGGAACAATGCATTAATGGCCTAGGTCAATCAAGAGTCTCCCTTCCTTCACCACAGATACCCTTTCATAAAACTATCCCCATCAGACATGTATGCACAAAAGATCCATTCATTCACATTATAAAACTGCTAACCATATGGCTGAAAATAAATTCTGTATTTCCTGGTTACTTTTATTTGGATTTTTTTTGTTTTTCATTTCTGGGTGGCAAGCATCATGTCATTTGATGAAAAGACTTGAGTTTTTTTTCTAATCAACTATGGCTCAGTGGTTAGCACACTACACCTTGGAGTCAGAAGGTTGTGGGTTCAAGTCCCATTCCAGGGACTGGAGCACAAAAATCTAAGCTGACACTCCAGTGCAGTGCTGAGGGAGTGTTGCACTGTTGGAGGTCTTTCGGATGAGAGATTAAACCGAAGTCCTCTCAGGTGGACATAAAAGATCCCATGGTACTATTGTGAAGAAGAGCAGGGGAGTTATTCCCGATGTCAACAAAACAAAAACAGGTCACGATCACATTGGGATTGTGGGAGCTTGCTGTGTGCAAATTGGGTGCTGTGTTTCCCACATTATAACACTGACTATACTCGAAAAGTACTTAATTGGCTGTAAAGCTCTGAGACGCCTGGTGGTTGTGAAAGGTGCTATATAAATGTAAGTATTTCTTTCTCTAATGTAACCAATGTCATGAAGGAGGTAGCAAAGTGCCCCGGGGAATCACAATCAATGTATAATAATAGTTTCTGTTGTTTTACTGGAAGCAGTCAGTCTCTCACATAATAATGGCCTGGCTAGTTTGTTGTTTCCACAACATGGATTTGAATAACATCACTTTGGCTCTTTTAGCCTATGATGAGTTTGTTTTCAACATAGGACGAAAAGGATGTGGTTTGAACTGAGGCAAGTTTTCAGTAGGTCTCCAAGTTAAAAGGAAATTATCCTGGACATTACTGCCAAAACTTCCTAGAGATTTTGAGTATTTTTAAAACTTCACTATCGCTGTTTTAAGGTGCAGCTCAGGGGATTTTGAAAGTGTATCTTATGGTATAGGTTTCTTGTGTGCAAGTGAATGTTGGCATTTATGATACTTTCAGAAATATTTCAACTGCATTAGCATTGGAATACAAAAATAAGTTGGATGTAATTTTGTGCCAAGTTGCTTGAATTAATTGGCAGTTATTCTATGACAGAGCAAATAGAAAAGTACTTATTTTGGTTCCATTTGAAATGATGAAAATTGAACCAAATTAGTGAATCACATTAAATTTGACTGGGTCAACTGCACATCTAATAGAACCACAACCCACATAAGTGTGCAACACTGAAGACCATTAGCTCATCGTGTCTATAAAAAATCCAAAACTAATCTCACTGCCACACTGTCTTGCCAAAGTCTGAGCAACAATTTTAATGACTTCTCATTACTGCCTCTCTAACCAGAGAAATTGGTCTTTCCCTATTTGCTTGATCAAAATCCTCCTTCATTTTTTTTCAGGAACACAATTAAATCTCTTTAGTTTTCTCTTTTCCAGTGGAAATAGTCTCAGTATTTGACGTTGTCTCATAATTAATAAAATCACTGCTGTTTACAGCACAGGTGACCATTTGGCCTATTCTTCTGCAGTATTATTTAGTAGTAGGCTCTTTCTATTTATGCAGCACTTGGAAGTAGCCAATTAGCACCTGACATCGAGTTATGCAAACAATGGCGTCCCAATGATTCTTGATATGGTACGTATCTGCCAGTGCCATTTCCGCTATACCAGCTGAGAGGACTCGCAAATCTCCTGCTCCAAGACATGTCACCACTACTCTGTAACCGGATATAAAGTCAGTCGTTCTGCCCCTTTGTCCTCTGCTTTGTACCTCCTATTACACTGTAGGCCAATGCAAGAAGGAATCTGCATCATATTATTCTGTGGCACTCCACAGTGGAGTTCCAACACATTGCCTCTCAACTAACATTCTTTTTTTGGCAGCATATTCAATGTTTTAATCAGAAACTGCAAGGCAGATGTCAAATATCTGTTTAATCTCATATACAATTCTTAAGAGTCCGTACAATCAGCCAGATTACCTAAGCCAAGGTCCGTTTGTTGAATCAAACACGAGATAAATTGTACATCAGGCATCAGTTAAATCCCTTGCAAAAACGGTAGCTCAAATGTGGCAGCAGTGTAGCAATCTTCCGTATAGCTCACCTGCAACACTCCATCACTGCTTTCAAAAGGGAGTTGGATATGTACCCGAAAGAAAAAAAAATGCAGGGCTATGTGGAAAGGGCAGGGGAGTGGGACTAGCTGAAGCACTCTTCCAGGGAGCCGGCACGGGCTCAACAGGCCGAATGGCCTCCTTCCGTGCTGTAAGCATTCCATGATTCTATGTAACCAGTATTACCAAGTACCTTCATTTGCCATGTAAACGGAGTGCGATAATGCTCTGGCAAAATGCCTTTTTAACGCTCCTGCTACAGAGAAAATCAATTGGATTGCAGTAATCTTTTTCATTTACTTACACTCTGCATTTCATAACCTACTGTACATGAAACATTTTTGAGATGTGATAAGATGCCATATAAGTGCAAGGTGCTAATGTTCTTCTCCGCTCCCCTCTGGAGATCTTCTAATACTACGTGATCGGGGCCCAGGGGCAGCATGGGCCAATCCACAGTGCGATATGTGTGTGCACTAGGTCCGTGCAGCAGAGCTGGGCTCCAGTCATCTTGGGTAATCCTTGCCACTGGACCAAGACCTCGCTCTGTCAAGCCTGTGTGGTGACTGGTGTGCAACAGCCACCCCACATTAAAAAAATTCTCACACAGGCATCTTCCACCCTTCAGGATGTAGTTCAGGTCCTTCGTTGAAGCACCTGTGAATGCGTCCTTTTTTTGGCATGAAAGCAAGTCATCCTCGTTTCGAGGGACCGCCTATGATAATGATGAGTACTATGGATCTTGCCTCTAATGAGGGGCCGGAAAACTGGTCTGCTTCTGGCTGTGCCTCTGCAGTAAAGACTGTGCATGTCAATTTAAACTATTATACGTGAAACATTTGAGAATCCTTAACAGAAGTAAAATAACCATTGGAGTAGAATAGACCTGATAGACCTGTAGGATCCCTGGACAGAAAATTTGGAAAAAAGAAAATATCACTCAACCGAATTGCTGTTGGATGTGAAAAACTATAGCCTGGTTTGGAGAATAAGCAAAACTGTTCACTTAAAAGTCCTGACAGAAATGAGTGGTGCGATTAGAACCAAATTGTTCAGAGAAAAGGCTATCTCTGTCTAGTCTAGAAGTAAGAATACTTCTCCAACTATGCCTAACCTTTAGGCAATGACTTTGAAGATAAGTCATTTCAAATCGGGCTAAGGGAGCCACATGGGAGCTACAACATTGGTTACATTTGCATGGGACAAGGGAACAAAGGTAAAACTTACTTGTGAAACTGGTCTAACATCATCCAAATGACAAAGGACAGAGAAGGATATGCAAAAGGTTCTTATAGACCAAGCCATTATTACAGGCATCATGATGACAAACCTGAGAGAATGAGCAACATAAGTTAACCTTTTTGAAAAGGGAGGTAAAGTAATCTTAGGGCTATAAAGAAATGTCAGATTGGCATGTAATGTGGGTAAAGGAGAAGCCAATTTCTGGAGATTTGTTCTTCTGGTAAGGACAGCTGCCCTCTTCTGGAACATGAGGTTACTGAGAGAGTCAAATGATGAGTTCTCATCTGCTCGAAGATCTGGGTTGCTAGGTGATGTACCTGTACTGGGTTGCTAGGTGATGTACACACCCTTTCCTGATCAGCACCAATGACAGGAAGACTTGTGAGGAGGAGTGTGATAAGAGAAGGGAAGCAAACAACATATACTGTTGCTTCTCAGAGTACCCCTTCAGCAGACATTGGCAACAGAGGAGGTAAACTGGAAGCAGTAAGCAGGTAAGGTTGTTAAAGTCTTCAAATGATACAAATACTTGTATTGTGCATAAAATAGGGAAGGCCAGGAGCAAAATAGGGATCAAGGGGAAAACTAATTGAGTGAGGACAAAAGAGAGGATGTAGACAGAAAATAATGGTCATGAGAAAAAGATAAAATCAATGGGTTTGCAAATTAATCAAGAACTGAAATGTAAAGCAGGTAAAATTTATATTCTAAGCACACAACTAAATTATGTTGACATCATGAAAATAACTTAATTATGATGTCACCTTTCATACCTCACTGGAAGAGTCCATCAGAGAATTCCTCTCATGCAAACTTCTGAATAAGCACAAATATGCAGGGTGTAACCAAATTGGCACCTATCTTTATTAAAATGGTCATTCACCGTCACAGTAATGGGAAGCAATGGGACATAATCAGAGTTTACCCAAAATTCTAAGCAGGGTGCAGCCCTTTGGCAGATTACTGTATGTTTAAGAATGAGATACAGTCCAGAACATCTGTTGATATTGTGCAGTTTATCCACAGATATTTGGCAAAGTTGACCGAACAAAAAAAGGGAGAAAAATGCAAAGCACTGTTGTTTTCATTAATACAAAGAACCATAAAATGCTCAATGTAAGCCTTTTTCTGGGGTTTACACATCAGAAGTCAAACTGAAAAAAATAGCTACAGTAGATTTTTCAGCACAAGAAACATAATCAAGATACATAATCAGTTTGTCACAAAAAAAAAGCTTTATCTGTTTCAACTAACCAAAGATCAGGGGGGAAAAAAACTCTCTATACAGAGGTAGAGTCCAGTGCACAAGGCTAAAACAAGAATCACCAGTCTAAACCAGACTGAGCCAGATTCTACTGAGACCACTTTACATTTTAAGTAAGCATCAGACTGTATGTACATACATACAATAAATAGGTTATACAATCTTTAACAAGTTTAATAAACTTCACAAAAGTACACTTGTACTCAGATAATTACAGAGTTCGTCAATGTTCATCTCACTAAAATTCACTCGCAGTAATGTTATCATGATGATCTTTCTCCCTAAAATACTTGGAAATTGTGTATCAAAAAAATTAAACCATTGATTAAATCACGAAGGGTGTAAAATATTAATCTGCACTTAAGGTTTTGGTCGCAGTAGGTTGGAGTTAGAAGTTTTGATTTAATAATTGACGCAACTAATTTTTTTTTTTAAATCCTAATTTTGCTCCCCTTTTTTTCAAAGGACATTGACTTTTGCTGGGGAATGGTTTCACAGGTGCCAGCAGCTCTCCAGTACCTCACTCCAACAGTCATTCTTTACACGTGAGACTGGGCAGTCGAAGGAGAGCATTACAGCCAAGCCCAGTCCTGTCTTCATGTTGGCAGTCACAGAGTTCCCAGCAGCAGACACTGGAAAGCTCTAAGCAGTGGAAAGGCTGCTATATCGGTTTTTTGCCCTTGTTGCTGAGGCCAATTGGAGCACCCAAACTGCTACTCAGCTGAAATCAGCTAACGTGGGACAGACCAGGAATCAAACCGCCCCTGGTCTGTATGGCTCAAGTACTGCACAGTGCAGTGCATTTACTCTCAGCCAACAGAGCAGCATAATTAAATAATTGTTCTTTTGTTGTCATTTAATGGAATCTCCCACAGTTGGTTCACAACAATTTTGCCTCAGATGAGCAAAATGGAATTTTAAAAAAATCATTGAACGCAATGCCCAAGTCTCTGTTATCTTTGACAGACACATTGGTATGAATTTGCCCAATATTCAGATACTGTTTTTTAGTACTAATTTCCCTCAACAGGCCACATTGTGTTTTCAATGGTCCAGTTCATGCAAAAAGAAAATCAAGTAGGTGTTTGCCGATAAAAAGGAGCTAAAACTCTCCATTAATAAGTATGTGCAGTTTTATCTGTGCTTCAGTTTCCATCGGAGTCCCACATTGCAATCAGTCCAGTACAAAATACAAAATTATGTTTTATGAACAGTCCAATTCTTAGACCCAATTTTGACTAAAATTGTGTACTAATAACACAGCAATAAGCTTGATTTGAGTGTGGCAGACTAAAAGTTACAAATGGCTAAAATGCTTATTAAGGAATCGTACAAAAGAAATTCTGAAAACTTCCAGAAGAGGGTACTGCTGAGGTCCAGACCAGAAAAACTCTACTGCATCTAACCCCTTTCGGACCACATTCCCGTGAATAACAGACCTGTGGCAAAACCTGTTCTGCATGTGATGTAACGTATTGTTGTAAGGCATACAAAAGGCAAAATAAAAATCTATAAAATCAAGACATTAGGAATGAGAATGCTTTTTGATTTATATACAAATTTTTACTATAGTGACGACATGTGCATGCTAACGTAAGGTGAAAAGTCAAAGCTATACATTAGGAAATGACAGATATAAAATAAAACTTTGAATATATCCATAAAATGAATAGCAATATGAAAATAGAAGTGACGACTCTAATATAGATAGAGGCAGAATCTTATGCTGTTCGATAGCCTCTGAACTATACAGAGTACTACACCAAAAACACACAGAAGATAATGCACTGGGACAAAAATGTCAATGTGTGGTGTCTTGTGGAATATAATTGAGGGCATCTGACCAGGGACTGCCCGCCATGGTGTGTGCTGTTTCCGCGTGTGAAAGACCCACATAAGACAGAGGACTGAAGGAACACCATGTGTTTGCCTTTGTGGTATGGTGTTGGTGCAATTTATAGAACCTTAAGCGCATCTTGAAACAGATTCTGCAATGCAGCAGATCGTTGCTGAACATCGTGTGACATTCCGCATGGGCGGCTCACCTTTTGCACACTCCATGAAAGTTTTGTTCCTGTGGGCCCTGAATTTACCAGTCACACCCTTAAAATAAATTAAGTTAAAACACTGCCACTCCACAAATTGCTTCGGACATGTGTTGAAAGCAAACTTCTTACTTATCCACGTGCTTCTCTATCTTCCCTGCAAACAGGCAGACCACTTAAAAGTGACTCTCTCCTCAGTGTTCCATCTCCATATCCCCTTTTTCATTAATTAATTATCGTGGCCCCCATATTAAAATCGATTTTAAAGGGGGTTAGAGGCAGTGAAAATGCTAGAAATGACAGTCCTTTCTCACAAATCCATACTTTTTTTTTCCCTCTCCAATGAGATTTTCCATTTTCCTGTGCTACACAAGATGGAGGCACTGTAAAGGCATCTTGCCAAAGTCTTAAAAAGTCTCTCTTTTCTTTTCCCCCCAGGCAAAAACTGGATGGATGACAGCAAATGTACTCAAGCAAAATTGCCCACTGTTAGGGAATGATGGCCGGAGACCATCTGATCACAGTCAGATTATCGGCACTGGCTGACCGTTTCCGAGCAGATTTTCTCAAGTCCTTGTACTTGTCCTCACATAGTCGGGATAGTGCCTGCAAAATCCAAAGGCGACAAAGGACAAAGGTTAAAGGTGCAACAAAGAGTGCAAACAGCAACTGAACAAACAACGTTGGAGCTTAGGGAGCGTGTCATGGGGTTCAGTTTCCATTTATAGAAGATCTTTTACTGAAGGTTATTCCATCAGTCAGAACTACAGCTGACACTTGTGTTAACTATTCTTGTGACTTTTGACCCTTTCACACTTCAAGCAATAAATTTTGTGCTATTTGATTTCATTTGTCAGTTGACAAAATATACTAGATATTCTGCGTTATGTGCGAGAGCAACTAGGTTCAGTCCACTGAAAGGAGATTGATCACCATGAACTTCTGAGTTGCAAACCAGTCATTACATAGGTAAACAGGGCCAACTGAAGGGCTATTATTAGTGGTAAAAGTTATGACATTTTTACTACAAGTTTTTCTATAAACACACAGGAATCACTCAGCACACAAGGACAAGGCGGCCTGGTGGAGCATTCACCTGCCCTTTTTCTTTCAGATATTAATCACTTTGCTGTGTACTTCCATCATTTTCCATCTTTATTTCTGGTTTCCAGCATCAGAAGTTATTCTTTTCAACACTGGCAGTAGCCACCTTTTCCATTCCTATATAAATACTTTGAACTTTGTTCCCATCTGAAGTTTGTTTGAATAAAGCCTGCTCACTATAGAGGCAGCTGGCAGAGGATTTCACTGTACAGTTGAGGTCTATCAGAGATAACCAACTCAGAGCTCTTTTTCAGTAAAGAACAAACTTTCATTTATATAGTATATAAATTATAGTATATAAATTATAGTATAAATAAAAGGTCTTGTGGAGATGGTAGAACCAAGGTAAATCCATTAAAGAATTGGCTATATGGTCACTGGATGCCTTTTAAATTGATGGAACACCCGAGACAATTCAGTCTCTGACTTGTCCTGGTAACATTTCACAAATCTCGGTTATCCTATTCTGAATAGAAGAGGTCAGATGATTCAGCTATCCAAGTCCTCCTCATTCACTGGGAGCTCGAGTCCAACCCCCCTTCAGCATCTTTCCCTGACAGCACAGCCAACACCAGGAGCTCACCAGACCAATAACATTGAAGCATCATCGACTAAACAGATGCCTGAGCTGACACGGAATTCTTGTATTTGAAGGCAACATTTAGAAAGCCTTGACCCTGGTCTACAGAGGGGCAAGCTGTAACGTCGACTGACAAGTGACCGGGATTGAAATAAGCACCTGTTCAAGACAGGCAAGAACAAGCTCAGACAAATACAATTATTTTTACCTGACCCTGGGATGTGCATCAAGTTCGCAGCGTTAGATGATACCACAAAGGAAATAACCCAAATCCCCCTGCAGTGCAATCGGCCTGCGTGATTGTAGAAAGCCTGTCATGAATACTTACATCATTACTCATTTCAGTTGCATCCGAGATAAGTGATTGCTGTAGCTCTCTCAGAGCTACATGTGCTTTCCCAAATGATTACTACCCCCAACTGATAAATCATTGCCATTACAGATAATTATAGAATCATTGTTAGTCTCAGAAAAAACCTAGAGTATTTGCATCTAAATCAATTCAAACTACTTAAGGAGCCTTCAAATCAAAGTCATTTACCTCATCTCATTTATACACGTGTGAAAAGGACACTCAGCACCCATTATACCCATAATTCAACAGGAGCTCAAAGCGGTGGCAGAATACCTCACTTATGAAGCTTTAGATCATAATGCACTGTCATGGAGAGATTATGGTTTACGTCTGCACTCAATTATAGAATCAGTAACCTGATGTACCTCATCAATAAATCAACATCGAATGAATAAAATTAGCATCGGTTTAGGAATAAAGGGGACTTTATGGACAATAGACACATCTTAAAAGTTAATCATCAAGAATATTGACGGCAACAGTTTTAACATAAATATATATTTGACTAAATATTCAGTGACTGAATATTTAACATTAAATTTCCAGGTGATACTGGGCCACCATCAGCACACACTCCAATATGGCCGCATCAGACACTCGTGTTTCTCAATTAATGTTGTAGATTCAACCCTAACAAGGTTTCCAATCATATTTTAAACGTAAACAGAAAGCTAGAGGTGAAACTGAATTAACTCTTGGCAAGTGCTGACAAACAGAGACCAATATAAATAGGGAATAATAGACGACTTGAGATTTGCATCAAAATTGAAGGGTACTTAAGGTGTCCTTCAACTTAACAGGAAAGCTGAAGCAGTTAAAAGTCATCCGGTTCGGAAGGTCGGGTTGGGTGTGCTCGTTTTTTCCTCACGTAAGCTGTGCTGAATGATATGCATTCTGCTTCTGTCACCATGTTTTGCTTTACGGACACGCAATTCTTTTCAATGTGATCACCTTGTCTCCAAATAGTTCGAACTCTCACCGAGGCATAGTTCTATGTACGCCAGTAACCCCGCTGCCAAGATACCTGAATGACCATTCTTTGTGTGTGATTCTTGCGAGTGCATTTCGAAAGACAATTCACCACAAACTGCATCCTGACCTCACCTGTCATCCACACATGCCTGTGCTTCAGTCAGAGCCACTCGAGTGATCAGGTGTGTGAAAATGTAAATTGATTCCTCCCCCCCCCCCCCCAGTACAGGATCACTGTGGCCAATTATAACACCCTTGTGGCCACTCAGCAAGTGGAACAGGCTCGAGGTGAATGGCCTACAATGGTTCTTGCCAAGATCAGCGAGCTCAGCACAGGTGGGAAATTTAACCGGAAACCTCGCCCATCCTTATGGCTTATTACTATATCAGATAGTGCATTGCCCACTAAGGCATCAAGGATACTCAAATTTCTTAATATAGTGAGATCGGGCGGGAAAGTGTTGAGGTCAATAATCAGCCGTGATCTTTTTGAATGGCGGAGCAAGCTCGATGGGCCTTAGGGCCGACTCCTGCTCCTATTTCTTATGTTCTTATGTTCTCTTTTAAAAATAACAAAAGAACATAAGAGCATAAGAGCATAAGAAATAGGAGCAGGAGTAGGCCATACGGCCCCTCTAGTCTGCTCCGCCATTTAATACAGTCATGGCTGATCCGATCATGGACTCAGGTCCATTTCCCTGCCTGCTCCCCATTATCCCTTATTCCCCTATTGGTTAAGAAACTGTCTATTTCAGTCTTAAATTTATTCAATGACCCAGCTTCCACAGCTCGCTGAGGCAACGAATTCCACAGATTTACAACCCTCAGAAGAAATTCCCCCTCATCTCAGTTTTAAATGGGCGGCCCCGTATTCTAAGGTTATGTCCCCTAGTTCTAGTGTTCTGTTGTAAAACAATATCCTCACAGGGACAGGTTTACAATAAAGAGGCATCATTTTCAGCAAGTAATGCATAATTACAAAAGGACAGCTGAATACTAAGTCACATGGCACAGCTGGCGAATCACAGCGATAGCCCCTCACCTCAAGTTTCTGCGCTCTGTCCCTGCTGAGTGGCTCCAGTGGGAAACTAAGGTTGTTGGCTTCTGCCAGCGACCGGAGGTCGAAGTAATACTTTGCGTAAACACTGGAGGGCACGTTGATGTTGAACTGCAGCAGCTCCAGAAACTGCCGTTCCAGTTCATTCCTGCAGAAAGTGAGGGGAGACCATGAGGAATGGTGCGAGAGCTCACGCACAGGCACAGACACCCACAATACAGACTCGCTAAGCTTATTTGACACCCCAAAAGCCAGGGAGTTATGTTAAACCTATACACAACACTAGCTCAGCCCCAGCTGGAGTATTGTGTCCAATTCTGTGCATGACGCTTTAGGAAGGGCATGAAGGCTTTGGAATGGGTACAGAAGAGATTTACAAGGATGAGGGATTACAGTTAGGTGGACAGGCTGGAGAAGCTGGGGTTGTTCTCCTTAGAGCAAAGAAGGCTAAAATGAGATTTGATAGAGGTGTTAAAAATCATGAATGTTTTAGATAGAATAAATAAAGAGAAACTGTTTCCAATGGCTGATGGGTAAATAACCAGAGGTCACAGATTCAAGGTGATTGGCAAAAGAACACGAGACGACATGAGGAAAACCCTTTTTACGCAACGAGTGGTTAGGATTTGGAATGCACTGCTTGATAGGGTGGTGGAAATAGTTTTAATAGTGGCTTTCAAAAGGGAACTGGATAAATATTTTGAGAAAAAAATTGCAGGAATATGGAGAAGAGTGGGACTAACTGGATTGCTCTTTGAAAGAGCCAGTGCAGACTCGATGGGCCGAATGGCCTCCTTCTGTGCTATAATATTCTATGATTCTCAACAAAAAGGCCAGAAGAAGAGAGACATTAAACATTATTGCACAAATGGACCTATGCATACACACACCTAGAATTAAAAAAGTGAAATGACTACATCTTGATTTTAGATTTACATTCAAAACGGTCTGAAAGTATAATTACACCTCAGTTCTAATATCAGCATTATTAAATTCAAACAAAAGACAAAGTCAAGATACAGCAACATCTGGCTGGTCTCCTGATTCCCTCTAACGCCAAGTTTTAGTACAGCATGCAGCTAAAATTTATTGGACTACCTGAACATTTAACAAAATATAAACATCTATATATCTTATATATATGTGTGTGTGTGTGTGTGTGTGTGTGTGTGTGTGTGTGTGTGTGTGTGTGTATATATAACATAAACTGATTTTTACACTCTTGTCCAGAGTTCAAGATGTGTTGTTCACACTTCTGTTATTGGAACAACTAACACCCCCAACAGTTAACTAAAGAACTGGATCAATACTGATAAGAGTGTTTGACAGACATGAGGAAATGATTTAGTGGATACAGTGCCAACATGTGCACTTTTACGGGTACTAGTGAACCCCAACAATGACAGAACAAGATGCACAGCTTTTAACCCAGTGGTTAAAACAAGCTGGAGCCCGAACAGGTAGTCCAAGCTGAACTGGCATCAGGAAAGATCAGCTAGATAGATTCACTCCAGCAGTACCTCTACACTCACTTGGGGGCTTATAATCTTTAGCTCTTATAAATCTATATCCAAACTCACATAGGTAATGGGATTAAAAGTGCGCACACTCAGTATCGAGCAAAAGGAAATTACTTCTGCTGATTTTGCAATAGTTTGGTTGAAAATTCGCAAACATAGTGACTTTATGTGTGTATTAGAACACTGGCTGATCAAAAGAAAAAATGAACACACATTGTTCACATTGATAGTGTAAAATAGAAGACTGGATAATTGATACATTCACAAGTTGTGTTAACGGTTATAGAAGCATGGGGAATGCTCCTTATGGCCTTGCTGGTTACAGCTATGCGCAAGCCGAGCTATAAAGACGAGAAAGTTTCCGGGTTTGACCGCTTGCGTGTGATGTGTCAGCTTGTGAGGTGGCAGTAGAGTGTTACATTTGACAATCAGAATCCTTGGAGTAGGGGAAGAAAAAGTGGAGAAGTGTTCCTGTTACGATCCAAGATCCTTGCTGGAAAATGCACACGTGTTGTCACCAAGTGAAGACAGGATCAGGCTCAGGGATGATGGCCCTGCAGTTGAACATTCCACCAACACATATTATCTAGTTCACACATGGAGTGGCACTTTGAGCAGGGTACCTGGGGCACAGTGTCATTAGAGTCTGTGCCTTCAGAAGAGGTGGAGGAGTGGGGAGAAAAGAAAAGAAGAAATGGTCAACAACTTGATCTTGGTTAGGGTGGTGGAGGAAGATTTAAAATACAGCTATAGGTTAATAGCAAATTATTGATAAAATAAAAAGTAACATTTACTGCTAACACCGGGGTTCATTTCAATAACTAATATCGTGCCCAAATACTTGTGGAAATAATGCAGAAATGTCACTGTGAAAAGACACACACATGATAATTTTCTGCTAAAAGTGCACATCAGAAATTCAGGCCTACATGGTGCAGAATTTTCCAACCATTTAAATTAGTCGGAAAGCTTGTGCGCGGTGTGTGCCAGAATTTCCCAAGTGCATCACGAGCGGATGAGGTTACCCCTCAGGAACACAAAACTGGAATATTACCACCACGTTAAAACAGAAAGCAGGAAACTGTAGACCAGTTAGCCTAACATCTGCCGTTGGGAAAATGCTGGAGTCCATTATTAAGGAAGCAGTAGCGGGACATTTGGAAAAGCATAATTCAATCAAGCAGAGTCAGCATGGTTTTATGAAAGGGAAATCACGTTTGACAAATTTGCTGGAGTTCTTTGAGGATATAACGTGCAGGGTGGATAAGGGGAAACCAGTGGATGTGGTGTATTTGGATTTCCAGAAAGCATTCGATAAGGAGCCACATAAAAGGTTACTGCACAAGATAAAAGTTCACAGTGTTGGGGGTAATATATTATCATGGATAGAGGATTGGCTAACTAACAGAAAGTCGGGATAAATGGGTAATTTTCTGGTTGGCAAACAGTAACTAGTGGGGTGCTGCAGGGATTAATGCTGGGACCACAACTATTTACAATCTATATTAATGACTTGGATGAAGGGACCGAATGTAACGTAGCCAAGTTTGCTGACGATACAAAGATGGGAGGAAAAGCAATGTGTGAGGAGGACACAAAAAACCTGCAAAGGGATATAGACAGGCTAAGTGAGTGGGCAAAAAATTGGCAGATGGAGTATAATGTGGGAAAATGTGAGGTTATCCACTTTGGCAGAAATAATAGAAAAGCAAATTATAATTTAAATGGGGAAAAATTGCAAAGTGCTGCAGTGCAGAGGGACCTGGGGCTCCTTGTGCATGAAACACAAAGAGTTAGTATGCAGGTACAGCAAGTAATCAGGAAGGTAAATGTAATGTTGGCCGTTAGTGCAAGGGGGATAGAGTATAATAGCAGAGAAGTCCTGCTACACCTGTACAGGATATTGGTGAGGCCACACCTAGAGTTCTGCATACAGTTTTGGTGTCCGCATTTAAGGAAGGATATACTTGCATTGGAAGCTGTTCAGAGAAGGTTCACTAGGTTGATTCCGGAGATGAGGGGTTGACATGAAGATAGGTTGGGCCTATACACATTGGAGTTCAGAAGAATGAGAGGTGGTCTTATCAAAACATAAAAGATGATGAGGGAGCATGACAACATGGATGCAGAGAGGATATTTCCACTCATAGGGGAAACTAAAACGAGGGGACATAGTCTCAGAATAAGGAGCCGCCCATTTAAAACAGAGCTGAGGAGGAATTTCTTTTCTGAGGGTCATAAATCTGTGGAATTCTCTGCCTCAGAGAGCTGTGGAGGCTGGGTCATTGAATATATTTAAGGCGGAGACACACAGATTTTTGAGCGATAAGTGAATAAAGGATTCTGGGGACCAGGCAGGGAAGTGGAGCTGAGTCCATGATCAGATCAGCCATGATCTTATTAAATGGCAGAGCAGGCTCGAGGGGCCAAATGGCCTAATCCTGCTCCTATTTCTTATGTTCTTATCCAAGACTGGTTGCCTGACAAGGCAGTGTAAGGGTCAAAAAAGGTGGTCAAGACGTAGAGTCGGGTGCTGTCAGCTGACTCCATAGCCTCGATTTTTACTGGGGGACGTGATTGGGATGCGGCGGGGTTGTAGAAAAGCCTCTCAGGGATTGCAGCACGAGACCCGTGCCATTTTAACTCTTGGGCCTTGTTTAAATACTGTAGCACTGTCTCTCACCCGAAACCGGTAGGACTATGGTCAAGGCTGGCGTGCTGGAGCAGGAAATTGGCTCGGGAGCCTTCGGACACCAGGGTCGCAAAACAATGGCCCTCGGTATAAACTCAGCACAAGGCAAAGGCTTTGTCAGCTGATGCCAGCACACAAAGGGGCAAGGCTGGGGCTCAGGAGGTCCAAGGGCTTCTTGTGGGGCCGGGGAGTGGGGGTGGGCGGTTTTGACAGTAGTCATTTTAAAAAAAGGTTTAAATTTACCATGGCATCTTCTGGCCAGTTGGTGCCTCCCGCTGCGGTTCAACTGTCTGGTTCTGCACAGTGTGGAACTCCCCCGACAACGTTAAAATCACATTGAGGCACCGATGATGTCATCGGGCCATGACCTCGGAAGGTAAAGTAGGCCCCTGCCTGCCTGTATCGGGAGGCTCAGCCGACTTGAAAGTTACCGATGACAGATGATGGACTTATATTCGGCCATTGAGGGAAGTTGGGTGGTCAATAGTTTAGTTGTAATGGAACCAAAGGAGCAAGGGTCTCGCGCACATTCAGGTTACATAAATATGGCAGAGATCCGGAGAAATAACCTGGGTGTAAACAGAGGGCTGGGAGGAGACAATCTGAGACAGTCCAAAGTTAAAGTCTGTGGTCCTGTGGTGGGAGATATACCAAGTTTGAATTTGAATTGGAAATTTAAGAAGAAGCGTTACAGTGCTTCCAATCACCATTGAATAGAGTTTTAACTAAAGGCACTCACATGTCTTCCACTGTGATATCTTTAAGGATTTGGCAGTAGTCCACGTTCCAAACAGCTTGATCATCCCATACCTTGGATGCAAGCAGGATGGCCCCCAACACAATCCGTTTCCAATTGCTCGGGCAGATGTCAATCTCTGCGTATGTTAAGAGTCTCTCAAGATACACCTGAAAACAGTTAATTAAAAGATAAATATTGTAGAATTCCATCTAGAGCTTACCACTTGCTTCTTTAGTTCTTTTCCAACCTATGGCTTGCGATTTGGATTATTGACTGTGTGCATCAAAATATAAAGAATTAATGGGGCTGAAATTTCTCAGCTCCACTGTTGGACATTCGCCTGACCAACCAGGAACTCTGCGAGAATCTGATAACACCAGGTCTTGGCTCCAGTGCCTAATTGCTACAATGATCTTGTGGGTTGGAGGCACTGTCCCCTTCCACATGGCAATTAACAAAAGGAGGGTGGAGACTCGCTAAATTGAGAGTGCCCGTGCCCTAGCCTCACAGGAACCCAATATAACTAGGAATAGGTAGCAGTAAGGGCCGCTCAAGTTCTGGATTTTCGCACAAAGTGCATGTGTGAAAAAACGGAACTTGCAATCGGTGAAGAATTTGAGACAGATCATCGCCATTCCCAGGAAAAGGATATTCGCGGACGAAGATTTGAGCTAACTTCTGCCCAGCGAATGCCTGTGAAATTCTTATGCCCAAGAGTTTAAAAAAAGCATTAGAATATTTTATCAATTATTTAAATATTAAAAACTTGTACAATAAAAATTTATTTTTAGCCCCTTTAAAATATCTAAAGGTATTTTTCAAAAAATTAAATTTTTGTTTTAAATATTTAATTAAATGGCATTTTAATTCATTTTAAATATATGTTATTTTTAAGAAATGTGGTATGTAGATGTATTTTTGGGGATATTCCGTACATACAGAATCCCCATAAGCACGAATGGGGATCCCATTCTTGTATTGGTTGGGCCGGCCCACGTGATCCCAGGGGTGCTTGCAAAACACCTGATATCAAGAAACGGCTGAGCGCACTGCGTACAGCAAAGGCTATAGGCCCCGACAACATCCCGGCTGTCATGCTGAAGACTTGTGCTCCAGAACTAGCCGTGCCTCTAGCCAAGCTGTTCCAGTACAACTACAGCACTGGCATCTACCCCACAATGTGGGAAACTGCCCAGGTATGTCAGTCGACGGTGCTATCAGGCGGCATCTACTCACCAATAACCTGCTCACCGATGCTCAGTCTGGGTACCTCCAGGACTCAGGACTGCTCGGCTCCAGACCTCATTACAGCCTTGGTCCAAACATGAACAAAAAAGCTGAATTCCAGAAGTGAGGTGAGAGTGACTGCCCTCGACATCAAGGCAGCATTTGACCGAGTGTGGCATCAAGGAGCCCTAGTAAAACTGAAGTAAATGGGGAATCAGGGGGAAAACACTCCACTGGCTGGAGACATACCAAGCACAAAGGAGGATTGCTGTGGTGGTTGGAGGTCAATCATCACAGCCCCAGGACATTGCTGCAGGAGTTGCTCAGGGCAGTGTCCCAGGCCCAACCATCTTCAGCTGCTTCATCAATGACCTTCCCTCCATCATAAGGTCACAAGTGGGAATGTTTGCTGATGCAGTGTTCAGTTCCATTCACAACTCCTCAGATAATGGAGCAGTCCATGCCCACATGCAGCAAGACCTGGATGACAGTCAGGCTTGGACTGATAAGTGGAAAGTAACATTCGCGCTGCACAAGTGCCAGGCAATGACTATCTCCAACAAGCGAGAGTCTAACCACTGCCCCATGACATTCAGCAGCATTACCATTGCTGAATTGCCCACCATCAACAATCCTGGGGGTCACCACTGATCAGAAACTTAAATGGACCAGCCACATAAATACCATGGCAACAAGAGCAGGTCAGAGGCTAGGTATTCTACAGCGAGTGTCTCACCTCCTGACTCCCCAAAGGCTTTCCACCATCTATAAGGCGCAAGTCAGGAGTGTGATGGAAAACTCTCCACTTACCTGGATGAGTGCAACTCCAACAAAATAATCAAGAAGCTCGACACCATCCAGGACAAGGCAGCCCGCTTGATTGGCACCCCATGCATCATCTCAAACATCGGTGCACCGTGGTTACAGTGTGTATCATCTACTAGATGCACTGCAGCAACTCACCAAGGCTTTTTCGGCAGCACCTCCCAAACTCTGATTGTTACCACCTAGAAGGTAAAGAGCAGCAGGCGCATGGGAACACACCACTTCCACGTTCCCTTCCAAGTCACACATCATCCTGACTTGGAAGCATATCACCGTTCCTTCATCGTCGCTGGGTCAAAATCCTGGAACTCCCTAATTGGCTGTGGAGGTACCTTCACCACATGGACTGAAGAGGTTCAAGGAGGTGACTCACCACCATCTTCTCAAAGGCAATTAGGGATGGGCAATAAATGTTGGTTTTACCAGCGACGCCCTCATCCCATGAACGAATTTTTTAAAAATCAGCACAATGTACCTCTGCTCCATTTAATATAAGCAGAAAGGTTAAGATTTTTCACTGACAGCAATGGACTTCCCCGTCAGAAGTGCAGATTAGGAATTTGGACACCTCAGTCTCTCCCCTGCCCATGATTTTCTAGCCAATTAGAGCAATACCCTCTGGGAGTGGATATTGTGAATTCAAACTCAACCAACCCACTCGTTCCCCACCCTGAACAGCTTCTTCTATCCTCTTGGATGGAAAATCATGGGAATATGCCCCCTAGCTTCCCAATATATAACTCTCTAAACCAGGAGCATCAATTCGGAAAGTTATCCCGATAATCCCTTTTTTGATTCCGTGCTCCCTTACTGCTTTAGCAAAATCTTTGCTTCCTGTCAGCTGTCTCTTAGCACTGAATAACTGAACCCTATTAGATCACCGCCATCCTGTCAGCACATAACATTATTAGAACGTAAGTTGCTTATAACCAGCTGGTTTCTGCATGGATACACTGTCTATTATAAGTAGCTATCCCATTCATCCCTCGAGGCACACTTAACATAGAAACTTCAGGTTGAGGACACGGATCAGCTCAGTATTAGCTACAGTGTGCTGGCAGCATCGACTATAGCATGTCTGCATGCCACACAAGAACTCCAGCTGGTATTCCAACTAATCCCAGTGCTATGTTTATGTTTGCATGTTAACCGTAACACAGTATTACGCTGGAATGCTGGGCTTCTAAGTTGCCTGATGGGATGAGGAGCTGGAGCTCTCGTATGGCTGAGCAGGTTCGGGATCAGCTCTTGCATGGTAACGGAGTTTGTTACTGACCTGATTCATCCAGCTGTAGCCTGCTTTTGTTGGGGGGTGGGGGTCAGGATGAGCTGAGCAAGAGCTGTATTGAGATTCAGGAGCAGCCAATGGCACTTCAGCTCATCTGATCCAGAATTCCGATACAGCTTCCCACTCGGTGGAGCAGGTGCGCAACCACCTGACCTTAAATTCCAAACCTAGTTGAGGAGTTGGAACTGACTTTAAATGTCCAGTTAAAGCACTATTAGTATCCATTGCAAACAATCATATTACAATTCAACTCTGAGTTTAGTCTGGGATTTCAGGTGATGTCTGTGGTAAGTAGTTATATACGAGAAGCACAATTTATATAAGCTGAAGTGACTGTACATAAAACCCTCTATTCCTGCCACACACAAATCTCATTTGCCACAATAGCAACATTAGTGGAGATAACAAAACTTATGAACTTCAGTGGAATAACTTCAAAAAGAATCTTTGAAAAGGTAAACAAAACTAAGCTTTATATAGTTACACAGAATTTATAGCACAGAAACTGACCATTCGGCCCAATTGATTTATGCTGGTGCTTAAGCTGCACATGAGCCGCCTCCCACCCTATAACATCTCATTTTATCAACACATCCATCTATTTGTTTCTCCTCATGTATTTACCTAGCTTCCCTTTGAATGCATTTATACTGTTCACCACAACTACTCCTTGTGGTAGCAAGTTCTACATTCTAACCACTCTCTTAGAGTAAAGAGGTTTCTCCTGAATTCCTTATTTAATTTATTACTGACCATCATATATTTATGACCGCTAGCTTTAGACCCCCCCCCCTCTCCCCAAGTGGAAACATCTCCACATCTACCCTATCAAAACCTTCCACCATTTTAAGGACCTCTATTCAATCTCCCCTCAGCTTTCTCTTTTCTAGAGAAAAATGCCTATTCAGTCTATATAAAGAGGGTGTTGAGAAGAACAGTTTTGAATCGTATATTAGGAAAATGAAAAAAAAAAATGCAACTGAAGAAATAAGAGTTGGAGTAGGCCATTTGGGCCTTCGAGCCTGCTCCACAATTCAACAAGATCATGGCTGATCTTCTACCTCAACTCCACCTTCCCACATTATCTCCATACCCCTTAATTCCCCAAAATTTATTCACCTCTGTTTTGGATATACTCACCTCTGTTTTGGATATACTCAATGACTGAGCATCCACAGCTCTCTGGGGTAGAGAAATCCAAAGATTCACAACCCTTTGAGTGAAGACATTTCTCCTCATCTCAGTCCTAAATGGCCGACCCCTTATTTTGACATTCTGACCTCGTGTTCTAGATTTCCCAGCTAGTGGAAATATTTTCTCAGAATTAACCCTGTCAAGCCCCTTAAGAATTTCATATGTTTCAATTAGATCACCTCTCATTCTTATAAACTCTAGGGAATATAGGCCTAGTCTACTCAATCTCTCCTCATAGGGCAATCCCCTCATCCCAGGAACCAGTTTAGTGAACCTATGTTGCACTCCCTCTAGGGCAGGTATATGTCTTTCCTTAGGTAAGGAGACCAGAATTGCATACACAGTACTCCAGGTGTGGCCTCACCAATACCCTGTATAATTGTAGTAAGACTTCTTTACTCATATACTCTAATCCCTTTGTAACAAAAGCTAACATACCATTTGCTTTCCTAATTGCTTGCTGTACCTGCATGTTAACTTTCTGTGATTCATGTACAAGGACATCCAGGTCCCTCTGAATGCCAACATTTCCCAGTCTCTCACCATTCAACAAATATTCAGCTTTTTTGTTTTTCCTACCAAAGTGGATAGCTTCACACTTCCCGACAATTGTATTCCATTTGCCATGTTCTTGCCCAGTCAACTTGTCTGTATCTCCCTGCAGCCTCTGTGTCCTCCTCACAGCTTAGTCTCCCACCTAACTTTGTATCATCAGTAAACTTGGATATGTTGCACCCATTCCCTTAATCCAAGTCATTAATATAGATTGTAACTAGCTGAGGCCCAAGCACTGATCCTAGCGGTACTCCGCTAGTTACAGCCTGCCAACCCGAAAAGGTACTGTTTATTCCTACTCTGTTTTCTGTCCATGAACCAATTCTCAATCCATGCTAATATACTACCCAAAATACCATGAGTCCTAATTTTGTGCAATAATCTCTTGTGTGGCATCTTATCAAATCCGTTTTGAAAATCCAAATACACTACATCCTTTATCCTTTATCCATCCTACTCGTTACATTTTCAAAAAAACTCCCAACAGAATTGTCAAACACAATTTCCCTTTCATAAAACCATGTTGACTCTGTGCAATCATATTATGATTTTCTGAATGCCCTGTTACCACATCCCTAATAATAGATTTTAGCATTTTGCCTATGTAATGTATGTAAGCTTGTAAAGTTTGTAGCTCCACACTGTGGATGTGGACGTATTGTGTACTGCAAGTGCAGGGTTAATAATAAACAGAACCAGGCAGATTTCCGGAGGCTTCCAAGAGAGAGCTGCCTGCCATGTTGGAAGCTATATGTGCTTGTGCTCTGTGAATATATCACATTTGGCAGCGAGATGGGATTTTTCGGATGATTTAAAGCTTAAATTTTGTTGGGGAAGGATTCAGCCAGCCGACAGAGAGACTTTGGAAGTTTCTGTCTTTGGAAAAAGCTACAAAAATCCAAGGTAAAATACAGCACACGGTGTGAACAGCGAGAGATTAAAATGGCAGGTGTAATCAGACATTTGGGGGGGATATAGACACGACTGGGAACGTTTTAAAGCGTTCATGGATCGGCTAGAAATGTATTTCACTGCAAATAACATAATCGAAGTTCCAGACAATGCAGTTCAAAACCGGGCTGTGTTGGAACGTAAGAAAGCGATCTTCTTACCGGAGGCGGATACAGCATTGTACGAAACCCTTGTAAATCTGCTTGTGCCTGACGAGCCAAAGGACACAACGCTTAAAGAGATTTTAACGAAGCTGGAGCAACACAATAACCCCAAACCGTTAGAAATTGCTGAAAGCTATCGTTTCGGGATTCGGAATCAAAAGGCTGATGAAAGTATCAGCGATTACATCGTAGCATTAAAAAAAGCTATCGATGCACTGTAATTTTAGAAACTTTCAAAACCGAGCATTACGGGATCGTTTTGTTTGTGGGGTGAAAAATGATGCAATCAGAAGGAAGTTATTGACGACGGATGACTTGACTTTTGAAATTGCTCGTCAGGCAGCGAGGTCGATGGGCATGGCCGAAAATTTCCCGTGAATTAAATAATAATTACGGTCGTCAGTCAACCGAAGTAAGTCACCTGCAAGTTCAAAGTAAAAGACAGTGGGGGTTCAAAGTCCCAGAAACTGGAAATTCTAACAGAGCGTCGAAGTCATGTTATAGGTGACAACACATTGCTCAAAGTTGTCCATACATGAAGGCAGAGTGTTTCTTCTGCAGAAAGACTGGGCATCTTGTGAAGGCATGTCGACTGAAGGGTAAACCAGCTTTCAAAGCTATGAGTAGAAATCCCAAGAGACTACATAGCATGGAAGAACACCACCAGGACGAGGAGATGTTAGAGTTACACGTCATCAGGAGCACGAGGTTAACGGACAGCGATTCGGAAAGCATCAAAATCCACATAGATGTTGCGGGATTCAAGATACCAATGGAAATTGACATGGGTGCATCCGTGAGTGTAATACTGGAGTCACTGTATCACGACAAATTACGTGATTTCAACTGGAGAAATCCAAGATAGAGCTGCGAGGCTACTCGGGAGAGAAAATTCCTGTGGTAGGTCGTATCACCGTACCGGTAAAATATAAAGATGAATTTCAGAACTTGCCTCTAATAGTAGTGAAAGGAGACAAGTCTGCTTTACTAGGAAGAAATTGGTTGAGCTCACTGAAGCTGGATTGGAGTAAGATTTTCTGTGTGGAAGCGAGATTTTCATCAACGGATGAGATTATTAAGAAATATCCGAAGGTGTTCTGCCAAATGGGCAGTCCGATCCAAGGCTTCAAGGCAAGTGTCAGGGTACAGAAGGACGCTAAATCGGTTTACTATATGCACTCAGAGAAAGTTGAGCAAGAACTCAAAAGACTAGAGACGGAGAACATTATTTGTAAGATAGATCGATGTAAAGTGGGCTACACCCATTGTTGTTGTACCTAAGTCCGATGGTAAGGTAAGATTGTGTGGTGATTATAAAGTAACCGTAAACCAGGTTCTCGAGGGTAATGTCCCCAATACATTGCCGAATATAGAAGATTTGTTCACAACACTGACAGGTGGTCAGATCTTCTCAAAACTGGATCTTACGAATGCCTACTTACAGCTTGAACTAGATGAGGAGTCCAAGTCATGTTTGACTATAAATACTCATCTAGGCCTATATCAATTTAATAGGCTACTGTTTGGAGTGTTTTCTGCCCCTGCCATATTCCAAGGGGGGATGAACCAGATTTTGCAAGGTACTGAAGGGGTACTATGTTATTTGGATGACATACTAATTTCAGCACCAACTAGGCAAATTCATAATAACATTGAATGAAGTCCTCAAACGGCTAGAGAAGCACAGAGTACGAGTGTCTGCTCGTATTTGTAAATATGGAAAAAAATATATCCTGTGTCATGTATAAACATGAAAGTTATGTATGATGTTTGTTATGATGGCTTCTTCATTAAGGAGGGAGAAGTGTAATGTCTGTAAGCTTGTAATGCTTGTAGCGCCACACTGTGGATGTGGACGTATTGTGTACTGCAAGTGTAGGGTTAATAATAAACAGAACCAGGCAGATTTCCAGAGACTTCCGAGAGAGAGCTGCCTGCCATGTTGGAAGCTGTGTGTGCTTGTGCTCTGTGAAGATATCACAGCTTACTACTGTACAGGATAATTGGTCTATAGTTCCCCATTTTTTCTCTTCCTCATTTCTTAAATAGCAGGATTTATGTTTGCTATCTTCTAATCTTTGGGGACTGTTCTAGAATCTACAGAATTCTGGAAGATTAATACCAGCGCATACACAATCTCTGTAACTACCTTTTTTTATTACCCTGTGATGTCTGAAGTGTCCCCATTGCAGACTCACTTTAAGAAAGGTTGGCTATTCCATTAATAAAACATTTTAAATTCAAAGCGAACACAGACAAAACAAGATCAGTGATTCTAGTTCACAGATTCGTCTCTCCCTGGAGAATGCAAATGGGAGTTCTGAGCAATTAGACTGGGCCTTGAAACAAGAGTTATTGTACAACCTCTTTCTATGCACTGGGTAAAAGACTACGTAGCTAAATTGTACAAAATGAAAAACAAATAATTAATAAAAAGAGTCAGTCTCAAGCCCTGCCATGTCTAATAGAGTTTAGTAGGCATTAGGAACGGTAAATACTTCCCCTTAGTTAAGTCCCAGTTACTTAATAAAAAAAGTCACCAATTTGCCTGACAAGCATTCATTTTATTCCATAGAGGCCTGTATAAATTTCAGCGGCAGCAGCAGCCATCGTATTTTCTCAATCAGTGACTGCAGGACAAGTGCTAAAACTCCAGAGAAAACACGGGATTCCCTGGGCTTCCATCAACCCAGTGCATCCACTCTACTATTTAGCTGCTGAAATGGAGCAGAAAAGAAAGAAAGCAATGCATATATTTGGCACTTTTATCACATATTCTGGATGCATCAAAGCACTTTGCAATCAATGCATTACTTTAAAAAAAAAAGTTGTTATTATCGTTATGTCGGCAAATGCAGCAATCAAATTACACACAGCAAGGTCCCACAAACAGTAAAAAGATGAAGAGTTGGTGTGCTTTTGGTGGTGTGGGTTGAGGGAGTTGGCCTGAACACTGGGAGATCTCATTGCTCCTCTTCAAATACCACCACAGGACTGAGTAAGTCTGTACACTCAGCCAAAATACAGCACTTCCAACAATGCAGCACTTTCCCCATACTGCACTGAAATCCCAATCTCTCATCTCCTCCAGCCCTACAAACCGCTGAGATCACAGTTTTCCTTCAATTCTGCCCCTTGCACATCTCTGATTTCCATCTCCCCACCACGGACAACCATAAATTCAGCTGCCTCGGTTCTAAGCTCTGAAATTGCTTCCCTAAACCTCTCCCTCACTCGCCTCCTTAAAACCTACCTCTTTGAACCTCATTTTCCTACCATCTCTTTACGTGGATCAGTGTCAAATTTTGTAAGATTGCGTTCCTTGGGATGTTTTACAACATTTAACACAAATTGTTGTTGTTGTTACAGTATCGGTTTAGATTATATGCTTAAATCAGAAGTGAGGCTTCAACCCACAATCTTCTGACTCAGAAGTGAGAGTGATCGAAACTAAGCCGAGCTGAGACTAAGCAGAGAAGCCCTGTAAATGGGAATATTCATGCAAAGCAATAAAAGAAGTAAAAAACACGGAACAGGTATCTGGGACTTGGCTTAGAGGCAAATACTGACACTATAATTTCCCTGTTAACTAAAAACCCTTTTCAAGCTCTAAGCTAGTTCTGCTCGCACATTTTAGTTAATAGCAGTTTGATTTCATTTTGCAGTGTTGCTCATTGAATCACAAACATTACAATTCTATTAACATAAATCGCTGCATTTATGTGATAGCAGCCCAAATATATGAAGAAATATATATTTTATAAGGCTGGCAGAAGCCTCAATGGATCTTCGGCAGTTGCACTATCTTCAAACACTAGTACTTCAGCAGTCTGACCCCAGTTTACATGTAGCACACGGTTCAGGGACAAGCACAGCAGATAGTGACAGATATAACAAAGATCCTGATTCTGAGCCAAGACAGAGGAAGCAGGACCAGCTGATTGATTGATGCTGTGTTACCACAGCATCAGTTATTCACAACATGCAAAATGTTTTGTAAAAAAAAAATAGGGGCCGAAATTGCACCTTTCCGTGAGGCCCGTTAGCGCCTCCCGACTGTTCGCCTGGGGGCAGGCGGCGGAAGCAATCCACCCGGAAATGCCCCCGGAATGGCGGTGACGCAAACGGCTTTGCGCCACACCCCATAGTTTTTGATCCGGGCAGTAGCGCACACGGCGATGACGTCATCACCGTGCGCGGCAACTGCTTTTCGGCCCATGCCAACCCCTTTGACTATTATCTGAATGGTGACAGATGAGGAAAAGGGGAGGTGCAACGAGACCTGGGTGTCATGGTACATCAGTCATTGAAGGTTGGCATGTAGGTACAGCAGGTGGTTAAGAAAGCAAATGGCATGTTGGCTTTCATAGCGAGGGGATTTGAGTACAGGGGCAGGGAGGTGTTACTACAGTTGTACAGGGCCTTGGTGAGGCCACACCTGGAGTATTGTGTACAGTTTTGGTCTCCTAACTTGAGGAAGGACATTCTTGCTATTGAGGGAGTGCAGCGAAGGTTCACCAGACTGATTCCCGGGATGGCAGGACTGACATATCAAGAAAGACTGGATCAACTGGGCTTGTATTCACTGGAGTTCAGAAGAATGAGAGGGGATCTCATAGAAACATTTAAAATTCTGACGGGTTTAGACAGGTTAGATGCAGGAAGAATGTTCCCAATGTTGGGGAAGTCCAGAACCAGGGGTCACAGTCGAAGGATAAGGGGTAAGCTATTTAGGACCGAGATAAGGAGAAACTTCTTCACCCAGAGAGTGGTGAACCTGTGGAATTCTCTACCACAGGAGGTTGTTGAGGCTAATTCATTGAATATATTCAAAAATGAGTTAGATGTAGTCCTTACTACTAGGGGGATCAAGGGGTATGGCGAGAAAGCAGGAATGGGGTACTGAAGTTGCATGTTCAGCCATGAACTCATTGAATGGCAGTGCAGGCTCGAAGGGCCGAATGGCCTTTTCCTATTTTCTATGTTTCTATTTTGCAGTCAGTGGCACTCAGGATTCACTGCACTTACACATGCCCATAGACTTTCTATGGGCTTTTGCACTGTAACTTGCAGTAATTAAAGAGGCAAAACAGCATGCTGCGTTCTGCAGGTGATCTGGGACCTGCAGTAACAGGGCAAGCAACAGCGTGTCTCCTCAAATCAATATGACTGAAGAATTCTTACTGAGGCACGCAGACTCTAAACCAGGAAGTGAAGTTGGAATATTTAATTCAATGTTAAAATCATATACAGAAAGCAAAATAAAGATAGGGAAAGAAAGATGGGATTAAGAGAGAGATAGAGATAAAAGGGCCAGAAAGAAAAAGTAAATAAAAATATTTTTTTTATTTTTATTTTTTCTAATTTCCAACAATATAAAAATCTGAAGGAATGGAAGGTCACACTTGTGAAAGTGAATTTTCAGTGCCAGAGAGGTTGTTTGGCAGTAATTAAGACTTATCACACTGCTAAAAATTAAATTACACATGAATGGATAAGCCCTAAATTTTTTTGGCATGTTTAGTGGGTATCTAGCGGGTAAGTGCCCCAACATCCCGTCTTTCATGTGTTTGAATGCAGAGTCTCTTGGTGAGAAACTGTTAAGAGCGAAGCCTCTGGAGGAGCGGGGAAAATTGGACTTCCTGATTTCTGCGTTTAACTATGCAAGTACGGACGGCAGAAATTGCGGTCCAATTTGCTTCTTAATAACAGTGAGCACTGCTACCCTCAAGGTTATTTCTACCTCAAAATCCGGGCCAATATATTCAACACAGGCACAGATTCCACACGAGGGTGTAGCCTCAAACTTAGAAGAGAGGATGAAAAGACAATTTAGATTGAACTACTTTATGTAAAGGATGGTGAGTACATGGAATGGACTGCCAAGGGAGGCAGTAGGCGGCCATTGCATAGGCAAACTGGATGAGCTGTCGGAGTACACAAAGAAACATTTGACAAAGGCATATGGGAAGTATCGTGATATTTCCTAGATATTGAAACTAGCTAGATGGACGGCAATGATCTTTTGTGGTCCTATACATTCATTTTTTCCCAAGAAATAATCAAATAAGAGGCGGCGAGGCCTGGATAGCGGACTCGATTTTTCTCCTATCTGCAAGAATGCAGTATGGAAGCCTAATACAAGGGCAGAAAAATCAAGAGATAAAGCTGGGATAAAATAAAAGAAAACTATGCTCTGGCTACACAGTTTTGACCAATTCTACTGTATCATTATTGACAAAGAGAAATATTTTTCTAGACATTCGAGAAAAATAAGCAGAGTGCATATTTTGGAAAGCTGCAGAGCTCTGCGGAAAGACATAATTCAGCCTGTTTCAATGTTTTATTAGTACTTACAGGATAAAATGGACTCCCCAAATCATTCAGCACTAGTATTCATTTACCCAGTGACATCTGCCACACTCTCCAGATACTTTCTACAGGCTATTCGTAACTATCGCATGCATCATGCACATCGCCAAACACATGCTTGTAAGTGTTCTATTTTAACCGAATGTGTTAAAAGACACAAATCTCAATTCATTCTCGACAACTAACAACCTGTTCTAAAAACAGAACTGACTGCCTGATAGAAAAATATCCCTTGATGTCATTGAATAATGTTATGATGCCGGTTTTATTGTTTTGTGGACAGTACACAATCGGTGAGAGATGTTGTGAGGCATGCCTGTGATTGTCCTATGCTTCACAGACATCAAAAAATGTGCTCCAAGTGGGCTAAAGTTGGAAAAATAAAATATTCTAATTTTGACCCAATTCTGAGTGAAGATGATTTAGAACAGTCTGTCCTTTCAAAAAAGCTTTCAGTACAGAGCTTGGTGAGAGCGGGGTAAATCTGTTAAATTGAGTGGCTTGTTAAACGGGAATTTGGTGAGAGGGGGGATGTAATTTAAACCAAGAGGCAACAGTAAATAAGTAAATGTATAATTAATCAGTAATGAATTAGATCTAAGGAGATAAAATTAAAATTGATTAAGTAGATGATACCAACATTAATTAAATAAGAATCTGGTATGCATAAATAATAAATAGGAATAAGGGGATACTAAATTAAAAGCAGAAAAATACATTAAAATATTCATATAATGTAAGTAGATAGACGTTGAAGCAAAAGGATGGGCTAGCTGAGACCCGTTGCCACCAATTCCTGTGCATGTAGGAACTCCATGATGCTCTGTGCCCTGGATAACGTGTGCAGCAAGTGCCTCCAGTTGCTCGGACTTGAGCACAAGTTTTCTGAGCTTGAGGAGCAGCTGGAGTCAGCACAAGGCATACAGGAGGCTGCGAATCTCCTGGAGCGCACGTTCCAGGAGGTGGTCACCCTGCAACTACAGAGAGTTCAGGAGGATAGCAAGTGGATGGCCATCTGACAGGGTAGGAGGTGGTCGGCAGTGTGGAAATCCTCCGGGAATGTGGCACTCGCAAACCGGTTTTCAGTGTTGAATACTGATGAGGGTGACGACGCCTCGGGGGAGTGCAGTCTAGAGCACATCCATGGTACCATGGGGGAAAGGACTGCATTGTCCGTGAAGTGTAAAAATGCAGTGGTTATAAGGGATTCAATAGTCAGGGGGATAGACGGGCATTGGGACCAGTTCTGGGGCAGGAGGGAGCTGCACAAGATGGATGGGTTGCGCATCAACAGGGCTGGGATCAATCTTCCCCCTAAGATGTGCGGCTGCATTGGCACGCACCAATCGGCAGGTCCTGCCAGCGTGATGCTCGCACGGTGTGTTGCCTCCCTGATGCCAGGGTAAAGGGCATCACTGATCGAGTGCAGAACATTTTGCATGGGGAAGGGGGAACAACCAGAAGTCGTGGACCATTTTGGAACCAGTGATATAGGTAGGAAAAAAAACGTGGCATCGGTGGTCATGCCTTCAGCTGCCTGGGCCCTCAGCTCTGGAACTCCCTCCCTAAACCTCTCTACCTCTCTTTCCTCCTTTAAGACGCTCCTTAAATCCTACCTCTTTAAACAAACTTTTGGTCACCTGCCTTAATTTCGTCTTTTGTGGCTCAGTGTCAAATTTATTTGTTTTGTCTTATAACACTGCTGTGAAGCACCTTGGGACGTTTTACTATGGTAAAGGTGCTATATAAATCAAAGTTATTATTAGGAAAAGGGTTGCGGTCCTATAGACAGATTTTCAGGAGCTAGGGGACAGGTTAAAGAGCAGAAGCTCAAAGGCAGCAATCTCTGGACCACTCTCAGGGCCACATCATGGGGCATTGGGAACAGTTCTGGGGCAGGAGGGAGCTGTACAAGATGGACGGATTGCGCATCAACAGGGCTGGGACCAATCTTCACCCCAAGGTATGCGGCTGCATTGCCACGCACCAATCGGCAAGTCCCCTGCAGGTCGCTCACCAGCTGCCGCCACTGGAAACGTTACCAAAATGTAATACCTCACATTTATCGATCTTGAAATTAATTTGCCAACTTTATGCCCATTCCGCAAGTGCACCAGTGTCCCCCTGCAATTCATTGCAATCCTCTCCAGCACCGACCATCCCCCCCACCTGGTATCATCGACAAATCCAGAAACTGTGTTTTTGATTCCAAAGTCTAAATCGTTAATATAAATTATGAATATATAATCATTAATATAAATTGTGAACAGCAGTGTTCCCAGCACTACCCACCTTCTGCCACTGTGAATATTTACCCTTTGCTTTCTGTTGCAATGTATGTCAGTCAATTAGTTGGTCAACAGCAAGACTAAATATCAAATAAATTTATGAGGCTGAATAGCATTCAGTACATACTTACCAATGTGACAATAGCACATTCTGCAGTGAGCTGGGCTGCACTGAATAACGTTCGAACAAAACGATAAATCTGTTTCTGTTCTGGATCGTGTCGGTCATAGTCTGCTGGCATTTCGGTTTTCTTTGTCAAAAGAAAAGGAATTGTTATAAGAACATAAGAAATAGGAGCAGGAGTAGGTCATTCAGCCTTTCGAGCCTGCTCCTCAATTCAATAAGATCATGGTTGATCTTCCACCTCAACTCCACTTTGCTGCACTATCCCCATATCTCCTGATTCCGTTAATATCCAAAAATCTATCAATCTCTGTTTTGAATATACTCACGACTGAGCATCCACAGCCCTCTGGGATAGAGAATTCCAAAGATTCACCACCCTCTGAGTGAAGAAGTTTCTCCTCATCTTAGTCCTAAATGGCCAACCCCTAGTTCTAGATTCCCCTGTCAGGGGAAATATCCTTCCTGCATCTACCCTATCAAGCCATGTAAAGAATTTTATATCTTCCAATAAGATCACTTCTCATTCTTCTAAATTCTAGGGAATATAGGCCTCGTCTCCACAGTCTTCCCTCATAGAACAATCCCCCTATCCCAGGAATCAATCTGGTGAACCTTCGTTGCACTCCCTCTAAGGCAAGTATATCCTTCCTTAGGTAAGGAGACCAAAATTGTACACAGTACTCCAGGCGTGGTCTCACCAAGGCCCTATATAACTAGTATATAGCTATAGCCTGCCAAGCCGAAAATGACCATTTTATTCCTGCTCTCTGTTTTCTGTCCATTAACCAATCCTCAATCCATGGTAATATATTGCCCCCAATCCCATGAGCCCTAATTTTGTGTAATAACCTCTTGAATGCTTTCTGAAAATCCCTGTACACTACATCCATTGGTTCTCCCTTTATCTACCCTGCTAGTTACAATCTCAAAAATCTATGTGCATATCACAGCTCTGAATGGCTGCAGTGACTGCGTTTTACTAAGTTAAAGATGCTATATAAATACCAGTTGTTGTTATCCACATGAATGACTCTTGATAAATATTGGCACTAGTCCTTAAAATAAATTGCTCAAGCACCTTAACCTGCCCTGCAAGGGCCAAAATTAATACTCAGCTGTACAAATGCCAATCTAATCTCATGCGACCCAGGACTAACGAGTGCTTAACTTTTTCCTTTTCTTAAATGTGAGGTCAATTCATTTTTGCTAAATTTTACACTGCTGGTACAGTTGTAGAATTTGTTTATATAACCATATATAGATGGAATGGCATATTTTTAAGTACTGGTGTAGCAGCGTTATGTATTTCAGTAAGGATCTCCACAGACATCAATCTTGGTCCAAATGTTTTTGACCTGAGTCATAACCAATATGTTAACCATATGTAGTATAATACAAAGAAATGTTTTTCCAACATCCACATTGCAAACATTAGTTTAAGATGGATTATGTTGGGTACAGATTTTTAATTGGCTGCTCATCTTTACTTAATGCCTACATTCTCCTCACTTGTCTTATCCTCTCCCAAAAAAGAGCAGAATTTATATGCAGTTCATAAGAACATAAGAAATCGGAACAGGAGTAGGCCATACGGCCCCCTCAAGCCTGCTAAGCCATTCAATAAGACCATGGCTGATCTGATCATGGACTCAGCTCCAATTCCCTGCCCGCTCCCCATAACCCCCTATCGTTTAAGAAACTGTCTATTTCTGTCTTAAATTTATTCAATGTCCCAGCTTCCATAGCTCTCTGAGACAGCGAATTCCACAGATTTACAACCCTCAGAAGAAATTTCTCCTCATCTCAGTTTTAAACGGGCGGCCCCTTATTCTAAGATCATGGCCTTTAGTTGTAGTTTCCCCCCCATCAGCGGAAACATCCTCTCTGCATCCACCTTGTCAAGCCCCCTCATAATCTTATACGTTTCAATAAGATCACACCTCATTCTTCTAAATTCCAATGAGTAGAGGCCCAACCTACTCAACCTTTCCTCATAAGTCAACCCCCTCATCTCTGGAATCAACCTCGTGAACCTTCTCTGAACTGCATCCAAAGCAAGTATATCCTTTCGTAAATATAGAAACCAAAATTGCACGCAGTATTCCAGGTGTGGCCTCACCAATACACTGTACAGCTGTAGCAAGTCTTCCCTGCTTTTATACTCCATCCCCTTTGCAATAAAGGTCAAGATTCCATTGGCCTTCCTGATCACTTGCTGTACCTGCATACTATCCTTTTGTGTTTCATGCACAAGTACCCCCAGGTCCCGCTGTACTGCGGCACTTTGCAATCTTTCTCCATTCAAATAATAACTTGTTCTTTGATTTTTTTCTGCCAAAGTGCATGACCTCACACTCTCCAACATTATACTCCATCTGCCAAATGTTTTCCCACTCACTTAACCTGTCTATGTCATTTTGCACAAGTTTCATATCTTTGTTAACTTTGATCATAAACATATGTAAACTACATAGTATTGTATTTTAATGCTTCTTGCACGATACAAATATGTTTCAAACAGATATGATGAACCTCCTCCAGGTTCGTTTCCTGCCCTAATACCGCTTCTCCTAATGTTGCCGATTCGTGATGGATTATGGTCCCACTGGAAGTTCTCTAATTTTGTCTAGATAGAAACTAGATGGAAGGAGTCAGCATGGGAGGTGCGGGGTAGGTATCACAGTTCGTGCCCAATCCTGTCCTTGCCCAACATTCACCTGAAAGCACTTCCATAAGGATGACTGGTTAACCATTCATTAATTCAGGGTTATTAACAATAAAATCCCTAGTGTAACTCAAAACTAAAAAAAAAAAGGGACTTTCTATTTTTTTATGACTGTGATCTACTTCTTAGGCAGTCCCCCGGAGTCGACACTAATATGAGTTCTAAGGTGACTAATGACTCCTATGCAGGGTCGACAGTCTCTGTCACAGGTGGGGCAGGTGGTGGTTGAAGGGACGGGTGGGTGGGGTGCTTGATTTCTCATATGCTCCTTCCGCTGTTTGTACTTGGCTTCCGTGTGCAGAAGTGATTCAAAGTGTTCGGCGCCTTCTCGGATGCTTCTCCTCCACTTTAAGCGGTCTTGGGCCAGGGAGTTTTCAAGGAGACTTCGAGGGCATCTTTGAAGCATTTTCTCTACCCTCCTGGGGCTCGCTTGCTGTGATGGAGCTCGTAGAGGGCTATTTTCAGGAGTCTTGTATCAAGCATACGAACAATGTGGCCCGTCCATCAGCGCTGATCGAGCGTGATCAATGCCTCGATGCGCGGGATGTTGACCCAGAGAGAGAACACTGACGTCAGTACGCCTATCCTTCCAACAGTCAGCAGGGCACTTACCTACTGAGGCATCTAGAAAACTCCTAATTTCACTGAGGCATCTAGAAAACTCCTAATTTCACTGAAATAATGTATTGATGACATAATTAGGTGAATCGGTTCTTGCAGTGTAGTAGGATTCATGTTTTGCTCTTAGAGTGAGCGAGTTTCTAGCCATCCAGGATAGGGGGAAAGGAGGGCGTCAGCTGATGCGTTCCACTCACACCTTTGTACGATGTCTCGGTTATATCATTGGCTGAGATGGAGCGGGTTGCGTACTTGTGCTCAATGTGAGAATCCTGGGAAATCTCCATTTCCGGATTCTGTCTGCTAACTAACAAAGACTAATGAATGGTTATGAATTGTGGTTAAAGATTTCATTATGTAATTGTTGTACAGTGAATGATGATCCGTCGGTAATTATACCTTTGACCCCATTGTGAAATGCCCTGGGTAGTCTGGTTGGAGACATAGTAGAATCTAGCTCGTCTGGAAAAAGGCAAGCTAGATTCTCCAAAAGAGATAAGAGGTCATCAAAGTTGATGAGGTTAAGTCTGGCTTCTTCATCAAAATGGATGAGGGATTGCTAGCCGTGAGGTTTGAGAGCTTCAGCCTCAGCCGAGATAGCTAATTACCAAGGATGCCACATCTCGTTTAAGCTAAGCACTGCCATTGGCATAGTAACAAGCTGATAAAAGGGCTCCTGAAGTGAACAATAGATGATGACCTGGCCTGGACAGGCGGGGGACATTGGGTACGTGACATCCTTGCAATTGGACATTGGAAATTGGGTGTAAGCAGGTGATTGGGTTAACAGGACCCCACAAACTTTGCAGTGTAAAGAAAGTATAAGAAGACAATAAGGGAGTCAAGCGTTTTTGGGAGAGGGCAGGAACGTGGAGTTGAGGCCAAGATCAGATCAGCTATGATCTTACTGAATGGCACAGCAGGCTCAAAGGGCCAGGTGACCTACTCCTACTCCCATTTCTTATCTTCTTATATTCAAAGAGTGTAGAGGCATTTGGTCAGGGGCTTGGGACCATCTGACTCAAAGAAGGTACGGTCTTGAGTGTCACACTGATGGATGGTGGAGTCTGGAGCACGGGCTAGCGGGGCTAGTCATGTGGAGATCGCGACCTCTACCCAGGGCATAACACATTACTGTGCCTTGTTAATTACTGCTCAGATACTGTAGAGTATCAACTTTCGCTTATTGTGAATAAAGTACAATCCCTGCCACCAATAAGGGTCAAGTTGAATCTCTCTGAACTTATGAGTGAAAGGGTTGATTGGCCAGGACCCCGAAACACCATCAATTACGCTCTAATCAGGTGTGTGGTACTGGGAGATGGTGAAGGTCTGAAACCACAGAGGAATGGCTTCCTGGTTTGGGGGATGTGAAAAGCAGAACTCCATGCAAGAGAGCCAAGCCAATTTATTGTTCGTCTCTGTTGGGCAGTTCCTGTTATCCCTTCATCTGGATGTTACTATCACTATCTTGGGGAGTTGTGGGTACAACCTTACATCTTACTTATCCCCAAATTTGACCTTATTCAACACAAGAGTAAAAATAGACCAAAAGATACTTACCGACAAGGGGTGGAGCTTCTCGTCAAATATATCTAACAACATACGTCCATCTGAATCTCTGGGGGAAAAAAAGAGCAGAGATAGTGAGATTGATCTGTGAATAGGCAGTTAATATGGTGCCAGTAATAGTTCAAATGAATAGCTTTAGAATACCAACATACCTGTTTCTGATGTGGTAGTATATTGCAAGAGCTACACTGTAAAGAAAAATGAGTATTAGCGTCAGTCTTGGAGAACATCAATGGTATTTAACTGTAGATAACACATACCATTTCCTGCTTATCAACTGCAAACTGAACCTGATGAGAGACAGTAGAAACATAGAAATTTACAGCCCATCATGTCTGCGCCGGCCAACAAAGAGCCGTACGACCCCTGGTCAGCAGCCCTAAAGGTTACATATAAACCTCTGAACAATGACGGAAAGGCACGAAAGTACCATAAATTAGCAATCTTGCTCAGAATTACCATAAAGTTGGGTGGTGTGAAAGCAGGGGAAAAAGAGTTACTCTGCCGCAGTAGAGGATGCTCGTCAGAGATCAGGACTAAGACACATTGTTGGAAATCCTTTGATGAACTAGCTGGTAATGTCTGGTTTTATTCTAAACCAGATTCCAAGTCTGCACAGAATTATCTGATCTCAGCCAGGGTAGCTGTGCAGTATTACAACTGTCTCAGAACCTCTAAGCCAACAATGGTTCCTGGTCACTATTTAGTAACCCTGTTGGAAAGTATGGTTATTGAGTGGTTCCAAGAGGATGTCCTGCACAGTTGAATGTGTCACTACTCACTATCTAGGCGCTTTGCTGGATAGAGCAGGGGAAGCTAACTCTGTATCTGGTCCCTACTATGTCTGACTCACAGGGCTGGAAATTTGCTGCGATAACACCCCTCGCGAAGGTCGGAACAGGGGTGGTAAAGGGTTGGCAGCCGCGAGCACTGGCATTCGCGCTGCTCGGCAACTTCAGTGTGCCGGGACCGGCGGTGCAGAGGAGTAACGCCCGGGAGCATCTCGCCGGTGTACAACGTCCACGGTATCAATCCGCTTTAAAAATTTGTTTTGCACTGAACCCGTAGCGCCCCGTAGTGAGACCGCCAGAGAAAGCTGGTGTGCAGAGCTGTCCCAGCGACAGTGAGGGAAGGAATGACTACATGAGGTAAGTGTGATTGTTTTTTAAAAAATCTTTTTTCGAGTTAAATTTATTTGGGGTGACTAATATATAGAGAATGTTTTGTGCGTTTTTTGTTTTGATTTTTTTTTTTGTTTCAGGGAGGCCTCTCTTGGGGTGCTACAAAGCCGGTTCTTTAGCACAGGATATTCAGTTGCTGACCCGGCCTAACGCCCTAAGATAAGTGTGGAAACGCTTCCACTCCACTGTCAGGGCACAGCTGCTCAATTTTTTGGCTGCCGACGCAAACTATTTTCCGGCATCAAATATATCCACCGCCTGACATTTACGCCTCAAAAAACCATCAACCTAACTTCCAGCCCATAGTACTTGATGGTTAACACACAATCACATAAGTAAAATGTCCCAGCTTCTAGCAAGAAATACATTACAGAAAAATAAATTTGAATCCTTGTAATGCAGTTGCAATCAGTCCTGGGTATTAACACCATGAAGCCCTAAAATTGAGACACTTTGTTCCCAGTGCAAAATCTCGTTCAATGGAAGAACTGGGTGTCGAGGTCAGCAAGCCCAATTTTTATTACTGCCAATGTTCCAGCCACTGATTTTAATAACCAGACAGAAATCTCTGATCTGTGCCCGTAGGCAAAACTTTGCAACTTCAAATTTTGAACGTCTATTTTCCTTCTCAAAGAAAACTTCCAACATGTACAGCCTTGTATCATTGCACCAATAACTGAAAATAGCAACCTGTATCCAAAACTAGGCCCAAGATAAGCTTGTCTGCGTCAAATGAGTACCAGCAACACACTTAATTCTGCCCCACAATTTATCGTAAAGATTTCAGTTCTCGGTCAATTCCTGCATCAATTGGATCCTGAACAAACGCAACACCATCTCAAATTTTGCACATTGTGAAAAGAATGATTTGATTGAAGATCTGGCTCAGAGTTTGGAGATTTGAGTGAAAGGGGTTAACATCACATTTTGTTGATTTGCAACATTGAGATTTTACAGCAAGATTGGTAGCACATCATTTTCACAAATATTCCACTGTTTAAACCCCAATGCTGCAATTTCCTTGAATAAAGCAGGCAGGCGGAGGGAGAGCCACAATAACATTAGAGTCACAGCAGAGATTTTATACTTCAAAGAAAACACTGGCTCTGAATTCCACAGGGTTTCTCCTGGTTTCTCACTGTGACTCCAGCATAGCCCACAGGGAAGTGGTGTAAATGACCATTTTCAGCCATTTTCCTGGGATGCTTCTGCCGGTCTCCTGCTGAAGGTACGGCAGGAGACCTGGAGAAACCCATGGCATTTCAAGGCCATCTTCTCCAGCAGAATAGCAGAAAGCAAAATATAGTGGTAAAAGCATTTTAATCTGGGGTCTGGAGGTTCAAACAGCATTTAAAGTAAAGGGCTGCTTATTGTCTTATTGGAGACCTTGAGTTCATGTACAGATAAATTGGCCTATTTCAGACCTGTATGCAGGAGTTTTCAGTTCCCGGTCTCTGCATTACGGTTCTCTGCTCACACACACAGTCTTCTCCAGATACAGCAGGAGCGGCGAGAGATTGTGGAGGGATGTGATCGGGGCCCAGGGGAGGCGTGAGTTTTGGGGCCAGTGCCCAGGGGCAGCACGGGCCAGCCCACACTGCGATATGTGTGCGCACTAGGTCTGTGCAGCAGAGCTGGTCTCCAGTCGTCTTGGATAACCGTTGGCACTGGACCAAAACCTAGCTCTGTCAAGCCCGTGTGGTGGCTGGTGTTAAAAAAATCCACGCACAGGCATCTTCCACCCTTCAGGATGTAGTTCAGGACCTGGAGTATTAGGTCCTTCATTGAAACACCTGTGAACTCATCCTTTTTTTTTAAAGCGGGAAGCAAGTCATCCTCATTTCGAGGGACTGCCTATGATGAAAGTAAAGGGGATGGATAGTTTCAATCAAATCCCAACATTTTACTGCGCTGATGAGGCTTCTTGTTGATATTCTGGGAATTTTAAGTGGAGGATAACATTTCATAGAACCACGTCAGGACTGGAAGTGCTATGCTTTACTAAAGTTATTGCTCACAGTATCAGAGATTGCTGGGTGGCACCCCAACTCCATTGTGCGCCCAGCTTAAGCCGTTCAAGCAAAAGCAAACAGAGGGGAAAAAAATCAGATCTCCAATTTCATGTGCCTCGTGGCATGTGCACTGTATGCAATTTGGTGTAAACTTAATTCGGTTTTTCTTGACATTAGCAATGACACCAATCAGGGGAATTCAGAGCATTGCTCATTCTCATGACTGGCAAGCAGAGTATTCCAGAGAGATGGCTCAAGGTTGCATCACTCTTCCGGTCTGAGGAATGATAGGACCAGCAAAGTGTGTATGTGCGCGTGGTGTGCGTGGGGGGGGGGGGGGGGAGGGGAAGGGCAACAACAGATTGGCTGTGCAAATTGTTAGCTGTGCAAATTGTTAGCTGCATTCTTACATCCAGGCTGTTGACCAAGAGCAGAATTCACCTCTCTTGCCCTCTTGGATACAGCATTGCATCTGCACATGCCCAATGACAGGAGAATAACTGGGGAGGGAGGCGGGGGCGGGGGAGGAAGAGAAGGGTCTGCATGTTCTCCTAGGAGTATCCCAAAATGAAAAGAAAATCTATTTCTAAAGCCTTACTTTATTCGGGTTACCATCTTGAATGCATTTGGTAGACAGTTTATAAGACAGCAGATGCTTCACATTGAGTGGTTTCACTGATGGGTGCGAGTTATGGCAGGGATTAACAGTATGAGGTGTGATTTCCGTAAGGATTTCACATACCGAGAATTTCCAAAAAGAAGCAGCCCATGCCTTGCGTCAAGACCAAGAAGATCATTGATATTATATAGAAATTGCATCTGAACCAGCTACCCCAATTTTCTCTCAGCAGCAAGGATCTAACCTTACTGTCCTGAATAAATAGAACTCCATAAGATCAGTGAGGTGAATGCAGTGACACACAATTTAAAGGTTAAAGATGATGTGATTTTCACTTTTTCTCCCTGGCTGGGTTCTTGTGTCAATTTTTTCGTTGAGACCATTGTTGTTCGTTTTATCCCATCCTCTCAGTCTCCCCACCCCATCACATGCTCAACTCCCCAGCCAAGTGAAAATTAAATAAATAAAACCTCAAAGACCTCCAAGTGATGCTTACAGAGCAGTAATAAGAACATAAGAATTAGGAACAGGAGTAGGCCATCTAGCCCCTCGAGCCTGCTCCGCCATTCAATAAGATCATGGCTGGTTAGGAACTGTTGGCTTGCCAGTCCCCTCAGGTGAGGAATGATTTGAAGCACGGAGTGCAAGACATCAATTAAGTGGCAATTAGAAAAAAAAGTTTCTTATTCACCAGAGCTACAAGCGTACTGCTGTAAAAGGGGCACAATGCTAATAATGAAGGATAAAGGCAGCATTTGAACTCCTGACTATCCAACCAGTGGACTTGGTTTGATTGGGCCACTGCACTCATTGCACTCCAGGCCGTGTACAGCAGATGGCACCCTTTACTGTTAGAATTAGCTTGTGTATCTAAGCAACAAAGATAACAATGGCTGAAGTTAAGAAATGTTGCCACACATCTCAAAGCAGATGCATTGGAGAGGGGAACTGTTTAGAACATGGAGTATCCTTTTACAGACATTCAAAATACCATGCACCCATACTGTATATAATGCATCATTAACTCAGAGTATTCTCACCATGTCTTGAATACTGAACTGCACAGAAACCTGTACCTTTAACATAGAGAAACAGCCATCTGAGTCCCTCACATTTGGTGTTTGAGGTATTGGGGGCGCGGGGAAGAGATGATGAGAAGGGTTTAAAGTGGTTATCATGGAAAAAAAGAGGCTTGGAGTCATCCCTTCCATCCAAGATGGCCTTGGAATAGTGGACCTTTTTCCCCCAAGGAGAGTGAAGCATGGTTACTCTTATAGCCAGATTTAGCTTGACTGTCAATGGATAGGCCAGTTGTGCACCAGTATAATTTAGAGGATTACACCCCTAGGAACTGTGGCACATTAAATCCAGAGGTGCTCAATCAGTAAAGCACAAAATCCTTGCCGACAGGACTTGGAGTTAATATTCGACAAGTGCCTCTCCGCATTGACCATTCTTCACATGACATCAGCCGTGTTGTTCAATAGCTGCACAATCAGAAGTGTCCACATCAGACAAATCCTTGCAGTGAGATTTTCAATCACAAACTGATCACCAAACTGTTGCCTCACTCCTAAAACATACACATGGTTAAAAGCAACATGGTTCTCGTCCTGCAAAATTCAAACCAGAAAATCCAGTGTCATTAAATTATAACAGAACATAGAAATGGAGTCGCAGGAGGTGAAATCACCAATGTATTTTGTTGGACCGATTCCATCTTCTGCCTGTCCTCACCCACGTTTCACCTCGCCTCAAACTACAAGCTGGTGTGAGTCAACATACAGTTAGCTCATCAGAATTCTGAATGTGCTACTATTTAAAACTAATCTCTTCAGGTCAGACAAGGACAGTGCAGGTGCACGCAAGGGACAGAGGCAGGCTGGAGGGTGGAGTTAGAGAATGCTGGACTGGTGGGCAAGTGGATGAAAGGCCTTGGTGCAGCATTGAGACTCAGTCCTGCTCCTCCAATGTTTTGCACACGTCAATCCCCATGATTTGTCAGGGGAAGGTCGTGCCTGACTAACTTGATTGAATTTTGAGAGTAGGTAACCAGGAGGGTCAATAAGGGCATATGATGTAGTGTATATGGATTTTAGCAAAGCTTTTGATAAGACCCCACTTGGCAGACTGGTCACAAAAGTAATAGCCCATGGGATCCAGGGCAAAGTTGCAAGTTGGATCCAGAATTGGCTCAGAGGCAGGAAGCAAAGGGTAATGGTTGATGAGTGTTTTTGTGACTGGAAGGATGCTTCCAGTGGGTTCCACAGGGCTCAGTGCTAAGTCCTTTGCTTTTTGTGGTATATATCAATGACTTGGACTTAAATGTTGGGGGTATGATTAAGAAATTTGCAGGACACTAAAATAGGCTGTGTGGTTGATAATGAAGAAGAAATCTGCAGACTGCAAGAAGATATCAATGTACTGGTCAGGTGGGCAAGATAGTGGCAAATGGAATTCAATCCGGATAAGTGTGAGGTTATGCATTTGGGGAGGTCTAACAAGGCAAGGGATTCACATTAAATGATATGATACTGAAAAGTGTAGAGGAAGAGACCCCGGAAGTGCAGGTAGGCAGCAGGCCAGGTAGATAAGATGCTTAAGGCAGCATATGGAATACTTGCCTTTATTAGTCGAGGCATGGAATACAAGAGAAAGGAGGTTATGCTTGAACTATATAAAACACTGGCTAAGCCACAGCTGGAGTACTGTGTGCAGTTCTGGTCACCACATTACAAGAAAGATGTGACTGCACTGGAAAAGGTGCAGAGGAGATTTTCAAGAATGTTGCCTGGACTGGAAAATTTTGGCTATGAGGAAAGATTGGAGATGCTGGGTCTGTTCTTTGGAACAGAGGAGGCTGAGGGGAAACCTGATTGATGTGTATAAAATTATGAGGGGCATGGATAGAGTGGATAGGAAGGACCCGTTTCCCTTGGCAGAGGGGTCAACAACCAGGGGGCATAGATTTAAAGTAATTGTGTGGAGATGAGATACGAGGGGAAATTTCTTCACCCAGAGGATGGTGGGGGTCTGGAACTCACTGCCTGAAAGGGTGGGAGAGGCAGGAACCCTCACCATATTTTAAAAATACTTGGATGTGCACTTAAAGTGCCGTAACCTACAGAGCGACAGACCAAGAACTGGAAAGTGGGATTAGGTTGGATAGTTCTTGATCGGCCGGCACGGACATGATGGGCCGCAATGGCCTCTTTCAATGCTGTAAATTTCTATGATTTTGTGAATACTGGGACAATCACAGTTCCACAGCAGGTGGCTGCAGACCAGAGATTGCAACCTCATGTGAGAGAGTTAGTAGACCTATGCACAGTAACAAATCGCTTGCGTGTTCATGAATCCTCCAACACAAAAGCACGCCTTCCTCCCTCAGTTTCTCACTCGTGGTGCTATATTGACTGCTATCACAGAGAAAGCCATAGATCTATAGGTCACCTCTCAATCACCACCAATTGAAGCTGAAAAGTCCAAGTTCACCAGTCTTTTCTCTTGCCTCAGACTCCTGGCACCATACAATGGCTCTCCTCTCAACTGTCATGAATGTCTCCCTAACCAATACTGGACACAGTACTCAAGGAACAGAGTGCTATACAATTTCAGCGATGATCTCTTCTGTTTGCTTTGTTGATTGGTGCTTTGCAATGGTTAGACATATGTGGCATCCATTCTAAGACCACTAGGAACATAGGAACAGCAGTATGCCATTCAGCCCCTTGAGTCTGTTCCACCATTCAATGAGATCATAGCTAATCTACGATCTCACTCCATATACCTGCCTTTGGCCCATATCCCTTAATATCTTTGGTTAACAAAAAGCTATCAATCTCCAATTTTAAAATTAACAATCGAAGTGTTTCCTAATTTCACTCCTGAAAGGTCTGGCTGTACTTTTTAGACTATGCCCCCTAGTCCTAGAATCCCCAACCAACGGAAATAGTTTCTCTCTATCTACCCTATCTGTTCCCCTTAATATCTTGAAAACTTCAATCAGATCATCCCTTAACCTTCGTAATTCTAGGGAATACAACCCTAATTTGTGTAATCACTCCTCGTAACTCAACCCTTGAAGTCCGGGTATCATTCTGGTAAATTTACGTTGCATTCCCTCCAAGGCCAATATACCCTTCCTAAGGTGTGGTGCCCAGTACTGCTCACAGTGCTCCAGGTGTGGTCTAACCAGGGTTTTGTACAGCTACAGCATAACTTTTATCCCCTTATACTCTAGTCCTCTGGATATAAAGGCCAGCATTCCATTAGCCTTTCTGATTATTTTCTGTACCTGTTCATGACATTTTAATGATCTATCTACCTTAACTCCCCAAGTCTCTCTGGACAACCACTGTTTTTAGCTTTTCACCATTTATAAAGTATCCTGTTCTATCTGTTTTAGTTTCAAAGTGGATGGCCTCACACTCGCTTACGTTGAAATCCATTTGCTATAGTTTTGCCCATTCACTTAAATCAATATCCCTGTGTAAATGTTATGCTTTCATCTACACTGCCCACAATGCCACCTATCTTTGTGCCATCAGCAAATTTGGATACATGACATGATGTCATCTAAGTCGTTAATAGATATTGTGTTTAGTTGAGGCCCCAACACAGATCCCTGCGTGACACCACTAGTCACATCCTGCCAATTAGAGTACCTGCCCATTATCCCTACCTGGCTCCTGCCGCTCAGCCAACTTCCTAAACAGGTCAATAATTTGCCCTCAATTCCATCGGCTTCCACCTTAGTTATGTCCATTTTAAAACATTGAAAAATTAAATTTTATCACTAATTTTTATATAAAACCCCTGTCCATTAAGCCAAGTTTATTTTTAACACTATTAAAACATATTTTTTTTAAATTCAAAAAAATATTTTTTTCTAAAATATTTAATGAAACTCAATTTCAATAAATTTTAAATATGTGAAGTTTAAAAAAAAGTGTATTGTGTTATGCTTGTGTTTTTGGGGGTATTCTCATTGATAGTAATGGCAGCTCATACAAATGGAACTCACCATGACTATCAATGAGAATACTCCATGTTCATTGGTGATCCAGGCCCACGTGATCCCAGGTTGCGCTTATGTCCCTGGGATGTGAGAGCCCATACACTGGGCTGCTCATCTAGGCCTCGGACCAGAAGTATACGTTCCCCCAGGATCACCAGGTACTTCTGGGAAAAAAACATTCGCCATTGTGTGCAGCTCCTTTTGTACTTTTTGGGTGTGCTCTTCAGAATCAACTACCCCATGCCTACATTGGTATCATGTGCAAATTTGACCAAATACATTGAGTTTCTGAATCCAAGTCAGATGTTTGATAGAAGTCTAAGTGCACATCGTAGGGCTTTCTTTCCACTGTCCCCTTGGGATGCCACTTCATCAAAACACCAAGGAAGTTGGTCAGGTCTATGTTGAATGTTTACCAAGTTATTATTGCAGATAATCCTCAAATTGACTTCCAGTAATAAATTCTATTATTTTACTGAACTATTGTCTGCTTTGTCACCCTTTATGAAAATAGGCACAATGACGGTAGTTTGCTTCAAATATATTGGCTCATCTCCAGTGTTCACCAGCTCTCATAATGGAACATTGAAAAAAAACTCAACAAACATTTTTGCTATTACGGTTCAGAGGTCTGAGTTACAGTTCAGGCTTTTTCCCAACACTTCTGTGTTTACAGCAATTGGCAGACAAAGTCTCCGACAAACCTAAACCTGTGTCTTTGATACTGCATGCTGGATTAACAATGACCTTTTTACTATATCGATCACAGAAAATCATGCAAGACGCCAATCTCATTCTTTTTACCCTTTTTGAAAGGTGGCAAACACCAGAGCAAAGCACTCAGACTAAAACTAAATGGTCATATTTATTTACAAGTAGAATGCACAAAGCAGCAAGACAGGGCAGGATACTAAAAATACAATAACCAGACTTACACAATATAAAAGTTGTCTCAAAGCAAGAAAATAGACTGTCCAGGTCCTTGTAGTTCTTCTCAGCAACTTGGGCCAAGTCCCTGATGGAAGGACATGACCCTCCTAGGCCCCTCATGTGGTAGGGACAGGGCAAAGCAGGGAACTGCAAACTACAATTATATGGGTACTTTGATGTCAAACCAGGTTATATTGATGATCAAATGATGTCCTCTCAATCGGCAATTAAGACATTAACCATTTTAAACAGATAACGTGTTTGTTTGGCTTTAGTTGGAGTTAGCATATCAAATACCGAACGCGTTTCAAAAGATCAATATTTTGATTACCTTAAGTTTAAAGGTTACCAGGGCTGTAGCCCACAAATCCCATCTGCAGTCCTCTGTGTTGAACTTTAGTAAGAGAAGACATTCTAACTGGTTATTTTTTTTATATAAAACACTAAAATAAAAGTGAAATCACCCTACTTGTCACATTCTATACCCACCATTTGATAGTATACTTCAGGTTTGGCTGGCTCACGGTGCTGTCATCCAGGAATATTGTCGAGCAGGAGCTGTATTTCCTTCTCAACTGTCCTGGAGGATGCTGGGAAACAAGATGCAAATTAGACTGGGCTGGCCATGCAGCTCAAACTGTACTCATTTCACACCAACAGCAGTCCATTCATATTCTGGTCCTGATTCTACTCTCATAGGTTTTACATTTCATGTGGCTTCAGCAATCAGTTGGCAGAATACCCTCAAGAAAGTGGAACTCCACAGTCACCGGAAGAAACAAGGCAGGCTTGCTTGCAGTTTTTTTCAAATGCAAAAGGGACTTAATACAAGAAAACTTCCATCAGAGTTCTACACTATTCATTATGTTAACGAGTAATCATCATTCCTTGCCAAATCAAACCTCTTTAATCATTGGTTTCTGCAAACGATGCAATGGCATCAATCAATTGTCACTGGACTGTGACATCACAGACAAAATGGCACTGCTCTTTTTCCCATCCGAGCAGAAAAGGTTTTACAAGCACGCTTTCATTGAGTTCAGTTAACCATCAACTTGGCCCACTGTTTAAACACTCAAGTTCTCAGGATGTGATTTTTTTTTTCTTCTGCCATTTTTTCTCCGCAGCAACAAAACATCTATTTAATATGCGAACGTCTGATTGTTTCCAAACATCCTACTCCATTCCTGTTCTCCTCATGCTGTTCTGCTCAATAATCTCCTCACTACCACCCCGCTCCGAAGTCTTATCACTTCAACTCATTCTATTTCACGTTTTCATTCCAAGCTTTCTTCGCCGAGTCTGGTCCACTCGAAACTCAAAACACTCCATTTGAATCATCCATCCTGGCTCTAAATTCTTATTGCCTCAACCTGCTTCATTCTGTGTTTTCAATGCCTCATCTCCCTTTGCAACCATGGACTGCCCACTCGTCCTGAGCTCCTCCCATATATTGTGGCACCAACAGTGGCTTTCATAAATTGTGATTGTAGAGTGCTCTACCAGTCTGGCTGAAAGTGAAAGTGTGATGGGTTTAAAAAGTTGCATTAAAGAAAAACAAACCTAGGCTCAGAAGATGGCTGGAAGAAGAGATCAACCATGGTCTGGCAGTCTATGCAGGTCAAGTTCAAATGCAGCGAGAGGAGAGGAGAGAGGAAGAGAGCATGAATATGGAACAGAGCAGAGTGATAAGAGATGTCATGAGCAGATGATGGAAATATGCAGCTAGGGAGGCTGACAGTTAAACAGCAACACTAACGACAGTGCTGTCAAAAGGGTGTTGGAATTTCAGAGGGAGTCGGTAAAGAGATGTTATTAAAGCAAGAACTGCCCAGGGTAAAGAACAAGCACGGAGGTGATATGCAGGAAGGTCAGTGTGGGGGAACTACAAAGGCATGCTCTCTCTGGATACTGGGAGGTTCATGCTGAGGAAATTGAGAATACTCTTCCTGAACAAACAATCCATCATTCTTAAAATCACACATGCCTGTAAATTTGATTTCCCATAGGAAGCGAGTCCATATATCTTTCCGTTTGTGAAGAACATTGAAAATTACCCATGACAATGTCCCCATATTGGGATAGTGACAAACTCCCCAGCAAAGGAACATATTAAAAAAATGATATTGAACAGAACCACAGCTCCCGAGAGGGGAGGAGAGGAAATGGGTTAAAAGGAGGATGAGTACAAGTACTCTAAGCACTGCACACAAGGCGCAAATGACACCAAAGGATCAACATATAATCCGAGCAGTTGATGCATCCTCTCTGGATAAACATCCTTTCCTTCAACCACTGTCTGTCCCACCTGTGACAGAGACAGTAATCCCCGCATTGGACTGTTCAGTCACCTAAGAATTCACTTTTAGAGTGGAAGCAAGTCTTCCTCGATTCAGAGAGACTGCCTATGATGATGATGGATAATTTTAAATTCTTAGCCAGAAACACATACAAAAAAACCCAGCTGGAATTACAATCCCTATGATGACCCTGGTTTCTACAAAAACTGGAAATTTATCATTACATGAATAGTTAAATTGTATTCCTATTGGGGGTCAACTAAGACTGGCATTAGCACTGATGACAACATTATGTTAGTAAAACACTGGCAAGAAAAATCATGTTTGTACCTAATATAGCACATCATTGGGGTCAAGTTTCGGCCTGAGTTGCTCCTATTTTTTTGGAGCAACTGGTTTAGAATGGAGTATCTTAGAAATTGCAATTCTTGGCATTTAGTTTGCTCCAGTTCTGGTCAGTTAGAACAGTTTCATTTTGGAACAGATTTTTTTTTCCAAAAAGGGGGCGTGTCCGGCCACTTACACCTGTTTTGAATGTTTAGGCAGCGAAAACTTACTCCAAACTAACTTAGAATGGAGTAAGTGTAGATTTTTGTACGCTCAGAAAAACCTTGCCTACACTTAGAAATCAGGCGTAGGGAACGAGGGGGGAGGGGAGTTTACAAACATTAAACACATCACTTTTACAAATAAAGAACCATCAATAATAAATGATAAATAAATCAATAAATCAACCAATAAATCAATCCCAAAAAATTTTTAAAATTAAAAAATCAATAAATAAAAAATTAAGTTTCTACTCACCGACTGCAACACCAGGAGCCCTCCAACAGCATGCTGGGACGCCCCCCCGGCCCCAGTGTGTGTCTCTCTGTCTGTCAGTGTCAGTGTGTCTCTCTCTCTGTCTGTGTCAGTGTGTATGTGTTTCTGACAGCGAGGGGAGGGTGGGGTGAAGAGGAGGGGGGGGGGGGCGGGGAGAAAGAGAGGAGAGGGGAGGGAGGGAGGGGGGGAAGAGGAGAGGGGGGAGAGGAGAGGGGGGGAGGAGGGGAGGAGAGGGGGGGGGGGGGAAAGAGGAGAGGGAGAAGAGGAGAGGGAGTAGGCTGAACGGACCCAGCCGACGTGAAGAAGCCGGGCCGAAGACTTCGGGCGGGGCCCACCCCCAGCAAGATGCCGGGCGGGCCCCGCTGAAGGAAGAGGAAATGGACCAGACCTGAAGGGGTGGGGGGCCCGGGGGAGCCGGAGCAGAGCAAGAGCAGGGGGGGGGGGGGGGGGAAAGAGAGTGTGGAGTGGGAGCGGGGTGCACGGATGGAAGTGGAGCAGGAGCTGGGGGCGGGGCTGGAGGCGGAGAGGGAACTGGGGCTGGGGGGGGGGGGGTGAGCGGCAGGCAGCCGGGAGGGTGAGAGCGCCAGAGGGAGCGTGAGCTGAACGGGTGTGGGGGGGGGAGCCAGAGCCAGAGCAGGAGCTGGAGGAGGGAGGTCCAGTCCGATCTTCGCTGCCCCAGTGAGCCCATTCGGCCAGGACTAGGGGTGGCGTGCTTCGGGCCCCTCTCACACAGCCTCGGACGCACTGTAGCGCACATGTGCAGAGGTCCCGGCACTGTTTCCAGCGCAGGGACCTGGCTCCGCCCCCCACAGCTTGTGCTGCGCCGCGCCGAGGGCCTGGATCGACCCGAGGGAGTGGAGACCTGAGGGAGTGGCGGAGCAGGCTCGAGGAGCTAGATGGCCTACTCCTGTTCCTAATTCTTATGTTCTTATGTACCGAGGTAAGTTTTCGGCGCGGTTTTGAGCGCGGAAATCAGGCGGGGCTGCGTCGTTCTAGGTGCGGCCCGAAACTTGACCCATTACTAAAATATGGTTTCTTAAAAGTGTCTGCTGATCCCCTAGCTTTCTACTAAAAGCCTTGCAGCAGAGTATCTCTCCTTCCCTTTTTTAATGACAGAATGCACCATGCCACTGTGCATCATTGCATCCAGCAGCCGCTTTGAAGAGCTTGCCCTTAACAACAACAGTCATGTGGCACGGGCCCCTGGACCATCTCCTGTACCTGCGGGTTTTGTCACAGCAACACTTTCTGAAGTGACATTGCTGGATGAACACAGCTCCCAGTCTCCATTCCACACCAAGCCTATACTACAAGCCTTTCAAATGTGCACAGTAGTTACAGAGCAATATCATTGGAGTTCAGTCACATAGTAGAATTCTCAATGCTGCGCTGTTCTGACTGGCAGGAACCTAGGTAACGCTGAATTTTAAATAACAGGCAAGTGAAAAGAGAAATGATTAAATGGAAGAGAATTAGAACAGCAGCTGGGATTAAAAAGCATTGTACTTGTACAAAGGTGGTGACAATTCAAAATTAAATACAGCCACCATGCCTTTAAAAATAACCAAAAGAAACAGGCCTTACCGCACTGAACAAACAGTCCACATGATTAGTGCAACAAATGCTTTAAGGATAAAGGAAAAATAAAAGGAGAGAAGAAGAAAACGAATGTCATACCATGATCAAAATTAAAAATGCAGGATGCAATGAGAGAAATGGACTGCCCTCACACCCTTCTCCCCCACACACTGAATCACCCCAGTCCATACAGGAATGGGAAACAAGTCTAATGACAATATTCCTACAGACATTTTTGGCATGTATTGACATGCCTTTCTTTTGCAGAACCTCTAAACTATGCAAGTGTTCCCTTCCTCCTGTAATCCAAAGGCTTGCAAACCCAAGCTTGGTGTTACCTAACTACCTTATTAACTAACCTCCTCTGTTTTCTACTCTGACCCAGGTTTCTCAATTTTAAAAAAAGTAACGTTTTAGATACTATGCCCAGCCACTCAGTTTTAATGCAACAGATCTTTTTTTAAGATTGTGGCTCTTCTTACTTTAAGTCTTTTTAGTCTAATCTCTCTATCTGACAAGAAAAAAGATAATATCGGGTTTCACATAACTTGCTATTAAACTGAATTCTACACTCTCAGCCATGAAAGCCCATTTGGACTTCTCAAACATGTACTGTTTGAACTAGACCTCAGTGCTGCATTAGGAGGTCACTTGTTTAATAATGGTGATGTTTCATGATTTAATAAGCAGAGTTCTCTCATGTACACGCAATGACAGGAGCATTTTTACTCTCAGGACTCGGTACCGAAACATGACGGTTATAGTTGACAGCTACTTATTTGTTCATAACAGCCAAAAACTGATCTATATGAACAATTTGGAAGAAGGGACGGAGTGTAACGTAGCCAAGTTTGCTGACGATACAAAAATGGGAGGAAAAGCAATGTGCGAGGAGGACACAAAAAATCTGCAAAAGGACATAGACAGGCTAAGTGAGTGGGCAAAAATGTGGCAGGTGGAGTATAATGTCGGAAAGTATGAGGTCATGCACTTTGGCAGAAAAAAATCAAAGAGCAAGTTATTATTTAAATGGAGAAAGATTGCAAAGTGCCGTAGTACAGCGGGACCTGGGTGTACTTGTGCATGAAACACAAAAGGTTAGTATGCAGGTACAGCAAGTGATCAGGAAGGCAAATGGTATCTTGGTCTTTATTGCAAAGGGAATGGAGTATAAAAGCAGGGAAGTCTTGCTACAGCTATACAGGGTATTGGTGAGGTCACACCTGGAATACTGCATGCAGTTTTGGTTTCCATATTTACAAAAGGATATACTTGCTTTGGAGGCAATTCAGAGAAGGTTCACTAGGTTGATTCTGTGGATGAGGGAGTGACTATGAGGAAAGGTCGAGTAGGTTGGGCCTCTATTCATTGGAATTCAGAAGAATGAGAGCTGATCTTATCGAAACGTATAAGATTATGAGGGGGCTTGACAAGGTGGATGCAGAGAGGATGTTTCCACTGATGTGGAGACTAGAACTAGAGAGCACGATCTTAGAATAAAGGGCCATCCACTTAAAACAGAGATGAGGAGAAATTTCTTCTGAGGGTTGTAAATCTGTGGAATTCGCTGCCTCAGAGAGCTGTGGAAGCTGGGACATTGAATAAATTTAAGACAGAAATAGACAGTTTCTTAAACGATAAGGGGATAAGGTATTATGGGGAGCGGGCGGGGAAGTGGAGCTGAGTCCATGATCAGATCAGCCATGATTTTATTGAATGGCGGAGCAGGCTCGAGAGGCCGTATGGCCTACTCCTGTTCCTATTTCTTATGTTCTTATGGTCAATGATAATGCTGCAGTGATAGCCAGGAGGCCTGATTTATTTTTTTCCTGTGTGATTTCCCTTCCCCCATCGTCTCTTATGACCAAACCTGCATCGTGCATCTCTCCCCAATTCAGAGAATGGAAAGCACTTGGCATGCTCCTCAAGCCCCGAGCATTCCACTTCGACCAGCCGCTAAGTTGCCCAACAGCAGCTTGAGGGAACTCTTCCTCCAATTTTCTCCCTCTGCTGGAAGGGGTGCAGGGAAGTGAGAAGACCCTGCACTCAGCATCTAATTTGAGACTCACATGAGTCCTTCATCACAAAGCTCACAAAAAATTGTTATATGAGCAAATCCTAATGCCCACCTACACCCCCCCATCCCATCACCATGCCCAGATCTTCCTTCATTACATTGTGATTTCATTCCACATTCTTTTTGTGTTAAGCCCTCCATTTTCAGTTATTTCTTTCTTCACGAACATTGTTCCTCATTTGACTTTTGTCTTCCCGCCGCCCCCCCCCCCCCCACCCCTAACAGCTCATTTTATCACATAGTCAAATAATAGAAAGACTTGCATTTATATAGCGCCTTTCACGACCACTGGACATCCCAAAGCGCTTTACATCCAATGAAGTACTTTTTGAAGTGCAGTCACTGCTGTAATGTAGGAACCGCGGCAGCCAATTTGTACACAGCAAGCTCCCACAAACAGCAATGTGATAATGACCAGATAATCGTGTTTTTTTTATGTTGATTGAGGGATAAATATTGGACAGGATACTAGGGATAACTGCCCTGCTCTTCTTTGAAAATAGTGCCATGGGATGTTTAAGTCCATCTGAGAGGGCAGACGGGGCTTGATTTAACATCTCATCCGAAAGATGGCACCTCCGACAATGCAGCAGTCCCTCAGCACTGCTCTGGAGTGTCAGTCTTGAATGTTGTGCACAAGTCTCTTGTACCCACAACCTTCTGATGCAGAGGCGAGAGTGCTACCCACTGAGCCACGGCTGACACGTGCTCATGGCGCAAGCTTCTCAAACACCAAAGCCAGACCAAATTTTAACTTAAGGCCCATTATGAAACAACCTGCCAATTGGATTCCTTCACTCATCATGGCCTTTTATAAATATGGAAGCGATATTTTGACTCAAGTTAGTGCGACGAACAAAATAAATTGCAATACAAAATAATCATTTAGTTCTAAGGATTAGTTTACTTTGACGTCAAAATCGTCTAGGCGGTCATGTAGCTGTAGTAATACTGACTGCAACTTTAGTGCCTAGAACGGAAACTTTAAAGCAAAAAAACAACCCGATTAAAGGTTTTTAAGTATTCTTAACAAAGAAAAGCACCAAAACTCAGTCAAAACCACAAGCTATGCCCCGAACTATAGGTAGAACAGGATTACAGCAATAAAATGCCTACTTACATGATTTACATAGAGGCTTTTCCGTTTCTCTCTCACTGTAAAACATAGAATAAGTAAATATATTTTAAAAAAAACTCAGAAGGAACAGCAACATCAACTTACATTTAATGACGTAAAAATCCTACGGAACATCACACAGGAACATCAACACCAAGCCAAGGAAGAGGAGATTAGGTGGGCTTGGCCAAATAGCTGGGTTTTAAGGAGGGTCAGAGGATTGGAAAATATAGGGGCCAAGGGTGAAGGTGTTGCAGGGCTATACAGATAGAGAAAGGGGAAACCACGGAGCTGAATGGTGGTCTCTACCTTGGAAACAAAAAGAAAATCCATGAGCTCCTCGTACTTCTGGTTAGAGGCGAGGGGCCGGGGAAAGCGAGATTTAAGGAGACAATTGGTAGTAGGTTAAACTAGGTCAATGTTGTCTCTCATCATATTAGCATGTTGCTACCAATACAATATAGAGACAAAAAACACATTTATGCTACTTTATTTTAAGTTGTGTACACTTTTTAATTGATACTATTAGTTTGTTTCCTTTAAAACCTCCAGCCACTACCACCACCAGGAGCTACTGGTACATGGCACAGGATTCTCTCTCCAGACAGAGCCGTGGTTACTCAGGTGTATGAAAACTTCACATAGCCATCACGGAGCTTTATTTAAAACCTATTACAACAAAGCAGGTATAAAGGTTTGAAGCAGGATTTGCTGCTGCAGTGAAGCTTCACTTTCCATTCACTCTGCTTGTAACTGGAGGATATGACAAGCCTTGCCATGACTCTTCCTCAGCCAGTGATGATGCAGAAGTTTTCAGTATAGCAGAAATTTCTCACGATTGTGGAATTACCTTTGACAGTTACGTATCATTGTTAATTATGAATAATTAATATTCTTATTGCACAGCACTGATTCAAGTCACTGCCCAAGTATTTTTATAATTAAAAAAAAAATGAGTAATCAGTTTACACAGGTGAAAACAATTCATTCAATCCCACATATAGGTTTTCTGTCTGTGAATGAGTTCAGTTCAACATATTTTTTTTCACATAATGAAAAGAGCAACCAAGGGCTTGCCTGAAGCTGACAGCAGTTGGCCTTCAGAATGGTTCAAGATCATCCTCACAATTTGAAGACATTTCTTCCACTTCAGTGTTCACATGCACGACATAAATCTTATGCTGAGCCAGGAGGTGTCAGAGGTTTAGATGGGCTTTCACAGCAGCATTGATTTCAGCAAAGGAATTCTGCTGATGCAGCTGCTGCAATCAACGTCAACAGAATATCAACAATGTTACTGTCGGTCACTTCTTTCCCTCGTCGGCAGATTTTCATGCTGCACATAATGGCTCTCATTAACAATGGCAATGTATAAGAACATAAGAAATAGGAGTAGGAGTAGGCCATTTGGCCCCTTGAGCCTGCTCCACCATTCAATAAGATCATGGCTGATCCGATCATGGACTCAGCTCCACTTCCCTGCCCGCTCCCCATAACCTTTGTCTCCCTTATCGCTCAAATATCTGTCTATCTCCGCCTTAAATATATTCAATGACCCAGCCTCCACAGCTCTCTGGGGCAGAGAATTTCACAGATTTACAACCCTCAGAAGAAATTTCTCCTCGTCTCAGTTTTAAATGGGCGGCCTCCTTATTCTAAGACTACGTTCCCTAGTCTTTGTTTCCCCTATGGAGTGGAAATATCCTCTCTGCATCCATCTTGTCGAGGCCCTCATCTTATAAGTTTCAATAAGATCACTTCTCATTCTTCTGAACTCCAATGTGTATAGGCCCATATGTGAGGATGCATCAGAGACCACCACCAAGGAACAGGGGGAAAAGGGATTGCTACTTATTCATCACACACTTAACCGAGGTGAACCATACTGCCTGCCTCCCCGCCCAGTAGGGCACTTTCTTGTATTAGAGCAAATACTACGCACTGATTGATTTTGGCATCAGAAATTCATATACATTATACATAAACAGAGAATCAAAAAAAGACAAGAAAGATAGAAACAAAACTCGCACAACCAGAAAACAGACACAGACAGAACCAAGAGAGAACACCAGCAGCACAAGGACAACATACACAGAGCATAGCATGTCATTTGCCACAGGGGATCCAGTAAATTAAAATTGGAAATGTTCAAATACTTGAAACATCCTGATAATTATTTCATTCATCAAAGTAAATGATGCCGCAGCTTGTAATATAACATTTATGAAATAGTAACAACATTTTCAGAGCCTGGCTGCAGAAATCAGAAATGCACTCTCTAACTTGCCCAAGGATGTTGCTTTACTGCCGAAGGGAGTTTTCAATGGGGTGGAATTCTATTCAAAGGAAACTATGCTGTTTTAATGTTTTTACTCTCTTGGACTTTCAAATCTACACACGCAGCAAGCACACAAGTGAACATCAGCTTCACACTCTTCCAGGACTGCCACCAGTAGAAGCCAGATTATACACTTGTAATTGGGACATTTGGCTAAAACGTACTGCCTATCGCTTCGCTCTATCACCCTCCATCCGCCCCCACTCCCCCCGCCAGCCGCCCCATGGATACCCCAGTAGAATGGTCTGCTGTACCGTTGTGCTCGTCCCAAACGGAGATGTGAAGGAAACCATTCCCTGTGACTTGAACTGTGGTCCTCACCAATTCACTGCAGATTATTTGAACTCTGCAACAAGATTCTTGAACTATCGGGGAGTCAAGGGTTATGGGAAGCGGGCAGGAAAGTGGAGTTGAGGCCAAGATCAGACCAGCCATGATCTTATTGAATGGTGGAGCAGGCTCGAGGGGCAGTAGGGCCCACTCCTGCACCTATTTATGTTCTTATGTTAAACTCCTTTAAAAACAAATCTATGAATGCAGACTTTCTGCACTAACCATTAGTGAATGGATGAAAACATATCATAATGTTCCCTTTAAGAATGAGAGTTTGTTGAACACACCCAAGTTTAACACAGCCTCAAATGGCATTAAAATGTGACTATCCTGGAGGTCCTGCATTGTTCTAAAAGCTGCCAAATTGCATTTATTTCTCCTCCGTAGCTGTAGACTGAACTTTTTAAAACCATGTGCAATTGCGTTCTCACCACCTTCTCCCTCTACCAATTGGCCCCTAGATGGAGAAATTGTGCAGGAGTGGCGTTTTATCTCAAGGGAAGCAGGGAAAAAAGGCTGAGCCAACCATCCTGCCCTGTAAAGCATTCCTTCTGCTTGATGATGGAGCAACATGGATATCCATGAAGAAGCTTCTATCCCAGACATTCAGAACAACCTGGTCAAAGAAGAAAGCAAGACTCAAAGTGGAAACATATATATAGCCTACCCTATATGGCTAGTTAAGATTAGTAACTGAAGTTTAGCATTCACACAATTAGTTACCTATTGCCTCACCTTTTTAATGCTCAATAGGCAAGATGCTTTATAAGTCTCAAATCCAGTAACCTCGTGACCGATACCATGCCGATTTTCGGATTTTCCCAGATACGGACAAGAAAATCTATGGGCCGAAAATTCCGTCCTCACAAAAAACGGATTTCAGTACGCGATGCGCATGCGCCAAAAACCGGCTTTTCCAATCTGTCAAGATTTTTCCGAAGAGCCGGGTCGAGGGTCATTCAGCAAGGCTCGGACCGATCGCACGCCATTTAAAATATAGCAGCGAAGCCGATAACTAGTCCGGCCTGCCGGTTTTGGGACAATAATTCCGGATCTTACTTTACTGAATATCAAATCGAATTCTCTCAAAAATTTCCGGTTTTCAGACAATTCCGATGTTCAACAGCTGGATTTGAGACATTGTACTTGTAGAAAGCCTTTACTGATCATTTTTAGTACTTTGTACCTCTTTTAGGAGAATACATTTGTTATTCATACATCTTTTAAAGTCCTCGCAACCATATTTACAAATTAGTACCCATTAACTGGATCAACTGGGCTTGTATTCACTGGAGTTCAGAAGAATGAGAGGGGATCTCATAGAAACATTTAAAATTCTGACGGGTTTAGACAGGTTAGATGCAGGAAGAATGTTCCCAATGTTGGGGAAGTCCAGAACCAGGGGTCACAGTCTAAGGATAAGGGGTAAACCATTTAGGACCAAGATGAGGTGAAACTTCTTCACCAAGAGAGTGGTGAACCTGTAGAATTCTCTACCACAGAAAGTTGTTGAGGCCAATTCACTAAATATATTCAAAAAGGAGTTAGATGTAGTCCTTACTACTAGGGGGAATCAAGGGGTATGGCGAGAAAGCAGGAATGGGGTACTGAAGTTGCATGTTCAGCCATGAACTCATTGAATGGCGGTGCAGGCTCGAAGGGCCGAATGGCCTACTCCTGCATCTATTTTCTATGTTTCTATAATGAACTTTCTATCCCAGCACTCAATTTCCAATAGAGACCTTCAAAAAGGGAGGGAACCACCAGTAATGGCCTCTCCATCTGCATATCTTTAAGTTGGTCAAGACTAGTGGGAGGCCAGAGGATTGGGAAACTTTTAAAAGCCAGCAAAGAACGACTAAAAACATTATAGAGAGGGAAGATAGATTATGAAAGTAAACTAGCACGAAATATGAAAACAGATAGTAAGAGTTTCTACAGGTACATAAAAAGGAAACGAGTGACTAAAGTAAATGTTGGTCCCCTAGACAATGAGACTGGGGAATTAATAATGGAGAACAGAGAAATGGCAGAGACTTTGAACAAATATTTTGTATCGGTCTTCACGGTAGAAGACACTAAAAACATCCCAATAGTGGATAATCAAGGGGCTATAGGAAGGGAGGAACTTAATACAAATCACTATCACTAATGAAGTATCATTGGTAAAATAATGGGACTAAAGGTGGACAAGTCCCCTGGACCTTATGGCTTACATCCTAGGGTCATAAAAGAAGTGGCTGCAGAGATAGTGCATACATTGGTTATAATCTACCAAAATTCTCTGGATTCTGGAGCAGTCCCAGCGAATTGGAAAACCGCAAATGTAATGCCCCTATTTAAAAAAGGAGGCAGACAAAAAGCAGGAAACTGTAGACCAGTTAGCCTAACATCTGTCGTTGGGAAAATGCTGGAGTCCATTATTAAGGAAGCAGTAGCGGGACATTTGGAATAGCATAATTCAATCAAGCAGAGTCAGCATGGTTTTATGAAAGGGAAATCATGTTTGACAAATTTGCTGGAGGATGTCACAAGCAGGGTGGATAAGGGGGAACCAATGGATGTGGTGTTTTTGGATTTCCAAAAGGCATTCGATAAGGTGCCACATAAAAGGTTATTTCACAAGATAAAAGTTCAGAGGATTGGGGGTAATATATTAGCATGGATAGAGGATTGGCTAACTGACAGAAAACAGAGTTGGGATAAATTTTCCAGTTGGCAAACAATAACTAGTGGGGTGCCGCAGGGATTGGAGTGGAGTCCTCAACTATTTACAATTTACATTAATGACTTGGATGAAGGGACCGAGTGTAATGTAGCCAAGTTTGCTGCTGATACAAAGATGGGTGAGAAAGCAAATTGTGAGGAGGACACAAAAAATCTGCAAAGGGATATAGACAGGCTAAGTGAGTGTGCAAAAATTTGGAGATGGAGTATAATGTGGGAAAATGTGAGGTTATCCACTTGGCATAAATAATAGAAAAGCAAATTATAATTTAAATGGAGAAAAAGTGCAAAGTGATGCAGTACAGAGTAACCTGGGGGTCCTTGTGTATGAAACACAAGCAGTAACCTAAATACCTGTAAGTGCTGCCACAAAAAAAACATTGTTTCTGCTTCTCTCCTGTAATCTGTCTTAAAAGGGGAATCATGTTTTGTGTATGTTGTGGTCAAAGCCTCCTTGTAAACGCACCCCTGAAGTCAAAGGAACCACCCCGGAGACGCATTCATGAAAAGTAATTGAAAAAATCTTCAAGCCACCTGTGTTGGTTTACAGCACTGCCACTGCTGATAGCTGCCACAGAAGTGAGCTCTGTAAAACAAAAAAAAGGGAGACATCACTGCTGACTCCAATGCGGTTGTGATCCACCTAAATGGCTGGCTTTTGTTGGTGATTCAGGTGGGTAAATATAAATGCTGCTGTTGCCGACCAGGGGCTTTTCTGACTAGAGGCAGGCTCACCCCATTCATGCAGGCCAAAAATGTGTTTTTGTGCTCAAAATCTTCCCAAGCCGCAGACCAGACCCGCCACGAGAAACAAAGTTACAAACTATGACTGTTAAACAACTGCACATGCAAGCTTGTGTACATCTGTTGTTAGTCTGTTGCCTTGGTGATGTAGAATCCATCATCATCATCACGGGCCACCCCTCGAAATCGAGGAAGGCTTGCTTCCACTCTAAAAGTGAGTTCTCAGGTGACTGAACAGTCAAATACAGGAATGACAGTCTCTGTCACAGGTGGGACAGACAGTGGTTGAGGGACAGGGTGGGTGGGGAGTCTGGTTTGTCGCACGCTCCTTCCGCTGCCTGCGCTTGTTTTCTGCATGCTCTCGGCGACGAGATTCAAGGTGTTCAGCGCCCTCCCGGATGCACTTCCTCCACTTAGGGTGGTCTTTGGCCAGGGACTCTCAGGTATCGGTAGGAATGTTGCACTTTATCAAGGAGGCATTGATGGTGTCCTTGAAACGTTTCCTCTGCCCACTTGGGGCTCGCTTGCCGTGTAGGAGTTCCGAGTAGAGCGCTTGCTTTGGTTGTCTTGTGTCGGGCATGCGGACGATGTGGCCCGACCAACGGAGCTGGTCGAGTGTGGTCAGTGCTTCAATGCTGGGGATGTTGGCCTGATCGAGAACACTGACTTTGGCGCGTCTATCCTCCCAGGGGATTTGCAGGATCTTGTGGAGACAGCTTTGATAGTTATTTCTCCAGCGATTTGAGGTGTCTACTGTATATGGTCCACGTCTCTGAGCCATATAGGAGGGCAGTTATCACTACAGCCCTGTAGACCATAAGCTTGGTGCCAGATTTGAGGTCCTGGTCTTCGAACACTCTCTTCCTCAGGTGAACGAAGGCTGCACTGGTGCACTGGAGGCGGTGTTGGACCTCATCATGTCTGCCCTTGCTGATGGTAGGCTCCCGAGGAATGGAAAGTGGTCCACGTTGTCCAAGGCCGCGCCGTTGATTTTGATGACCGGGGGACAATGCTGTGTGGCGGGGTAAGACCTTTGTCTTACAGATGTTTAGTGTATGGCCCATGCTTTCGTACAACTCGGTGAAGATGTTGGTGATGGCTTGGGACTTCAGCCTCTGAATGTGCGCAGACGCAAGCGTCGTCCGCGTACTGTAGTTTGATGACAGAGGATGGGACGGTCTTGGATCTAGCCTGGAGGCGCCGAAGGTTGAACAGGTTCCCAATGGTTCTATAGTTTAGTTCCACTCCAGCAGGGAGCTTGTTGAGCGTGAGATGGAGCACTGCAGCGAGGAAGATCGAGAAGAGGGTTGGCGCGATGGCGCAGCTCTGCTTGACCCCGGTCAGGACGTGGATTGGGTCTATGGTGGATCCGTTGGTCAGGATCACGGCCTGCATGTCAGCGTGGAGCAGGCAGAGGATGGCGACAAACTTTTGGGGTCAGCTGAAACAGAGGAGGACGCTCCATCGTCCTTCGCAGTTAACAGTGTCAAAGGCCTTTGTGAGGTCAAAGGCGGCCCTGTACAAGGGTCGGTGCTGTTCCCTGCAATTCTCTTCTAGTTGTCGCGCCGTGAAGATCATGTCCACTATCCACTATGTATATGAATATTAACGTGAACTGTTAATGGAATACTTTCTACCCCCTGAAAAAACACAGCATTAAACCCCTTTCAATTGCAAAACATATTAGCTTTAGACACTTCGCCTATACTGTAATGAAGTAAATTATCACACAAGACCAGATACACTTTTTAATCATGCTGCAGTTTTAATGCTCTAATTTCATCTAATTCCTTGAAAAACCATTTCTGCTGAACCAGGTAATAAAATTCAATGTGTATTTACTCCAAGGACTGTGTCCACTGAGCTTAATTCATGAAGCATATAGGTCGACCACATTTACATTTGAACTTATAATTAACCCCAATGCTTTCACTGTCTGCAGAGAGAAAAGACGGTGCATTTTGATAAGTGGGACATTTATTAAGAAAGTAGTGTTGGTACGAGGTTTACTCTGCATATTGGCATCAATATGTTATAAGAAGCAAATCACAGCTAACCAATATGTTTTAATGTTCAAAATGCTTCTTGTGGCAATTTTAATTATCAAGCCAAAGCATTACTGTCACGGACAATAGCAGAACTAATCACACAACTTCATTTTAATGTCAAAAAACTCAATGTTCTCCAGTGAAGCACAGCATAACAGAATCATCGCAGAAAGTGGCAGCCAAACAGTTCTTTTACTGTACTTCTCATAATAACATACTCAGTGTTCACCGGTGTTTCATTGGGACAGCACTGCATGATGCGGTACTGAGCCAAATAGACTTGGAGAGATTAGTGCCTGACGTGTCTTCCTTTTTCCTCAACCGAGGATTCCCCTCCACCTTGGTTAACATGGCCCTCGACCATGTCCATTCTATTTCCCGCACCTCTGCTCTCACCCCTTCCCTCCCAGAACCACGATAGGGTTCCTTCCTTGTCCTCACCTTTCACCCCACCAGCCTCCACGTTCAACGGATCATCCTCCACCATTTCCATCACCTCCAGCGTGATCCCACCACCAATCACATCTTCCCCTCCCCTCCCCTCTCAGCATTCCGAAGGGACCGCTCCCTCAGTGACACCTTGGTCCATTCGGCAGTCACCCCCAGCAAACCCTCCCCTTCCCACAGCACCTTCCCGGGCAAGCGCAGGAGATGCAACACCTGTCCTTTTACCTCCTCCCTTCCCACTGTCCAGGGCCCCAAATACTCCTTCCAGGTGAAACAGCGATTTACTTGTACTTCTTTCAATTTAGTAAACTATATTCACTACTCCTGCTGTGGTCTCCTCTACATTGGGGAGACCAAATGCAGATTGGGTGACCGCTTTGCAGAACACGTTAGTCCAGTCCGTAAGCGTGACCCTGAGCTTCGGGTGGCCTGTCACTTTAATTCCTCGCTCCACTCCCACTCTGACCTCGGCCTCCTACACTGTTCCAACGAAGCTCAACACAAGCTCGAGGAAATCTCTTGTTTAGCCACTTTACAGCCTCTGGACTCGGAGTTCAACAACGTCAGACCATAACCTCTGCCCATATTTTGTTCCCCTTTCATTTTTACAAACCCCTGCCCACCCACCCCGGCCACTTTTTTTTCTCTTTCCCATGGCAGCTGATGATCATTCCTCCATTCACACCCCATCTAGACTAATCTTTTGTTTCCTAACTTGTGCCATTACCATCTCATTTACGCCCAGCATCCCTTTTGTCTCTTAAATCTCTCCTGCCTTCCACCCTATCACAGACCTTCCTTTTGTTCTTTCCTCCCCTCCCCCTTTCCCTGCCCCTGCACTTCCTTAACAATCTGTTACATCTCAAACCTTTCCAGTTCTGATGAAGGGTGAAACGTTAACTCTCTTTCTCTCCACTGATGCTGCCAAACTTGCTGGGATTTCCAGCATTTTCTGTCTTTATTTCAGATTCCAGCATCTTTAGTATTTTGCTGCCAGGTTCATCTTGAGTTTCAGGCTAATTTGGCCAACCTCAAGTCATGAGATTACTCGAACTCCACATCCTTAGGCAGCTTGTCAATAATAAATAGACTTTAAAGGAGCCTATTAAATCTGAATCTTCAATAATTTCCGATCATTTTAAGAGTCTTCAGTTAGATATTTTTTGGCAAATGCAATAGGATTTGAACCTGAGCCTTCTACCACAAAAAAAAGTAAACCTTAGGGGCTAGAAATGAATGTGCTTATCGCCGCCCGTTAGGGGCACTAACGGGCCAGTAAGCGCTAACCGCCCGAGCGCTGCGCTGTCAGTGCCTCCCGCAAACTTCAGTGGAGGTTTTGCGGCAGCGCTAACAGTTAGCGCTGCGCACTCGAACGCCACCCACTTGGTGATGTCTGAGTGTCATCATCATCATAGGCAGTCTCTCAGAATCGAGGCAGACTTGCTTCCACTCTAAAAGTGAGTTCTCAGGTGACTGAACAGTCCAATACGGGAATTACAGTCTCTGTTGCAGGTGGGACAGACAGTGGTTGAAGGAAAGGGTGGGCGGGGAGGCTGGTATGCTGCAGGCTCCTTCCGCTGTCTGCACTTGTTTTCTGCATGCTCACGGCGACGGGACTCGAGGTGCCCAGCGCCCTCCCGATGCACTTTTTCCCCCACTTAGGGCGGTCTTGGGCCAGGGATTTCCAGGTGTCGGTGGGGATGTTGCACTTTATCAAGGAGGCTTTCAGGATGCAACGCCTATCGTAGCGCCACGATCGCGAACTTGACTGCTTTCGCCTGCCGCTACTTCCGACAGGGAAAGCAAACGTCACAGAGAAGCTGCCAGGGCAATACGTCCTATATTGTTTTTCCATTAATGCATCTCTCCTAGATGCTGGACACTGTTGTGTAGCTGCCTTAGCTTTTCGGGTGGTCCAGCTGACCTCCCCTTCAGGTGCTAGGATGCCGGTTTCCTAGTGCCAGAACTTCAGCAGCGGTCCCACGATAGCACCCCAAGTGTCAGGGTTAGCACCCCAAGAGGGGTGTGGAACACTTCCCTTACTACTCCCCTCCCCTCTTGGGGCACTAAAAGTGAATATCCCGGCTGCAGATGGAAAACATCACCCGGTGCTAAAGTTAGCGACCAGACACTGCCTCAAACCAGGCTATACTGAATTTTTAGCCCTAGATGTTTTCTTTTATTCAGAAGATTATTAGTCAAAGGAACATTTTTAGGTTTCTGTCTGCTCAGCTCTTTTATGACATTAATAGTATAATCTATTTAATTGCACATTCAGAAAGTTTATACAACTTTTAAGTATTTGGTTACAGTTAAAAGTTTTTCTGGACTAATTTCTACCAAAGTCTGATTCGTCAAATAAATAATGCAATTAAGAATGAATCGCAATTAAAGTGCATAGTTTTCCAGTCCAGTTTCCCAGTCTCTGCTTTGCAAATTCTGGATCCAACTATTTATTCATCTGCTGTTGCTTAGTCTGTACAAACACTGTACTCTAAGCTCTTTAAGCTGTCCTATTACTAAAATTATAAAACAGCATTTTTCTAAATGAATTAGTTTAGAATGGTGCACTTTGTATTTCCACCTGTTAACTCTTACTCTACTGAATAAACACCAAAGTTTCAAATATTTTAAGGCTGTGTATTCTGCATCGCTCTACAGAAAATTGTGCAAATCGGTTCTACACGTGACAGAACCATTATAAACGAATTCAAAGCGGTTTCTCCCACACAATGGAATTCAGTTTAACCCTTTTATCATCAAGTTACATAGAAGCTCACTGAATAATTAGGTACAAATTTTTGAAAGAGCCAGGAACACTGCGTATGGAAATGGTCACTGGCGACGTGTTTAAAAACTACAATATATATGTTAAAAATATTCCCAAATTTTCCCCATCTTGGTCGCCATGGTGCAATACCCGTAGAATTTATAAATCATAAACTTGGGAAATGCGTTTACAACTGCTTTGACCTTGAATCAGTTGAAAGTAGGGCTGGGCTAATGGGCTAACAATGGGGCTGTAAAGAATTAAAGGGGAAGGTCACTAAGAGTAAGTACTGTCTCAAATGTATCCCAGCTTCACAGCTATTTCTTTCAATTTGGTGTTTGTTTTACATATTTTCCCAATCTATACCTTTCATAGAATTACACAAGTGTCGACAGCTCAGAAACTGGCCATTCGGCCCAATCGGTGGTCTATGCTGGCATTTATGCTCCACAGGAGCCTCCTCCCACCCCTCTTCATCTAATCCTATCAAAATGACTTTCTATTCCTTTCTAGTCTATCTAGCTTCATCTTAAATGCATCTATGCTATTCACCTCAATTTCTCTTTGTGGTAGCGTATTCTTACCACTCTTTGGGTAAAAAGATTTATCCCAAGTTCCCTATTGGATTTATTAGTGACTATCTTATATTTATGGCCTCTAGTTTTGGACTCCCCTACAAGTGGAAATATTTTTTCTAGGTCTACTCTGTCAAGCCCCTTCATAATCGTAGAGACTTCTATCAGATCACCCCTCAACCTTCTCTTTTTCAGAGAAAAAAAGCCCTAACCTGTTCAGCTTTTCTTGATAAGTGTATCTTCTCCGTACTGGTATCATCCTTGTGAATCTTTTTTGCACCTACTTCAGTGCCTCTATATCCTTTATCTAATATGGAGAGCAGAACTATGCACAGAACTCCAAGTGTGTTCTAAGCAAGGTTCAAAACATAACTTTTCTGCTTTTCAATTCTACCCCTATGGAAATGAACACCAGTGCTTGGATTGCTTTTTTTTTTAAATGGCCTTATTAACCTTTGTTGCTACTTTTGGTGATTTATGTATCTGTACCCAGAGATCCCCTTGCTCCTCTACCCCATTTAGACTCTTACTATCCAAGCAGTATGTGGCTTCCGTATTCCTCCTACCAAAATGCACTACCACACACTTATCTATATTGAAATTCATTTGCCAATTACACGCCCATTCTGCAAATTGATTAATGTCTTTTTGCATTTTGTCGCCTTATACCTCAGTACTAACTATACCCCAAATTTGGTGTTGTCTGCAAATGTTTAAATTGTACTTCTGATTCCCTCTATAGATTCACTGTAATGTCCATTTGATCTGCCACGTTATGAAGTTTGCACAATGGGGTTGATAACACATTGAAATATTTGTTTCCTAGTTTTGATCTCGGTGTAGTTGTTTGTCTTTGGACTGATTGTTGGCCATCTTGATTGAGTTTTCTTCTCCTCACATTTTAGCAAAAGTTTGCCAGATGGGCGAGGGTGAATAGGAGATTAGAAGTGATCTGAAAACACCGTGAGCACACAGAATTCCAATGCTAGGACCAGAACACATTTCCAAGCAGATTTCCTTGGCTTAAGTTGTCTGAGCACATCTGCTCTGTCCGGCTAACAAAATGGAAGATACTCGATCTCCACGGGAGAAATGGTATAAATGGAAATATTAAAAGGGAGAATGGGGAGAAGTGAAGCAGCTCGAGTACATATTTACCATCAAAAGTTTGAGTTACTGCATTCTATAAAACTTTCCCCATAATGCTAACGGTTATCAAGATGTATAATTAGGGCTTGCAAGCCTAGGCTCCTAACCTCACTGGCTGTTGGCCTGTTGCATGTGATTTTTTTTCTTTTAAAATCAACAGATCAGCTACCTCCCTCCTGAGCGAGGTGCAACATTCCAGAGTACAAAGGGACATCCAGGGGTAATGTTAGCAATTCGTAGCCTGTCAGTTCAGGGCATCCCGATGTAATGGATGAACAGAAACCAAAAAAAGCTCACATTGATAAAACCATTTGCATTCGTAACCAGCCTTAAGGAATTGAGCGTGTCTGATATCATGATTCTACCTACTAATCAAAACATCGATAAATTAATTAATTCCTAACAACAACAGAAACGTGGATCTGAGGACATGGGAAGGCTTTTAAAACTGGGAAATCAAAATTGAAAAAATTTTACTCAACATTTCAAGAAACAGACCTGGATGACCCTCCCCACGAGTGGGTAATGTGCTTAATCTTGAATTGGCCCGCTCTCCGTGCAAATTTCAATCCCAACCCTTACCCAGAATCTTGGGATTTGCAAGATTGAATGCTGAAATCCTAAGATTGCTGTAGGCACCTTTTCTCTGACAGCTCTGGGAAAAATTTGTATCTATTGTGACCATTGTTAGAGAAGCTATACTGAAATGTTACATTTTATGGGGAAATGTTACAGCAACCTCAGGCAAGGAGCAGATGCACAGTTAAATGGGAATATCCAAACATTGCTGTCCGAGATGCATCGCTCCGCGTTAGCTTCGCGAAAATGGCATCTCTCCCTTAGCCTCCCCTTCTTTCCTCAGGAATTTTCCCATTAAATGCGCCACAGGGTGATAGCCAATTTAGGGTCCAGGGCACTGCGCACAGTGATGACGTTGACATCACCGGCTCAGCGGAACGGGGTGCTACGGGTTACCGCCGCCACTAAACTTCCATGGAATTTAGCAGGAGTCATTAGCAGTGCCACGGTCGGACGAAAAATCATTTGCGCTCCGTTACCCGCCCCTTGCGGATGCTAACGGAACACACAAATGATCCGAATTTCTAGGCCTCTGCATCTAGAACTCTCATTCCCGGCACAGAAAGAACTCCACCAAAATTCTCTGAATTCTGGCGAGGTCCCAGCGGATTGGAAAACCGCAAATGTAACGCCCATATTCAAGAAAGGAGGCAGACAAAAAGCAGAAAACTACAAACCAGTTAGCCTAACATCTGTTGTTGGTAAAATGCTGGAGTCCATTATTAAGGAAGCAGTAATGGGACATTTAGAAAATCATAATACAATCAAGCAGAGACAGCATGGTTTTATGAAAGGGAAATCATGTTTGACAAAGTTGCTGGAGTTCTTTGAGGATGCAACGAGCAGGATGGATAAAGGGGAACCAGTAAATGTAATGTGTTTGGATTTCCAGAAGGCATTCAATAAGGTGCCACATAAAAAGGTTACTGCACAAGATAAGAGTTCATGGGGTGGGGGTAATATATTAGCATGGATTGAGGATTGGCTAACTAACAGAAAACAGAGAGTCGGGATAAATGGGTCATTTTCAGGTTGGCAAACTGTAACTAGCGGGGTGCCACAGGGATCAGTGCTGGGGACTCAACTATTTACAATCTATATTAATGATTTGGATGAAGGGACAGTGTAATGTAGCCAAATTTGCTGATGATACAAAGATAGGTGGGGGAAAGCAAGTTGTGAAGATACAAAGAATCTGCAAAGGGATATAGATAGGTTAAGTGAGTGGGCAAAAATTTGGTAGATGGAGCATAATGTGGGAAAATGTGAGTTTATCCACTTTGGTTGGAAGAATGAAAAAGCAAACTATTTAAATGGAGAGAGACTACAAAATGCTGCGGTACAGAGGGTTTTGGGGTCTTTGTACATGAAACACAAAAAGTTAGTATGCAGGTACAGCAAGTAATTAGGAAGGCAAATGGAATGTTGGCCTTTATGGCAAGGGGGATGGAATATAAAAGCAGAGAAGTCCTGCTCCAACTGTAAAGGGTGTTGGTAAGACCACACCTAGAGTACTGCGTACAGTTTTGGTCTCCTTATTTAAGAAGGGATATACTTGCATTGGAGGCAGTTCAGAGAAGGTTCACTAGGTTGATTCCTGAGATGAAGGGGTTGCCTTATGAAAAAAAGTTGAGCAGGTTGGGCCTATACTCATTGGAGTTTAGAAGAATGAGAGGTGATCTTATTGAAACATACAAGATTCTGAGGGGGCTTGACAGAGTAGATGCAGTGAGGATGTTTCCCCTCATGGGGGAATCGAGAACTAGGGAATATAGTTTCAAAGGGGCTGCACATTTCAAACGAAGATGAGGAGGAATTTCTTCTCTGAGGATCGTGAATCTTTGTAATTCTCTACCCCAGAGAGCTGAAGAGGCTGGGTCATCAAATATATTTAAGGTGGAGATAGACAGATTTTTGAACGCTAGGAGAGTCAAGGGTTATAGGGAGTGGGCAGGAAAGTGGAGTTGAGGCCAAGATCAGATAAGCCATGATCTTATTGAATGGCGGAGCAGGCTCGGGGGGCCAAATGGTCCATCCTGCTCCTATTTTTTATGTTCTTGTGCAACTCTATCTGTCATCCTCTAACTGGCTGAGGGTGGAGTGAAAACAAGGCAAATAAATTTATCCTATTAGGCAGAGTAACACCAGCTGTATGATTATTTGAAAAGAAAAAGAGCTGTATAAATCCTTGAAACTTTACGCTCTTTAAGGCTGAATGGCCTTCATTCTAGTGATCATAAATAGAGCACTGGTAAAGACTTGTTAGTGAAAGCAAAGTTCTTTGTTTGTCTTTAAGCTTTGCTCAGCTCTTTTGAGACTTGCAGTAACAATTTGGCATAATACAGTAAAACACCTTTCTTTGTAAGCATAGTTAAACAAAGACACAACATTCTTAACCCAATTGAGACCTGGGGGATCATTGGGCATGCCTCAAAAATTCATACTGCATTTGGTAGGTGTCTAATCAACTTCAAGTTGCCTATTATGCAATGGAGGTCACCTGATGTTGCACTAGGTCACCTATTCGTGTGAATTATTCAAACATATTACTCAAAAGTGGCCTTGCTAATTACACAGCTATGTCATTATGAAGTAGCATTGCTGATTGATGAGGAACAGAATCACTATTGGGAATCTTCAAGCCTGAAATTTGCTGAGGACACAATTCAACAACCACCTAGCTGGTCAACAGTAAAAGACCTTTCATCTGTATAGCACCTTATCACATCCTCAGACACTCCAAAAAGTGTGCAAGCAATGGACTGATTGTTAAGTGCAGTCACTCTTGTTACAGAAGAAAATGCAGAAGCTAATTTGTACACAATAACAAATGAATGAATGACCGTAGAATTTGTTTCTGGGGTGTTGGGTGAGGGAGGAGTAACGTCCAGCACACCAGGAAAAACTCCCCGCTCTTCTTCAAATAGTGCCATGGGATAGAAACATAGAAAATAGGTGCAGGAGTAGGTCATTCGGCCCTTCGAGCCTGCACCGTCATTCAAGAAGATCATGGCTGATCGTTCACCTCAGTACCCCTTTCCTGCTTTCTCTCCATACCCCTTGATCCCTTTAGCCATAAGGGCCATATCTAACTCCCTCTTGAATATATCCAATGAACTGGCATCAACGACTCTCTGTGGTAGGGATCTTTTACACTCACCCGCGTGGGCAGACAAATAAACTAGGGCCTCAGTTTAATGTTTCATCCAAAAGAAAGCACTTCGTACAATGCAACATTTTCTGAGCACTGCTTTGAAGTGCTAATCAAGTCTACCGTGTGACCATTAGTAGAAGAGCCTCACACCACAGGTTCATGCATCATTTGTGCTGTGTACAGTGTGCTCAAGCCCAATCTGGAGCTACCTCTGTGCAGTTCCAGTCAGATGGGAGTATTTTATTGCAGTCGAGAGGAGAGAAGCAAGGAATCCAAATGAATCTATGTATCAGGAATGAAAATTATGAGTAAAGCTTAAAGGATACTGGAGCTGTTTACTTTGGAATAGTGACAGCTTCAGAGTAACCTGATGAAATTTTGAAGATTAAAAAAATAAATTGTTCATTATGGTGTTATGCAAGTGTAAGTGTCATTCTTTATTATTCCAAGTGAAAATTCAGTCAAACAATCTTCCATTAAAAGTAGCACATCCCGAATGGAGCAAATACTACTTTGAGTTATAGACTACTCACCGTCTGTCTGAGACTTGCTCAAGAACATGGTACTAGCACGAGGGTGGTCCGAAGGGTTAAATTCCATGTTTAAATCTAAGGAGAAAAATGGAAAAAAAAAAATTAGCAGGATCCAGGACAAAGCAGTTCACTTGATCAGCACTCCATCTGCTAGCTCATACATCCAAGCGCTCTACCATGCACACCATGGCTATACTATCTACAGGATTGCTCTGCAGTAAGTTGCCGAAGCTCCTTCAGCAACAACTCCTAAACCCGTGACCTCTGCCACCTAGAAGGACAAGGCAATAGGTGCATCACCTCCCAGTGCCCTTCCAAATCACACACCATACTGGCTTGGGCATATATCGCTATTTCTGCACAGTTGTTGGATCAAAATTCTGGAATATTCTACCTGACCCACGTCCCTTACTTGCCAGGTTCATCGCCTGCTTCCGGGCTCCAGTTCATCCTTCCCGCCCTCATAAAAAGGTCCAGGTCGTTGAATTTTACAATACAGGGGGAGGCTATTCGGCCCATTCTGCCTGTGTCAGCTCTTAAGATTTCTCCAACTAGTCCCACTCCCCATAAGCCCTGCAAATTTTTTATTTTCAAATACAGACCCTATTCCCTTTAGAATGTTACTATTGAATCTGCTTCCACTGCCCACTCCGACAGAGTTCCGGATTCATCACAACTCGCTGCATAAAAATATTTATCAAATACTGCAGCATGGGGGGAAAACAATCGTGGGAAAGATATTTGCTGTGCGCCAAGTGTAATAAAATAGTAAACCCATTTTTTATAAACGTAGTGCACAGAAGAAATCACCCCTGAATGGGAAATAAATAGCGTCCCACCTTCCTTAAAGCTGCAGTGACTAAAATCTGCAGTAAACTGGCAGTTCTCGACTACTGAAAACATAAACTGGCCTATTGAAGTTCAAGTCACCAACTAGGCGTCGGATCACTCTCCACTTCAACCTTCATATGGACAAAATCAGTTCAAATACAGTGTGACCGTGGAAAGATGGTAACCTCGGAACAAGTTTCTGTCTGGACAACTACATAAGTAGGCCAACGACACACCATGTGACAAGGAAAATTCTTCAACAATTGAAATCACAGCAGAGGACAACAAAATCAATGTGCAATTGTGATCTATATTATTCTTTTCAGATTTCATTAACGGTAAATATAGTTAAGAGCCATGCTATTGGACATCAATTTGAGCCAGGTCATAACTCATGAAAAATAGAGTCATGAATGATTTACAGGCCACCCATATCTCAAGGACTGGCAGACACAGTTCAGCTGAAGCCACGAGTTCATTGACAATTTGTCTGAAATCAGTTATTAATTTTCTTTCTTCTATATGATTTATAGTGTCATTTAAAGCTTGGTACACTTCAGCAGCAAGGTACCTATTACACTCAACGTTTATAAAAGAGATGGCATTCAAAACTTGAGAGCTAAGTGGCCTTTCCTTGAGTTAATAAAATATTTCATGTCATTGGCTGAATACTATGTTTATTCCATAACAACTTGTATTTACATAGAACCTTCAACGTAGTGAAATGTCCCAAGGCGCTTCACAGGAGTATTAGGAGATAAAAAAATTTGACACCAAGCCACAGAAGTAGAAATTAGCACAGGTGACCAAAAGCTTGGTCAAAGAGGTATGTTTTAAGGAGTATCTTGAAGGAGGAAAGAGAGGTAGAGAGGCGGAGAGGTTTAGGCAGGGAGTTCCAGAGCTTGGGGCCCAGGCAACAGAAGGCACGGCCTCCGATGGTTGAGCGATTATAATCAAGGATGCTCAAGAGGGCAGAATTAAAGGAGCGCAGACATTTCGGGGGTGGTAGGCCTGCAGGAGATTACAGAGATAGGGAGGGGCGAGGCCATGGAGGAGTTTGAAAATAAGGATGAGAATTTTGAAATCGAGAAGTTGCTTAATCGAAAGCCAATGTAGGTCAGCGAGCGCAGGGGTGATGGGTAAGCGGGACTTGGTGAGAGTTAGAACACGAGCAGCCAAGTTTTGGATCACCTCTAGTTTACGTAGGATTGAATGTGGGAGGCCAGCCAGGAGTGCGTTGTCTAGAGGTAGTAAAAGCACGGATGAGGGCTTCAGCAGCAGATGAGCGAAGGCAAACCATTTAGCACCATGTGGATCATTCTTCCATAGAGGACTGCAGTAACTCCATGGCAACATCTAACTCTTAAATGACTCCAGAATTTTTGCCGCCACTTCTCTAGTCAGAAGACCATTTCTAGTATTCAACATTCATCAGGTGAAGTGCTTCCTGATTGTAGGCCCAAATATGCCCTTTATTAGTTTGCTCCTTTTTTCCCTTGTACTGAAGTTATGGTTTAATTCAAAACTGTACTCTGGATTAGAAACATAGAAAATAGGTGCAGGAGTAGGTCATTCGGCCCTTCGAGCCTGCACCGCCATTCAATGAGTTCATGGCTGAACATGCAACTTCAGTACCCCATTCCTGCTTTCTCGCCATACCCCTTGATTCCCCTAGTAGTAAGGACTACATCTAACTCCTTTTTGAATATATTTAGTGAATTGGCCTCAACAACTTTCTGTGGTAGAGAATTCCACAGGTTCACCACTCTCTGGGTGAAGAAGTTTCTCCTCATCTCGGTCCTAAATGGCTTACCCCTTATCCTTAGACTGTGACCCCTGGTTCTGGACTTCCCCAACATTGCGAACATTCTTCCTGCATCTAAACCCGTCAGAATTTTAAACGTTTCTATGAGATCCCCTCTCATTCTTCTGAACTCCAGTGAATACAAGCCCAGTTGATCCAGTCTTTCTTGATATGTCAGTCCCGCCATCCCAGGAATCAGTCTGGTGAACCTTCGCTGCACTCCCTCAATAGCAAGAATGTCCTTCCTCAAGTTAGGAGACCAAAACAGTACACAACACTCCAGGTGTGGCCTCACCAAGGCCTTGTACAACTGTAGTAACACCTCCCTGCCCCTGTACTCAAATCCCCTCGCTATGAAGACCAACATGCCATTTGCTTTCTTAACCGCCTGCTGTACCTGCATGCCAACCTTCAATGACTGATGTACCATGATACCCAGGTCTCATTGCATCTACCCTTTTCCTAATGTCACCATTCAGATAATAGTCTGTCTCTCTGTTTTTAACCACCAAAGTGGATAACCTCACATTTATCCACATTATACTTCATCTGCCATGCATTTGCCCACTCACCTAAGCTATCCAAGTTACTATCTAAGCTTCATAACATCCTTCTCGCAGTTCACACTGCCACCCAACTTAGTGTCATCTGCAAATTTGGAGATACTACATTTAATCCCCTCGTCTAAATCATTAATTGGACAATCATGGAGTCAAGCCCCACTCTAGGACTAGAGCACATAATTTTGGCTGAGTGCAGTACTGAAGAATTACTACATTGTCTGACATGCCATTATTCATATGATACGTTAAACCGAGGATCCGTTTGCCCTCTCAAAAATGGCCCATCGCACTATGTGACGAAGAGCAGGAACATGCTCGAGTCCTGGCCAATATTTATCCCTTAAACACTACCAATAATACATTACCTGGCTATCCTCAGTTCATTGTGGTTTGTGGCATCCTGCGATGCACAAATTGGCTGCTCCATTTGGCTACACAACAAGTGTGATTAAACTTGAAAAGCAATTAACTGGCTGCAATTTGCTTTGGGAGATCCTGGATGTGTGAAAGGCACGATACAAACACAAGTTTGTCCGTTCTTTTTTTTATTCCACCTTTAATAAAAGGTCCCCTCTCATTTTCCTCCTTTCAAGATGGAGGAGCATGGTTTTCCAAACCTTTTCCCATAACTCAGTCCTCTGACTCCAGGTATCAGCCTCGTAAGTCTTTCTGTCCATTGCTTCCAGAGCTTGGATGGTATTCAACTTCAAATGATGTAGATGTATAATATGGTATAGTAAAAAAAAAGTGTATGCAACATGACAGGAGTTGCACAATGCAGAGTACAGTGTATTGGCATCCCAGAGCTTAGGGGTCGGCACCATCTTGGTGCTTGTGATGCTATTATTTGCCATCTGGTTGAAAAGGACACTGTCAGAGAGTGCGTTGATTGTAAGGACAGGAGTAAATTTGTTTGTTTCTATTTGATTTACATGGCGATGTAATTTTTAATGCATCAGCTGGTAACACCAGGGTGTTAGGATTTGCCCTGCTGATGCTCGAAGTCATAGAAGTAGGCACGACAAGGGGGTTGCTATGGTTACAGCCAGCACTCACTGATGCGGAGTGTGACTATATAATTTTTAAGCTGCCAGTGGAACAAATACAAGTAATTTTATCATATGAAATAATTTCCACTTTACAGTCACGAGATAATCAGCATGCATCATATACTGTTCTGGGCCACTTATATCATCATCATCATAGGCGGTCCCTCAAACGAGGATGACTTGCTTCCACGAGTTCACAGGTGTTTCAATGAAGGACCCGATGTTCCACTCCTGAACCCCAACTGGAGGGTGGAAGATGCATGTGTGTGAATTTTTTTAACATGTGATGACAATTGCACATCAGCCACCACACGGGCTTGACAGAGCTAGGTCTTGGCCCAGTGGCAAGGGTTAATCAAGACGACTGGAGACCTGCTCTGCTGCCCCGATCTAGTGCGCACACATATCGCAGTGTGGGCTGGCCCGTGCTGCCCCTGGGCCCTCGCCTCTTCTGGACCCCGTACCCTCATCAGTCGCACCTCCGCCACAATCTCTCGCCGCTCCTCCGCCATAAACATTCATCGCATCTCACCACAAACACTTGCCGCTCATCCGCCCCGACCTTCCCACGCTCCAAAACGGCGACCAAGGTTTTGATGACGTCGCCCAGTCATTGCAACTTATGACAGCAAGCTAACTGCGCCACTCTCCTATTCCATACATGCGCAGACTGGCCACAACATCGTGACCCATGTACAGCCATGGAATAGTGATGTCATGCCATTATATCATGACGTTCCTGGTGGGAATAATGGACTTTGAGTGGGAGATGATGTCACAGCATTAAGACACTGCACTATGACATCACCACCAATGTGCAGTGATAAGAACATACAAAATAGCAGGAGTCGGCCATACGGGCCATCCAGCCTGCTCCGTCAAGATCGTGGCTGAACTTCCACATCAACTCCACTTGCCCGCCCGATCCTCACATCCCCCGATTCCCCCAGTGCCCAAAACTCTATCAATCTTGAATATACGCATTGACTGAGCATGCACAGATCCACAACCTTCCGAATGAAGAAATTCCTCCTCATCTCAGTCCCAAATGGCTGATCCCAGAGACTATGACCCCTAGTTCTAAACTTTTCAGCCAGGGTAAAGAGCCTCTTAACAGTTACCCTGTCATATAAATGGAGGATACCTACTTCAGACTAGTTTGAGATTTCTTTCTGCATATCGCAATCAGTGAAGTGGATACCAGAGGAAATGTAGGAGCGTGGATAACATAATATATGAATTAGGAGCAGGAGTAGGCCATAGTCCCTTGTGCTTGCTCCGCCATTCAATAAGATCATGGCTGATCTTCAATCTCAACTCCACTTTCCTGCCCTATCCTATATCCCTTAATTCCTCTGGAGTCCAAAAATCTATCTATCTCGGCCTTGAATATACTCAACGACTCAGCAGCCACAGTATTTTGGGGCAGAGAATCCCAAAGATTCACAACCCTGAGAAATTCCTCCTCATCTCAGTCTGAAAAGGCCAGGCCCTTATCCTGAGACTATGCCCCCTGGTTCTCGACTCTCCAGCCAGGGAAAAGGACCTCCCAACATCTACCCTGTCAATCCCCCTCAGAATCTTACATGCTTCAAAGAGATCACTTCTCATTCTTCTAAACTCCAGAGACTATAGGCCCAATCTACTCAGTCTCTCCTCATATGAAAACTCTCTCATCCATCAATTTAGTAAACCTTCGGTGCACTGCCTCCATGGCAAGTATATCCTTCCTTAAATAAGGATAGGAAATTAATGGATGGACAGGAAGTTAGGGTGTTATTCCGATGGGAGAAGGGTTGGAAGCAGTGTACCCCAGGGGTACTCTCTTGTTCTCGGTATATATAAATGAAATGGACTTGGGTAAATAGAATACAATCTCAAAAACTCTTGACAACACAAAAGTAGGAAGTTCGCAGAAGAGTAGGACAGAATCAAATTAGAAAATGCTGGAAATCTCAGCAGGTCAGGTAGCATCTGTGGAGAGGGAGTGAGTAGGACAGAAAAGACTTCAAGAAAACATAAGTTGGAGGAATGAACAGACAGGCGGGAGGTAACATTTAATGTGGATAAGAATGAAGTGATACATTTTGGGAGAAAGAAACAACGAGGAATGGCAGTGCATGCTAAATGGAAAGACATCAACAATAATTTGGATTTATATAGCACCTTTAACATAGTGAAATGTCCCAAAGCGCTTCACAGGTCTATTATGAGGCAAATAATTTGACACTGAGTCACACAGAAACATAGACAATAGGTGCAGGAGTAGGCCATTCGGCCCTTCGAGCCTGCAGCACCTTTCAATATGATCATGGCTGATCATGCAACTTCAGTACCCATTCCTGCTTTCTCTCCATAAACTTTGATCCCTTTAGCCGTAATAGCCACATCTAACTCCCTTTTGAATAAATCTAACAAACTGGCCTCAACAACTCTCTGCGGTAGAGAATTCCACAGGTTCACAATTCTCTGAGTGAAGAAGTTTCTCCTCATCTCGGTTGGCTTACCCCTTATCCTTAGACTGTGACCCCTGGTTCTGGACTTCCCCAACATCGGGAACATTCTTCCTGCATCTAACCTGTCTAACCCCGTCAGAATTTTATATGTTTCTATGAGATCCCCGCTCATTCTTCTAAATTCCAGTGAATATAAGCCTAGTCGATCCAGTCTTACTCGATATGTCAGTCCTGCCATCCCAGGAATCAGTCTGATGAACCTTTGCTGCACTCACAAAATAGCAAGAATGTCCTTCCTCAGATTAGACGACCAAAACTGTAGACAATATTCAAGGTGAGGCTTCACCAAGGTCCTGTACAACTGCAGTAAGACCTACCTGCTCCTATACTCAAATCCTCTCGCTATGAAGGCCAACATGCCATTGGCCTTCTTCACTGCCTGCTGTATCTGCATGCCAACTTTCAATGACTGATGTACCATGACACCCAGGTCTCATTGCACCTCCCCTTTTCCTAATCGGTCACCATTCAGATAATATTCTGCCTCCCTTTTTTTGCCCCCAAAGTGGATAACCTCATATTTATCTGCATTATACTGCATCTGCCATGCATTTGCCCATTCACCTAACCTGTCCAAGTCACCCTGCAGCCTCTTAGCATCCTCCTCACAGCTCACACCATCACCCAGCTTAGTGTCATCTGCAACCTTGGAGATATTACACTCAATTCCTTTGTCTAAATCATTAATGTATATCATAAATAGCTGGGGCCCCAGCACTGAACCTTGCAGTACCCCACTAGTCACTGCCTGCCATTCTGAAAAGGATCCATTTATTCCTACTCTTTGCTTCCTTTCTGCCAACCAGTTCTCTATCCACGTCAATACATTACCTCCAATACCATGTGCCTTAATTTTGCACACTAATCTCTTGTGTGGGACCTTGTCAAAAGCCTTTTGAAAGTCCAAATACACCACATCCACCGATTCGCCCTTGTCCACTCTACTAGTTACATCCTCAAAAAATTCTAGAAGATTTGTCAAGCATGATTTCCCTTTCAAAAATCCATGCTAACTTGGACTGATCCTGTCATTGCTTTCCAAATGCGTTGCTATTTCATCTTTAATAACTGATTCCAACATTTTCCACACTACCGATGTCAGGCTAACTGGTCTATAATTCCCTGCTTTCTTTCTCCCTCCTTTTTTAAAAAGTGGAGTTACATTAGCTACCCACCAATCCATAGGAACTGATCCAGAGTCTATAGAATGTTGGAAAATGACCACCAGTGCGTCCACTATTTCTAGGGCCACTCTCTTAAATACTCTGAGATGCAGACCATCAGGCCCTGGGGATTTATCGGCCTTCAATCCCATCAATTTCCCTAACACAATTTCCTGACTAATAAGGATTTCCTTGAGTTCCTCCTTCTCGCTAGACCCTCGGTCCCATAGCATTTCCAGAAGGTTGTTTGTGTCTTCCTTAGTGAAGACAGAACCAAAGTATTTGTTCAATTGGTCTGCCATTTCTTTGTTCCCCATTATAAATTCATCTGATTCTGATTGCAAAGGACCTACATTTGTCTTCACTAATCTTTTTCTCTTCACAAATCTATCGAAGCTTTTGCAGTCAGTTTTTATGTTCTCATACTCTATTTCCCCCTCCCAATTAAACCCTTTGTCCTCCTCTACTGATTTCTAAATTTCTCCCAGTCCTCAGGTTTGCTGCTTTTTCTGGCCAATTTATAAGCCTCTTCCTTGGATTTAACACTATCCCTAATTTCCCTTGTTAGCCATGTTTTATTTTTACACCAGACAGGATGTACAATTGTTGAAGTTCATCCATGTGATCTTTAAATGTCTGCCATTGCCTATCCACCGTCAACCCTTTTAGTATCATTCGCCAGTCTATCCTAGCCAATTCACATCTCATACCGTCAAAATTACCTTTCTTTAAGTTCAGGACCCTAAGTCTCTGAATTAATTGTGTCACTCTCCATCTTAATGAAGAATTCTACCATATTATGGTCACTCTTCCCCAAGGGGCCTCGCACAACAAGATTGCCAATTAATCCTCTCATTACACAACACCCAGTCTGGGATGGCCTGCTCTTTAGTTGGTTCCTCGACATATTGTTCTAGAAAACCATCCAGCAAATCCTTCTCCACCGTATTGCTATCAGTTTGGTTAGCCCAATCTATATGTAGATTAAAGTCATCCAAGATAACTGCTGTACCTTTATTGCACGCATCCCTAATTTCCTGTTTGATGATATTCCCAACCTCACTACCACTGTTTGGTGGTTTGTACACAACTCCCACTAGCATTTTCTGCCCTTTGGTGTTCCGCAGCTCTACCCATACAGATTCCACATCATCCAAGCTATTGTCCTTCCTTACTCTTGCGTTAATCTCCTCTTTAACCAGCAACGCTACCCCACCTCCTTTTCCTTTCTGTCTATCCTTCCTGAATATTGAGTTCCCAGCCTTGATCACCCTGGAGCCATGTCTCCGTAATCCCAATTGCATCATAGCTGTTAACAGCTATCTGCGCAGTTAATTCATCCACTTTATTACGAATTCTCCTCGCATTGAGACAGAGCATTGAGACTTGCTTTTTTTAACTCTCTTTGTCCTTTTAGAATTATGTTGTAATGTGGCCTTTGATTTCTCTGCTCTCCACCTTTCCTTATCTCCTTTCTACCTTTTGCTTCTGCCCCCATTTGACTTCCATCTGTCTCCCTGCATAGATTCCCATGCTCCTGCCATATTAGTTTAAACTCTCCCCAACAGCACAAGCAAACACTCCCCCCAGGACATTGGTTCCGATCCTGCCTAGAATAAATTAGGGCAGGTGACCAAAAGCTTGGTCGAAGAGGTAGGTTTTAAAGAGCGTCTTGAAGGAGGAGAGAGAGGTAGCGAGATGGAGAGGTTTAAGCAGGGAGTTCCAGAGCCTGAACACTGAAGAGGTTCAAGTAGTTAATTCCCTGAAAGTGAGAGTACAGGTGCAGGAAGCTATAAAGAATGCCTATAGAATGTTAAGTTTTACAAATATGGACATTTTTAGTGCAAGAGTAAAGAGGTAATGATGGATTTATACAAAACATTGGTTAGACCAGTTATAGTGCTGAATAATGAGGTGCCCAAAACTTCATAGAAAGGTTATTAAAGCACAGAGAACATTCAACTAGATTCACCGGGCAAATGCCAGGGAAGGAACTACAGTTGAGAGATTTCAGATACTAGGACTATTTCCACTGGAGCAAAGGCGGCTCACAGAAGATTTAATAGAGGTAAGCTTTTGGTTATCTGCCCTAATTTCCTCCTCCTCATCATCATCATAGGCAGTCCCTCGGAATCGAGGAAGACTTGCTTCCACTCTTAACATGAGTTCTTAAGTGACTGTACAATCCAATACGAGAACCTCAGTCTACGTCACATGTGGGACAGACAGTCGTTGAGGGAAAGGATGGGTGGGACAGGTTTGCCGCACATTCTTTCCGCTGCCTGCGCTTGATTTCTGCATGCTCTCGGCGATGAGACTCAAGGTGCTCAACGCCCTCTCGGATGCACATCCTCCATCTGGGGCGGTCTTTGGCCAGGGACTCCCAGGTGTCGGTGGAGATGTTGCACTTTATCAGGGAGGCTTTGAGGGTGTCCTTGAAACGTTTCCTCTGTCCACCTTTGGCTCGTTTGCCGTGAAGAAGTTCAGAGTAGAGCGCTTGCTTTGGGAGTCTCGTGTCTGGCATGCAGACAATGTGGCCTGCCCAGCGGAGCTGATCAAGTGTGGTCAGTGCTTCAATGCTGGGGTTGTTGGCCTGGTCGAGGACACTAATGTTGGTGCGTCTGTCCTCCCAGGGGATTTACAGGATCTTGCGGATCTTATGTGCTCGGTGTCAAATTTTTCTCTCGACATTCCTGTGAAGCACCTTAGGACAATTTACTATGTTAAAGGCACTATATAAATGTTGTTGTTGTTTGTAAAATTATGCAGTTACACCTTCCAGCAAAGGTCACTGAAGGTCATTGTATAGCAATCAGAATTGGGAAAACTGGCTAATTTCTCTTTCCTCAGCAGAGACAGTTTTTTTTAAATTAGTAGGAAAGAAGCTCTCTCAGACTGCTGACATATTTTAGAAAGGAATTTATTTTTCTTTGTTCTTCAAGTTGTGTACAACAGCCTCAGTTGATCAAGAAAGGGGAGAGAAGAGAGAGGATGGCTTCTGTAAATAATTTGCTGCAGTGAATTTGGAAATGTAGCAGGATTTGCAGCCATCGAAACCAATAAAATAGTTCATGAATTTTTAATTCAGAAACAGTACAACTCCGATCTCATTTACATTGTGAAACGATCTCCTGTCACTTTAAATTAGTAAATGAGGAATAATTAGTTCCAGAATCCAAAAAGCTCACATGCATTAAACAGCTATTATATAGCAACGTTAAATGGCACTAGCGACATCGCTGAAACATTTCAGGACGACCTGAAGCCTCGAGGGAATATGAACCATTAACTTGGTCAGAAATCTGCAGTATTTTGAACGAGCAAGCCTGACTACATGAAAATCAATATAAAATAGGGGCTGGATCTTGAGACTGCTGGATTTGCTGACTTATGTGCTGACTGTTTGCTTCTAACCTCTTCAAGCAATGTGTACATAAATCGTTTAAAAACCTCAACCATAACAGCTGCTTTGAATGGTAATCACGACCGTGGTTAAGGGCAGCTGGAGAACTGGCCGTCATTAGCGGTATCATTAAAGCGTTGACTCGACTAATCAAATGCTCAGTTATTCAGTTCTGCTGCTTAGCCTTATTTTACAGCCTTCAGCGAAAAATTACACCGAGGTCCTCATCTAGTACAATCCCTCAATAGCTCCATTTAGTCCCCTTAGGTCAACAGACCTAGAGCTGGGAGGCAACAGCCTTATTAATGTATGAGGGAAAACTTTGCAGTGCTACAGGGAAAGGCCGATGGAGTGGGACTCGCTGAAGTGCTCTTGCAGAGAACCAGCACAGGCTCAATGAGCTGAATGGCCTCCTGTGCTGGTAACCATTCTCTGATTTTATTGAAGGAACACAGCAATACAACTTCAGTCGTGTCATCAGCTTACCAAGGTATCCACAGTGAAATGGCAAGGCAGAGAACGCTGCTAAAATTGCAAAGGGCACATCGAGAAAAAGCTTTGGAGTCCAGCACAGGCTCTTACCTCACACTTTTTAAATGATACAACACAGCATGTGAGATGCAGTTCACCAGCTCAGCACTATTTAGCAGATAAAAGGCAGCACTCCAGCCTACAGCAAGCCAACTCCTCCAACTGAGGCTGGGAAGTGAAAGAAGAGAAGTTCAGAGAAACCATGCAAGACCAGATCCACGATAATGGCGCCCAAGAGCTCAACAAGCTTGGAGGAAGATAAGTTGTCCAAATTCAGTCATCTGAAAAAAGGAATGAATGCCAACACAGATCCTATAGTATAAGAACGAGAGATGGGAAGGTGTTGAGAGGAAGCAGAAACACTGTGAAAAAAAAACATTGTTTGTAGCCAGACCTGAAAGTCCAATTACACGCTCCTGAACACAAGTCGATCTACCCAGCCAGTCCACAGCAGATAACTGACAGCCACAAGAGGAAACACCACAGCTGGGCCAATAACCAACAAAAGAGAGTGAAACTACTGGTACAACATCTCAAATCCGGCAAGCTCGGGACCGAGACGGTTTCCAGATTTTTCCGGACTTTGGACAAGAAAACACCAGAGCATCCGAAGCGCGTACGTATGCTACCGAGACAGACAAAGTACTAATGGTGGCTTGGGCCGGGTCAGGTCGAGGGTCATTCGGCAAGGCTCAGACCGATCGCACGCCATTTAAAACATAGCAGCGAAGCCAATAACTAGTCCGGCCTGCAGATTTTTTGACAATAATTCCGGATTTTATTTTACTGATTGTCAAATGGGATTTTCTCAAACATGGCCGGTTTTCGGACAGCCAGATTTGAGATGTTGTACCTGTAGCTCCAGATTTACTCCAACTGCACAGAGTCAAAGTTTTATGTAAATTGCTATTACAATTTTCAATGTCTATTACAGATGTATACTGACAAAGATGGATAAGCTCGTTGTGTATCCGACGAATATTAACAGCCCAGTTATCAGTTACAGCAGAGGAATTAATACAAGTATACATTTTGAGAAGTTCCCGAAAGTTGCACTAATGGAATTAAGCAGTACATTGCAAGAACTCAAACTGTGGGTAAACGGAAATAACTGTGGCCCATTTTCCTTTGTGTGTGTGCATCCTACATGTGTTACTCATCTTCCCCTCCCCCATTTTAAAAAAAAGTGATTTTTAGGCCTCCATATTTGGAAATTCTTCAAAATGCGGTGATGCAATAGTGGACAGGAAATCACCGTTTTAGAGGATTGTATTGCAAAGGAATTTCCTGTATGGAGTCATTTTGTTTTCCCATCATTCTAGTACTGAAATGCTTCCAACAGAAATGTTGTCTTCGACAGCTTACAACATGATCATGACAACTGGGAATTAAACATACAGGGGTATCTGACAATTCGGAAAGATAGACAAGAAGGAAAAGGAGGTGGGGTAGCTCTGTTAATAAAGGATGATATCAGGACAGTTGTGAGAGAAGATATTGGCTCTAATGAATAAAATGTTGAATCATTGTGGGTGGACATTAGAGATAGTAAGGGGAAAAAGTCACTGGTGGGCGTAGTTTATAGGCCAAATAATAACTTCACGGTGGGGCAGGCAATAATCAAGGGAATAATGGAGGCATGTGAAAAAGGAACGGCAGTAATCATGGGGGATTTTAACCTACATATCGATTGGTCAAATCAAATCGCACGGGGTAGCCTTGAGGAGGAATTCATAGAATGCATACGGGATTGTTTCTTAGAACAGTATGTTACAGAACCTACAAGGGAGCAAGCTATCTTAGATTTGGTCCTGCGTAATGAGACAGGAATAATAAACGATCTCCTAGTAAAAGATCCTCTCAGAATGAGTGATCACAGTATGGTTGAATTTGTAATACAGATTGAGGGTGAGGAAGTAGTGTCTCAAACGAGCGTACTATGCTTAAACAAAGGGGACTACAGTGGGATGAGTTGGCTAAAGTAGACTGGAAACACAGACTAAACGGTGGCACAATTGAGGAACAGTGGAGGACTTTTAAGGAGCTCTTTCATAGTGCTCAACAAAAATATATTTCAGTGAAAAAGGAGGGTGGTAAGAGAAGGGATAACCAGCCGTGGATAACCAAGGAAATAAAGGAGAGTATCAAATTAAAAACCAATGCGTATAAGGTGGCCAAGGTTAGTGGGAAACTAGAAGATTGGGAAAATTTTAAACGACAGCAAAGAATGACTAAGAAAGCAATAAAGAAAGGAAAGATAGATTACGAAAGTAAACTTGCGCAAAACATAAAAACAGATAGTAAAAGCTTTTACTGATATATAAAACGGAAAAGAGTGACTAAAGTAAATGTTGGTCCCTCAGAAGATGAGAAGGGGGATTTAATAATGGGAAATGTGGAAATGGCTGAGACCTTAAACAATTATTTTGCTTCGGTCTTCACAGTGGAAGACACAAAAACCATGCCAAAAATTGCTGGTCACCGGAATGTGGGAAGGAAGGACCTTGAAATAATCACCATCACTAGGGGGGGTAGTGCTGGACAGGCTAATGGGACTCAAGGTAGACAAGTCCCCTGGTCCTAATGAAATGCATCCCAGGGTATTAAAAGAGATGGCGGAAGTTATAGCAGATACATTCGTTATAATCTACCAAAATTCTCTGGACTCTGGGGAGGTACCAGCGGATTGGAAAGCAGCTAATGTAACGCCTCTGTTTAAAAAAGGGGGCAGACAAAAGGCAGGTAACTATAGGCCGGTTAGTTTAACATCTGTAGTGGGGAAAATGCTTGAAGCTTATCATTAAGGAAGAAATAGCGGGACATCTAGATAGGAATAGTGCAATCAAGCAGACGCAGCATGGATTCATGAAGGGGAAATCATGTTTAACTAATTTACTGGAATTCTTTGAGGATATAACGAGCATGGTGGATATGGTGTATTTAGATTTCCAAAAGGCATTCGATAAGGTGCCACCAAAAAGGTTACTGCAGAAGATAAAGGTACGCGGAGTCAGAGGAAATGTATTAGCATGGATAGAGAATTGGCTGGCAAACAGAAAGCAGAGTCGGGATAAATGGGTCCTTTTCGGGTTGGAAATCGGTGGTTAGTGGTGCTGGGACCACAACTGTTTACAATATACATAGATGACCTGGAAGAGGGGACAGAGTGTAGTGTAACAACATTTGCAGATGACACAAAGATTAGTGGGAAAGCGGGTTGTGTAGAAGACACAGAGAGGCTGCAAAGAGATTTAGATAGGTTAAGCGAATGGGCTAAGGTTTGGCAGATGGAATACAATGTCGGAAAGTGTGAGGTCATCCACCTTGGGAAAAAAAAAACAGTAAAAGGGATTATTATTTGAATGGGGAGAAATTACAACATGCTGCGGTGCAGAGGGACCTGGGGGTCCTTGTGCATGAAACTCTTTTGAGTTTATCTGTGAAAACATAAAACATTAAACGGTGCCACCCGACCTGGGTGACACTCCAGACATTTACAAGGCCCATTTTTTTTTTTTTTTTTTTTTTTAACCCAAAAAGTTAGTTTGCAGGTGCAGCAGGTAATCAGGAAGGCGAATGGAATGTTGACTTTCATTGCGAGAGGGATGGAATACAAAAGCAGGGAGGTCCTGCTGCAACTGTACAGGGTATTGGTGAGGCCGCACCTGGAGTACTGCATGCAGTTTTGGTCACCTTACTTAAGGAAGGATATACTAGCTTTGGAGGGGGTACAGAGACGATTCACTAGGCTGATTCCGGAGATGAGGGGGTTACCTTATGATGATAGATTGAGTAGACTGGATCTTTACTCATTGGAGTTCAGAAGGATGAGGGGTGATCTTATAGAAACATTTAAAATAATGAAAGAGATAGACAAGATAGAGGCAGAGAGGTTGTTTCCACTGGTCGGGGAGACTAGAACTAGGAGGCACAGCCTCAAAATACAGGGGAGTCAATTTAAAACAAAGTTGAGAAGGAATTTTTTTTCTCAGAGGGTTGTGAATCTGTGGAATTCTCTGCCCAAGGAAGCAGTTGAGGCTAGCTCATTGAATGTATTCAAATCACAGATAGATAGATTTTTAACCAATAAGGGAGTTAAGGGTTACGGGGAGCGGGCAGGTAAGTAGAACTGAGTCCATGGCCAGATCAGCCATGATCTTTGATAGAGAATTCAAACAAGCTGCATTTGGACAGGCTGTGAAAATTCACAGACAACAAGTCAGAGATGCTACGAGAGTGGTAGCATGTTGCATTAAGGCATCAACCAACTTGACATTTTAGGACCCTTGGGTAGCGAGCCAATTAAAAGGTTAAAAGACTATTAATTGAGCCAATAAGGTCAAAGAAGGCGAGTTCTTTTCTGTAAATTGATCCAGGTATAAGTACGGCCTTTTTGACCATGTGGTCCCAGAAGAACAAAGACCTGGTTTAAAGCCAAGAACTTGTTATTGCTCTCTGCCAAGATGAAAAAGTTAAAACTACAATCGGAGTTCGTATTTCATTGGAAATTAAGAGATCTAACAATCTTGTTGAATGGCGGAGCAGGCTCGAGGGGCTAGATGGCCTAATTCTTATGTTCTTATGTTTATGTACCAGTCAGAAAACACAACTGTCACATGGCTGGCATTTTTGTTACCAACAATGCACAATTGAATGCAAACACACACTGTAGTTCGAGGTGAGGGAGACAGCAAAGTTGCATTTCTCTAGAATTTTATTTCTTCAAAATGCTCATTCAATTTCAAATTTTCTTGTGCTATTTGCAACAAAATCTATTTAAAATACTGAAGAGCACATCGGCGAATTAGCTCCAAATAGTAACACATTTAAAAGCATCTGTCCAGCAGCTCAGTGCTTTTCACAGAATCATAGGAGTACAGCTGAGATGGAGTGCATTTGGCCCATCGAGTTTTGGTTTCTTGTGTCCATTTTTGTTTTAATTAGTAGAAACTCTTACTGCAAAAGTTGTAAACATTACACTAATGATGATTTCAATGATTTTTAAAATGTAAATACTAATAGTAATATCAGGAATATTGTGCAAAATTGGCAATGACCTGTGAGACAGAATGTTGCAGGTTTAAAAAAAGGAAAATGTAAAATCTGATCATGTCAAGTGCCATCTATAACTGCGGCGCAAATTAAAGTCATTAATTGTTATAGAAAAACATTCAATATGATCATGGCTGATCATTCCTTCAGTACCCCTTTCCCACTTTCTCTCCATACCCCTTGATCCACTTAACCGTAAGGGCCATATCTAACACCCTCTTGAATATATTCAATGAACTGGCATCAATAACTCTCTGCGGCAGGGAATTCCACAGGTCAATAACTCTGAGTGAAGAAGTTTCTCCTCATCTCAGTCCTAAATGGCCTACCCCTTATCCTAAGACTATGTCCCCTGGTTCTGGACTTCCCCAACATCGAGAAAATTCTTCTCGCATCTAACCTGTCCAGTCTCATCAGAATCTTATATGTTTCTATGAGATCCCCTCTCATCCTTCTAAACACCAGTGAATAAAGGCCCAGTTGATCCAGTCTCTCCTCATATGTCAGCCCAGCCATCCCTGGAATCAGTCTGGTGAACCTTCGCTGCACTCCCTCAATAGCAAGAACGTCCTTCCTCAGACTAGGAGACCAAAACTAAACACAATATTCCAGGTGAGGCCTCACTAAGGCCCTGTACAACTGCAGTAAGACCTCCCTGCTCCTATATTCAAATCCCCTAGCAATGAAGGCCAACATTCCATTTGCCTTCTTTACCGCCTACTGTACCTGCATGCCAACTTTCAGTGACTGATGAACCATGACACCCAGGTTTCGTTGCACCTCCTCTTTTTCTAGTCTGCCGCCATTCAGATAATAACCTGCCTTCCTGTTTTTGCCCCCAAAATGGATAATCTCACATTTATCCACATTATACTGCATCTGCCATGCATTTGCCCACTCACCTAATCTGTCCAAGTCACCCTGCAGCCTCTTAGCGTCCTCCTCACAGCTCACACCACCACCCAGTTTAGTGTCATCTGCAAACTTGGAGATATTACACTCTATTCCTTCATCCAAATCGTTAATGTATATTGTAAAGAGTTGGGATCCCAGCACTGAGCTCTGCGGCACCCCACTAGTAACTGCCTGCCATTCTGAAAAGGACTAGTTTATCCCGACTCTCTGCTTCCTGTCTGCCAACCAGTTCTCTATCCATGTCAGTACATTACCCCCAATACCATGCGCTTTGATTTTGCTCACCAATCTCTTGTGCGGGACCTTGTCAAAAGCCTTCTGAAAGTCCAAATACACCACATCCACCGGTTCTCCCTTGTCCACTCTGTTAGTTACATCCTCAAAAAATTCCAGAAGATTCGTCAAGCATGATTTCCCCTTCATAAATCCATGCTGACTTGGACCGATCCTGGCACTGCTTTCCAAATGGGCTGCTATTTCATCCTTAATGATTGATTCCAACATTTTCCCCACTACTGATGTCAGGCTAACCGGTCTATAATTACCCGCTTTCTCCCTCCCTCCTTTTTTAAAAAGTGGCATTACATTCGCTACCCTCCAGTCCATAGTAACTGATCCAGAGTCGACAGATTGTCGGAAAATGATCACCAATGCATCCACTATTTCTAGGACCACTTCCTTAAGTACTCTGGGATGCAGACTATCAGGACCCGGGGATTTATCAGCCTTTAATCCCATCAATTTCCCCAACACAATTTCCCGCCTCGAGACCCACTGTCCCCTCGTACATTCCGAAAGGTTATTTGTATCTTCCTTTGTGAAGATAGAACTGAAGTATTGGTTCAATTGGTCTGCCATTTCTTTGTTCCTCATTATAAATTCACCTGAATCTGACTGCAAGGGACCTACGTTTGTCTTTACTAATCTTTTTTTCTTCACATATTTATAGAAGCTTTTGCAGTCAGTTTTTATATGTATACTATAGATATACTCTCTGTGTAGTCACTGTATAGATGCATAAGATGGAGACTTGTTTACCGGAGGTACCATCAACAAGGTTCACACTGTATACACTATGCTGGCACCACCAGAGGGTGCAACTGGTGGAGGCCCAGGGGTCACCTGCACACCACAGGTACCCAGGTATAAAAGGGAGTCCACCATGTGTGCTCCTCACTCATTATTTTGGGGCCAAGTTTGCCCCCAGGGTTAGAACGGCGCATCTCCATGTGGTGCGCCGACTTTTTAGAACAGAAACGGCGCCTATTATTTTTTTTCCTCCTCCTCCCTCCCCACCACCCCCCCTCCCTTCGGCAACCCAGGCTCCCCACCCACCCGTTCCTTCAACCACCGTCTGCCCTACCTGTGACAGAGAATGTGGGTCCCGCACTGGACTCTTCAGTCACCCTAGAACTCATTGTGAGAGTGGAAGCAAGTCATCCTTGACTCTGAGGAATTGCTTAAGAATAAGAGTGGCTTCCACCTCTCCCCTTTGTTGTTCAATAAGCCCCATCAACACTCACTGTTGAGGTTCACATCTGAAGAATTGTCATTTGGACATCTTCTGAAGAAATTGGAATGGAAGGAAAACAATACAGCTAGTAATCATACCAGGAATAAAGCCTACCCTCCTTTTTGATCAAAGGCAAATATTTAAGCTCCTAGGATACTTGCTGCCTTCAAACAAAATCCCATCAGCAATTAATTATAAACTGGATGAGTTTATCTGTGGAAATAAGTCTTGAATATAAATGTAGGCGAAGATGATCTGATGCACAGTAGCATCTAAACTGCAGGGAGACTGCTGTGTTTGTCCATACAACACGCTCCTTTGTATTTGGCTGATCCCAATTTACTGCTAATCATTTCACAGAAGATTGTCCCAAACAGGCCACTTGCCTCATGTTGCCTCACTTGCCTCGAGTCGCAAGTCAGATTTCCATGGGGCCTCAGATTTTTATGACTTCAACAGCATTTGCCAAACATGTGTTTAGGAAACCTGCGTCTGATAGTTGTGTGTCTGTGTATCTCTCCCTTAGGATCCGTATATTTAGGAACATCTAACATTCCTTGAACAAATTATTTCTGCCGTCAATGTCTTTGACATCCTGAGAGAACACCCTCCCCGCCGTATACAACACAAAACATGTAAGTTGTGGCATTGTAATGAGCTGGGGAAGTCGACATACCAGACGGCAGACAATTGGAGTGGGGTACTAATGGACGGCAGTGTATCAGCCTAGTTTACTCAAAAGGAAGCCTGAAACAATCAGCCTTTGTTCTAATGCTTTGTTTTTGTGTCTAGTTTTCTGGTCGGCTTTAGTGTGTTTGCTTAGTTTAAATAAAAGCTGAAAGCCCCAACGCCAAGGAGTTATGTGTTGCTGTGATTGTCAGATTATTAGTTTTCAATCAAAAATGTTGCGATGATTACAATTTGTACGGACTGTGACCAGAGCAGTCGTGGCCGTGGACAGGCCAGAAATCAGATTATAGGGAGTACTGGTAGACCACTTGAAGTAGTATTATCACTAGGGAGGCCGTAGCACTGCTTCAAAATGGTCCAAAAAGTGTCCTAGGCAGCATGTTACAAAATCATTACAACATACACACTTGTGGAAATGGGAGGGGTGGGGGAGGAATTAGCTCTATACTGATGGTGGATACCTTGGGGATTATGGGCTAGAAATACATCTGCCTAGTGCCTGGAGGGGCACCAACAGGGCACTAAGGGGTCAGCAACCGGGTTCGGCGAATGCAGTGATGCCTGCGAACTTCAGTGCCAGTTTAGTGCTGGTGCTAATTCTTACCGCCTGGGCTCCTAGCGCCCCGCAGAGCGTGATGTCATAAAGTGCGCAGCTCCCCGTTACCGCCCCGGATGTGAAATTGCCTCCAGGCCCCTGCTGTATCGCCGGGCGTGAACAATGGCAGGAAGAGGAGGCATTGTCAACTCAGCTGGCTGCTTGGGGAGCGCTAATTAAAGGGAATGGTTTTCAGGTTGGCCAACCTTTGTTATTTGCACCAACCTGATGCGCGCTTAAAGTTTTTGATGTTTCATTGCTGTAAGATGTCCAATCCCTCTACTTTGTGACAGTGTTTGAGGCTGTAATGCAACACAGAACTGCCGAGAAGTGTGCTGTGCACCATCATTGGCCCTTCCCTTTAAGCGAGGGAACCAGTCTCTGTCATTAACAATGCGCTCTAAATTGTTCAGCGCTCTGCTGCTACTGCCCCGCTCTCAGATTTTTGCACCCAAAGAGAAGCGGTTAGCACTTGATTTTGTGCTCCATTTCCCTCTTGGAGAACTAACGCTGAATTTCCCAGCAGCAGAGAATCACTAGCGCCTAACTTCTTTTCAAAAGATTGCGTCCCAATCAGGGCGTTACGGATTTTCTAGCATTATATTTCTTTCAGGGATTTCCCCAGATAGATTTTATTACTTGTTTCTCTGGCAAATACAAACATACAAACAATGACGGACATGTCAAGGCCCTCTGGTCCATCGAGTCTGTCCCACACAATTGCGATACGTTGTGTATCACAATATATATGCTCCACCTCACCCGAAACCATGTGATCACCTGGGAGAGGCGAAAAAGCAGATAAAAACCCAGGCCAATTATCGGAACACAAATCTAGGAAATTCCTCCCTGATCGATCTCGGCGATCTAAACTAGTCCAGTACTAATTAAAATTACTTTGTTAGTTACTACAGGTATAGCATCGAGAATCCGGAAGCTTTGGGACTGAGGCCACTCCAGAACGTCTTTCCAAGTCTGGACGTGCCGGAGTCAAGTTAGGTAGGTAGGTAGGTAGGGGAAGGGGGGTTCGAGCGGCCCAAGGTCAACGGCGGTGACTAGAGGTGGGAGAAGTGGTTGGGCGGCGGCCCAAGGCAGAGGTCCGGATTCCGGAACATTTTCTGGATTCCAGACGACCCCGCCACGGATCGTACCGGTGGCCGCATTCCAGAACTCCATATTCTTGACACTGTACCTGTAATTGCAAAATGTTTTAACTCTACAAAAGCAACAAATTGATTTTGTTCAACTGCGCTGAGAACGCAATTTATCTTGTCACGTTAACAGGGCTAAATTCTGAATACTAATGTGCACTTGTAAAGCTAATAGTCTATAAAGGCAAATATTGAACTAATACTGTATGTATGAGCAATGATATCCCCATGTAATAACTTCCAATCTCATTGCTGTTCAAACAGGATCTGATTGCAAGAGTCAACTATCACCAAAAGAGAGAGAGAGAGAGCCATAAACAAATGTTATGTTTGTGGATTGCAGGTTATGAAAGTTAAACTTAGAATCCTGACGTGCTCTGCAATTAAACTTTATTGCTCCATTTTTTTATATATGTGAAAAAACTGCAGCCTTGTGCTTTAGCAGCATTCTTCAAAATGTGATTGGAAAGCAGCAAATTTCTGGATTTTAGCAATTCATAAAGATCTGTATAAATAATACATAACAAAAGGATGAGAGTTTGGAATGTGTATCAAGGCAATAACAATTCAGGGCTGAGACATTTATGGATTGCTCAAGACTCTGATGCCTCAATTCATTGGATTTGCTTACGTAACAGCAGTCATTGCATTTCAAAATCATTTACTGTGTGAAAGGCTTAGACATTTTGACATAAGCCACTCTAGAAATACAAGATTTATCATTATGGGTTGCTACCTTGCAACCTCGGTAATCTCCTCCAGCCCCACAACCCCCAAGATGTCTGTGCTCCTCTAATTCTGCCCTCGAGCATCCCTGATTATAATCGCTCAACCACTGGTGGCCGTGCCTTCTGTTGCCTAGGCCCCAAGTTCTGGAACTCCCTGCCTAAACCTTCCCTCTCTGCCTTTCTTTCCTCCTTCAAGACGCTCCTTAAAACATACCGCTTTGACCAAGCTTTTGGTCACCATCGTTAATTTCTACTTGTGCGGCTCGGTGTCATATTTTTTAATCTCATAATACTCATGTGAAGCGCCTTGGGACGTTTCACTATGTTAAAGGCGCTACATAAATACAAGTTGTTGTTGTTGTCTAATAGAAATATAGGCCAGTAGGAATGGTGCGGGGGAGGGGTTAAGATCATGGCCGAATCCGCACTGTTACCGCTCATGACATGCTACCCTCATCGACTACAGGCAAGCGAGGGGCTGATTTAAAAGTAAAAATCCTGGCCTGATGACATCATCGGTGCCGCGACATAATTTTCACGGCAAATTAGGGGAGACCCCCCTCGGTCGGTGTCAAACCTGCCAGAGAAACCTGGCAAGAGGTGCCAACTGGCCAGATGAGGTTCCGTTAAAAGGTAAAAAATATCCTTGTGGGCCAGGGAGAGCAAGAGTGCTTTCCCGCCCCCGCCCCACCCCACCCGCACTCATAGGCCCCACAAGAAATCCTTGGGTCTCCCCAGCCCTGGCCTTGCCTCTCGCTCTCAATGCTGGCATCAGTTGCCAAAGCCCTTGTCCAGCATGAACCCTAAGTCGAGGACCGCACACTCGGGCCCTCGGTGTGCTACGCCTCCCTGATCCGAAATCCCGTTCCTGCCTGCTGGCACTGATGGTTTTGGGAGACTGTCCTGCATTATTGAAATGAGGCCCGGTTGTTAAAATGGCCTGGACCCGAACGCCAAGATCCCCATGAGGGTTTCCCTGCTGCCACACACCCGCCCAAATGTGTTGCCCAGTTAAAATCGAAGCCATAGAGTTTGTAGCTGGAAAATGGCCTATAATTAGCAGTCGGCAGCGAAGCAAAGGCGTTCAACCGTTGGCCTCGAAGTAAGCTTCCCAGAGAGATCTCGCGATCTCTGGGGCGAGAAGTTCGGCTTTTCCAACGTGCACTTGAGATCAACATGGTATAGTGGGAATCCCATAGTGTGAGCTGCTGTTATGCCAACAAGTTGTCAAAGCAGCCATTCACAATGCAGAATTCTCTCAGACCGAGCACTGGGAAATAGAAAGCACGAATAATCAACCAATCACTTTTTTAAAAATTGAGAGCGCAAAATAAATAATTTTTTTTAAACCTACACATAGGGTTAAGATAGAAGCTGAAATATCATGAACAAACTTTAAAAATATATTGTTTAATTAATTTTAAAATCTAATCATGAGACAAAAGTTTGACATTCCACCAATATAAAATTAGTTTTTCAGGGCAAGAACCCTTGTTTATCAGTAGTTATTACTCAAAGATTACCGTTTAAAAAAAAAAGTTACACCTCATTTAAATGGGGCTAACATTTTATGGGGTTTCTAACAGCAATATTTGTTGGGAAAAGGGAAGCTTTGGTCAGATCAGTGATTTCACCGATTGCTGGTTCTGGGGGGCGGGGTGGAGAGGAGGTCCACGGCACACAGTCTGTGGAGAAGCAGTGTTTGACAGACTGCAACTTCAGGATTTCCGCGTTAGGCTGTGCATGCACAAAATCCTGAACCTGCGGTGGGGTTCAAAGGTGAAATGACAGTGCACGCTACCAGTTCACCGTCTCCAGGACCACGGGATCTGGGCCAACATGTTTTATGTGCTTTGATTTAAAGGTTCGATTCTACCTGACTCAATAAAATTGACTGATAAATTATTGAACATCTCAAGAATCAGATAAGGAGTGTAATTGATTGCATCATAAAGGATGGTCTGGACTAAATGGCAATCTGGAAGCAAAGCTCGAAAACGGTTACATCCTTAAAACACATTCTCGGTCATTATTTTTGTTAAATGAAATGCGGTTGGTCTCTCATGGCTGTAATCAGTGCACGGTCTGGAGATAGAGAGAGATGTTAGGGCCAAAACTGAGGGTTTCGTTTCTTCAAGAGAAAAAAAAAATCAAACAGGCTCCATAATTCAAGTAAATGGCCAAGCTAGCTGCAGCGCATTTAAATGTGCTCAGGCTGACTTGCAAAATAACAAGCCGATTCCAAAATGGAAGTGCTGTGGGGCCAAGTAAGGCCCATAGCTCATATTTCACAGTAACTATCAAAGCCCCTTAATTGATCTGAAATTAATTTTAAAATATTATAATTCATAAAAGTAATAATACTTGTGCTATTTGCCAATAAAGCAAACCTCCATTTTGGAAAATGACATTATCAGTGCAGTTCTTTCATAAGGAAAAAGAAAGGAAAAATAAAGGTTTCATTGTAGTACGAGTCAGAACTGCACCTTTTCTTTGAGTGAACTGTAATCCATAAATATATCCGGTACAAAGTTAATCTGAATCAGTATATGTATATTTAGTTTGCTGTTCCTTATTCTTTGAGTATAATTTATCCTCTCTGTACTGGAACGCAAGAACATAAGAATTAGGAGAAGAAATAGGCCATATGGCCCTTCAAAACCTGCTCCGCCATTCAATAAGATCATGGCTGATCTTCGACCTCAACTCCACTTTCACACACGATCCTCATATCTCTTGATTCCCCTAGAGTCCAAAAATCTATCCATCTATCTCAGCCTTGAATATATTCAACAACCCAGCCTCCACAGCCCTTTGGGGCAGAGAATTCCAAAGATTCACAACCCTCTGATGAGTGAAGAAATTCCTTCTCATCTCAGCCTTAAATGGCCAACCCCTTATCCTGAGACAATGCCCCCTAGTTCTAAACTCTCCAGCCAGGGGAAAGGACCTCTCAGCATCTACCCTGTCAATCCCGCTCAGTATCTTATATATTCCAATGAGATCACATCTCGTGCGTCTAAATTCCAATGAGGATAGGCCCAATCTACTCAATCTCTCCTCACAGAACAACCCTCTCATCCCATGGATCAATCTAGTGAACCTTTGTTGCACCACATGTAAGGCAAGTATATCCTTCCTTATATAAGGGGACCAAAACTGTGCACAGTACTCCAGGTGTGGTCTCACCAAAGCCCTGTACAATTGGAATAAGACTTCTTTACTCTTGTACTCCAACCCCCTTGCAATAAAGGCCAACATGCCATTTGCCTTCCTAATTGCTTGCTGTACCTGCATGCTATCTGTGTTTTCTGTAAACACCCACATCTTTCTCAACACCAGCATTTAATCGTTTCTCACCGTTTAAAAAATATTCTGTTTTTCTATTCTTCCTACCAAAGTGAATAACCTCACATTTCCCCACATTATACTCCATCTGCCACATTATTGCCCACTCACTTAACCTGTCTATATCCCTTTGTAGGCTCTTTGGATCCTCCTCACAACTCACTTTCTCACCTGGCTTTGTATCATCAGCAAACTTGGATATGTTGCACTTGGTCCCTTCATCCAAGTCATTGATATAGATTGTAAATAGCCGAGGCCCCCCACTGGTTACAGCCTGCCAACCAGAAAATGACCCGTTTATTCCTACTCTCTGTTTTCTGTCCGTTAACCAATGTAAAAGGAAAGGGGAGGGGGGAGGGGAGCAGCAATGAAAATCACGAGGATAGTGATCTTCTTGGAGAGTTGTACTCTCAGATGTTAGTTATGGAATGCTTTTTTCCCTATTGTTATTAAAGTCTACCATTAAACCACTCCATAGTTATAGTAAAAAAAAAATCTCGGTTGACACTCCAGTGCAGTGCTGGGGGGGGCGCTGCACTGTCGGAGGTGCCATCTTTCGGATGAGACTTTAAACCAAAGCCCCGTCTGCTCACTCAGGCGGATGTAAAAGATCCCATGGCACTATTTCGAAGAAGAGTAGGGGAGTCCTGGCCAATATTTATCCCTCAATCAACATAACAAACAGATTATCTGGTCATTATCACAAATTCTTCCTGTTTGTAAGAGTTGGCATTTTCCACATTACAAGAGTGACTACACATCGAAAGTAGTTCATTGGCTGTAAAGTGCTTTGAGACGTCGGGTAATCGGGAAAGGTGAGCTATAAATGCAAGTCTTTTTTCTTGTTTGCAGTCAAAATTTGAACATCTGAATTTTGGCAGAGTTCAGAAATAGTAAGGAAGGTGAACAGGAAATAGGTATGTGGAATGCTTGGACATTTAAATGAGGAAGACAGTATCAGAAGTGCACAATTTTGCTTTCTTCCTTATTTATTTATTCTCCAAATACCTTAAAGGTCACAGCACTTGCACAAAAAAAAAGGATTGGGGCTAGACTGCCCCAAGGAACAAGGTGCCCCAAGACACCAGCATTTAGTGTAAGTGGGATGGGAGAAGGGGTGCTGGTGTAAACCTTTTCATGTTCCTCCATGAGTTCATTATAGCTCAGAGTTTTGCTTTGTTTGGTGGTGATCGACTTTCCCAAAAGCAAGCCCAATTTTAGTGCCTTTAATGTGACAAAACACCACGTTTTTTTTTACTGGAGGAGTGGTGAACATCGAGCAATGACTGAAGAGTTTCAGAAGGTTACAACATTTTTCATGAGTTCAAGTTTCTGTAGGGTAGAGCTATGGGAGTTGGTGAGGAGAATGTAGGAAAAACCTAGCATTTGAGTGTCGAGAGTGTGGATGAAGGTTGCAGCGGCTGTAAGATAGATGCATAGGTGGGCAACATTCCAGAAGTGAGCAGTTTTAGCATTGAACCAAAGGTGGGAGTTTGAAGCTTAGCCCACCATTGAACAGAAGGCCGAGCCCATAACTGAAGATGGTGTGGTTGACAGCAAGATGGAATAGCATAGAGCAGTCACAAGGGATGTCAGCAATGACTTTTGGATAGTATAAGGGGATAAAATACGGTCACTAAAGTGGGAGTAAACAGACAGAGAGTCACTAAAGTGGATACTGAAGGTAGTGAATTGATCGGACATGGTCCAGATTGTAGGGCTCATCAACATTTAGAGGTGCTGAGGAATCGGGAGTTCCTCTACGGTAGGGATTGTAATATATCATAAATTGACCGATTGTATATAAAACTCACATGTAGGTAAAGCACTCTTATAACACTCACTTACAATGGGTTTTAAGAAGGGGAAGCAGCAAAGCTTGCCATGCAGCAAAGCTTGATGGTTAATGAACCATCTGTTGTGTTAACCTTAATACAGATTGAGGGAAGCTTACATTCAGTACTGAACAACACATTCACCAAGGACAGGCGGGAGTCAACAGTCTATTGTAGCAACATCTGAAGGGATGTTTGGGAACAAGATAGCAAACCCTGGGAAGCAAGGTTAATTCACACATCATGAGGAACTGAGGCAAAGTTGACACCACTGAACAACACATTTCGGAAGGGTGACGTGATGGGAGATGGACAGGTGGAGGGAACCACTTAGAGACAGTCTGATAAGGGCCAACAAATCAATGTAACTTCGCCGATAGCAGTAGTCCAATCGGTGGTTTTGTAGGAGGGTCGCATACCTCAAAAAATGTATAACTGTAGTTGTAAAATCTCTGTTCTGAGCAGGTTCAACTGTGAACACTTCCCCTGCATGACTGAATGAAAACCGGTTGAACCGAGGTTTCGTCTGAGTGATTCCGTGGTCGCTATTCGGGCAGGGATAGGGGCGAGTGTCGATCCCTTATATCAGGGAGTCTTCTTTTTACCCCAACAGACAGGATAGTACTGGTGCTATGAGCAGGGCGGCCTGACGTGATGGGAATGTCACTGAGAACCAAAGACACGTGCGATGACCCTAGAAAAGGAAGGAGTAAGAGACAGCCAAAAGTTGGAAAGACTTCTTGAGGACGGTTTTGAAAGGAGTGAGCATGGGCAATACCAGGAATGATCTTTCTCCTACCTCTTGGTTACATTCTTCATAGTGTTCCTCTCTATTTCATATGTGGAGTTCAGATCTACCCCCAATATGTTTTGAGAACAACAGGAAATGACATAATTCTTACATAAATTCAGAGAGTATGAAGGCACTCTCCAATTGACTTATCCTGATGGATGATGGGCTTAGACACGAGGGCAATCTCGGCCCCAAACGAGAAATTTCGGAGGGCACTTTGAATTAGCTGGAAATTTAGCCCCCGGCGGGAGTCAGAGGGAAGAGGCAGGAAACTCAGCTGTTAGTTCAAGAAACTGCCTCCCAGTGCTTTCGGGCACTGTCGGAGGCGATATTGGGGGCAATTGTGCATGGGTCACACCTTCCGCCTTCCCCCAGTCGGTAAGGCCTTACCGCCCCATTACCGCCTCTTGGAGGCCTTTTTCTGAAGTGCAATTTCCCCCCACCCCCCCCCCCCATTATCGACTTCAGCACTTAATCCCTTGGATAACATTACCTACTTTCCTGTCTAAGCCACACCTCATCAGAAGGAGAGAGAGAATGCTGGAGGTGAATTTTCTCAGAACTTGTCCTGCTCCACTGTCATAATTTTGACCAAATAAAAACCCGCACATAAATTTTAGTTTCTGCCAAACTTGCAAAGTTATGGTGGTGGAGTGGGAGAAGCCGAGGAAATTCATTCCCATTGTGCGTAATTTGTAAAATAAAATATTTTAAGTATCAGTAACACCTTACATGTTTAGTTCTACTAAAAAAAAATCAAAGTTTCAGTTTATCCACCCCTCACCTAATTCAAAATCATCACTTTTCTGCAGATCAGTTCATAATTCACTCAATAGCCTTACTCAAACACATCTGGGCTCATCACTTCAACACACTCCTAAGTCCTCTAACTAGAACGTTTTTTTTAAAAAACAGATTAATTTGGCACAAAAATTAAAAATTACAATCCATTTGTGATCAAACATCTTAAATCTACAGTTTTAAGTAACTTATTTTATGAATCATCATCATCATAGGCAGTCCCTCGGAATCGAGGAAGACTTGCTTCCACTCTTAACATGATTTCTTAGGTGACTGAACAGTCCAATACGAGAACCAGTCTCTGTCACAGGTGGGACAGATAGTTGAGGGAAGGGATGGGTGGGACTGGTTTGCCGCACGCTCTTTCCGCTGCCTGCGCTTGATTTCTGCATGCTCTCGACGACGAGACTCGAGGAGCTCAGCGCCCTCCCAGATGCTCTTCCTCCACTTAGGGCAGTCTTTGGCCAGGGACTCCCAGGTGTCAGTGGGGTTGCTGCACTTTATCAGGGAGGCTTTGAGGGTGTCCTTGTAATGTTTCCGCTGCCCATCTTTGACTCATTTGCCGTGAATGCTGCATTGCTCAATGGGGAGTTACACTGACAGTTCAAAGCTGTACACCTTCACAGTAATGTTAAATTCAAAATCAAATAATTTGAATAGAAAAGGTACCGCTTGAAAATTAGCATAAATTAGACCCACAAGTTTCCTAGCGACTGACATCAAATACACCAAAAGATACATATATCTAGATATATATATATATATATATATTATAATGTATGAATAAATAACGGCAGCATCAGATTTGCCAAAAGATTACAAAATCTGGTTATTGAATTAAATTATTTTACACTAACATGATATTATCACGCTTCAGAAGCTGTGAAAAAAAAAAGAGAACCTCTTTTGTTACCAATTCCCATAAGGTTTAATGATTTGATGAAAACATAACACAGCTAGCAAGTTCATGAGGCAAGTGTTCCAGTTCCATTCAAGCGACAATGTCATTCTTTTATCTGAATGTATTTGACTCGTAACACAATTTCAAGGCAAAAGCTGCTTTTCTAATATGTAAAATATTGCCCTTATTTTAATCAATGGCAGGATGCCTCACAAACAGCAATAATAAGCTTCCATTTTCCTGTCAGTTCATACGGCATCTCAGTTTTAATTAATGGGTAAAGAAATGCAGGCTACTTTAGCCAGCTGATCATGAAACTGTTAAAATCAGTAACAAGACCAAATTTAAGGAACCATTAAACCTCAGAGCTGTCGTAGAACAATCCAAGATGCACATGGTCAAAATATATGCACCAACCTACTTGCATCAAAAGCATTAGGAGGCTTTGAGCTGATTTACCCAAGGAACACAGTGCTCCAAAAATGACAGGGGCAGAATAATCATGATGGATTCCACAGCAAATCTATCCTGAACAGATACAATATCTGCTGCAGTAATTACTTTTTGGAAAAAAAAAGAATTAACTTTTTCCTCCCCCGTCCTCCAATTTTTGACCAAAAGCCCAGGGAAGAACTTCTTCCCCCAATGCTGCTCTGAATCGGTTCCTCAGATCATCTGATGTGGACTTACTTCCAGTTTTCTGCCCCCACCTCCAGCTTTTGAATGAACTCCAGAACAGGTTCAAATGATTGGTTTTAACCCCTTCCCTGTCAAACATTTGCATTACTTATTTTGATGTAGAAATTTCGGACAAATTTGTAACAAAAGAAAACCCAACAATAAAAAATATTGGATATTCTTATATGAACACTTCAAGTAACTCAAGTGCTCATAACATACAATCTATGTAATAGAAACAAAACATGTCTTTCACATCAAAGGAACCAGGCTGCTAATTAAAATAAATCCATTTGATCTTTTGATCAAAAGCCATGGTCCACAACAAAACAAGTAATTCAAATGTAAAATAAGCATCCGTCAGATTTACAGCAACCTAGGGAGAGCAACAGCAGCCCACTCTCAGGTGAGTTGTACCTTTCGCTGACCAAGTAAATAACCAACCTTATATCAGGAACAGAAATCTTAGCAAAGCCAAATGTGAACATTTGTAATAAAGATAATAGCTGTGCATTAAGTTTCATTTATTTCTTTTTTTTTCTGCCAGTACTAAAGCAGTTGTCAGTGCACTGTTCACGGTCCCCTGCTGTACTGACCAGAAACACAACTGGACCAGCCCCATAAATGCTGTGGCGAATAGGACACATCAGAGGCTGGGTTTTCTGCAGCAAGTGGCTCACCTCCCCACCACCTACAAAACACAAGTCAGGAGTGTGATGGAATACACTCCACTTTCCTGGATGAGTGCAGTTCCAACACCACTCGTGAAGCTTGACATAATCCAGGACAAAGTAGTCTGCTTGATCGACTGCTCATCCACCACCTCAAACATTCACTCCCTCCACCATTGGCGCACCGTGGCTGCAGTGTGTACTATCTACAAGATGCACTGCAGCAACTCACCAAGGATTCTTCGACAGCACCTTCCAAACCTGTGCTCTCCTCCACCTAGCAGGAGGTGCACGAGAACACCACAACCTCCAAGTTGCCCGCCACATTAGAAACCATCCCAACTTGGACATGTATAGACATTTCTTCATCATCGCTAGGCCAAAATCCTGTACCTCCCTACCTAATGACACTGTGGGAGTACCTTCATCACATACACTGCAGCAGTTCAAGGCAGCAGCTCACCACCACCTTCTCAAAGGTAACCAGGGATGGACAATAAATGCTGGCTTTGCAAGCAGAGCCCATATACCCAGAATTTGCACTGGAAATTTATGAAACTTTCCTTGCAATTTATTTGCATTTTGCAGCACAAAGCAGGTTATGTTTAGCAGTTTAGATCTATGGCAAAGTTCCCTGCACACTTAACTATGTGCTTAATATCATGACAAAAAAGCATCTCTGCACTCATTTGACATTTCTACTTCATACCCATGAATTGAGAATCTATATGAATTTTCCAAGTTTCTTGCTGGAGACCCCCATGTAGGCTTTAAAAACATGCAGTATTCACATGCCATTTTTACTGATGAAATAGAGCAGGAACAACATTACAATAATTAAGTGGTAATATATCAACTCTCCCGACTTAGAATCCCCATCTTTCACATGTCTAGAAGGTAGGATTCTGGCACGCTTAATGAACTGGTTTTGCTTATAACAAGTGTGTTTTGACAGGTCTGGAGGCAGGCAAGAATCATTTTAGAAATCTAATGATTACATAGGGAACGGGAAAAAAAGCAATGATTATGGCCATGCTGTTGTTGCTGTAGCAAAGGGTCAAACAGCTTCTTACCCTTTGTGCTGCCTTCATTTTCAGCAGATGAGACAGAAGATAAAACTAAAAGCTACACTGCATTTTCCTGGGGAAACTGATAGCCAGACTATCAAACGGGTACGGTAGCACAGTGGTTATGTTACTGGACTAGTAATCCAGAGGCCTGGAGGAATAGTCTGGAGACACGAGTTCAAATCCCACCATGGCAGCTGGGGAATTTAAATTCAGTTAATTAAAAAAAAAATCTGGAATTAAAAAGCTAGTACAGGTTGAACCAGCCTTATCCAGAACCACCCCTCGTCCGGAACCATTCCCGGCCACCGGGTGGCGCATGCGCAGAACCCCAACATGAACAAATTGAAGTCCTTCCTCGCTGCCGACTCCCGCAATCGCTGGCCTCACCCCGCGATCCACTGCCCCCCCACCCCCCATGATCTCTCTGCCGCACTCCCAGCCCCGATATCGCCTTGCTCAGTACCTGTACCATCCAATTTAACATGACCACCCCTCATCTGGAAAAATCCCTTATCCAGAACAGGTCAAGTCCCGAGGGTTCTGGATAATGGAGGTTCAACCTGGATCAGTAATTGTGACCATGAAACTATCGGATTATCGTAAAAGGAAATCTGCCGTCCTTACCTGTTCTGGCCTATATGTGACTCCAGACACACAGCAATGTGGTTGACTCTTAACTGCCCTATGAAATGTCCCATCAAGCCACTCAGTTGTGATAAAATCAGCACATGGACTGCAGAGGTTCAAGATGGCGGCTCACCGCAACCTTCTCAAGGGCAATTAGGGATGGGCAATAAATGCCGGCCTTGCCAGCAATACCTACATCTTGTAAACAAATACATTTCAAAAACAGTATCCTGAAGCGCCAAGATGGTATCCATGTCGTGGGCAGTAGGTCTTTCGTATTCCAAGGTACTTTTGGAAATACGAGAACCGTTCTGCCAGCGTCATGGATATTCTTTATAGTGGAACATCATATACCTGGCATTAGAACCAACCAAGGCCCACGGTGTAGAGGTCACATTCTGAAAAAAGGTCAACAACCTGAAACGTTAACTCTGTATTTCTCTCCTGCTGAGTATTTCCAGCATTTTCTGTTTTTATTTCAGAATTCCACTATCCGCAGTATTTTATTTTATATTTGAGGTCACGTTTACTGTGAGAGACAATGAAATGACTACTAGTAGAAACTGTACAGGCGGATATTGAGTGAGGATAGCATTGAGTTTGGCTGTGATGTGTTCAACAATCAAAATGTCTAGGTTTAAATACGAAGATGATCATTTGGTTGAGGTACCAGCCTAGCCACCTTCAAACTACAAAATTAGCAGCTTATATTTTTAATAATCATACATGCTTCAATTAAAATACATTTTAACCATTGTGTCACGAATTTCAATAAAAATTATTCCTCAAAAGAGACTCTTATTTCTGTCAATAATCTCTCAGTCATGAAAAGCTTTCCACAGACAAACGGCTACTGAATTTCAGTCTAGGGTTTTACAATCCATTGTGAATTGCTGTATAACAAACATCTGCATTGAAATTCGACCAAACATCTAAAAATATTTTACTTGCATCTACTACTTCTCCCTCGCCCATCCAACACCCCCAATGTTTTCCACACTCTGCTGAAGGTACTAACTCTCGAGAGTATGGTTCCATTGGTAGTAGCAGCTCCCTGGTGCAGCAACCCAATGACCATTCTTCATGTACATGCCCAGATGGTGAATATCGACAGGCTATTTCACCTGCAGTATTGCAACCAAACCCAATATTCAGGTCACACGTGCACTTTCCAGCAGCATTACTGATCGACAATATAAACCGTAGCTGAATTCCCCCTCCCCTCCATCCTTGGGCACTTGGAGCGGGTGCGTCAAGGAGGCGGCCTATAAAAGTCCGGGGAGTCGGAGAGGCAGCGGGACATTGAGCGGGTGCGTCAAGGAGGTGGCCTATAAAAGTCCGGGGAGTCGGAGAGGCCCAGCCGGTGCAGCTGCAGCAGGGAGGCAAAAAAGTAGTAGAAAGAAATCGGAAGGTGACGTCACAGCCAAGGGGGTAAGTGATTGGCAAGTAGTTTTTCTTTTCTATATCAGTAAGTAACCTTTAGCATTGTTGTTGCCAAATTAAGTTAATCTAAGGGTTAAGTCATGGCAGGACAGCTCGGACATGTGTTATGCTCCTCCTATACTAGGTGGGAAGTCAGGGAAGCTTTAAAATGTCCCCGACGACGTGTGCGGGAAGTGTAACCGCCTCCAGCTCCTGACGGACCGCATTACGGCACTGGAGCTGCGGGTGGATTCACTCTGGAGCATGCACGATGCTGAGAATGACGTGAATAGCATGTTTAGTGAGTTGGTCTTATCGCAGGTAAAGGGTACACAGCCAGATAGGGAATGGGTGACCAACAGGAAGAGCAGTGGAAGGAAGGTAGTGCAGAGGTCCCCTTCGGGTACTGTTGAGGGGGATGACTCATCAGAGGAGGGCAGCAGCAGCCAAGTTCATGGCACCGTGGCTGGCTCTGCTGCACAGGAGGGCAGGAAAAAGAGTGGGAGAACTATAGTGATAGGGATTCGATTGTAAGGGGAATAGATAGGCGTTTCTGCGGCCACAACCGAGACTCCAGGATGGTATGTTGCCTCCCTGGTGCAAGGGTCAAGGATGTCTCGGAGCGGGTGCAGGACATTCTGAAAAAAGAGAGGGTGAACAGCCAGTTGCCGTGGTGCGTATAGGTACCAACGATATAGGTAAAAAACGGGATGAGGTCCTACGAAACAAACTTAGGGAGCTAGGAACTAAATTAAAAAATAGGACCTCAAAAGTAGTGATCTCAGGATTGCTACCAGTGCCAAATGCTATCAGAGTAGGAATCGCAGGATAGCTCAGATGAATACATGGCTTGAGGAGTGGAGCAAGAGGGAGGGATTCAAATTCCTGGGACATCGGAACCGGTTCTGGGGGAGGTGGGACCAGGACAAACCAGACGGTCTGCACCTGGGCAGGACCGGAACCAATGTCCTAGGGGGAGTGTTTGCTAGTGCTGTTGGGCAGGAGTTAAACTAACATGGCAGGGGGATGGGAACCTATGCAGGGAGACAGAGGGAAATAAAATGGAGGCAGAAGTAAAATATAGAAAGGAGAATAGTAAAAGTGGAGCGTAGAGAAACCCAAGGCAAAAAACAAAAACAAAAAGGGCCACATTACAGCAAAATTCTAAAAGGGCAAAGTGTGTTAAAAAGACAAGCCTGAAGGCTCCCTGCCTCAATGCGAGGAGTATTCGGAATAAGGTGGATGAATTAACTGCGCAGATAGCAGAATTTGGCATCACGGAGACATGGCTCCAGGGTGACCAAGACTGGGAACTCAACATCCAGGGGTATTCAACATTTAGGAAGGATAGACAGAGAGGAAAAGGAGGCGGGGTGGCGTTGCTGGTTAAAGAGGAAATTAATGCAATAGTAAGGAGGGACCGTTAGCCTGGATGACGTGGAATCGGTATGGGTGGAGCTGCGGAATACCAAAGGGCAGAAAACGCTAGTGGGAGTTGTGTACAGACCACCAAACAGTAGTAGTGAGGTTGGGGACAACATCAAAATAAGAAATTAGGGATGTGTGCAGTAAAGGTACAGCAGTAATCATGGGCAACTTTAATCTACATATTGATTGGGCTAACCAAATTGGTAGCAATGCGGTGGAGGAGGATTTCCTGGAGTGTATTAGGGATGGTTTTCTAGACCAATATGTCGAGGAACCAACTAGAGGGCTGGCCATCCTAGACTGGGTGATCTGTAATGAGAAGGGACTAATTAGCAATCTTGTTGTGCGAGGCCCCTTGGGGAAGAGTGACCATAATATGGTAGAATTCTTTAAGATGGAGAGTGACACAATTAATTCGAAAACTAGAGTCCTGAACTTAAGGAAAGGCAACTTCGACGGTATGAGGCGTGAATTGGCTAGAATAGACTGGCAAAGGATACTTAAAGGGTTGACGGTGCATAAGCAATGGCAAACATTTAAAGATCACATGGATGAACTTCAGCAATTGTACATCCCTTTCTGGAGTAAACATAAAACAGGGAAGGTGGCTCAACCGTGGCTAACAAGGGAAATTAAAGATATTGTTAAAACCAAGGAAGAGGCATATAAATTGGCCAGAAAAAGCAACAGACCTGAGGACTGGGAGAAATTTAGAATTCAACAGAGGAGGACTAAGGGTTTAATTAAGAGGGGGAAAATAGAGTATGAGAGGAAGCTTGCAGGGAACATAAAAACTGACTGTAAAAGCTTCTATAAATATGTGAAGAGAAAAAGATTAGTGAAGACAAACGTAGGTCCCTTGCAGTCAGAATCAGGTGAATTTATAATGAGGAAAAAGAAATGGCAAACCAATTGAACAAATACTTCGATTCTGTCTTCATGAAGGAAGACACAAATAACCTTCCGAAGTACTAGAGGACAGTGGGTCTAGTGAGAAGGAGGAACTGAAGGATATCCATATAAAGCGGGAAATTGTGTTAGGGGTAGTGAGGGAATGATCAGCCATGATCTTATTGAATGGTGGTGCAGGCTCGAAGGACCGAATGGCCTACTCCTGCACCTATTTTCTATGTTTCTATGTTTCTCTCCCCCTCCCCTTCTTCCATCCACCGCACTCCCAATCCTGAGCCCAGGGGATCTGAAGCTAAGTTAAGTTGCTGCCTTGGCTGAGCACAGACCTCAAATTAAACTTGGAGCCTTGAGATCTGTATGGCTTAGTACTGTAACGGGCAATGCCTTTTGACAGATCACGCGCCTCCCCGGGAGAAGGACCTTTGCGGGCAGAGATTTGGGCTATTTGCCCAACTCTTGTCCAGCGAATGTCCTTCAAACTCCTACGCCTGGTAAAAGTAGGTGTAAGGCCTGCTCCTACCAGCACAAGAGTTTTAAAAGATGGGAAAAATAAATGTTACTTATTTTTATATTAAAAACCTCGCCCATGAAGGTAAGTTTATGTTTAGCACTATAAAAATATTTTTTTTTTAATTTCCAAAAAATGTTTTTTTTAAGAAAATGAATTTAAGTTGCAATATTTTTTTAAAAAGTGAATTGTTCTATTTGTGTGTGCGTTTTATTTTTTTGTTTTTAGGGTTATTCTCATTGATAGTACAGGTTGAACTTCTCAAAACCGGCACTCTTTTATCCGGCAACCTCCCTTGTCCGGCATCATTCCCAGCCCCTAGGGGAGGGGCATGCGCAGAACACGACCGGGTCGTTGACAGCGGCATTGTCAGCATTACCTTTCATCAACGTTTAATTCAGCAGCTGCTTTCTGTTCTTTAAATCTTTCCTCCTCTGCACCCCCCTACAACAGTCACTGGGCCCGGAATGCTGCGCAGTAGGCTTCTGCACAACATCGTTGTCAGCAGCGTTGTCAGCAGTGGGTGAATCGGGACTAAATGCTGCGCAGTAGCCTTCCGCGCAGCGCATGCGCAAATCCAGATTCGGGATCGGGACGCCATCTTGTGAGGCAACGTTCAATAAAGCAGCGCGGCGGGAGTTTTGGAGCCGGAGCGTGGCAGAGGCGGTCAGAGGCACGAGCCCGGTCATCAGGACCAGGTGAGTCGAGGGTTGGCGTGACCTCCCATCGTCCGGCAAATTCTCTTGTCCGGCACAGGCCAGGTCCCGGGGGTGCCGGATAAGAGCGATTCAACCTGTAATGGGAGCTGAATGAATGAGAATACTACATTGTGATTGGTGGTCCAGGCCCACGTGATCCCAGGATGCCCGCACGCTCCTGGGATGCGTGGGCCTCTGCGCTGGGCTGCACATCTAGGCCTCGGAGCTGAAGTGTTTGTTCCTCCGGGACCACCAGGTATTTTTATTGTAAGAATTTTGGTCGGAGGCATCCGACCGCAATTTTTGACCCAATACAAGACGACATTAGAAAACTTTCAGACTGGGTAGTTAAATGACAAATGAACTTTAACATAGAAAAATGCGATGTGATGCAGTTTGGTGGGAAAAGTAGAAACATCACTGACACCTTAGAATAAAACTGAATAGGGTAGCAGAGCAAAGGATCTAACCATACCGGTCATCAAATCATTAATTACAGCAGCATCGCAGGTCAGGAAAGCAATTAAAAAGCTAACAAAGCACTGGGATTTATTTACAGGGGTATAGAATTCATAAGTGGTGAAGTTATATTAAACTTGTATAGGACCCTGGTCAGGCCACACTTATTAGAAGGATGAGAGGGGATCTCATAGAAGCATATAATATTCTGATGGGATTGGACAGGTTAGATGCAGGAAGAATGTTCCCGATGTTGGGGAAGTCCAGAACTGGGGATCACAATCTAAGGATAAAAGGTAAGCCATATAGGACCGAGATGAGGAGAAACATTTTCACCCAAAGAATTGTGAACCTGTGGAATTCTCTACCACAGAAAGTTGTTGAGTCCAGTTCGTTGGATATATTCAAAAGGGAGTTAGATGTGGCTAAAGGGATCAGGGGGTATGGAGAGAAGGCAGGAGTGGGGTACTGAAGTTGCATGATCAGCCATGGTCATATTGAATGGTGGTGCAGGCTCGAAGGGCCGAATGGCCTGCTCCGGCACCTATTTTCTATGTTTCTATGATTACTGTGCACAGTTGTGGTTTCCATACTATAAAAAAAAATGTAGAAGCACTGGAGACAGTGCAAAAAAGATTTACAAGAATGGTACCAGAACTGAGAGATTACAGTTTCAGGAAAGATTGAACAGATTGTGAACAGATTGGGGCAAAAGAAAAAAAAAAAGAGAAGAGACCCGATAGAGGCCTTTAAAATTATAAACGGGTTGGACAGGGACGATGTGGAGAGCATATTTCCACTTGTGGGAGAATCTAAAACTAGGGGCCATAAAAACAAGATAGTTTCTAATAGGGAAATAAGGAGAAAGGTCTTTACTCAGTGTGTGGCTCGGATGTGGAACTCACTACCACAGTTAGTGGTTGAGGCAAAGAGCTTAGAAGCTTTCAAAAGGAAACTAGACGAGTCCATGAGAGAAAATGGAACAGAAAGATATGCTGAAAAGCCGAGAGGCGGTAGATGGATCGAGGGGAGACTCATGTGGAATATAAACACCAGCACAGACTAGTTGAGCCGAAAGGCCCGTTTCTGTGCTATAATTTCTGTGTAATGTAAAATTATCACAGCATATAGCAGAGTTTCAACCTCCCAGGGTAGCAGCTTCAAATAGGGGTGAGCGGTAGAATGAGGGGGGCAGTGAGGAGTGGCTCTGACTTGCATCCACAAATGTAGAAAAGGTGAACAAAGTCTGAAACATTGACTGGCTACATTAAAAAAATGAATTTGGATTCCCAATATCCAAAGTTTGAAGCAAAATAGGCTTTTACTGAAGTGAACAGCCTCCAATAAGAGTCCACTGACAGATTGCCCCCGCTCCAAAGAGACCTCCAACCATTGGACTGTAAACCTACATTTAAAACATGCATTTATCATTGTTGCTGTGTTTCATGGCAGGTACTAGACAACTGTAGGAAAACTATGTGATGAGACGCAGACTCCCAAGTGTGTGAAATGATATTTCATCCTTTGTGTACATGCAGATGACAGAAAACTTTGACAGATGCAGAAAACAGCATCGATCATGAGCCGAGGAACATTCTAGCTTGCCATTTAAGGATCTATGCTTTAGTTAAACTTGGCATTTTTCAGAATTAATCCACCTGTGCAAATTCAATCAATTGTTGGTTTGGAGTTGGTCACCAGCAAACAAACCACGGGGGAGGGAGGGGGCGGGGAGGGAGGAGGGGGGAACGGATATGGTTTTAATAGCAACGGGAGGGGAAGGAAATCCGAGCTACAGCAGGCCATTATTTCAAGTACAGGCTGTAAGTGTGCAGCAATTGTACACTTTAATTACAGTGTAAGCACCGTTTGCTGCTTAAACAACGGAGGCTCCTATAGATCCGTGCTGGAAAAGCTCTATTCGGAATCCTGCCTCTGCGGCTAGAAAAGCGATGTTTCCTCTGCTGACTGTGGGCTTTATGTAAAACTACAGCCCGTTTCTGGTCACAGTTGGAAGCACAGTATTTTCACTGGTAGGCTGGGTAAAAGTATCAGGGCAGGGTAAAGGTGGCTTGGGGCAGTGGGAGACCATTAGAAAACAAGTGCAATTTTAACAGCCTCGAGGTAATACAATTCCAGGTGAATATTGGAAGACTAAAGCCACTGTTTTCGGTTCCCGCCACAAACTCCATTACCTAGCCACTGACTCCACCCCTCTCCCAAACTCCTGTCTGAGGCTGAACCACTGTTCGCAACCTTGGTGTCATATTTGACCCTGAAATGAGCTTCTGACCACGTATCCACAGCGTAACTAAGACCGCCTATTTCCATCTCCATAACATCACCTGTCACCGCCCTTGCTTCAGCTCATCTGCTGCTGAAGCCCTCATCCATGCCTTGGTTACCTCTAGACTTGACTATTCCAACGCACTCCTGGTTGGCCTCCCACATTCTACCCTTCGTAAAGTAGAGGTGATCCAAAATTCGGCTGCCCGTGTCCTAATTTGCACCAAGTCCCGCTCCTCCATCACCTCTGTGCTTGCTGTCCTACATTGGCTTCCGGTTAAGCAACGCTTTGATTTCAAAATTCTCCGTAGCCTCGACCAATCCTATCTCTAATCTCCTCCAGCCCCACCCCAAGATGTCTGCGCTCCTCCAATTCTACCCTCTTGAGCATCCTGATTATAATAGCTCAACCATTGGTGGCTGTGCCTTTTGTTGCCGAGACCTCTCGACCTCTCTTTCCTCCTTCAAGACACTCCTGAAAACCTACCTATTCCTCTGCTAATTTCTACTTATGTGGCTCGGTGTCAAATTTTTTATTTCATAACACTCCTGTGAAGCTCCTTGCGAAGTTTTACTATGTTAAATAAATACAAGTTGTTGTTGTTGTTTACTCAATCACTCTCATTTTAGCCAAATCCCTTCATCCTAGATATCATCCTGAATAGTCACCGGTCAAGGATGGACAGCATATACGTCCCAAGGTGGTTTGCCTTGGGACCTGACCCATTGCTTCCACATGAAGAGCCTGAATTTTAATATGAACCATTCTTATAAATCATTGCTGCACCACTCCAAGAGTATCTCTTTTGCATTTCAGGGATATTTGTGTGTTTATCTTCTTGAATAGACTCCACTGTTCTATATATTTACTAGCAACTTCACCCACCCTGTGGCCCTCAATTCTTTCCTTATCCTTTTGAAGTCCATGATGTTTTTATTTTAAATGCACAAAGAGTGTGCATTTCTGTCGCGCCTTTCACCTGAAGAGAGCCCAAAGCGCTTTACAGCCACTTTTGCTGTGTAGTCACTGTTGTAATGTAGGAAACAGGGCAGCCAATTTGCACCCCAACTTAGTGCCATGGGATCTTTTACGTCCACCTGTATATATTACCCTATAGTTTACGATCAGTAATTTATAAATTGGCTCCATTCCAAATGCATTCATCTTGGTAGGACTCCAGCTATACATCCAAGTGTGGTATTTTGGATATGCAACTTTGTTTATAACAAAACACAGGTAACATGATCAATCACAGCAATGTCAATGTACATGAAGCTTTTCTTAAAAAATATTGCAACTCACCCAGTTTTTTAAGCCAGAGATTCATAGAAAACGCATTACATAATAATCCTTTAACTGCTCATCCTCTGCTAATTTGCAGTAGAGTGTGGCACAGGATGTATTTGCATAGCATGCAGTTTCCATGACTGAAAACAAACCCAATCAGTCCTAGTGTATTCCCTTTCATGAATGCACTTCATGGATGAATAATTCAAGACACCCATGAAGTCAAAATTGATAACTATTTGCTTTGAACATGCAGCACGCAGACATCACCGTCTGAGGAGGGACAGACAGGCCATGGTAGTCGAACAACCTTAACCACATTCCCACGGTAGTTAGTGGGTCAGAGTTATATTTTATTTATGGCTGAGTGGAGAGATTTACATAGCAGCATTTCCCTCTTTCTTCGACTAAGGAGGATTCCATTAATACCGAATGGGAAACATCAGTGATTTATGGCGTTCCTGGGAAAATGGGGTGATCCATGGAATGCAAGCAGTGGTGAAAATCCCAGAATCCCAAGTGGTAAAGTGTAGTTTGATTTATTTAGTCTCCAAGTCAGCGTTGAGGAATTTCCTCATCTTTTCAAATCTCCGTTTCCCTCCAAACACATTTAGAACTCTGATTCAGTTTGCTAAATTTCATTGAGCTGCTGATGACACAACTCGCTCTCGAATTTGTCCACTGGCTCTTCATTAAACTGCAAGTCAGGCCTTTGCAATCACCATTCACTTCAACAGAGTACAGCTCACCCACTGTAATTTCTTTCTGTGATCTTGGGAGGGAGGATTACTGCAAGAGTTGCACCTTACACCCAAAATCTCTTGTAACCTGCAAATCCAAATGCAGCCAAGTTTCTGCAGGCTTTTGATACATGTTCTTTATGACATCACAAGCACACAAGATGGCTCGAGAGGAACTTGTCACATGATCCTTTTATTGTATTTACAAAAGTAGTTGTGTTACCACAGTAGTCCACTAGGTGGAGCAGTAGTCCACTAGGGGGCGCTCTGTTAGTATTCTGCTCAGTGTGTGTATCAAAAAAAAATCAGAGATACAACTTGTGCACTGGATTTTGTGATGAGCAGTTCGGAGGGAACTCGAGTTTCAGAGGTTAGAAAAAGTACTACTAAAATTAATTTTAAATGACTTTCTTGATTTATTGTTTGAAATATTTCAGTGAGTTAAATAGATATTTTCATTGTTTAAACACGAAGGGTTATACTTGGGGATATCACTGAGTAGGAAACACTTCCACTCACATCTGTTGTAGCTCATTTGTTTTTATATTAGCTTTGAAAAGGTTCAGATGTACAGCATTGAATTACACAAGGATGCAAAAAGGCCATTCCATCAATCGCACTCACTGCTTGGATCCTTTCTGGACAGTTTCCCCTGTTGTACACCACACCACAGGTTTTCAAACTGGAGTCCCCAAGGTAAACAGATTTCTCGATTTTTTTAAAATACATCACATTGTTCCCATTGCTGTGTTATTTTTTTCTGTACTGATGGCACTCTTTTCCTTAGGGTAGCTGACAAGGTCAGCTGTGTTTGGGCAGTGTCAGCCATAGCTGAGCTGATAGCATTCTTGCCTCGGAGGTTGTGGGTTTCCGTCCCACTCCAGAGACTTGAGCACATATATCTAGGCTGTCACTCCAGTGCAGTACTGAGGGAGTGCTGTACTGTCAGAGGTGCCATCTTTTGGATGAAACATTGAACAGAAGGCTTGTCTGCTCTCAAGTGGACGTAAAAGATCCCATGGCACTATTACAAAGAGGAACAGGGGAGTTATCCTGTGTGTCCTGAGCAATATTTATCCCTGAATCAACATCACTAAAAACAAAGTACCTGATCATTCCTGTTTGTGGGAGCTTGCTTGTGCGCAAATTGACTGCCACATTACAACAGTGACAACATTTCAAAAGTACTTAATTGGCTGCAAAGCGCTTTGGGACATCTTCAGGTTGTGAAAGGTGCCCTAGAAATACAAGTCTTTTTTGCCTTTTAACATAGAAACACAGAAAATAGGTGCAGGAGTAGGCCATTCAGCCCTTCGAACCTGTACCACCATTCAATGAGTTCATGGCTGAACATGCAACTTCAGTACCCCATTCCTGCTTTCTCGCCATACCCCTTGATCCCCCTAGTAGTAAGGACTACATCTAACTCCTTTTTGAATATATTTAGTGAATTGGCCTCAACAACTTTCTGTGGTAGAGAATTGCACAGGTTCACCACTCTCTGGGTGAAGAAATTTCTCCTCATCTCAGTCCTAAATGGCTTACCCCTTATCCTTAGACAGTGACCCCTGGTTCTGGACTTCCCCAACATTGGGAACATTCTTCCTGCATCTAACTTGTCTAAATCTGTCACAATTTTAAATGTTTCGATGAGATCCCCTCTCATTCTTCTGAACTCCAGTGAATACAAGTCCAGTTGATCCAGTCTTTCTTGATATGTCAGTCCCGCCATCCCGGGAATCAGTCTGGTGAACCTTCGCTGCACTCCCTCAATAGCAAGAATGTCCTTCCTCAGGTTAGGAGACCAAAACCGTACACAATATTCCAGGTGTGGCCTCACCAACGCCCTGTACAACTGTAGTAACACCTCCCTGCTCCTGAAATCAAATCCCCTCGCTATGAAAGCCAACATGCCATTTGCTTTCTTAACCGCCTGCTGTATCTGCATGCCAACCTTCAATGACTGATGTACCATGACACTCAGTTCTCGTTGCACCTCCCCTTTTCCTCATCTGTCACCATTCAGATAATAGTCTGTCTCTGTTTTTACCACCAAAGTGGATAACCTCACATTTATCCACATTATACTTCATCTGCCATGCATTTGCCCACTCACCTAACCTATCCAAGTCACTCTGCAGCCTCACAGCATCCTCCTCGCAGCTCACACTGCCACCCAACTTAGTGTCATCCGCAAATTTGGAGATACTACATTTAATCCCCTCGTCTAAATCATTAATGTACAATGTAAACAGCTGGGGCCCCAGCACAGAACCTTGCGGTACCCCACTAGACATTGCCTGCCATTCTGAAAAGTATCCATTTACTCCTACTCTTTGCTTCCTGTCTGCCAACCAGTTCTCAATCCACGTCAGCACACTACCCCCAATCCCATGTGCTTTAACTTTGCACATTAATCTCTTGAGTGGGACCTTGTCGAAAGCCTTCTGAAAGTCCAAATACACCACATCAACTGGTTCTCCCTTGTCCACTTTACTGGAAACATCCTCAAAAAATTCCAGAAGATTTGTCAAGCATGATTTCCCTTTCACAAATCCATGTTGACTTGAACCTATCATGTCACCTCTTTCCAAATGCGCTGCTATGACATCCTTAATAATTGATTCCATCATTTTACCCACTACCGATGTCAGGCTGACCGGTCTATAATTCCCTGTTTTCTCTCTCCCTCCTTTTTTAAAAAGTGAGGTTACATTGGCTACCCTCCACTCCATAGGAACTGATCCAGAGTCTATGGAATGTTGGAAAATGACTGCCAATGCATCCGCTATTTCCAAGGCCACCTCCTTAAGTATTCTGGGATGCAGACCATCAGGCCCTGGGGATTTATCGGCCTTCAATCCTATCAATTTCCCCAACACAATTTCCCGACTAATAAGGATTTCCCTCAGTTCCTCCTTCTTACTGGACCCTCTGACCCCTTTTATATCCGGAAGGTTGTTTGTGTCCTCCTTAGTGAATACCGAACCAAAAGTACTTGTTCAATTGGTCTGCCATTTCTTTGTTCCCCGTTATGACTTCCCCTGATTCTGACTGCAGGAAACCTACGTTTTGCAATCCGTCTTAATGTTCCCTGCAAGCTTCCTCTCGTACTCTATTTTCCCTGCCCTAATCAAACCCTTTGTCCTCCTCTGCTGAGTTCTAAATTTCTCCCAGTTCCCGGGTTCGCTGCTATTTCTGGCCAATTTGTATGCCACTTCCTTGGCTTTAATACTATCCCTGATTTCCCTTGATAGCCACGGTTGAGCCACCTTCCCTTTTTTATTTTTATGCCAGACAGTGATGTACAATTGTTGTAGTTCATCCATGCGGTCTCTAAATGTCTGCCATTGCCCATCCACTGTCAACCCCTTAAACATCATTCGCCAATCTATCTTAGCCAATTTCACGCCTCATACCTTCAAAGTTACCCTTCTTTAAGTTCTGGACCATGGTCTCGGTATTAACAGTTTCATTCTCCATCCTAATGTAGAATTCCACCATATTATGGTCACTCTTCCCCAAGGGGCCTCGCACAACGAGATTGCTAATTAATCCTCTCTCATTACACAACAGCCAGTCTAAGATGGCCTCCCCCTAGTTGGTTCTTTGACATATTGGTCTCGAAAACTATCCCTTGTGCACTCCAGGAAATCCTCCTCCACCGTATTGCTTCCAGCCCAATCTATATGCATATTAAAGTCACCCATGATAACTGCTGCACCTTTATTGCATGCACCCCTAATTTCCTGTTTGATGCTCTCCCCAACATCACTACTACTGTTTGGAGGTCTGTACACAACTCCCACTAACGTTTTTTTCCCTTTGGTGTTCTGCAGCTCTACCCATATTGATTCCACATCATCCAAGCTAATGTCCTTCCTAACTATTGCATTAATCTCATCTTTAAACAGCAATGCTACCCCACCTCCTTTTCCTTTTATTCTATCCTTCCTGAATGTTGAATACCCTTGGATGTTGAGTTCCCAGCCCTGATCATCCTGGAGCCATGTCTCTGTAATCCCAATCACATCATATCTGTTAACATCTATTTGCACAGTTAATTCATCCACCTTATTACAGATGCTCCTTGCATTAAGACACAAAGCCTTCAGACTTGTTTTTTTTAAACACACTTTGTCCTTTTAGAATTATGATGTAGTATGGCCCTTTTTGTTTCCTGCCTTTGTTTACTCGGCCTTCCACTATTGCTTTTTACCTTTCTACTATCTGTTTCTGACTCCATATTACTTCGCCCTGTCTCGCTGCATAGGTTCCCATCCCCCTGCCCTATTAGTTTAACCACTCCCGAACTGCATTAGCAAATGTTACCCCCAGGACATCAGTTCCAGTCCTGCCCAAGTGCAAACCGTCCCTTTTGTACAGGTTCCACTTCCCCCAGAACTGGTTCCAATGTCCCAGGAATTTGAATCCCTCCCTCTTGCACCACTGCTCAAGCCACGTATTTATTCTAACTATCCTGCTCCCTCTACTCTGATTAGCACTGTTTTATGGAAGTTAGGGCAGGGATTCTCAGTGTCAATAATTGCGTGGGGTTCCAGGGAGTGTGTTAATATTTGCAGGAGCTCCCCCACACACACAACTTTGAAAACCACAGCAATACACCCGCTTGCTGCCAAGCTTTACCAAATAAGCAATTGGTCCAACATGTCAGCCAGGAGACCACTGAGCTCTCCTTGCAGAGTGGTCAACCTTGAACAAATTGTAGCTGTGAGATTTCCGTCATGTGTAAAAATGAAAAGAAAAGGGAGGTTAAACCTGCATCTGTCTGAAAGAGTTAAATAAACCTTTCATTCCAGGAGTACAGGAATGTAATTGTCACAGTGTGGGACCAGAGATCAAGAGCTCCAATCCTATTCTTGGCAAGCTGTGAAATGAATCCCATAAAAAAATCTGGTCAATTATGAGTTAGCACCAGAAAAAAAAACTCAATTGGTTCATCAATGTTCTTCAGGGAAGAGAACTTGCCCCCTGTCCTGCCCCACCCCACACGTGACTTTGGTGGTTGACCTTTAATGCCCTATGAAGTGGCCTAACAACTGTACAATCGCTAGAAAGCTCACCATCACCTTCTCAAGGCAACGAGAGATGTGCAATAAGTGCATCCTTCCCAGCATGCTCACATCCTGGGGACTAATAGAAAAGCATTTCCATTTGTTCAGAATAAAAAGCACATTGCAGAAATAAATGTTGAATTTCTAACCGTTATTACGAATCTGCCTAATAAAACATGATTACTGCTGCGTGTAAAACTTATTAACCTAGGAGAATCTTTTGAGGTTACAATGGTTATGGTACTGGGAGAGTAACACAGAGGGCAGAAATTTAATAAAGCTGCTCATTTGTGGGCTGTTGCCAGAAAGATTGAATGAGAGCTACTGGGCTGTTGCAAAGCCCAAATTGGCTCACTAATGTCCTTCAGGGAAGGGAACCTGCCATCCCTGCCCACTCTGACCTACACGCGTCCATTCCCACAGTACATGGTTGACTCTATGTGCCCCTCTGAAGCGGTCACTGAACCAGCGGTGAGCAACAAATATGACTTTGATCGTGTTGTCCAAATCGCGAGAACATTAAAAAAAAACGTCCACGACATGCAATAGCATTTTCCATACAAAAGCCTAGATCATAAAAGCTTCGGTGTATGCAGAGCATTGGGAATCGAGACAGATGGGGATCCTCAGCAACAGCAAGAGAAGTCACGCTGCCGCCTTCAGACATCTGCCTCCCTCCCAGTCAGCAGGATTCTTGCATGAAGATTTATTAACTTTGCAAAGTGACAAGTAACAAATAGAGGGTTTTCTGTGAAATTCTGCACTGTGGGAAACAGACCTCCATACATATATGAGGTCACAATCCTCAGACAAGGGACTGACACTGAATGCTGGAGCATTGGTAGGGTTCTGGAGTGCAGAATAGTTACCCTTACCATTAAGCCCTTCAGGTCGCCTATTTAGGTTTTGTGCAGCAATCTTCCATTGATTCCATTCACCGTTTTCATAATTTGCACTGAGCTTGCCGCTATTTTTTTTTTTCCTTCTGTGGAACCCGCTTTGAGCACCTTTCAGTTCGCAAAAAACTGTGCTGGTGAGGGGGAGGGGGCAGTGACACAAGCCAAAGCAACCTTTTGGTACAAGTCCGTCAATCACTGGTGCCACAGTGCCCAAGCTCTTTTCAGACAGACTGAGAGCTCGTTACCCTCCCCCAGTCGCCACTAGGTTTCTGTTCCAAGCCGAACTACCCCTGGAGTACATAGTACAAGGGCTTTGAACTAATCACGTCACTTATTAAATCCCACGTTCAGCAATTTAAAGATTAGCTGTCGCAAATATTTCAGGAGCCACATTTGAGGCTCAAACGTGATCTTGCTCTCCCCACTGAAAAATCTGCATCAGACTGCAGAATTCAATTTAAAGTTAGCTCAACGGCCTCGAGAATCAATGTCAGACTCGTGTCCTTTAAGCTTGGTGATTTTAGGTACCTGAACTGAAATGGTTCTTACTTGGGTCCAGTTGCACTGCTGGATGGATTTCAGTCATTTGGGCCAGCTACACTAAATTTTGCACCTGGATGTTATATGTGCCCCGTGGAGCACAGATCAAGAGGGAATTGGCAGCATTACTGCAGCCATTCACAGGGCAAACACTGACAACCTGGTATCACTCCTTCCACGATGTCACACTCGGAATCATTATGATGCATACAGGACTACAGATTCCATTTGATTTCAACAGCACTCTGATTTCCAAGGTGCGCTCGAGTGTCCGTTGGTTGTGTTCCTTCCTCTGGGTTTGAGCCTGTAATGTATGCACCTGTGCGTGTTCACAGGAAAATAGTTGTAGAGCTGTTGCATTGTGAGTGGCTTAGCCAGTCACGTATTGTTCACAAGACTCAATAAAACCCCAGTCAGTTGAGTCTAGGTCATCCCACAGTGAAGTTTGCAGTTGTGAGCCTAGTGGATGAACTGGTAATGTGTAGTGTGATTGTTAAATCTTTGTTAATAAACCTACTAGTTCTTAAGAATTCACAGTAACACATTGCTATTAAGTAAAGAACCCATGAAGCAAATACATTACAGAGCCCCACGCCAGGAATTGGACTCCTAAATCTAGGCAGAGGCGCCAGTCCAGCAGAGAGGTGCTGCATTGTCAGAGGTGCCAGATGAATGTTCCATCTGCATGTCGAGGTAGGTTTCAAAGATCACGAATTGAAGGGCAAGTTCTCCCAGTGCACTGCCAGAATTCCTTCCCCACACAACAGAAGAAACGGATGAACTGGCCATTCATCTTGCTGCTGTTTCTGGAACCTTACTGGTGTAGAATGGCTGCCATGTTTCCTTAAGTAAAAGCAGTCACTGCTCTCCAGAATCAATTCATTTCAGTTACTGAAGTATGTATGTACATCTTTGCTACTACAGAGATAGTTTTTGACACTTCACATCAACATGTTAAAAGGGAAATTAAAACACTTCATTCATAACAATCAGATTTTATTGAAAATGCTGATAAAGATTCAACACTGCAGTTCTCATTCTCCAACAGCTGCATCTGTATGGAGATAGAAACACAGCAGTGTTCCGCTGGGCCTCACTGGGAAATCGCAGGCCTCCCCTGCCAGCTCCCATCGCGGGAACCCCCACAGGATGGTCCAGCATTCAATTCCGCAGGCTTTAGCCCGCCCAAAATTGCACCACGTTCCACCCCAAATTGATAGGATGTCAGGCAACGGCAGTTAAATGAGGCCCAGGAGCTAAAATACCCCAGACCTCATTATTGCTGCAGCGGGTGAGTTTTGAATTGGCATCAAAACTCTCAGCCAAAAACTGTCCCATCAGTTAAAATTGGGGCCAGAAATGTTTATCGCACGGAAGAGACTATTCATTCTTCTTGCCGATATCAAACTTATTTTGCACTGAGGAGCTGGTGTTACACAGTCCAATTTCCAGCTTTCTCTTCAAACTTGCCCCATTTTCCTGCTTTCTCCCCATACCCTTTTAAAAGTCTGTCAGTCATCGTCCAGTAGTTTTTGAATGCGGCAAATGATTCAGCAGCCAGTACTTGTGCCAAGTCATTCCACTAACGGTTTTTTAAAAAAGTTTCTTCAAATCTCGCTCAAAATGTAGCAGGTAAGGAAAGGGTTGGGTTTGGCTGCGATGTGAGATTGAATTAACTGCTATCATGCACGCTCAAGGGTCACACATGAGATAAACGAGAGCAACCGACATTGATGGACAATTGATGGCGCTCAGAGGTTGGCTGAATTGTGAGAAATTTATGGGGTTTCTTTAAAAAGAAATCTTTTAAATTCTCAGGAATCATTAAAAGCAGATGACACTTCAATTTATAACACCTTCCAGTATAGGATATCATAACAGAGTAAATTGAAAAGAAAAAACAAATTAATAAAATAGATGCGTTGTGACCATCAAAGTCTAGCTGTAAATAAAATATTTAGGTTTAAATCGCAGGTTATTGTTGCCTATTAGCAACATATTTAAAGGATATGATTTTTTTTAACGCAAAACTGCAACCTAGATTCACACAATGGTTTACATTGCACTGCACTTTACAGATGTAACAGGAGAAAATGTCCATGTTCCTAAGAAGCCAATGTTTTAATGCGGGCAGCACATGGAGATGAGATGAGCTTACGCACAGCAAGCAAGGTCGGTCACAGGACCTCCAGGGAAGAGTGGGCAATCAGCCCACTCTCCAGCTGTTTATTAATTGCAAGGCAGGAGGGAAATCTGGGAACAACGCAGCATTCCATTGCAGTGATGAATCCGGGAACAAGTGCCGCAGCTGCTAGCTTTGTGTCTGTGAACTGGATTGTCCAGTTAGGGGAGCATATACAAACTGCAGGGATTTGTTGGAAGACCAGAGAACAATGCAGGAAAATTAAGACAGGATTACATCATGTAAATGTAATTTTATTCATATGTTTCCATGTACTGGTTAATGCTCCAAGATGGCTCACTATAGTCATTTGGATGTATTTAGCTTGGTTTACAAGCAGCGCTGTTAAGCATGGTGATAATAGTTTGCCATACTAATTCTGTGGTTCTTGAACTGATGACAAAATCAGAAACCAATAAACAACAGATAGCTTCATTGCACTTATATAGTGCCTTTAATATAGTAAAACATCCCAAGACGCTTCATAGCATTCCCTATTGCTCGGGGACCGATTGCTTGGAGATACATCAAGCATCCGGCATCAACTTAACCTTGCGTTTTGCTTCCTTTAGCCTCTCCCCAGGGTGCAGTTCCCTGCTGCAACAGCATTTCTGAGATGAGGAATTCACTGTATGGGAGATAAGTGGCCAATTTTACCACTGCACAGTACAACATGTTAAACACACTGCACGACCAGCCCACTTAATAATGTACTTCATTATCTGATCAGAGCAGAGATACAGTGGGTCTTCAACCAGATTAGGCAGATGCACTTGGCACTAATTTACTGCACACAGCCAAATGTCAGAGCCTGGGCCGCCCTCAAGTGACTGCTGCAGGGCCCTCATTGTTGTGAAGTAGATACAATAACTCAAACCCAAGAGAATCCACTATTAACAAGCCTACCGTTTTGTGGGTTTTATGGAATGGACAAAGTTGCAGATTGCAACCCTAAAAAAATACTGGTAAAAATCCCAGAATCCCTTGTGACAAATTTGGACTCTGACTTACTCAGTCACTGTAAAACAGTGGGCCTAATTACTAATAATGAACAAAATCTCTTGCGATCACATCTCCCGACGACTGTGACAGGAAGCTATTCCGATAACATTACTGTGTAATATCAGGCCCTGATCAAAATCACGAACCCACAGCCATCACCATAGCAACGTACACTACTGCATCCAATTTAATTCGGTTTCAAAAAAACAAAAATAGATGCGTTGCAGATAACATTATAGAACTTTGCAGGGTGACTTTGATACCAGCATTGCCTGATCATATTCTGTTTCTTCAGACATCTCAAAATATAAGAGCTACAGAATTTAATTTTATTTGTCTATTACCTGTATGTCTCAGAACTGATTTATTCAACATGAAAAAAAACTGCATTGGTACAGAGTACACATATCTCTGGGTTGCACTCAAATCCTTTAAGTACATATTAGCAATATTACTAGTTACTTGAAAAGAACCCTTTAAAAAGGCACAGTGGCACTGTGCATTGCCAAAAACTGCCACAGTCAATCCTATGAAATGGATTGTGTGTACACCTATCTGTGGATTGCACATGAATTGTTTTAAGTATATATTAGCATGTTGTTGCTTACTTAAAAGAACCTTGCAGAAGGTACGTTGGGAGTGCCAACATGCAGCATGGTGGTCAGGTTCAATCCCTCGCTTCAAGGGAGAGAAAACCTGAAGGTCAACCATTGTAGAGTTGCTCAACGCACCGCCTGGCTGCCAATTCCTGAGGTAGCCAAACGCAGCAGCAGGTCACCCATTTACTTACTTTCTCGGCCAACATCGGTGCACTGTCTAGTAAAAACAAAGCAAGACAAAGGACAAATTAAGTTTCTTTTGTTTTTTTAAGTAGGTAGGCTCGGTATACCAGCCACCATGATGTAATCAACAAGGAGACACAGCCAATGATTTTCCTTCTCAACTGTGGAGAATCCCTAAACATACATCCTGGTCTTCTATGGTGATGCGGTGAAAGAAGCCCGAGCAGCTTAGAGGCTTTATTTGTTGTCACCAATATTTACCCCTTCTTGGAATGCTGATATTCATTCCTTCCGAGGTTACAGTTCTATGGGCATTGATTGCCCTAGTCCTCATTCTTAATATGTTAGACTTCAGTGAGTCTGCACATGCCCAATTCCAATAAGATCGCTAGGTAACAATCAGAACAACCAGCAAATCGCCACTTCCCCAACTCAGCATGTTAAGCCGAATCGCAGCATCCCTGCTACTACTTTGGCTAAAATCAGCTGACAACATAGACCACGGGTCAAAGCTGGGACCTTCATCACCAAGACCGCCTATTTCCACCTCCATAACATTGCCCAATTCTGCCCCTGCCTCAGCGCAACTGCTGCTGAAACCCTCATCCCTGCCTTTGTTATTTCTAGATTGGACTACTCCAATGCACTTCTAGCTGGCCTCCCAACCTCCACCCTATATAAACTGGAGCTCAACCAAAACGCTGCTGCTTGTAACCTGACTCGCACCAAGACCCATTCTCTCTTCACCCCTGTGCTCGCTGACCTACATTGACTCCCAGTCCGACAGCACCTCAATTTTAAAATACTCATCTTGGTTTTCAAATCCCTCAATGACTTTGCCCCTCCCTATTTCTGTAACCTCCTCCAGCCTTACAAATCCCATATTTTAAATCACTGTCGGAGGTTCCGTCTTTCGGATGAGACATTAAACCGAGGCTCCGTCTACTCTCTCAGGTGGATGCAAAAGATCCCATGGCATGAGTTATCCCCAATGTCCTGGCCAATATTTATCCCTCAATCAACATAACTAAAACAGATCATCTGGTCATTATCACATTGCTGTTTGTGGGAGCTTGCTGTGGGCAAATTGGTTGCCGCGTTTCCGACATTGTAAGTGACTTCACTTCAAAAAGTGCTTCATTGGCTTTAAAGTGCTTTGGGATGGCCGGTGGTCGTGAAAGGCGCTACATAAATGCAAGTCTTTCTTTTTCCTTTATATAAATGCAAGTCTTTCTTTTCTTTACCATTGACGGCCATGCTTTCAGCTGTCGAGCTCCTGAGCTCTGGAATGCCATCCATAAACCTCTCCGCCTCTCTATCCTCCTTTTAGACGCTCCTGAAAACCTACCTTTGACCAAGCACCTGTCCTAATATTGCCTTGTGTGGCTCGATGTCAAATTTTATTTAATAACGGTGCTATGAAGCGTCTTGGGACGTTTTACTATGTTAAAGGCGCTATATAAATGCAATAAAGTTATGTTTTTTTTTTTAAAATTGGTTTCTGGTTTTGTCAGCAGTTCAAGAACCACAGAATTAGTATGGCAAACTATCAGCATGATTAACAGCGCTGCTTGTAACCAAGCTAAATATATCCAAATAACTATCGTAAGCCATTTTGGAAACAAAATTCATTAGAAATGTTATTTATTACAACAAATGTAGTAGCTGCTTCCACAGCAATTAGAGTAGCTGCTTCCATAGTATAGTACATAAGAACATACTCATACGCAGTCTCTCGGAATCGAGGAAGATTTGCTTCCACTCAAAGTGAGTTCTCAGGTGACTGTACAGTCCAATACGGGAATTACAGTCCGTCAGAGGTGGGGCAGACATTGGTTGAAGGAAAGGGTGGGCTGGGAGTCTGGTTTGCCGCACGCCCCTTCCGCTGTCTACGCTGGATTTCGGAATGCTCTCGGCGACGAGACTCGAGGTGTTCAGCACCCTCCTGGATGCTCTTCCTTCACTTTGAGCAGTCTTGGGCCAGGGACTCCCAGGTGCCGGTGGGGATGTTGCACTTTATCAAGGAGGCTTTGAGGGTGTCCTTGAAACATTTCCTCTGCCCACCTGGGGCTCGCTTGCCGTGGCGGAGCTCAGAGTACAGCACTTGTTTAGGGAGCCTCGTGTCGGGCATGCGGACGATGTGGCCCGCCCAACAGGGCTGGTCGAGCGTGGTCAGTGCTTCGACGCTGGGGATGTTGGCCTGATCGAGAACACGGACGTTGGTGCGTCTGTCCTCCCAGTGGATTTGCAGGATTTTGCGGAGGCAGCTGCAAGTATACAAGAGCAGCTGCCATTGACACAGGCTGTGTTGCAGTATGTACAATCTACAGGGTGCTTGGCAGCAACTCATCAAGGTTACCTCCCCTCCTCTGTGACCTCTATCGCCGAAAAAGACCAGAACAGCAACGTTAATAGAAAAATCATCACCTTCAAGCCATACACAATCCTTACTCAGACATATATTGCCATTCCTTCATTGTGGTTGGATCCATATCCTGGAATTCTCTAAATATCAATACGACAGCACCAAGGGCTGCAGCAGCACGAGGATAAAGGCCAAGAACCAGCTCCCCAAGTAAAAGAAAGACAGACTTGCATTTATATAGCGCCTTTCACACCAACCGGATGTCTCAAAGTGCTTTACAGCCAATGAAGTACTTTTGGAGTGTAGTCACTGTAGTCATGTGGGAAATGCGGCAGTCAATTTGCGCACAGCAAGCTCCCACAAACAATGTGATAATGACCAGATAATCTGTATTTTTATTATGTTGATTGAGGGATAAATATTGGCCAGGACACCAGGGATAACTCCCCTGCTCTTCTTTGAAATAGTTTCATGGGATCTTGAATGTCCACCTGAAAGGGTAGACGGGGCCTCGGTTTAACGTCTCATCTGAAGGACGGTACCTCAGACAGTGCAACACTCCAACACTCCCTCAGCACTGCACTGGAGTGTCAAGCCTAGAGTTAGAAACATAGAAACATAGAAAATAGGTGCAGGAGCAGGCCATTCAGCCCTTCTAGCCTGCACCGCCATTCAATGAGTTCATGGCTGAACATGAAACTTCAGTACCCACTTCCTGCTTTCACGCCATAACCCTTGATCCCCCTAGTAGTAAGGACTTCATCTAACTCCCTTTTGAATATATTTAGTGAATTGGCCTCAACTACTTCCTGTGGTAGAGAATTCCACAGGTTCACCACTCTCTGGGTGAAGAAGTTTCTCCTCATCTCAGTCCTAAATGGCTTACCCCTTGTCCTTAGACTGTGACCCCTGGTTCTGGACTTCCCCAACATTGGGAACATTCTTCCTGCATCCAACCTGTCCAAACCAGTCAGAATTTTAAACGTTTCTATGAGGTCCCCTCTCACTCTTCTGAACTCCAGTGAATACAAGCCCAGTTGATCCAGTCTTTCTTGATAGGTCAGTCCCACCATCCCGGGAATCAGTCTGGTGAATCTTCGCTGCACTCCCTCAATAGCAAGAATGTCCTTCCTCAAGTTAGGAGACCAAAACTGTACACAATACTCCAGGTGTGGCCTCACCAAGGCCCTGTACAACTGTAGCAACACCTCACTGCCCCTGTACTCAAATCCCCTCGCTATGAAGGCCAACATGCCATTTGCTTTCTTAACCGCCTGCTGTACCTGCATGCCAACCTTCAATGACTGATGTACCATGACACCCAGGTCTCGTTGCACCTTCCCTTTTCCTAATCTGTCACCATTCAGATAATAGTCTGTCTCTCGGTTTTTACCACCAAAGTGGATAACCTCACATTTATCCACATTATACTTCATCTGCCACGCATTTGCCCACTCACCTAACCTATCCAAGTCACTCTGTAGCCTCACAGCATCCTCCTCGCAGCTCACACTGCCACCCAACTTAGTGTCATCCGCAAATTTGGAGATACTACATTTAATCCCCTCGTCTAAATCATTAATGTATAATGTAAACAGCTGGGGCCCCAGCACAGAACCCTGCGGTACCCCACTAGTCACTGCCTGCCATTCCGAAAAGTACCCATTTACTCCTACTCTTTGCTTCCTGTCTGACAACCAGTTCTCAATCCACGTCAGCACACTACCCCCAATCCCACGTGCTTTAACTTTGCACATTAATCTCTTGAGTGGGACCTTGTCGAAAGCCTTCTAAAAGTCCAAATATACCACATCAACTGGTACTCCTTTGTCCACTTTATTGGAAACATCCTCAAAAAATTCCAGAAGATTTGTCAAGCATGATCTCCCTTTCACAAATCCATGCTGACTTGGACCTATCATGTCACCATTTTCCAAATGCGCTGCTATGACATCCTTAATAATTGATTCCATCATTTTACCCACTACTGAGGTCAGGCTGACCGGTCTATAATTCCCTGCTTTCTCTCTCCCTCCTTTTTTAAAAAGTGGGGTTACATTGGCTACCCTCCACTCCATAGGAACTGATCCAGAGTCAATGGAATGTTGGAAAATGACTGTCAATGCATCCGCTATTTCCAAGGCCACCTCCTTAAGTACTCTGGGATGCAGTCCATCAGGCCCTGGGGATTTATCGGCCTTCAATCCCATCAATTTCCCCAACACAATTTCCCGACTAATAAAGATTTCCCTCAGTTCCTTCTCCTTAATAGACCCTCTGACCACTTTTATATCCGGAAGGTTGTTTGTGTCCTCCTTAGTGAATACTGAACCAAAGTACTTGTTCAATTGGTCTGCCATTTCTTTGTTCCCCGTTATGACTTCCCCTGATTCTGACTGCAGGGGACCTACGTTTGTCTTTACTAACCTTTTTCTCTTTACATACCTATAGAAACTTTTGCAATCCGCCTTAATGTTCCCTGCAAGCTTTTTCTCGTACTCCATTTTCCCTGCCCTAATCAAACCCTTTGTCCTCCTCTGCCGAGTTCTAAATTTCTCCCAGTCCCCAGGTTCGCTGCTATTTCTGGCCAATTTGTATGCCATTTCCTTGGCTTTAATACTATCCCTGATTTCCCTAGATAGCCACGGTTGAGCCACCTTCCCTTTTTTATTTTTACGCCAGACAGGAATGTACAATTGTTGTAATTCATCCATGCGGTTTCTAAATGTCTGCCATTGCCCATCCACAGTCAACCCCTTAAGTATCATTAGCCAATCTATCTTAGCCAATTCATGCCTCATACCTTCAAAGTTACCCTTCTTTAAGTTCTGGACCATGGTCTCTGAATTAACTGTTTCATTCTCCATCCTAATGCAGAATTCCACCATATTATGGTCACTCTTCCCCAAGGGGCCTCGCACAATGAGATTGCTAATTAATCCTCTCTCATTACACAACACCCAGTCTAAGATGGCCTCCCCCCTAGTTGGTTCCTCGACATATTGGTCTAGAAAACCATCCCTTATGCATTCCAGGAAATCCGCCTCCACCGTATTGCTTCCAGTTTGGCTAGCCCAATCTAAGTGCATATTAAAGTCACCCATTATAACTGCTGCACCTTTATTGCATGCACTCCTAATTTCCTGTTTGATGCCCTGTCCAACATCACTACTACTGTTTGGAGGTCTGTACACAACTCCCACTAACGATTTTTGCCCTTTAGTGTTCTGCAGCTCTACCCATATAGATTCCACATCATCCAAGCTAATGTCTTTCCTAACTATTGCATTAATCTCCTCTTTAACCAGCAATGCTACCCCACCTCCTTTTCCTTTTATTCTATCCTTCCTGAATGTTGAATACCCCTGGATGTTGAGTTCCCAGCCCTGATCATCCTGGAGCCACGTCTCCGTAATCCCAATCACATCATATTTGTTAACATCTATTTGCACAGTTAATTCATCCACCTTATTGCGGATACTCCTTGCATTAAGACACAAAGCCTTCAGGCTTGCTTTTTTAACACCCTTTGTCCTTCTAGAATTTTGCTGTACAGTGGCCCTTTTTGTTCTTTGCCTTGGGTTTCTCTGCCCTCCACTTTTCCTCATCTCCTTTCTGTCTTTTGCTTTTGCCTCATTTTTGTCTCCCTCTGTCTCCCTGCATAGGTTCCCATCCCCCTGCAATATTAGTTTAACTCCTCCCCAACAGCACTAGCAAACACTCCCCCTAGGACATTGGTTTCGGACCTGCCCAAGTGCAGACCGTCCGGTTTGTACTGGTCCCACCTCCCCCAGAACCGGTTCCAATGCCCCAAGAATTTGAATCCCTCCCTGCTGCACCACTGCTCAAGCCATGTATTCATCTGCGCTATCCTGCGATTCCTACTCTGACTAGCACGTGGCACTGGTAGCAATCCCGAGATTACTACTTTTGAGGTCCTACTTTTTAAATTTAGCTCCTAGCTCCTTAAATTCTTTTCGTAGGACCTCATCCCTTTTTTTTACCTATGTCGGTGGTACCAATGTGCACCACGACAACTGGCTGTTCTCCCTCCCATTTCAGAAAGTCCTGCACCCGCTCCGAGACATCCTTGACCCTTGCACCAGGGAGGCAACATACCATCCTGGAGTCTCGGTTGCGTCCGCAGAAACGCCTATCTATTCCCCTCACCATCGAATCCCCTATCACTATCGCGCTCCCACTCTTTTTCCTGCCCTCCTTTTCAGCAGAGCCACCTACGGTGCCATGAACTTGGCTGCTGCTGCCCTCCCCTGATGAGTCATCCTCCCCAACAGTACTCAAAGCAGTGTATCTGTTTTGCAGGGGGATGACCACAGGGGACCCCTGCACTATCTTTCTTGCACTGCTCTTCCTGCTGGTCTTCCGTTCCCTATCTTGCTGTGGACCCTTCTCCTGCGGTAAGACCAACTCACTACACGTGATACTCACGTCATTCTCAGCATCGTGGATGCTCCAGAGTGAATCCACCCTCAGCTCCAATTCCGCAACGCGGACCGTCAAGAGCTCGAGGCGGATACACTTCTCACACACGTAGCGCCCAGGGACACCGGAAGTGTCCCCGAGTTCCCACATGGTACAGGAGGAGCATATCACGTGACCGAGCTCTCCTGCCATGTCTTAACCTTAGATACCCTTAAATTGGTAATAACAATGTTGCAGTTCACTTACTGATATAAAAAAGAAAAGAAAAGCTACTCACCAATCACCAGCCAATCACTTACCACATTGGCTGTGACGTCACTTTTTGATTACTTTCTACTTCTATTTTGCTTTCTCTCCCGCTGTAGCTGCACCGGTACGCTGGCTCTCGATCTCCCGCTGGGCCTTTTATAGGCCGCTCCCCTCTCACCAACTGCCGTTGGCTCTCGATCTCCCGCTGGGCCTTTTATAGGCCGCTCCCCTCTCACCAACTGCCGCTGGCTCTCGATCTCCCGCTGGGCCTTTGATAGGCTGCTCCCCTCTCACCAACTGCCGCTGGCTCTCGATCTCCCGCTGGGCCTTTGATAGGTCGCTCCCCTCTCACCAACTGCCGCTGGCTCTCGATCTCCCGCTGGGCCTTTGATAGGTCGCTCCCCTCTCACCAACTGCCGCTGGCTCTCGATCTCCCGCTGGGCTTTTGACAGGTCGCTCCCCTCTCACCAACCTGTGGGACTTGAACCCACAACCTTCTGACTCAGAGGCAAGAGTGCTAACCACTGAGCCACAGCTGGCACATCAATTAGAGTTGCTGCTGCCCATTAGCTTCTCCAATGGCTCCAGTGGGAAATGAAGTGCAGAGCAAAGTAAGAGAGCAGAAACTCTCATTTTTGATTTCTGGTCTCTGCTGAGTTAACTGTTCTCTACAGGATGCCAAAAGAGATGAGATAACTGGCTGTAGTGTGTGTGTGTGTGTGTGTGTGTGTGTGTGTGTGTGTGCGTGTTAGAGAAGCGCTGGGTGAGGACAGGATGAAGCTCAGTTGTGATGGCCTCACCTCTGCATACTATCTGTGCTCATACATCAAGAATTGCTAGTTCGACAAGGTACCAGAGAGTAATTGACACCTGTGAAACCGCACCCCGAAAGAATTAGCAGCGTCAACAAAAGGGGCTATCCCTATCAAGCCTTTGGTTTCCACATCGCTGTTTATTCCGCTGTGCTGCATCGTATATAACTGTCCCCAGTATTAATGCATACCTTCTTCACACTACTTTGCTGATTTCACAAAGGCATCACTCACAATTTCCAAGTGATCATTAGTGTTACTGATTTAAATCTCTGGCCGGGCGCTCATGGTTTTCAATGTGATTAATATGTGATGCACGACTCGTTAGGAGAAGTGGAGAGAGATGGGAAGTGTTGAGTTTACACCAATTGCAGCCTTCCGGTGCAAATAACTGCTATGCTCACCTTCCAGACTCCTCACAGTGCAAGTGTGGGCACCAGTAAACCCACAGTGCGTGAAGCTGTTCCGCGTCAGGCAGCATGTTTGCCACAGGAGAACACACCACTAGATCTGTGCTCCGCTGTCAGTAAAGCTAGACACTCAACCACATCCCCACCCCACGAAAAGTTGTCTAATACTGTGAAAATCATGAAATGCACTGAGACATTATCTACCAAATCCTTCCAATCCTACTTTAAAAATGGAAAAAGCTCCAATTTCAAATACGTGCGAACATTTCACCAGCAAAGGATTCCCCATTTCACTGCTTGCACATTACTTGTACAAGTGCTTCTTCGATTATTGCTGTTTGCTTTACTTTCTCGTTCTTTTTTCTTAGCCCCCTATCTCCTCCCTTCCCCATCACTCCGAAGGCACTGACTCCTGGCTGGAGTATAGTTCGCCAAGTAACCATTTCTCATGTGCGAGCCTTGCCAAGAAGTGTCGACAAGCTATACAAGAACGAAGATATCACAGCCGAACCCAATCCTGCCTTGCAACACCTTTCCAGACAGTTCCAACAGGAGTTACTCTTTAATGGTCAAGAATGGGTTCAGTGCCATGTCTGAATGCTTTTGGTGTCGTGCAAAAACAGTATGTCACATTAAATGAAACATCCATCTAAATTAAGTATTTTGCTAAATATATAGTGACGTGGTAGGACATGGATTCAATGTAGAATTTGACACGCAGTTCTTGATCTCGACTGTGGCTCTGTGCAGAGCCAAGAAGCAAAGGCCAGGCACTCGCTCATAAAAAGTAAATGTCTGCTTCCGTGTATGTATTTATATGCGAGGGGAGCAACATTGGAGAGCCAGTCACCTCAGGCCACTCCTGCACATGTCCAAGTGACCAGCTACGAAGTGACATTTGCAGAAGCCCAGCAATGAAGCTTCCGCCCGGTAAGCTATAAAGGGTACATAACACGGAGAGACACCAGAAGGGAAATTATTATTATGCAAACAAAATAAATCTATTGGACAAGATAAAAAGAAACTTCAAATGCTGGAAATCGGAAATAAAAACCAACAAGACTGGAAACGGCCAGCAGGTGAGCTATCACTATCGGATAAAGAAAGATAAAAGGTTAATCTTTCAGGTGGCAGCCTGCATCAGACCTGCTCCTATCCTCCTTTCAGATGCTGATCAGCCTGTTGTCCTATCCAGCATTATCGGTTTTTAAAATGATCGACCGTTTTTAAAATGAATCCAGTTTATTTATTTAATAGGTCTCAGCTAAATAGGTGATGGCTGAAATCTAATAAATTAATATTTGCATTTACATAAGAACATAAGAAATAGGAACAGGAGTAGGCCATATGGCCCCTCGAGCCTGCTCCACCATTCAATAAGATCATGGCTGATCCGATCATGGACTCAGCTCCACTTCCCTGCCCGCTCTCCATAACCTCTTATTCCCTTATCGTTTAAGAAACTGTCTATTTCGGTCTTAAATTTATTCAATGTCCCAGGTTTCACAACTCTCTGAGGCAGCGAATGCCACAGATTTACAACCCTCAGAAGAAATTTCTCCTCATCTCTGTTTTAAATGGGCAGCCCCTTATTCCAAGATCATGCTCTCTAGTTCTAGTCTCCCCATCAGTGGAAACACCCTCTCTGCATTCCACCTTGTCAAGCCCACTCATAATCTTATACGTTTCGTTAAGATCACACCTCATTCTTCTGAATTCCAATGAGTAGAGGCCCAACCTACTCAACCTTTCCTCCGAAGTCAACCCCCTCATCTCCGGAATCAACTGAGTGACCCTTCTCTGAATTGCCTCCAAAGCAAGTATATCCTTTCATAAATATGGAAACCAAAACTGCACGCAGTATTCCAGGTGTGGCCTCACCAATACCCTGCATAGCTGTAGCAAGACTTCCCTGCTTTTATACTCCATCCCCTTTGCAGTAAAGGTCAAGATACCATTGGCCTTCCTGATCACTTGCTGTAGCTACATACTATCCTTTTGTGTTTCATGCACAAGTACCCCCAGGTCCCGCTGTACTGCAGCACTTTGCAATCTTTCTCCATTTAAATAATAACTTGCTCTTTGATTTTTTTTCTGCCGAAGTGCATGACCTCACACTTTCCAACATTGTACTCCATCTGCCAAATGTTTGCCCACTCACTTAGCCTGTATGTCCTTTTGCAGATTGTGTGTGCCCTCCTCTCACATTACTTTTCCTCCCATCTTTGTATCTCCTGCAAACCTGGCTAGGTACACTCAGTCCATTCTTCCAAGTCGTTAATATAGATTGTAAATAATTGGGGTCCCAGCACTGATCCCTGCAGCACCCCACTGGTTACTGGTTGCCAACCAGAGAATGATCCATTTATCCCGACTCTCTGTTTTCTATTACTTAGCCAATCCTCTATCCATGCTAATATATTACCCCAACCTCATGAACTTTTATCTTGTGCAGTAATCTTTTATGTGGCACCTTGTTAAATGCCTTCTGGAAGTCCAAATATTCCACATCCACTGGTTCCCCTTTATCCACCCTGTTCGTGACATCCTCAAAGAACTCCAGCAAATTTGTCAAACATGACTTCCCCTTCATAAATCCATGCTGACTCTGCCTGACCGAATTTTGCTTTTCCAAATGTCCTGCTACTGCTTCTTTAATAATGGACTCCAACATTTTCCCAACCACAGATGTTAGGCTAACTGGTCTATAGTTTCCTGCTTTTTATCTGCCTCCTTTTTTTAAAAAATAAGGGCAGTTTTCCAATTTATATCGTACCTTGTCACACAGTCAAAATATTCACAGAGCTTTGCATTAACTACTTTTTGGAGTGCAGTGACTGTTATGCCAATAAATGCAGCAGCCAAGAATGTCCTGCAGCCAAAATGAAATGAGCCATCTCTCAGGCTATTGGTTAAGAGCATTGGCTGAGCCACTGAGAGAACTTGTTTGTTCTTCCTCAAATTGTGCCGTGGGATCTTCAATGCACCACACAGACAGCTTGAATAGAAATCAGAGCAGAAACCTTGACTTATTTTTTCCCTCCTTGAGCCAGCGTACTGGATTTGAAGGCCCCCACCTCCACCAGAGTTGGGATAGCTAACCCGAGCCTAGACCAGCACTGGAATCTTGAACATTCTTGTCTGCATCACTCAGTTACATACTGAGCCACTGAGGGAATATGTGTATGCTAACTTGCTGACAGCCTTCAAATAGTAAACACCTATATTCATTCAGTGCGGACTGAACTCTTAAGTTATCTAAAAATCCACCTTAATCATTGGTCTGACTTACAAAGCAGCAGTGCCATTAAGCATATCCATGGGCATCTATCACAATCCCTGTACATCTAACACCATCTCCCATGGCTTGCGCCCCTGTGCAGCACTGTTCGTGTACTTGCCTCAGCTGAGGTGGACTACCGTAGCACAGACTGGGAACTGACTCTCGGACCTCGTTGGCCGTTTCACGCATTTTACTTGCCGAACCAGAGGGATCTGTTTAGGATGCAGGTAATGTTCTCTAATTTTTTATTTTTTTTATTTGTACTGGATGGGCTACAAACTCCTTCGATTGCAATTTTTTGTCTACAAGCAGCTTAAATTTTACAACAATCACATAAAGCATACACACAACAATGCAAGTAAATAAGGTTGATATTTATTGATCATGACTTAGTTACAACGTGCTGGAAATTTCTCCCGTCTGTCTCTCTCAGTTTTTCAGTGATGGAGAGTTCTGTCAAAGTTGACAATCGACCTCCCCTTGAACAGGTCATATTCTACATCTACTGTGAACCGTTCCACTCTACCTCTCCTCACTGGTCCTATTCTCACTCTCACCTTCAGTCCCCACCCCCCCCCCCCTCTCTCTGAGGCCTTGTCCAGCTCCTCACCTCCTGTCCTTCTCCTTGCACGCTGTTCACTTCCGGACACACATCCCCCTCCCCTGCTCATGCTCGTTGCTCCTCCGTTCACAGCTGCACTTTGTCCATTGGGATTTGATGCTCGGCCCCTCCCACCCCCGCCCGAGCTTGCTGTTGTGCAGGACCTGCGTTATTTCAGCACGCGGTACTTTCCAGATTGTTGCACGACGGCGTGCTTGTTCATCTTGGAAGGAACAATGGATGTGGGGCAGCTGTGGGAAGGTGAAAGGTGGCAAGGGAAGCCACAGCTGTAGTGATCCCTATTCACTAGCTCTTCTTGCTGACCACAATCAAGTTGGTCCCTGCTGGGAGTGCACGTGTATGAACAACGGACAACGACATGGCCAGGTGACTATCAGCGCTCACCATGATTGTGGAGCACATCGGCTGCAACATCCGGAGTCCGCGCGTACACAGTTAGACACGGAAATCCGGAAGTTGCGGTGTGAGTTACCCTGCTCCTCCACAGGCTGCGCTATAGCAGTACCTCACCGATGAGACTCGGCATTGAAATCCATGTAAAGGCATGGATTTGCTGTGGTTACCCACTACATCTGCCAGACAAAGTTTGGGCTGGTGCATTCAGACATAAGTGAATTTTTAACAGCGTGGTGAGTCTTAATTACTGCCAAGCATCCTCTCTGGAACTGAAAATTAAATTTTATAATTGTGGACTCTCATTCCTTCAGAATGTAATTATTTAAAAAAAATTAAAATAATTGTTTTTACTTTTCCTTTGTATCTTTGATCTCTCTCTTAATCCCATCTTTCGTTTTCTTTATTTTGCTTTCTGTACAAGATTTTCCAATGAATTAAATATTCTAACTTTACTTCCTGGTTGCAAGTCTGCATGTCTCTGAGGATTCTTCAATCTGATTGGTTGCTTGTCCTGTTCACATGTCACAGGTCTCCTGTAGAGGGCACTGCGCTGGATCAGACGCCCGACGATAGCAATGGGCGCCTGATTCAGTGCTCAAAAGCCTACAAAAAGTCTGTGGGCAGCTAAAAGTATAGTGAAAGGCGAGGGCCATGCCTTCACTGCTGACCGCAAAATCCAGGCCAATTAAAAGAAAGTAAGATTTTTAAAAATGTACTTTTCATTTTTATTAGCAAGCATTAAATGGAGCCTTATAATTATCATTTTTCAAGTACAAAGAGTGCTCTCACTTACTGCTTCTCCTCCTCCAAACCACATGGCAATATATAAAAAGAGTAAAATTTGACAAGAAAATTATTTTAAATGCATTTAAAATTCTCAGGAGGAGCTTACAATAGAATAGTGAAAGTAAACGGTGCACTAAGAGTGCGGTATTCTTTGCTTCATCAAATCATCTGAAATTAGTCTTGGAATGGAAATAAATTTATAGTGTCCTCAGCTTTAATGACACCACTTAAAGAAACAACTTGCATTAACATAGCGCCTTTTGCTTCTTCAGGCTGTCCCAAAGTCCATCGCAGATTATGAATTATTTCTGAAGTGTAGTCACTGTTGTAATGTAGGCAGACAAGGCTGCCAATTTGCGTACAGCAAGGTCCCACAAACTGATGAGTGACCAGTTTTTGGTGGTGTTGGCTGAGGGATAGATTTTGGACAGGATACTGGGGGAACTCCCTCCTCTCCTTCAAATAGTGCCATGTCCACCTGACCAGACAAATGGGGCCACAGTTTAACATCTCGTCCAAAGGGCGATACCTCCAAAAATGGATCACTGCTTCAGTACCACACTCGTGTGTCAGCTGAGATTAATGTGATCTGGGTTTTACATTGCATTTTAAGCACCTAGTAATAGCAGTGCGAACCACAATAATTATCCATGTTACCAATCCTTCCTGACCAAAATAAAAGCAAGACTATACACTAGAAAAATGTAGATCTCGTTTTCTAACTCAATAGACATAGATGAACAGTGGTCAGATACTGAGTTGTAACTGAACTAAGCCTTGTTGTCTGCCCCTTTTCACATGCTGAATTACCCATGGGCTTCTTTACCCAGAGAGCAGTGAGAATGTGGAGCCTGCTATCACATGGAGTAGTTGAGGCCAACAGCATAGATGCCTCTAAGGGGAAGCTTGCTAAGTGCATGAGCGAGAAAGGAAAGAAAGACTTGCATTTATATAGCACCTTTCACGACCACCCGAATGTCTCAAGTGCTTTACATCCAGTGAAGTACTTTTAGAAGTGTAGACACTGTTGTTGTAATGTGTGAATAGAAGGATATGCAGATAGGGTGAGACGATGTAGGGTGGGAGGAGGCTTGTGTGGAGCAGAAACACTGACACAGACTTGTTGGGCTGAATGGCCTGTTTCTGTGCTGTGAATTCGATGTTATTCTCTCACATACAGAATTGGGCTCCATTAGCCCCCACACAGCACACAAAGTAGCCTAGGTTGGCTACTTTGCAGACACTGCTCCAGCCCAGCCCACCCTCAGAAATTGGGATCGCACAAATATTTCTTCGTGCAATTCTTAAAGTTATATAATGCAAGTGATTTTTTTTTTGGAAACCATAAAACTTCTGTCTTCACTAGATACTTGTTTCAATACAAAGACTATTTATTTGTCGGGGAAGGTTTTCTGCTGAGGCTAAAGACTTAACCACCAAACAAACTCCTGCCATCAAATTATAGACATACAAGAATGTTTTCCTTCTAGATTGAGAATGGAGGGCTTGTGCTCAGCAGACAGCAGTGAGCACACATGACTAAAACCATTTAAAAAATGCTCTTCAGAACAGTGCAGTGCTGTGGGTAATAAAACCCTCTTGGGAACTCCGAGGTTACAGATCTGAAAATCAGCAGCACATGATTACATTTCAGCAGGTTTTCCAGCATTTGGCATGGAGACCATCGCACCTATTTCCCACAGAAAGCCAGCCTGCTTCGGAGGTTGGATGACACGGTGGTTTAGAACATTATTATTGTACCTCTAGATTTGGATTTCAATTCAATTGACACTGACAGAACAGAACACTCCTGGCTGTTGCATTTCAAAATTAAGTCTGTGTTGGCCCTTCAGTGGACAGAAATCCACAACACAAACATCAGATAATTCTACCATGATCAGTAGTCTCAGAGAGGGCACAAGGAAAGGAAATGTTACACGGATATAATAGTATATAACAATATAATAGAATCTCTTGACATTTAGGAAAAGGCTCGTGGTTAGCCAAATGCAGACATTAAGTTGCACCTTATTTGTACTGTGTTGGACTTGGATTCTTTGATACAGAATGTATAAACATAAGAGTGTATCAGAAAGTGAGGTCAAAGCAGGGAAAAATGCTTAAACACACAAAATTAAAAGCTCGTTATCTGAATGCATGCAACAATCGTAACAAAATAGATGAGTTGACGGCACAAATAAATATATATGGGTATGATCTAATAGTCATTACAGAGACATGATTGCAAGGTGACCATTGCTGGGAACTCAATATTCAGGGGTATCTGACAATTCGGAAGGATAGACAGAAAGGAAAAGAAGGTAGGGTAGCTCTGTTAATAAAGGATGAGATCAGTGCAGTGGAGAGAAATGATATTGGCTCAAAAGATCAAAATGTAGAATCAGTTCGGTTGGAGATAAAGAATTTAGGGCCCAAGTTTCCACAGGATAAAAAACGGGCGCCCGTTTTTCGCGTCTAAAATGGCGCCAGAAAAAAAACGCGCTATTCTCGAGCGCTTTGCAGCTCCTTGTCTGTTTGGCGCGGCGCCCAGGGGGGCGGAGCCTACACTCGCGCCGATTTTGTAAGTGGGAGGGGGCGGGTACTATTTAAATTCGTTTTTTTCCTGCCGGCAACGCTGCGCGTGCGCGTTGGGAGCGCTCGCGCATGCTCAGTGTGAAAAAAAACATTGGCACTCGGCCATTTTTGTAGTTCTTTGTAGCTGTTTAATTTTTGAACATTTTTTAATAAAACCACATTGCCATCAGCACATCAGCACTGAGGCTTCCCTCCTCACTGTCTCCTTCCCCTTCCTCCCCGGTGCGGCAACAAGCCGCTGTCTCCTTCTCCTTCCCCTCCCTCCCCGGTGCGGCAACAAGCCGCTGTCTCCTTCCCCTTCCTCCCCTCCGCGGCAACAAGCCGCTGTCTCCTTCCCCTCCCTCCCCTGCGCGGCAACAAACGGCGGTTTCCTTCGAACGATGGCTGAAGCACTTTCACACAGGTAGGAAGATGGTTTATTTAATCTTTTCTTTGCTTATAAATGTTTATTCAGGTTGGATTTATTTGTATAATATTTGTAGAAGTATAAATAAGGATTGATTGTAGAATTTAATGAGTTCCCTTCCCCCTCCCCCCTCGTTCTGGACGCCTAATTTGTAACCTGCGTCTGATTTTTTAATGTGTAGAACAGGTTTTTTCAGTTCTACAAAAATCTTCACTTGCTCCATTCTACTTTAGTTTGGAGTACGTTTTCACTGTGGAAATTTTGAAATCAGGCGTCAGTGGCCGGACACGCCCCCTTTTGAAGAAAAAATTCTGTTCTAAAGTAGAACTGTTCTACCTCACGAGAACTGCAGAAAAAAAATGTGGAGAATTGTGATTTCTAAGATAGTCCGTTCTCCACCAGTTGCTCCTAAAAATCAGGCGCAAATCATGTGGAAACTTGGGCCCAATAAGGGGAAGAAGTCACTGGTAGGGGTAGTCTATAGGCCTCCTAACTGTAGCTACACTGTTGGACAAAGTATAAATCAAGAAATAGTGGAGGCTTGTAAAAAAAGGATTGGACAAACCAAATTAACCAAGGTAGCCTTGAGGAAGAGTTCATAGAGTGTATCCAGGACATTTTGGAACCAACCATGGAGCAGGCTCTCTTAGATCTGGTACGGTGTAATAAGACAGGATTAATAAATTAATTCCTAGTAAAGGATCTTCTAGGGAAGAGTGATCATAGCATGGTTGAATTTCAAATTCAGTTGGAGGGTGAGAAAGTTGGATCTCAAACCAGTGTCCTGAGCTTAAATAAAGGAGACAACAAAGGTATGAAGGCAGAGTTGGCTAAAGTGGACTGGGAAAATAGATTAAAGTGTAAGACGGTTGATGAGCAGTGGTGGACATTTAAGGAGATATTTTACAACTCTCAACAAAAATATACTCCAGTGAGAAGGAAATACTTTAAGAGAAGAGATAAGCATCCATGGCTAAGGAAATAAAGGATGGTATCAAATTGAAAACAATAGCATACAAAATGGCCAAAATTAGTGGGAGGCCAGAGGATTGGCAAACTTTTAAAAACCAGCAAAGAACAACTAAAAAAAAAAGGAAGATAGATTATGAAAGTAAATTAGCAAGAAATATAAAAACAGATAGTAAGAGTTTCTACAAGTATATAAAATGGAAGAGAGTGGTTAAAGTAAATGTTGGTCCCTCAGAGGATGAGATTGGGGAATTAATAATGGAGAACAAGGAAATGGCAGAGACTTCAACAAATATTTTGTATCGGTCTTCACCGTAGAAGACACTAAAAACATCCCAATAGTGGATAATCAAGGAGCTATAGAGAGGGAGGAACTTAATACAATCACCATCACTAAAGAAGAAGTACTTGGTAAAATAATGGGACTAAAGGTGGACAAGTCCCCTGGACCTGATGGCCTGCATCCTAGGGTCTTAAAAGAAGTGGCTGCAGAGATCGTGGATGCATTGGTTGTAATCTACCAAAATTCCCTGAATTCTGGGGAGGTCCCACCGGATTGGAAAACCGCAAATGCAACACCTCTATTTAAACAAGGAGGCAGACAGAAAGCAGAAAACTATTCGACCAGTTAGCCTAACATCTGCCGTTGGGAAAATGCTGGAGTCCATTATTAAGGAAGCTGTAGCAGGACATTTGAAAAAGCATAAATTAGTCAAGCAGAGTCAGCATAGTTTTATGAAAGGGAAATCATGTTTGACAAATTTGCTGGAGTTCTTTGACAATGTAACAAGCAGGGTGGATAAAGGGGAACCAGTGGACTTCCAGAAGGCATTCGATAAGGTGCTACATAAAAGGTTACTGCACAAGATTGTGGGTAATATATTAGCACGGACAGAAAACAGAGTCGGGATAAATGGGTCATTTTCCGGGTGGCAAACGGTAACTAGTGGGGTGCACCGGGATCTGTGCTGGGGCCTCAAATCTTTTACAATTTATATTTATGATTTGGATGAAGGGACAGAGTGCAATGTAGCCACGTTTGCTGATGATACAAAGATGGGTGGGACAGCAAGTTGTGAGGACACAAAAAATCTGCAATGGGATATAGACAGGCTAAGTGAGTGGGCAAACATTTGGCAGATGGAGTATAATGTGGGAAAGTGAGGGATTATCCACTTCAGCAGAAAAAATAAAAAAGCAAATTATTTTTTAAAATGGAGAAAAATTACAAAATGCTGCAGTACGGAGTGACCTGGGGGTCCTTGTGTATGAAACACAAAAAGTGGGAATGCAGATACAGCAAGTAATCAGGAAGGCAAAAGGAATGTTGGCCTTTATTGCAAGGGGGAGAGAGTATAAAAGCAGGGAAGTCCTGCTACAACTGTACAGGGTATTGGTGAGGCCATAGGTACTGTGTACAGTTTTAGTCTCTGTATTTAAGGAAGGATATACTTGCATTGGAGACTGTTCAGAGAAGGTTCACTAGGTTGATTGTGGAGATGTGGAGATTGACTTATGAAGATAGGTTGAGTAGGTTGGGCCTATACACACTGGAGTTCAGAAGAATGAGAGGTGATCTTACTGAAACATATAAGATAATGAGGGGACTCGACAAGATAGATGCAGAGAGGATGTTTCCATTGATAGGGGAATCTAGAACTCGGGGGCATAGTTTTAGAATAAAGGGTCGCCCATTTAAAACTGAGATGAGGATATATTTCTTCTCTCGGAGGGTTGTAAATCAGTGGAATTCTCTGCCCCAGATAGCTGTGGAGGCTGGATCATTGAATATATTTAAGGCGGAGATAGACAGATTTTTGAGCGATAAGTGAGTGAAAGGTTATGGGGAGCGGGCAGGGAAGTGGAGTTGAGTCCATGATCAGATCAGTCATGATCTTATTAAATGGTGGAGCAGGCTCAAGGGGCCAAATGGCCTACTCCTGCTCCTATTTCTTACGTTCTCATGTTCTCATACTTGATGTGGACCTTGGCTGACTAAAGGGGATGTGTCCCAAGTGCCACATTCCTCGACAATGACATCCCCAGAGTTCAAATGTTGGCCTGTAAGACGAAAATAAGCAGCAGCTTGTTTTCAGTGAATGGGCTGAAATGCAGTGCTCTTTAATCAGCGCCCACCCCAAGCTGAGAATAAACTGGATTTTCAAAGCAAATTGAGAAAATTATTTCCAACCCTTCTGCACTTACAGAGCACGATTGTTATTGTAGTAAAGCACAACTCTGCAGCTTCATTCATTCGCTAATTTAATCAGGAACACCTGCTTCTGCAGCATATTCAACACCAATAGTATAGAGAGACTGTGCAGACCAGGGCGGGATTAGCTGATCTCCGCTAGAATGATAATAGGACTTAGCATCTTTGTGCTGGAGAGTGATAAACATATGTATAAAAATTTCAAACACGGTTTGTGCTAGTTACCATTTTCGGTCCTTTTAAACCTCTGGCCCTAAATCAATAAAGCTTTCTTTACTTAAATCACTCTCATTAGTGACTCCCCAAACCTTGGGAGAGTATCTATCCTTACCTTGTGATCGAGGTAACCTTTTAGTGGCATGACTAGCAAACCCCGTTATTAATTCCCGTAAGGTACTGGACTATTATAAGGTTCATAAGATTCCACTTCAGTCTTTGAAATTGCAAAGAGTATTCCTATCGACTTCGGGGCCGAAATTGGCCCCCTTTTTGAGGCCCGTTAGCGACCGGGAGCAGACAGACGGTGCGATCTATCTGCAAGTGCCCCCGGGCCGGGGACGGCGTAAATGGGTTTTCGCCACGACCAGACTTCCCGCCCCGCCTGGCATTCTAACCCCACGTCAGCCATTCCCATCCGGCGGCGACAACTTTTCAGCCCCGCGGGGGAGATTGCCCCGCGAGAATGTGGCCACCGCCGGCCGGTTCCCCCAACAGCTATACCAAGTGGGAAGCTGCCAGTGGCTGGGCGGTGCGGCTGCCCTTAAAAGGGGAGAGCGCCATTTTGTTTTATTTGTCGGCCCAACAATGGCAGCCGCTGGTTCGGCTGAGCCACCAACTGGTGGCTCAATATCTCTTTTTGGTTGCCGGGCCACTGGCCCGGCCGAAACCCTCCTTGGTGACCATGGGGGCGCGAAGTAGGCCTCACTAGGCCTTGCAGCATTACACCCCTTTAAGTGAAGGGAAGGGACTTTGCTGCACGTCAGCGCGGCGGTGATGGACACCTGTCCGCTCCAGACGCAAACCCGCCCCGACACCGTCTCAAACACTGGGAGATGTTGACAAAGTTAGTGCCGAATTTTCAGTCTCTTCCCTCCGACTCTTGCCAGGCAGTGATTGGTCGAATAATTCGAATTATCTAGCCCAAATGGGCAGGCGGTAATTTCCTGCCCTATGTCTTTAACGTTTAAAGCATGAAGCAAATGTAGTACACAACTGAAGTGAATCACTGAACAGTCATACAAAACTTATATATTTTCAATAGGAAGTCTTTTATCAAATGCCTTGCATGGACATAGATGACAACTGTATGCACTAATCTAAAATTTCCAAATTACATTTAGAAACAAAATGTTTCTCTTAACTTTCAGCAATATAAAACAGGTTTTTCAAACAGTCTCTCTGCTGTTCTGAAATCTTCCAACTAATGCCCTTTATTCAAACAACCCCAATTGCATTTTATTCAAACAAAACTCTCACTTTTATATCCCAAAAGAGAATTACTGGGACAACTTTCTGAAAACTGAGCCCCTCAAGCCTAAAAAGGAACAGTGAATCAAATAGAAACAGCCAAGCACAAAGTCTTTATATGAATAAAAATCATATAGCAGACTCGCTCAAAACTGATACCATGTGGACCACAACACACTTCACAGCCTTGTACTGGGATACACCGGATGCAGAAGGTGAGGATGGGATCAGGCTCAACTGTGGTTCCCCAGTAGTCAAATAATCTGTTTACACTCACACCGACCGAAATGGACAATCGGCCAAGTTACCAGATTCATCCATGGAACTGTAATCTAGGAACGAGACATAACATTGAGAGAAAAAAATATATATTTATTAAATCCAAGAAAGTTGCATTGTTTTTGATCATTGATTCTTCTCTAGCAATGTTTTATCTAACCAGTTTTGTGATCCTATTGCAGTTAGATTTTGGGAATAAGACTGGACAATTTATGATCTGATCAGGTTTTGAATGTCATTACTTCTCATCTAAGTTTACAATTTTTGTAGTTTATGTATAATGTACATGAATTCAGCAGATTAAACCACCAGTCTCACACCTAACAGGAAACAGAACTTTCGATAAGAGATGGTGGTGGTACTACTGTAGGCGATCCAGGAATGGAGCATCAGCTTAGTTCACTTGGTCGTATTGTTGCCTTCGGGTTAAAAGGTTACAGCTTTGAGCTCCATACCAGGATGGGACTGTATTATCTAGGCTTCGTGCAGTACTAGGGGTGCGGGGCATTGTCAGAGCTGCACGAGACATTAAACAGATCTCCCTCTCTGGAGCACATTCAAAAACTGTACGGCAGCGTAATGTATGCTTGTGGAGCTGTTGACTGTCAGCTGTGGCTCAGTGGACAGCACTCTCGCCTCTTAAAGCAGAAGGTTGTAGGTTCAAGTCCCACTCCAGAAACCGGAGCACATAAATCTAGGCTGACACTCCCAGTGCAGTGCTGAGGGAGTGCTGCACTGTTGGAGGTGCTGTCCCTCGGATGAGATGTTAAACCGAGGCCCTGTCTGCCTTCTCAGGTGGACATAAAAGCTCCCCATGACACTATTTTCGGGGGGCACTTGATCTAATGTTTATTTTTGTTTACTCTAAAAGAGTTGTGGAGCTGTTGCACTGTGAGTGGCTTAGCCAGTCAGGTGATGTTCACAAGACTCAATAAAACCCCAGTTTACTGAGTCCAGGTTCTCCACGGTGAGGCGCAGTTGTGAACCTGGTGGATGAACTGATCGGGTTCAGTTTGATTGTTAAACCTTTGCTAATGAAGTAGCTACTTCTTTACAGCAAATGGGCAGCTGTGAATTTTTAAGCAAAGAACCCATGAAGAAAATACACTAGATTCTGGAAGGATAAGATTAAATGGACAAAAACAGTCGTCTTCAACTAAATCTATGTAACTGTAAGTATTAATGATAAGATCTGCACTCAGCAAGAACATCAAGCACTCCTCTATGAAGTATAATATGCATCCTTCACAATGCATGATTGCCCCATCCCAATTCAACATTACCGCCCAGCCACTCCTCTACCCATCAAAGAATGAAGATGATTTGAGAGAGGGAAGAGCTTCTATGGATTGAATGGCCTTTTCTTATCCTTGAATTTACTTCTGTTCATAACACTTCCTTCAGAAATGGACTTGCTTACAACAAAGCCAGTTTAATGGAAAAAAAATCTAAAATAAAGTATGATAGTAATTCTGGCTTTATCCACATAAAATGTTCTGCTGATTTATGATGTTAAAAGTGATTCAATTTTTAAGCATTTTTTTCAGCTATTCACAACATATCATTCTCCAATGAAAAAAGGTTGCAATACCTGCACCCAAACCTCCACCACTCGCCCTCTGATTTTCCCTCCGTACACAATTCCTCTCTCCACCCCTCCACTGTGCTCCTCCAAATCTGGCCTCCTGTGCTTGCCCAATTTCCATCGCTGCAGCATAGGCCTCTGTGCCTTCAGCTGCATAGGCCCCAAGCTCTGGAAGTTTGGGGCCTTTCTCTCTCCTCCATTAAGACACCTACCTATTTGACCAAGCTTTTGATCATCTGTCCTAATATTGCCTAATGTGGCTCAGTGTCAAATTTTGTTTGATAACACTCCTGTGAAGTGCTTTGGGGCATTTTACTGCATATTGGCTGGATTTTACACTTGTTGCTGCCTCTGTTTTCGCCCTGGAGGGGATGGCAATGGCAGCGTAAAGCACTGCTGGGCAGGCGGCCAGCTTCCAATGCCCCGCCGAGACGTTCAGTGCCGGTTTCAGCGGGGCACAGAGCAATACCGCCCGGAAGAGGCGAGCCGGTGTGCAACGCCCCTGATTGAGACACCGGCTCGAATTTTTTGGCTGCTGCCTGATCTGTAGAGCGCCCTGCTGGGATTGCCTGTGGAAGTTGGTAGTCCGAGCTGTAGCGGCTGCAGTGAGGTACGTAACGTCAACCTCAGTTAAGTATGATTTTTTTTTTTTGCGATTTATGTTGTGGTGGCGTGAGTTATTTATTGAGAATGTTTTTGCCGCTCTTTTGTTCAGGTTTTTTTTTGCCCCAGAGGCCGGCTGTTTAGCTCGGGATTTTCGCACGCTCAGCAGGCCTAGCGCCCCAAGAGAGGTGTGCAACGCCTCCCTTAGCACTCCGCCCCAGACTCAGGGCCCAGCTGATGAATTTTGCTGACTGAGGTGGAAACTGTTCCCGGGCGCAAACTTTACCGCCCCGCCGCCATTACTGCCCCGAAATGAGCAGAACCGAAAATCCAGCCAAAAGGTGTTGCACAACATAGAAACAAAGAAAATAGGTGCAGGAGTAGGCCATTCGGCCCTTCGAGCCTGCACCACCATTCAATAAGATCATGGCTGATCATCCCCTCAGTACCCCTTTCCTGCTTTCTCTCCATACCCCTTGACATAAATGCAAGTTGTTGTTGTTGAAGGGAAGTAGCTGACCTGTGCTTTCATCTCCATGGGATATATAAATTAGATCAATACAAAAGAAATAAACTAACAACCTACTGTAACAACACACTATAACCAGAGAATTTTCCTTCCATTTGTTATAGTAAATAAAATCATAGCTCAATGTAATCAGCAATGCATGTGATACAGAATTGAAAGGTTCTATAAATTAGGACTAATACTTGATTGATGTATATTTTAATATAAAGTCACTATAACAAAAAGGAATATGAACAACTGACTTTCAAATGGTTACATTTTCATGGGAAAACAGTAAAGGAGAATTATATCCTCTCCCTCATCATCTCGCTCAGCTACAATTCCAGAGGCACTGCGAGCCTTACGGTTTCTCACTCGAGAGGTCATTATTCATGTGTGAACCTTGACAGGTTATTTGACTGCAGCAGCATCCTGCCAAGCCAGGCTTGATGATGTCTTCATCCAATGTCAAGTCGGGATTGCTGGATAACACGGGTCAACTGCCCCCTCCCGAATCCAGAGGCACGGAAACCAATTGTACCACCCAGCTGTGATCGGGTATCTCAAAGACCAGGTACCCAACTCGTATACTTCCAGCTATTCGCCAACTGTGCCATCGGGGAAGCATTCAAAGAAAATGTTTTAATAAGGAAAGACATTTCCATTTTGAGAGATTGCTCTAATGGGACAGGTGTGGAGGTGGTGAGATAGACGATGGCCAGAATTTTAAATCGGGAGGCAGGTTGAGAGCAGAGGGGCTCAGAAGCGGTTGGAAAACCTGGAAGAATGGGTTTCCCGCAGGACCTGCTGAATTTAACAGCAGGGCCTGATTTGCTTTTGAAACCTCAGTTTCCCACCCACAGCCAGCCAGATGGAGAGGAGAGAATTGGAGGCCACGGTGGTGATTGGAAGCCACACTGGGGCGGGGGCATGCGGGGAAGGTTAGGCATGGATGCTGCTTACCTCCTGGATCCAGCAGTCCTCGCCTTCCATTAGCTGTCAGGTTTCCCGAGGCCCACAAAACCTGACCAGCCACCGGGGTAAGCCAGCCTCAATATAATATTTAACTGACCCGCCTCCTGGGAATGGGTTGGCTGCCCACCCCCGCCATTAAAACCTGAACTGCGGGGTTGGAGGCAGATTCTGCTCAGGATTCAGAGGCTTTAACTTCCCAACTGACCCCGACCCACCCTTTCTTTGTGGCAAACCCCCTCCCTGGGTCAACTGAAGGTCAGTGACATCACTGAGGACTGCAAAGCATTCACTGTTTGCATCTATAATAAATGCTGTCGTATTCGACAGGGTCGGGAAAAATGTTAGGTTTGTGGAGTCAATTTCCACCCGAAAAAACAATTCTGTACAGTTTTCCAAATGCAAGCCAGAAGAGAAGTCTTTACAGATGTTGAAGAAAATGACTAAATGGGGGTATATTTATGGTGGGTTTTTTTTTTAAACATCATAATTATCAAAAGTATTCCCCGGCATAATTTCATTTGAAATCGTTTGGCTAAACTAACTGACGGAAGTTTGGCCAGCACATCCCAAAACTCAGCCAAGTGACTGCTCTTGCAGAAGCCACGCCCCCTTTTGCTGAGGTCAGAAGTGCGGTGAGGCAAAATGACCAGAGGCCATGTCCAACTCCAGAGTAACAGCCAACTTTTGATGACACAAGGAGCTACCTAGTCGTCTTTCCCACAAGAGTAAAAAGGGGCACTACTTACTGCTAAAGCTCACTGCAAACAGAAGGCACTTGGACAAGTCAGCAACTGTGCGAGTCTCAGGATTTTCCATGACATGCAGTTTAAAAAAAATAACTTTCACCATATAACAAAAATAAGCCCCAATTCTATTTGTTTCAATGTTTTTCAGACTAGTTCAGAACTTTTCTTATGACAAACCTCCATTGCTAATCGTCTCGATAATACTTTTGGATGCTCTACCCCACTGCACACCTTTGAAAATAATTAGTGTTACAGATAGACTTGCATTTATATAGCGCCCTTCACGACCGCCGGACGTCTCAAAGCGCTTTACAGCCAATGAAATACTTTGAGTGTAATCACTGTTGTAATGTTGTAAGATGGCTGCTAAATGGCAAAAATACAAATATTTGCAGCATTTGACTACCAAATACTACAATTGGTTATTTAACTTGTCACATAAAAAGTTACAGGGATTGCCAACAAATCCCTGATTAGCAATGTGTTAAAACACTGTGGATTGGTGGTGCACGGAGGTAGACACTGGCCATTCCCCAGCACTATCCCTCACTTGCTATTCACGAAAAAGTGGTGAAAACAATGAATAGAACAAGCTTGCTTGGTCAGGAGACCCCAATTATCACAATAATGTGAAGGATTTTCTGAGAAAATGAGACAGATGTGGGTAAATGCTCAAATGTTGTAACAAACTGTACCATCGCACATTGTAAGCATTTGTTCCGCCGGTTTTCAGGCCTGAAATAAGTGCCTCGTTAGGTGTGCACTCCAGAAGCTGGAGGCAGTCCCGAGGCTCACCTGAAACTCGGCCTCGTCAGCACATTGCCGGCCAATCAGGCATCTAGGGGCAGCTCGTTGGTTCCATGAGGACGAACGGGGGCGGGCGGGGGAAATCGGTCTGGAAGGTGATCAGGAGGAGGAGGCCAATTGGGTCAGGGCCAGAGGTGATCGGAAAGATGCTGAGCAGAGGTCCTTAAAAAATAGTCTATCGGGACTGCTGTGAAGCTAGGTAGAGCATTCCTGCTCCATATCAGGTCATTATTTTTTTGAAAACCTTCTTGTTGGATGCCTCCAGCAGATCCTTTAAGGACCGCTTGTTAGACCACATGTAGACATGGTTATCTTGGCAGCCCAATTTCAAGAAGGGAGCTTCAATTAGGGTAGGCCCCCTATTTCTATATGCAAAGAGCCTGACACCTGTTTCAGATGGGGGCCCTGGATGCCAATACCAATATGGCAAGCTGCACATTCCTGGCACAAAAAATGTACACTCTGCCCCCTTTATTGGATACTTTTAGGCACCCAATTTACACCTGTAAGACAGGTGAGGATCAATGAGATTCTAGGCCAATAGATTTTCTACAGTACACCAAGAGAAGAAAAGAGGATAGTAAAAGAATACTTCATGCAACAAACCTGCAACCTTCACACAGTCGAAAACCAAAAAAAATTTCAGGTTCTGAACTTGCATAGATTATAATGCTAGGGTGACCTAATAGAGGTCTTTAAAATGATGAAAGACTTTGTAGATAGAGTGGATGGAGAGAGAATGTTTCCATTTGTGGGGAAGGGCAGAACTAGAGACCATCAATATAAGATAGTCACCAAGAAATCCAATAGGGAATTCAGAAGAAACTTCTTTACCCAGAGAGTGGTGAGAATGTGGAACTCGCTACCACAGGGAGTGGTTGAAGCGAATAGTATAGATGCATTTAAGGGGAGGCTAGACAAGTATATGAGGGAGAAGGAAACAGAGGGTTATCCTGATAAGAGTTAGAAGAAAGGTGGGAAGGAAGCTCGAGTGAAGCAAAAACACCGGCATGGACTGGTTGGGCCGAATGGTCTGGTTCTGTGTCGTATATCCAATGTAATCCTATGTAATACATAATCCGGTGCCTTATAACCAATTTAATTGTGAAATTAAATAAAGAGGGAAATGAGAAATCTGGTGTCTTTAGTTGGGAAAAGCTTGAACTGTCTGTCCCGTGTTAACTGTATTCAGTTGAACCCAGTATCTGTGTTCCATACCATGGAGTGCAGTCCCCGCCTACCCCAGAGACATTGGGGGGAAATCTTGTGAGCTTGTTCAACATTGTGAAACAGTATTGGGATTGAGAGGACAGTGCAAATGGCATAAGTTATGGTTTCCTACTTTATGATGCAATCCAAACCTTAAAATCAGTTACAGTGTTGTAATGCACTCTCAATCAGCTATTTTCAGTTTAAAATCAAAAATCAGTTGATTGATTTTTGAACGATAAAGGAGTCAAGGGTTATGTGGAGGGGGCAGGGAAGTGGAGTTGAGGCCAAGATCAGATCGACCATGATCTTATTGAATGATGGATCAGGCTCGAGGGGCCAAATGACCTACTCCTGCTACTATTTATGTTCTTATATTCTACATTGCTCCGAAGTAAGTAAGCAATCGCGCCCCAATTCACCCTTACTGCTATTGTAAATTTTAAACTTGCAGAATAAGTTTAATGGAATGCTTAAAGCTAATGGAATGCTGGCCTTTATATCTAGAGGACTAGAATACAAGGGGGTAGAAGTTATGCTGCAGCTGTACAAAACCGTGGTTAGACCACACCTAGAGTACTGTGAGCAGTTCTGGGCACCACATCTTAGGAAGATATTGGAGGGAGTGCAGCGTAGGTTTACCAGAATGATACCCAGACTTCAAGGGTTAAGTTATGAGGAGAGATTACACAAATTAGTGTTGCATTCCCTCGAATTACGAAGGTTAAGGGGTGACCTGATCGATATTTTCAAGATATTAAGGGGAACAGATAGCGTAGATAGAGAGAAACTATTTCCGCTGGTTGGGGAGTCTGGGACTAGGGGACATAGTCTATAAAAATTACAGCCAGGTCTTTCAGGAATGAAATTAGGAAACACTTCTACACACAAAGGGTGGCAGAAGTTTGGAACTCTCTTCCACAAACGGCAATTGTTACTAGATCAATTTTAAATTTTAACTCGGAGATTTATAATACTGGGATATGGGCCAAAGGTGGTGTTAGGTCGCAGATCAGCCATGATTTCATTGAATGGTGGAACAGGTTCGAGGGGCTCAATAGTCTACTCCTGTTCCTATAAACCGTAGGGATCCCAGGCTTTCAGCACTTGCATCTTTCAATTATGACATGGGTATTCAAGTCAGCCAACGCTGTAATCTGATTATTGCACATTCCTACTGCAATTTATAATCTTGTAACTAGAAGCTCAAAAGGGAGCAGCAAAGATGACGAGAGGTAATAAAAGTAAAAAGGGGTAAAACTGAGCACGGAGTGGTGGAGGCAGACTCAATCACAGCTCTCAAAAGGGAGTTGGATAAGTACCTGAAAGAAAAACATGAGCAGGGCTACGGGGAAAGGGTGGGGTAGTGGGACTAGTTGAGAGTTGGGACGGGCTCCATGGGCTGAATGGCCTTCCATGCTGTAACCATTCTATGATTTCATAATTATTTTATTTTTCCATTTAACGGTTACTTCAGCCGAAGGAACGAACAGCAAATGTAACAAAACATTGCACGACCTGCGGATCGAGTCGCCTTTATTTGAAGCCATGTCGGAGTTTACTCTCACTGTGGAAATAAAGGTGCAAGTGTCTATTCTGTTCCAACAGGTTTCCCTAAAAATAACCAGCTACACAGTACACTCCCACACAGGTTAACTGCTGCTGTTCACTCCTCCTGTTCCTTCAGCTGCTCGAGAATCTAATCCCTATTCATCTTTCTGACCTTTACAGTTTAATGAATTCTAAGCCCTTAATGTAGTTTGAAGTGCCTGGCTTGTTTAATGTGGAACTCCAGGCTTCGGCAAGCTGAAAAAAGCCAAGCTTTCTTCTCCGTGGCAAAGTTCAGAAGCGCAGTGTGAAAAGCTGCAGCAACACTGGGTCCATTCCTCACCAGAATGAATGTCTGCAAAACCGCAAATTGGTTTGTTAGCTCCTCTGAAGGCTCAGCGGTTAGTGCACCACCTGGTGTGGTCCAAAGCCACAACGACCATGGAGGTTTGATTCGTGGTTTGTCTCTGACCTAGTTAAGCTCAGCCAGAGCAACAGGAGGGACACTTCAAATAGCTCCCGGCTATGGACAACGCCTGCATCTGCGCACATAGAGGCTGAACTCCAAGTCATAGTCAACATATTCACCGATACGTACGAAAGCATGGGCCTTGCACTAAACATCCATAAGACAAAGGTCCTCCATCAACCTGTCCTCGCCGCTCACCACTGCCACCCCCGCCCAGTCATCAAAATCCACGGTGCGGCCCTGGACAACGTGGACCATTTCCCATATCTCAGGAGCCTCTTAATAAGATCAGACATTGATGACGAGATTCAACACCGCCTCCAGTGCGCCAGTGCAGCCTTCGGCCGCCTGAGGAAAAGTGTGTTTGAAGACCAGGCCCTCAAATCTGCCACCAAGCTCATGGTCTACAGGGCTGTAGTAATACTCGCCCTCCTGTATGGCTCAGAGACATGGAGCATGTACAGTAGACACCTCAAGTCGCTGGAGAAATACCACCAACGATGTCTCCGCAAGATCCTGCAAATCCTCTAGGAGGACAGACGCACCAACATTAGCATCCTCGACCAGGCCAACATCCCCAGCATTGAAGCACTGACCACACTATCAGCTCTGCTGGGCAGGCCACATTGTTCACATGCCTGACACGAGACTCCCAAAGCAAGCACTCTACTCGGAACTCCTTCACGGCAAACGAGCCAAAGGTGGGCAGAGGAAACAAGGACACCCTCAAAGCCTCCCTGATAAGGTGCAACCACCCCACTGACCTCTGCGAGTCCCTGGCCAAGGACCGCCCCAAGTGGAGGAAGTGCATCCGGGAGGGTGCTGAGCACCTCGAGTCTCATCGCCGAGAGTTAGTAGAAATCAAGCGCAGACAGCAGAAAGAGCGTGCGGCAAACCAGTTCCACCCACCCCTTTCCTCAACGACTGTCTGTCCCACCTGTGACAGGGACTGTGGCTCTCATATTGGATTGTTCAGCCACCTAAGCACTCATTTTTAAAGAGTGGAAGCAAGTCTTCATCGAGTCCGAGGGACTGCCTATGATGATGATGATGGTGACAGCAATTAGTCGGCAAGATTCCTGTTCCTAATTGCAGTCCAGTCACCATCCCCACCCGTCCCAACCCCCTCGCTGAAAGTACCTGCGTTCCTGGGTCAACTTACCCTTTTCCTGTGATGGACCCCATGACACTCCGTTCAGTTTCTATATATGTGCACACATTCCAGTAATAGGTCACTTCTTCTTTTTCGGCGGTCCCTCGAATCGAGGATGACTTGCTTCCACGTCAAAAAGGGATGAGTTCAATGAGTTCACAGGTGTTTCAATGAAGGTCCTAATATTCCAGGTTCCGAACTGCATGTTGAAGGGTGGAAGATGCCTGTGCGTGGATATTTTTGACGTGTGGTGGCCATTGCACACCAGCCACCACACGGGCTTGACAGAGCTTGGTCTTGGTCCAATGACAAGGATTAACCAAAACGAGCTCTGCTACTAGATAGCTATCAGGACCATGAATCCTGGCTGATTATTCTCCCTCACATGCTCGCACACACTGAAATAGATTGCCCATGGTCATCCAGGCTGAGATTTTCTAGCTGAACGCAAATCAGGGACAAAATCCGAGGCGTTCTTGGATCTATATGAAGATGCACTGTGTTCAGTGGACTAACTTTGGAAACAGTCAAATTGAAATGAGTTGAAGTAACTCATTCCACTATGGTGCACGAATGCAGTATAAAATTATTTTGACGCCATATAGATCATATAGAAAAGATCTAGCGCACCAATTCTCTGTTTATTGGCACAGATTTAATGCCCCCTCTAGTTCTGCACTCATGATCCAACTAATTATATGTCATCCATACTTCTCAGCATTTTAAAGACCATGATCCTGTTCCCTCTCAATATCCCCCTCTCCGGTGATAACAAGCCCTGCGAGGCACTCCCAGTAACTTTGCCGTTCATCCAACAAATCAATGTCACATTGTGGGCAGGGTATCAGTAAAATACACATCTGTACTAAAAAAAAAAAATTGATAACATCTCATTTAGTTTTTAAATTAGAATTTAAATGAGTTTTTTCTCTCCAACATGTTGGCTGGCTACCCAGTTGATGTGGCTCCAAAATGAAGCTTTGAAGAAATTTAGACTTTGTCGCCTCATCTTGGCTGCAAGAACTCTCGCTGCAATTTCTCTTCCACGACTTGTTGCTTTGAATAACCAGTGGGTGGTTGGACTGTGGAGGCCAAGACTGGGTCTAGAAATGTCACAGTTCCACATATGCCTTGGAAACGATGGGACAATGGCAGCACCAACAGAGGAGCCAGCAATTTATCGAATCTTATCATGGAATATTCCTTAACATAGTGTTATGTTCATAATAAGGTAATGTAACTGTGTACTATAGACATGAGTAAGTGTGACCTTAGCTCCTTTATTCTAACTCCAGAGTGCTGGTACAGCGTGGGAGGCCTGTTTATAAACATTGCTCCCAAGGGATGTTGGGATCCCTTGGGACTCCAACAGGTACGCCCTCTGGTGGCGGTGTGATACTGATTACATAGGGTTGCATACATAACACTTAGGATGTCAACTATAAAACCAGACAAACTGATGACACCAAACCAGGCATTCTTTAATAGAATCTTTAAGCTGTTACTTAACTCTACTAATTATTAACGTTCAAGCTTGGGCTGATAAGTAGCAAGTAACATTCACGTCACACAAGTGCCAGTCAATGACCATTTCCTACAAGAGAAAGTCTTACCACCTCCCCCTGAAATTCAATGGCATTACCATTGTTGAATGCCCCACCATCAACATCCTGGGAATCACCACTGACCAAAAACTTAACTGGACATAAATACCATGGCAACAAGAGCTGGTCACAGGCTGGGTATTCTGCGGCGAGTAACTCGCCTCCTGACTCTTCAAAGTCTGTCCATCATCTCCAAGGCAAAAGTCAGGAGTGTCCTGGAATATGCTCCATTTGCCTGGATGAGTGCAGCTTCAACAACACTCGCAGTCCGACACCATCCAGGACAAAGCAGCTCGGTTGATTGGCACCACATCCATCACCTTAATCATTCACTCCTTCCACCACCAGTGCACTGTGGCTGCAGTGTGTACCATCCACAAGATGCACTGCTGCAACTCGCCAAGGCTTCTTCGGCAGCACCTCCTAAACCTATGACCTCTACACCTAGAAGAACAAGGGCAGCAGGCGCATGGGCATAGCAAGTTCCCCTCCAAGTCACACAACATCCTGACTTGCAAATATATTGCTGCTCATTCATCGTCGCTGATTCAAAATCCTGGAATTCCCTCCCGAACAACACTGTGGGATCTTGACCACAAGGACTACAGCAGTTCAAGAGGGCGACATCTAAATTCCATCAATCAATAAAAATAAATACTTTAAAGTCTAAACCAAACGCAGTATCAGAATCATAGAGAACATGTTCAGTGTATGGGCATAAATCCTACTGTCCAATTCATAACACTTGAAGTGTCACTTAAATTTAGTGCCAAATCTCACATTAACCTTCATTATTCAGCATACCAGACCACAACTAATTGGATCGTTCACATGAAAATGCTTTTCTAGACTATTTGCCATCAGAGTTATTTAAACATCCAAGATGTAAATTATGACAAACCTTCAGATGGATCAAAATCAAGTGGAAAAAGCGGGATATACCAAGAGTAAATCACAGTAGGATGGATGATGCCTGAAGAAACTGAATTAGACAGGTCAAATTTTATACTGTAGAAGATAACCCATTGATTATACTGGACTCCAATTAAGTTTTTAAAAAAGCACATTAAAACAGATACGGATTTATACTGTGGTATTATAAAAGGATTAAGATTCACCACTCTATTTTAAGGCCCTTTACTTAACACTGTGGTTGTAATGCAATAGCTGATGGCCAAATTCCATGTACCAGTGCCTAGTCCTCCTGCCCCAGTACAATCTTTAAAGTGGCTCAATCAGAGACTATTTAACAAGTTAAGGCAACAAAACATTTGGAGTCCTTGAAGAGAGAGAGACTGAACCCTCTGAATTAGCCCTGTGGGATGGGGTTGGGATGGGTCTAATGCCTTTTCCAATTCCATAACTTTGTTCAGTAGTCATTTCAGTAGATGTGATGCAGATGCAGAATCATCTCGATTTAAATTCTTGGACATATGGTTATTTAAGCAATATATTTTGACCTACATTGAACTCAGCTAGTACACAATCACTGTTCTATTTTTTGATTAATAGAGACACATCACTAGCAGTTTCACGACCACAATTATTTCCCTGTAGTCTGACCCAAACATAGATTGCTGTCTGTGGCATGCACGAGTCCTGTGCGGTGCACCTCACTGCTTAAATCAGTTACATAAGGACATAAGAAATAGGAACAGGAGTAGGCCATACGGCCCCTCGAGCCTGCTCCGCCATTCAATAAGATCTTGGTTGATCTGATCATGGACTCAGCTCCACTTCTGCGCCCGCTCCCTATAACCCCATATCGTTTAAGAAACTGTCTATTTCTGTCTTAAATGTATTCAACGTCCCAGCTTCCACAGCTCTCTGATGCAGCGAATTCCACAGATTTATAACCCTCAGAGAAGAGATTTCTCCTTATCTCAGTTTTAAATGGGCAGCCCCTTATTCTAAGATCATGCCCTCTAGTTCGAGTCTCCATCAGTGGAAACATCATCTCTGCATCCACCTGGTCAAGACCCCTCATAATCTTATATGTTTCGATAAGATCACCTCTCATTCTTCTGAATTGCAATGAGTAGAGGCCCAACCTACTCAAACTTTCCTCATAAGTCAACTCCCTCATCTCCGGAATCAACCTAGTGAACCTTCTCTGAACTGCCTCCAAAGCAAGTATATCCTTTCGTAAATATGGAAACCAAAACTGCATGGTGTATTCCAGGTGTGGCCTCACCAATACCCTGTACAGCTGTAACAAGACTTCCCTGCTTTTATACTCCATCCACTTTGCAATAAAGGCCAAGATTCCATTGGCCTTCCTGATCACTTGCTGTACCTGCATACTATCCTTTTGTGTTTCATGCACAAGTACCCCAGTCCCGCTGTACTGCAGCACTTTGCAATCTTTCTCCATTTAAATAATAACTTGCTCTTTGTTTTTTTTCTGCCCAAGTGCAAGACCTCACACTTTCCAACATTATACTCCATCTGCCAAATTTTTGCCCACTCACTTAGCCTGTCTATGTCCTTTTGCAGATTTTTTGCATCCTCCTCACACATTGCTTTGACTCCCATCTTTGTATCGTCAACTTGGCTATGTTACACTCAGTCCCTTCGTCCAAGTCGTTAATATAGATTGTAAATAGTTGGGGTCCCAGCACTGATCCCTGCGGCACCCCACTAGTTACTGGTTGCCAACCAGAGAATGAACCATTTATGGTGACTCGCTGCTTTCTGTTAGTTAGCCAATCCTCTATCCATGCTAATATATCACCTCCAACCCTGTGAACTTTTATTTTGTGCAGTAACCTTTTATGTGGCACCTTGTCAATTGCCTTCTGGAAGTCCAAATATACCACATCCACTGGTTCCCCTTTATCCACCCTGTTCGTTACATCCTCAAAGAACTGGAGCCAATTTGTCAAACATGACTTCCCCTTCATAAATCCATGCTGACTCTGCCTGACCGTATGATTTTATAGTGCCTTTAACAGGTGTGTTATCAAACAAAATTTGACACCAAGCCACGTGAGGAGATCAAAGAAGTAGGTTTTAAGGAGCATCTTAAAAGGAGGAAAAGAGGTTGAGGCTGAGAAGTTTAAGGAGGGAATTCCAGAGCTTCGGGCCTTGGCAGCTGAAGGCATGGCCACCAATGGTGGAGTGATGAAATGTGATTAGTGGATAGTTTCTTCTTGTGCATTTCTGATTGGCGAGATGTGATTTCCCCTCTGTCAGTTGTGAATGACTGGAATCGTTGGAGAACTGCCCCTCGCGGTTTGTACTTGATGGTAGAAACCGCCACAGCCCTGTGCACCGCCCCCCACCCAGAACATAAACAGAGAAACATAGAAAATAGGTGCAGGCGCAGGCCATTCGACCCTTCAAGCTTGCACCGCCATTCAATATGATCATGGCTGATCATGCAACTTCAGTACCCCACTCCTGCCTTCTCTCCATACCCCCTGATCCCTTTAGCTGTAAGGGCCACATCCAACTCCCTTTTGAATATGTCCAACGAACTGGACTCAACAACTTTCTCTGGCAGAGAATTCCACAGGTTCACAACTCTCTGGGTGAAGAAGTTTCTCCTCATCTCGGTCCTATATAGCTTACCCCTTATCTTTAGACTGTGACCCCTGGTTCTGGACTTCCCAACATCAGGAACGTTCTACCTGCATCTAACCTGTCCAATCCCGTCAGAATTTGATCGGTTTCTATGAGATCCCCTCTCATTCTTCTAAATTCCAGTGAGTATAAGCCTAGCCAATCCAGTCTTTCCTCATATGTCAGTCTTGCCATCCCAGGAATCAGTCTGGTGAACCTTCGCTGCACTCCCTCAATAGCAAGCACGTCCTTCCTCAGATTAGGAGACGAAAACTGTACACAATACTCAAGGTGTGGTCTCACCAAGGCCCTGTACAACTGCAGTAAGACCTCCCTGCTTCTATACTCAAATCCCCTTGCTATGAAAGCCAACATGCCATTTGCTTTCTTGACTGCCTGCTGTACCTGCATGCCTACCTTCAATGACTGATGTACCATGACACTCGGGTCTCTTTGCACCTCCCCCTTTACTAATCTGTCACCATTCAGATAATAATCTGCCTTCCTGTTTTTGCCACCAAAGTGGATAACCTCACATTTATCCACATTATACTGCATCTGCCATGCATTTGCCTACTCACCTAACCTGTCCAAGTCACCCTGAAGCCTCTTGGCATCCTCCTCACAGCTCACACCGCCACCCAGTTTAGTGTCATCTGCAAACTTGGAGATATTGCACTCAATTCCTTCATCTAAATCATTAATGTATATTGTAAATAGCTGGGTTCCCAGCACGGAACCCTGCAGCATCCACTAGTCACTGCCTGCCATTCTGAAAAGGCCCCATTTATTCCGACTCTCTGCTTCCTGTCTGCCAACCAGTTCTCTATCCACGTCAATACATTACCCCCAATACCATGTGCCTTAATTTTGCACACTAATCTCTTGTGTGGGACCTTGTCAAAAGCCTTTTGAAAGTCCAAATACACCACATCCATTGTTCTCCCTTATCCACGCTGCTAGTTACATCCTCAAAAAATTCTAGAAGATTTGTCAAGCATGATTTCCCTTTCATAAATCCATGCTGACTTGGACCAATCCTGGCACTGCTTTCCAGGTGCACTGCTATTACATCTTTAATAATTGATTCCAGCATTTTCCCCACCACCGATATCAGGTTAACCGGTTTATAATTCCCTGTTTTCTCTCTCCCTCCTTTTTTAAAAAGTGGGGTTACATTAGCTACCCTCCAATCCATAGGAACTGATCCAGAATCCATGGAATATTGGAAAATGACCACCAATGCATTCACTATTTCTAGGGCCACTTCCTTATTACTCTGGGATATAGACGATCAGGCCCTGGGGATTTATCGGCCTTCAGTCCTTTCAATTTCCCCAACACCATTTCCTGACAGATAAGGATTTCCCTCAGTTCCCCCTTCTCGCTAGAACCTCGGTCCCCTAGTATTTTCGGGAGATTATTCGTGTCTTCCTTAGTGAAGGCAGAACCGAAGTATTTGTTCAAGTTTCCTGACATTTCCTTGTTCCCCAGTATGAATTCACCTGATCCTGACTGCAAGGGTCCTACATTAATCTTTTTCTCTTCACATATCTATAGAAACTTTTGCAGTCAGTTTTTATGTTCCCTGCAAGCTTATTCTCATACTCTATTTTCCCCCTCCTAATTAAAACCTTTGTCCTCCTCTACTGAATTCTAAATTTCTCCCAGTTCTCAGGTTTGCTGCTTTTTCTGGCCAATTTATATGCCTCTTCCTTGGATTTAACACTTTCCCTAATTTCCCTCGTTAGCCACGGTTGAGCTACCTTCCCTTTTTTATTCTTACGCCACACAGGGATATATAATTGTTGTAGTTCATCCATGTGATCTTTAAATGTCTGCCAGTGCCTATCCACTGTCAACCCTTTAAGTATTCCAGCCAATTCACGTCTCATACCGTCGAAGTTTCCTTTCTTTAAGTTCAGGACCCTCGTCTCTGAATTAATTGCGTCACTCTCCATTTTAAATGAATAATTCTACCATATTATGGTCACTCTTCCCCAAGGGGCCTCGCACGACCAGATTGCTATTAATCCTCTCTAGTTACCCAAGACCCAGTCTAGGATGATCTGCTGCTCTCTAGTTGGTTCCTCGACATATTGGTCTAGAAAACCATCCCTTATACACTCCAGGAAATCCTCCTCCACCGTGTTGCTACCAGTTTGATTAGCCCAATCAATATGTAGATTAAAGTCACCCATGGTAACTGCTGTTCCTTTATTGCACGAATCCCTAATTTCTTGTTTGATGCTATCCCCATCCTCATTACTACTGTTTGGTGGTCTGTACACAACTCCCTCTAGCGTTTTCTGCCCTTTGGTATTCCATAGCTCCACCCATACAGATTCCACATCATCCAAGCTAATGTCCTTCCTTGCTATTGTAATAATTTCCTCTTTAACCAGCAACGCCATCTCACCTCCTTTTCCTTTCTGTCTATCCTTCCTAAATGTTGAATGCCACTGGTTGTTGAGTTCCCAGTCTTGGTCACCCTGGAGCCATGTCTCCCTGATGCCAATTACATCATATTCGTTAACAGCTATCTGCGCAGTCAATTCATTCACCTTATTACGAATGCTCCTCACATTGAGACTCAGAGCCTTCAGGCTTGTTTTTTTTTTAAAAACACACTCTTTGTCCTTTTAGAATTATGTTGTAATGTGGCCTTTTTTGATTTTTGCCCTCAATTTCTCTGCCCTCCACTCTTACTTTTCTCCTTCCTACCTTTTGCTTCTGCCCCCTTTTTACTTCCCTGTCTCCCTGCATAGATTCCCATCCCCCTGCCAATTTAGTTTAAACCCTCCCCAAAAGCACTTGCAAACACTCCGCCTAGGACATCGGTTCCGGTTCTACCCAGGTGCAGACCATCTGGTTTGCACTGGTCCCACCTCCTCCAGAACCGGTTCCAATGTCCCAGGAATTTGAATCCCTCCCCCTTGCACCATTCCTCAAGCCACGTATTCATTTGAGCTATCCTGCAATTCCAACTCTGACTAGCACATGGCACTGGTAGCAATCCTGACATTACGACCTTTGAGGTCCTACTTTCAAAGCGGTTGCTCTGGTTGTTCCAGCTACAGCACATCAAATGAGGATAGGCTGCACATTTCACCTCCATTATGGCTGAGCGGCAAATCAAACCCAGATGGTCTGTTTGAGCAAGGATCAAAAATAAACTTGTGCCTTGAGGATTGAAACGCAAAGTGGAAGTGGTACGAAATGCATAGTGGTAGAAATAGGTGGTCTTCGTGATGGAGAGGATATGGGTTCAGAAATGGTTGGGGTGGGAGTCATCAGCGTACACGTGGAACCTGATGTCATGTCTTCTGATGATGTCGCTGTGGATATGGAACAAAGGGGGATAAACTGAGTTGTGGTGCAGATTAGCCATGATCTAATTGAATGGTGTAATAGGCTCAAGGGTTGAATGGCCTACTCTTATCCCTATGTCAACAATCTCCATTCAATCTAGAGTTACTTGTTTCCAATGTAATGGCTGTAAAACAAATTATTCTGCTTGGGGTATAGGCAAGGCAAAAAGGGGATGGTAATGGGACAAGTAAAGAATCAAATTATGGGTCTAGAGGCGCTATACATGGCAACAGTAGTATCATTACCAGCAGTTGCTGCACAAAAAAAGGGAGCAATGGTTATGATGTGAAATTGTTGAACTCTATTGAGTTCAGACGCTTGTAAAGTGCCTAGTCATCAAAACCCAGGTCACCATTTGGAGAATGGGCAGGAACATCGGCAAGGCCCAGGTACAGCGGAGGAGTGGGAAGGTCAGGGCGGATGAGCAGTGCGAGATCGTGGTAGAGGTGTATAGAGTGATTGAGGCGGAGGAGCAATGAGAGATCGTGGCTGAGATTCGGCGAGTGATTGTGGCGGTGGTTCGGCCAATGTTTGGTGAGGAGGTGCGGTGAGAGATCGTGGCGGAGATGCGGCAAATGTTTTGTGGCGGAGGAGCAGTGAGAGATCGTGGCAGAGGCTCGGCAAATGTTTGTGGCGGAAGAGCAGTGAGAGATCATGGCGGAGGTGCAGCAAATGAGGGTATGGAGCCCAGAAGAGCCCAGGGCCCAGGGGCAACACAGGCCAGCCCACACTGCAATAGGTCCATGCAGCAGAGCAGGTCTGGTAAACTCTTGCCACTGGATAAAGGCCTAGCTCGGTCAAGCCTGTGTGGTGGCTGATGTGCAACGGTCACCACACGTTAAAAAAATCCACGCACGGGCATCTTCCATCCCTGGAGTTCAGGACTGGAATATCGGGTCCTTCATTGAAACATCTGCAAACTCATCCCTTTTGGTGTGGAAGCGAGTCATCCTTGTTCGACGGACCACCTATGATGAAATCCCACTTAACTACACATTTATTATCTTGAGCCAAAAGATGATCATTGATTCCTAAAGTTTGTTTTTACTGTTATCTACATTTATAGCTTTGCAGTCCACATACAGTTCAGTAAAACAGGATACTGAATGTCCCCATTCAGTCTCATCTATGCAAATACTAATTAAGTGTTCCTTTAAATGGGTCATTTTAACACATTATTCACAGACTACTAGAGTCAGGTGTGCATTTTAAGCTCATAATAGTCAAAAACAAAACTATAAAATATGTTGGATAGCAATCAAATTGAGCTGCTAGGGCACTGCTGTCCTTGCCCAGGAGTCATAGGAAGATAGATTTACTTTTAATCTTTTACATAACCGATTTCTCACAAGCTACTGTGAGATTTAAAGCACTTACTCGCTTTCACTGCTTTGTTGGCATTTGTGATGACAGTATCACTTTTGTGAGCAACATTATCTGTGCTATAAAGATAGACTTGTGTGGTCAGGAGAAATGTCAAGAGGACACAGTGATCCAATCAGTGTTTGGGGAAATTAACTTTAAGCTGTAATAGAGGAACTGTCAAAAGTGATTATAAATGAAACACAGAAACGGTAGTTTTATTTCTGACGTCGCTTGGCTCCACTCATTTCCCAGAGTGATCGGCCACTGAGGAATACTGATTGCATTCTGCAACCCCGATCACGTTTAGAAAAAGACTTTTAACCAATAGATTAATTTTACACATATTGAAATAAGGCAAGGAAGCATGGCCCTTCCCCAAAATAGAGAGAATCAATGGTGCTATTACTTAGCGGTGAACCAAGTGTAACTTCTATACTGAGCCAAAATTTTAGCCAAGAGTCACATCAGCCAATTCTCCAGCTCCCAGGTGCCTCTGGGAGTACTCCCATCTCCGGCTCAGCCCAATGGTGTAAAGCTTTCGGGTCCTGCTTGGCCCAGACTGGAGATTCCTTCTCCATACTTAATGCATTATCAAGACTGCTTTCTTTCAGCTCTGAAAGATATCCCACTACTGCCCCTACATGGTCTCTACAGTTCCCTAACACAGCTCAACTTCTCCAATGGTCTTCTTGCTAGCCTCCCGACCTCAACAAACTAACTCAGGTTCAGGATGCCTCAGCCCATATTCTCTCCCTGGCCAAGGTCCTGAACTGGCAAGTTCCACTGACTCCCAGTGGCTCAATTTCACAATCCCTCCCACCCCACCCCACCTCAAACAGGACTTCTCCAGCTCCTGCACTTCACTACTGACTCCGGAGTTACAAGGTTGTTGGTTCAATCCACACTCCAGGGACTTTAGAAAATAAGTAGGCTGACTTCAACGCACTACTAAAGGAGTACTGCATTGTCAGCAGTGCAGTCTCTCAAGGCCCCGTGTGCCTATTCAGGTGGACTATTCAAAGAGGAACAGGGGATTTTTCTCCTACCCAGGTTATCAACCTCTCAACCAACACATCTAAAAAAAAAATTAACTGGTTAGTTATTTCATTGCTGATTGTGGGACCTTGCTGTGCTCAAATTGGCCATCACAGGTGGCTACAAAACAGCGGCTGCAATTCAAAAGCATTGCCTTGGCTCTGAAGTGCTTTGACAAGAAAAACGCTGTATAAAATGCAAGTTTTTTCTTCTATGAATATCATCTGGGATCCCCCTCCTAAATGCCTCCATCCCTTCAACCTCTCCCCCAACCACCCACCCAGGAGCATGCGGCAAACCAGACTCCCCACCCACCCTTTCTTCCAACGACTGTCTGTCCCACCTGTGACAGGGACTGTAATTGCCATATTGGACTGTTCAGTCACCTGAGAACTCACTTTTGGAATGAAAGTAAGTCTTCCTCGATTTCGAGGGACTGCCTATGATGTACAGCCCAATAGGGGAATTACAGTCTCTGTCACAGGTGGGACTGACAGTGGTTGGAGGAAAGGGTGGGTGGGAAGTCTGGGTTTGCCGCACGCTCCTTCCGCTGCCTGCGCTTGCTTTCTGCATGCTCTCGGCGATGAGACTCGAGGAGCTCAGCGCCCTCCCAGATGCTCTTCCTCCACTTAGGACAGTCTTTGGCCAGAGATTCCCAGATGCCGGTGGGGATGTTGCACTTTTTCCAATAAGGCTTTCAGGGTGTCCTTGAAACGTTTCCTCTGCCCACCTGGGGCTCGCTTGCCATGTAGGAGTTCTGAGTGGAACGTACTGTACAGTCACCTCAGAACACACTGAGTAGAAGCATGTCTTCCTCGACTTCGAGGGACTGCCTATGACGATCCCTTCAACCTCTCTATCCCTCCCCCCGCAAATTTGCTTTACATTTTTCCTATTGAACAGTATCCACTTTTTCTCTCCCGCCTTTAACATGATCCAAGATATCTTTCTGTATGTGAGGAGCACTGTAGAAATAAATGTTTGTTTCCTTTGTTTTCTTGTGCAATGAAAATGCTATTTTTTCAGATATTTTTCTTTTTCAAACTCAATTCCTGCTTCCCACCAAAAAAATGTATTTGAATTTCTCTCTGCTCTGCATCCCCTTCACTACTCCAAATTGGCTTCCACTTTCAGCGCCGGTGTCACCATGCTGCTCGGAGCCAGCCAGAGGCAGGGCAGCGTGGCTGTGTATTGCTGCACAACTGCCACCAATGCTGTCCAGGATCACTCACATTAGCACTTCCACCTTGCAGGATCGCTGCCAATGACTGTGGCTTGTTCAACCTCTGGGCTCACTACATTACCAGTTATGGGGTACAGCAAGCTCGAGGGAGTGAAGGCTCACATGCAGGAGTCACCAGGGAAGTGGTGGCCCATCCAAACTGTCAATGACAAACGGTTAAACAAATGCTGCACGCATAGAGGCTGAAAAGGAAAAGGATTGCAAGGTTTTCATTTCCTGAAAGCATCAATGAGCAAGAGGCAGGGAGGTAAACTGGGTACTGGGGTGGAAGTGAGTAGGGTAGTCCTGGTGATACAAACAACAAGAAGCTTTTCAAATCCCACTCATGATATGCTGTGTGTTTTTAGCTAAATACCCCTGAACACACTTGGGATCTCAAAGCTTTTGCCATCAATCTGCATCTATATTCTCTGGACTTAGTTAATGTGTTATGTCCCTACAGAGAGAAACTATGAATACTCCATATTAGGCAAAAAGCTCTCTACCGATGTGGCTTTTTCAGTCACTTGGTTTGAAGATGTTTAGCATGGTGATGGGTGCATATCTGACACCAGCTGCCAAGAAAACATCACAGGGGGTTAGCCATGGTGCCTCCAGTGGTCAGTCTGGCCACAGTATATAGACACACACAAAGTGCGAACAAGAAAGGAACAAATTTAAAAAGTTACGAAAGATGTGAAAATAGCATACAATAAAAGGACGAGACACACAAAATACATCATTTTTTAATCCCCTGCAAGAGATCTATGCATGAACACTCGCACACAGTCATTCAATCACTATGGTGTCCTTGTAGAAGACCTTAGTTTTAGGCCTTAAGAATATGGTGTCCAGTTTTGATGATCCCACATGGTAGGTAATAGAGGTCCTGGTTCAGAGCAAGGCCACTAGATTGATACACAGTTTGAAAGCTCTTATCACGATAGGCTTAGAGTTTTGGTTGTTTTTACTCTAATGAAAGTAGACCTCAACAAGATTGATTGAGGTATTTAAAATAATGAAGGGACTAGATGGTGTGCATGTGATTAGACTATTTGAATCAGGTTAGGCAAAATGAAGGGACATGTGTACAAGTCACGCAAGTATAGAACTAGGTTAAAGATCAGGAGAGCTTTCTTTTCGTAGTAGGTCATCAACCGTTAGCTTGTGCAGGGAGTTTGGATTCACTGCAAACATTCTAAAAAGGTAGTTGGATGAGTTCCTGGCTCATGCTGATATCACTGTGTACAAATGGCAAGTGGGATGTTGGGTAGTGTCTCATGGTCGCTGTGGTCTCTCGGAAATAGTTTTGATGGCCTTCGGTAATCAGAGAACAATTCTTGATACCCCGAATGGCCTCGGGGTTTTTTTTTTAAATCTGCTGTTCTGGCTCTCTCAGGTGATTACATATGATTGCTGGTGGGGAGCATTGGGTTCATGATGCTTAGTTGCAACATTACTGTACGGACAGGCTCGATAACTACCTGGTCTTTTCCTGTCTGTCAGTTTTGCATGTTCATATTGCACTCACACCACAAATTGAGAGATAAACCACTATTATCAACCCATTTTATTCATTCAGTATAGCGGAGTATAGATTAGGGCTTGTAGCATGAGCATATTTACACCAGAAAATTGGAATTTTGCCATTTGGTGACCTGTACATTTGCGGTATAGTCAATGTATATTTACGGTGCCGACATTGGCTGCATTTTTCAAGCGCCGGTGAATTTCACAAACTTAGATGCAGCGTCCCTCCTGCTGTATGCTGTGCATTAAAAAATGCTAAATTTATAACCCAAACAGTTGTTTGCCATTTGTATGTACTCTACATTCTGTTCCTGTGTTTTTTTTTTTAAAAACTTCAATTAGTTGAAAAATATGTCCCAAATAGCTGATTTTAAAAGCTACACAATTTATAGCTTTCTCCTCAAAACATTGCAGGATGAGGCCTTACAATAAAGCTAGTTCAATTGCTTGGAAATTTGAAGACAGCTACAGCTGTTGTGGGTTGTCCTTTGCTGCATTTCCAAACCAAGGAATTGAAGTGCAGCAAGTGTCGAGCGTTGGCTCTCAGTCCCACCACTGTGTATTGCCACAAGTACAAACCATTGGTGGGAGCCAAGGTGTAGTGTTCACATTTCAGCCTTGGAGATGTCACAGAGATGGCAGTTCCAGTTGGAAAGCCAGCCTTTTTTCTCCTTAATTTTCCTTAGCAGAATCAACATAATGATTTTCCATTACACGTGCGGCTCCTTTTTTCAGAATAAATACTCAAGAAAGATTTCAATGTAGATGTCTTAAAGTGGCAGGTTCATTTGAGAAGAGTTTGAATGACTATTTTTTTTTGCTAACTAAGAGAACAAATGGTTTCATTCAGTCCAGAGTTATTGCAATTTTGCAACCAAAGAAGAAAGGTCCTGCTCCTCACATACTACATATAAATCGTTACAACATCCCCGTGCACTGGGAAGTAGCCCAGTGCTAAACCCAGGAGAATTTTTTGAATTATATTTTTTGAAATGAGAATTACAGTCCTCAGCAGGAAACTATGACACATATATCACGCAGAAAGCAACAATGTCAAGAATCCTTTAAATTAAAAAACTTGCATTTATATAGCACCTTTCACGACCACCGGACGTCTCAAAGTGCTTTACAGCCAATTAAGTACTTTTTGACTGTAGTCACTGTTGTAATGTGGGAAACGCAGCAGCCAATTTGCACACAGCAAGCTCCCACAAACAGCAATGTGATAATGACCAGATAATTTGTTTTTATTATTTTGATCGAGGGATAAATATTGGCCAGCACACCGGAGCGAACGACCCTGCTCTTCATCAAAATAGTGCCATTGATCTTTTACGTTCACGTGGAAGAACAGACGGGGCCTCAGTTTAACGTTTCATCTGAAATACAGCAACTCCGACAGTGCAGACCTCCCTCAGCACTGCACTGGAGTGTCAGCTTAGATGTATGTGCAAAAGTTCCCGGTGTGGGACTTGAACCCACAATCTTCTGACTCAGAGGCGAGTGTGCTACCCACTGAGCCATAGCTGGCACTGGAAAGGGTTTACATAAGCTGCAGCTGACTATCTTCTGATCTGCATTCTAAGGAGATGGAGCACGCGGTGTCCACCGGTACGCTCGCGGCCTTCCGCGAGAGGTGGGCACCGGAGGGACTGGAGTGCATCATCACGCCCGGCAACCAAATTTTAATTTGATTTTACGTTTTAAAGTTTAATTTGTTTTAATTGCCGGTGCTTTTAGTGTCCCCTTCCCTTTTATAGGGGGCACTGGAAAATTGTGATTTTAGTGCCCAAAAAAAAAACTAAAAAAAAAAACAAAAAAAAGGAAATAAAGGGCCTTGTAAATGTCTGGTGTGTCACCCAGGTCGGGTGGCACGATTTAATGTTTTATGTTTTGTAGATGGACTCTAAAAGAGTTTCTAAGGATTTCACTCTTGGAGAGGTGGAAGAATTGCCCTTTCAACATCAATACAAGCCTCCTGCTAGTTTGATTTTTATTTTAAATTCCAAAAAGACTGTAAAACTGAAGTCGCAATGGTGATCACAGCAGCTAATTTTTAAAAGCTTAATTTTCAAAACAAAGTCATGTTCCTTTTACTTATCATTCAGCAAGATAAACAGCAGTGCGTTGTGTCAATAAGAGAGCAGGCCTACATAATTGTGAAAGGGAAGGGAGGAGCAGTGACATTGATAGTTATCAAGAAGCAGTTTACAGATCAAACAATCACACTTTCCCAGTTGGAAAAGTGTGTGCGTCAGCAAGGAGCCTGGTGCTGGGGTGGGAGGGGAGCGAGGGAGATTGAGGGCGCAAGGAGATTGATCTTTACATAATAAAATGGTGAAAATGGCGATCTGATTTAAAGAATTCTGGCTGTATGTTGAATGTGCGAGGTTGCAGCCCCTCTTCCAATATTTGAAGGGGCTGCTCCTCAAATTATGGTTGCATTTCAGTCCCACGCTCCTGATCTTTGGGTATCCTGTGCGGAGGGGAACGGGCAGGTCGGAAGACTTCCTCGTAGGACTGCTGCTGGGCCTGGTCAAGATGGCAGTCGAGGGGGTCGTTCAGCCCGACTGCCTGCCTCTCTTCCGCGGTTAAATCCAAGCCAGGGTGTCCCTGGAGATGGAGCACGCGGTGTCCACCGGTACGCTCTCGGCCTTCCACAAGAGGTGGGCACCAGAGGGACTGGAGTGCATCATCACCCCCAGCAAACACATTTTAATTTGATCAATTTAATGTTAAAAGTTTAATTTATTTAATTTGTCGGTTTTAGTGCCCCCTTTAATTATTAGAGCAGTCAACCCTAAAAAGAACTTGCCTTCACATCGCATCTTTCACGGCCTCAGTAATTGTAGTTACTGTTGTCATCATCCATCATCATAGGCAGTCCCTCATATTGAGGATGACTTGCTTCCACACCAAAAAGGGATGAGTTCACAGGTGCTTCAATGAAGGAACTAATATTCTAGATCCCGAACTACATATCGTAATGTCGGAAACACAGCAGCCAATTTACACACAAGCAAGCTCCCACAAACAGCAACGCGATAATGACCAGATAATCTTTTTTTTTTTTAAGTGATAATGGTGGAGGGATAAATATTGGTCAGCACACTGGAGAGAACTCCTCTGTTCTTTTTTTTTCTCAAAGTAGTGCCGTGGGATCTTTTATGTCCACCCGAGAGGGCAGATGATGTCTTAGTTTAACACCTCATCCGAAAGACGGCACTCCGACAGTGCAGCACTCCCTCACACTCTTGTAATATGGTCGGCCAAATTATCAATAACGTGTCCAGAGATCACCCCCTCACCTTCCTCAATTTTGTGCTCAAGTCCCTGGATAGGGGCTTGAACCCACAACCTTTGGACTTGGAGGCGAGAGTGCTGCCACTATGCCTTACTCATTCTTTTTCCAAAGCTGCAGTGATAAAGTTGTTTCAGTAGGCGGATTTTCATCACGCTCAGCTAGCATGCCTGCCAACTCCAAAAATGTAACTACAGCTGTGTCAGGATGCTTGCCAGCCTCACTATGTTCACCCTGTGGGTGAATTAGGAAGTTGTGGTTGGATGGTGGCAAATTTGGGTTATAAAACCATGAAGGCTTGGACTTGTACAATGTCTCATCAGGGCTCCTCAGCAAATTAAAGCTCCTCACCTGCAATGAATTACTTTGAAGCACAGTAACTACAGTTACCTTGGTAAATGCAGCAGCCATTTTGTGCAGCGGAAATACCCCACAGACCACAATGAGATAAATTACCAGTCAATCAATATTTGGCGGTATTGGTTGAGGGAGGAACGTTGGCCAGGACACTGTTTTAAAGAGTGGCAAATGTGAATGGTCCCATATTGATCCCAATCTGTACAGTTGAGGCAGTGGTTGGAATGCTGCAATTGAGCCCTGTGCATCTGCATTAGGAGGGGGAAACTGGCCACTGTTGCTGCATTTCATCACTTTAAGAAACGCACATTTTTTTTTAAACTGCGGATTGGGAAGGAATCGGACTCAGCCTTAATGGCCGTCTCTCCCTCCTCTCCCACACTCACCGTGTATGGTCACAGGGTAGCTCGTACCGATGGGATCACACCCTGAGGAATAGCTCTGTTATCATTGCTTCTTTTGAATGAGGACTATTCTAGCTTCAACCTCAAAAAGTTGTTGCTCGTGCAGAATGGCTGCCACGTTTGCCTAAATAGCAGTCCAACAAAGTAATTCATTGTGCAAAACAAATATTTCAACATGATACGGCACTATATAAACGCAAGTGCTTTTATATAACATTAGTGTTGAACAAGAGATAGTAAACAGTTAATGCATGAGGTGTTTACAGCTTAATCTTTAGTCCTTAGCATTTTGTACTGTACCAAGAACTTCAAAAACGCAACCTTTTCCCCACCATGTGGTCCCCTGGGCAGTTTAATTCAAAAACACGAGAGCGCACTTCGGTAAGTCCAAGTTCCCCTGCTGTCATTCTTCCGCCGAACACATCAAACGACTCCGCATGATGCAGGACAACCCGAGCAGAAAAACAATCTCTATTCTGGGGCAACCCAGCCATGGGTTTTTATTTTTAAAATAATAAGCGATCAAAATAAAAATTCTTCTGTATTTATTTTCCTTCATTTTGTGTCCCTTCTATATTGCAGGGAAAATGACAAGCCGTTTATACATATATACTGTGGCACTGTGCCTCTAACAGTGAGGAACAACACATCTGCTGATAGGAGTTCCAATGTCAGCTGGGGCAAAAGCTCGGCCCAATTTGCTGAAATTTGAGTAACTCTGGAAAGGGATCAACTGAATTGCAGCTTTGGGCAGCAAAAACTCCTTTCGTAGGCCACATTGGACGATTCATTTATTATTGGCGATTGCAATATTTATTAGTTCACTGCTGATCAGGGATGCGTGGATGTTGCCAATAAATCATTAGTGTACCATTGGACCCAACAGCCCCCAAATCTCCCCAGCTGTCCCATATCTCAACCAATCCAAACTTAAACCAAGGTCAGACCTTGATTGCAGCAAATGTTGATCCAAACTGCACTGCTCACACAGATAAACACAAGTATTTTCCTGGACCTTAGCCGAACTAGGTGGAAGCTATAAGTGAAGCACCTTGAACTTCAGTACTACTTTTAGTATCCTATGCTTGAGTCCATTCATAGACTAGAATCATAGAAAGGTTACAGCACAGAAGGCAGCCATTCGGCCCGTCGAGCTCGTGTCAGCTCTCTACAAGAGCAGTTCAGCTAGTCCCACTCCCCCGCCCTTTTCCCGTGGCCTGACAATTTTTTTTCCTTCGAGAACTTATCCAATTCCCTTTTCAAAGCCACGATTGAATCTGCCTCCACCACCCTTTCAGGCAGTGCATTCCAGATCTTAACCATTCGCTGCGTAAAAAAGTTTTTCCTCATGTCGCCTTTGGTTCTTCTGCTAATCACCTTACATCTGCGGCCTCTGGTTCTCGACCCTTCCTCCAATGGGAACAGTTTCTCTCTATCTACTCTGTCCAGACCCCTCATGATTTTGAGCACAACTATCAAATTTCCTCTCAACCGCCTCTGCTCTGAAGAGAACCACTCCAGATTCTCTAGTCTAATAGAACCAAAATACAATGAGAAACATGGTCAAACTGAGCAGAGTGGTAAAAACACAAGCACAGCTCTGAAGGCAGGTCCAGAGAGGAGCTGTATTTTTGCAACTTAAGTGGGGAGAGGAGAGAGAAGACAGTGCATTTGAAAAAAATACTTCATGACAAATTCAATTCACTGGTACGGCAATACAAAGTTTCAAACAAAACATAGTCTAGATATTTTTACAACGTTTATTTCTATCTAGCTAATTTTCCATGATGTTGCTCAGAGAAAAACTTTTTTTTTAATTCTGGAACTCTTTATAGCGTAATATATTATTTTCATATCAGAAGACAGAAAGCAGCTGTGTGCAGACATAAAATCTCAAAAGTATATTGGTCGTAGCACCATGCCAAGGACTGCAGCAGTTGATGGAGATGGATCACCACCTTCTCAGGTTAACTATGAATGGGTAATGAATGTAGCCTCGTCATTGTCATCCACATCCCCAGAACAAACAATCTTAAAAAATAACAAATGCAGGATGAGGTTGGAGGGGTAGAGTTATGGGTAGATCGATAGAAGGGGGTTCAGATCCTAATGGCAGTCAACATGCTTACACAGGAGAAACCTTAAATTACATAAACAATAGACAGAGAGCCTGTGGAGAAGGGGCTGCAGGATGGAGGTAATCTAGGTCGAGATTGAGAGTCTGTATGGAGCACAAAGTAGTGCAGGGAATGCAATGGATGTCAGAGTGGTTCACAGTCCAAGAGGTGGCTGGAGAAGTTCATAGTTGACAAAGAGAATGAAGTAATTCACAGTCTTTAAGGATGGTCCCAGAAGTCCGGGATTTACGAGGAAGGCCAGAGAAGTTTGTGGTCTTTTGGTGGCAGGCAGCAACCCTAGAGTGATCCACTACCAGAGCAGGGTCTTAGCAGCACACCAATTCCAGGTGGTCCGGCAGATTAGGTGGTACAGGCCCCTGCAGCAGAATCTCAGCCTGTGCTGGTGATATACAAAGTAAACAAATGAATCAATATTTCATGGTATCGGTCACCGTTTAGACACATCCATCCCGGTTACAGCGGTAGCCCGTCAACCTCAAGATCAACTAATCTTGCACGGCCCCTGCAGTCTCAGGTGAACCGAGAAACAGGAGGACACCAGGGACTTCTGCGCTCCATGGCGTTGATGAGATGACTTACAGAATATGCATCCTCGGTGCATAAAACAATCCCCAGATGCTGAGGAGTTCAGCAAGCCACATTGCGGACCACGTGGATGATGGTGGCTGTAAATTGGCAACAAAGATGGTCTGGTTAGTGAGCACCTCCAGGAGGTTTTCAAGTGGCGCAGACAAAGTCATGCAACAATGAATTGGCCACCACTGCAGGTAAAGGGCCAGTTTCAGTCCATTGATGGAAAATGTTTGTGATCTGTTGTTGAAGAGCAAGCAGTGTCAACACTAAGTGGAAGGCCAATAGTTGCTGTAGCTGGGCTGTGACCGGAATCAATAATCCAAGTTTCAAGCACGTTGGGAGTATTGCAGCAAGAATGAATCAAAGCTTGTCTCCACACGAATTGTGTTCCGTCACAGGTATCGTCGAAGGCTAGACAACACTGATGCAAGCGAGACCAATTCTTCAGTTCACGCCCACAGTGACATTGCCACAGTTGCCATCAGGGTAAATAAACTGTTTGATTTAGTCGCTGGTGTTATTTCCAATTTAACGGATGACAAAAGCTATTGATGGAAACGCATTGCTTTCATCCTAGGCCAGCTGATTCTCGCTTCATAGTTAGCAGTTTCTTTGAATAGATGGCAGGCGGTCTCTGAGCTTATTTTCAGCAAAAGAATGCAGTATCAGTCGGTGATAAAAAGATGTCACGGTGCAAATTACAGCCAGTGACCCAGCCTTGGCTGCCGTCATAAAGCTGTCTGTAGCTGCCTTGAGGAGTTTTGGGCTTAGAACACATCCTTGGCAAAGACCTGGCTTCGTGCAAAATGCAGCAGTTAGTTGGTTTCCAATGCAAATACAATTAGTGGTATCACTGTACGAAGTCTGAAGGGCTCTCATCATTTAGTCATACAGTCAAGTCAATCAGTAGCAGCTGAAAGGCCTGCTAGTTGAGAGAGGCAAAGGCTTTTCCCAGATCAACATGGGCAGTGTCAAATTTTGATGACGCTCCAATGAAGCACCTTGGGATGAGTTTACTCGTCTTCTCAGGCAGTCCCTCGGAGCAGAGGATGACTTGCTTCCAAATTAATACGAGTTCTCAGGTGACTGATGAGTCTGCAGTTAGATGTGACTATGTTAAAGGCACTATATAAATGTAAGTTGTTGTGTAAAATGGTCAGTTAAAAAACTCCTGCTGTTTTCCTGTCGTCCGATTATTTTTAAAAATAGGTTTGATGGTGGAGTGGTCTGGCATGAAGCTGAAATGTCGGCACCATTGTGACCAGGTGCAACGAGTTCTTGCTGATCAGTGCTGCTGAAGACAAGAAGTGGTGGCAGCAAGATTCTTGTGACTTAGAACAATCGCAGCAACCACCTTTCTGCTTCCCAAATTAAAGAAAAACTTAGATTTATATAGCACCTTTCACGACCACCCCGCACGTCTCAAAGCGCTTTACAGCCAATGAAGTACTTTTGAAGTGTAGTCACTGTTGTAATGTGGGAAACGCAGCAGCTAATTTGCGCACAGCAAGCTCCCACAAACAGCAATGTGATAATGACCAGATCATCTGTTTGTGTGTTATGTTGATTGAGGGATAAATATTAGCCAGAACACTGGGGATAACTCCCCTGCTCTTCTTCGAAATAGTGCCGTGGGATCTTTTACATCCACTCGAGAGAGCAGGAGGGGACCACGGTTTAACGTCTCATCCGAACAACTGCATCTCCGACAGTGCAGCACTCCTTCAGCACTGCACAGGAGTGTCAGCCTGGATTTTTTTGTGCTAAAGTCCCTGGAGTGGGACTTAAACCCACAACCACAACTATCCCTTGCTGTCGGTCAGGTCGAATTTACTCGGCATATTGCACTGCAATGAACAAACAGTGTAGCAATACAGCAGCAGGCTGGAGTTCTTTGCACCTTCAATCAGCAAATCACTTGTACAACTTCAGTCTGAGTGGTGTTGTCAGGTATTTGATTGCACATTTACAAAAGCCCTAGTGCAGTCATACAATCTAAAAATAAGCCACCAATTCAGCATTGAGCAAAGTGCTCCACCCAGTACTATGGCAGGTTTCTCAACTGATCAGAAGATGTCTATCATTACTCCCACATAAGCAATCCAGAATAAAATCAAAATTAATAGTTAAATAAGCATAAAATAAAAACTATTTTTAGTACACCACTCATCTCTTACAGAATCAATTTATGTGAATGCTGAGATTCATAAATATAGAAAAATTGCAAATGTTTAATTTTTTTTGGTGTACAGCCGCGACTTAAATTATTGAATCAAACAATAGAATACTCACACTACCTATTGTTACCCTTTAGGAAGGCTGGTTGTAGAACCAAGCCAGGATTAGGGAGGCATTGGATGCAGGGGTACTGGTTTCTCATTCTCCACGTGAATGATGCAAAGTACTTTATGGGTCATATGGTTAGTTGGAACAAATGAGATGCCACAAAGTAGTCACAAGGATACATTTTTTTTAAGGAAAAAAGAAAAAGAGACATGGATTTATATAGTGCCTTTCACAACCACCGCACGTCTCAAAGCACTTTACAGCCAATGAAGTACTTTTGGAGTGTAGTCACTGTTGTAATGTGGGAAACGCGGCAGCCAATTTGCACACAGCAAGCTCCCACAAACAGCAATGTGATAATGACCAGATAATCTGTTTTTGTTATGTTGACTAAGGGATAAATATTGGCCAGGACACCAGGGACAACTCCTCTGTTCTTCTTCGAAATAGTGCCATGGGATCTTTTACATCCACCTGAGAGAGCAGACGGGACCTCGGTTTAACGTCTCATTCGAAAGGCGGCGCCCTCCAACAGTGCAGCACTCCTTCAGCACTGGACTGGAGTGTCAGCCTAGATTTATGTGCTCGAGTCCCTGGTGTGGAACCCACAACCTTCTGACCCAGAGGCGAGAATGCTACCCACTGAGCCACAGCTCTGAGACACAGTTGACAAGATACTGATAGATGGTGTAATGCAATTGCGAAGGGTTAAGTAGATAAAACAGCTCTTGACTATATGTAGTACAAATCCTGAGTAGATGACCCATTTCAGTACAGGAAGAAATGACCATACAAAGAGGTGATCACTTGCACCAAGGAGATGAGATAAATGGATGACAGAGAATCGTGACGTCTGGTGCTTAAGGCAGGACTGCTTCCTTCATCAGACAATATCTAAATAATGGCCATGCCAGACTCTCATCTAGCCATGGCGGACAGCTGAATGACTGATGGAAGTGACTAAAGGTCTAAAGGTCAAGCCTCAACAATCTTCCAATCCAGAGTCCACTGCTACCCTTTAGCTATACCTTAAAATGCAACTGATATAAACCACAGCTCTGTTAAAAATCATCCAATCCGAATTCACATGCACATCTTTCACTGTTAATCTATTCATTAAATTTTAAGTACATTTAGTTCAATTGGGAATGTTGATGATCTGGAGGGATCTTGTCTGGAGCTCTCACTGAGCCCAACAATCTGAAGGAGATGAAATAACACCAATCATTAATTGAAGTGCTTTTGCTTCAACAGTGCTGGTTATGCTGATCTGTATAGCTAACAACAGCCACTTAACTCACAAGCATAGTTTTATACCAATTTTCCTCACAGTGTCAGTATGGGGACACCAGAACTTACGCACGTGTAGCGGCAAATTTTGAAGAAAAGTAGCGTGCTCAGCAAGTAGGTTTTGTTTTGTCCAGCCACATAGATAGGCACGCATGCCTGCATTTCTGACAGGAAATGTAACTGTCTTACGTGTTGAACTCCTAATTTAGTGCTGGATTTATGCTACTGCCAGCATAAATTCACTGAATTGCTACTAAAAAAAATCATAAATTCAGCTCCCTTGCCCTGTCAAGCTTATCCAATCTTACCGAGCCAGTTTTTTCTCCCCCTCCTGCCACACATATCCAATGTAAATGAAAATATCTAACAAAATCAATAAAAAGATCAAATTACAGTATCTTAAAAGTCTTATTTAATTTTCCCCATCACTCCTGATGCCACCTTGCTGGGGCATGATTCTGATGGGCGCCCCGCTGCACTGGCCATTATTCACGTGCGAGCCTGGACGTCGAGTGTCAGTAGGGTAATCAACCACGGAGGTCCTCACATCCAAGCCTCCGCTCCAGTATTATTTCTCTGCGTGCGTAACTTTAACACACATGCACTTTTCCGGGGAAAAAAAAGGGTTGCTAGGTAATGATCGGAAGTGGGAACCTTGGCTGTTTTTTTCTGGACTCTTGCTCGGAGCACGAAGACCAATTTAATGACACTGCAGCTGGTCATACTGGGATCAGCTATCCCATAACCCAGAGGTCGATGGATCGAAACCATCCTCTGCTAACTGCAATCTTTAATGTGGGTGCAGCCAACACTTGCATTGCAACTAATCCCAGCCTTGAGAAGAGTTCAAAACACAGACCGAGGATTACATTTGGGGCCTTCTTTATTTGTTTAGCTTGCTGCTCACTGGATAAGCTCAGTGACCCGTTGTTGGAGGGTTTGTTTTTACAAACACTGGGCTGTGCGAACAACCACCCACTCCTACCTTGGAGCACTGTATGGTGAAGGTAAACTTAATCCAGCAAATCATGCAACACACGGTGATGATACCAAGTTATCCTCGATTAACCTCAAGCTGAAAACACAGGATTGCCTTCAGTACACAAACAATGTTCCACGAGATAACCCAACGGCAACATCCGACTCTGTGCAGAGAATACAGATGCAACATTCCTGATCATTCTGATTACACCGGACTCCAGATAAGCACGTCTGATCACAGCCGAAATTCCATTTCCCATTCACCCCTACCATCACGGAATTCTTCATCCAGACAAGCACTTTGGTGAACAAATCTGTTCCAAAAAGCTGGCATTGCCATCCATGCATCTCTCCACTGCTTACAGCCCTGTCCAGCAAAGATCAGTCACATTTTGCTCACTACAAGTATCATGGGCATGATTTTCCGGCCTGGTGGTAACCAGAGGTACTTGCAGCTTATGCAAGTGAGATTTTCCATCTGGAAATATCAGTGGCAAATGTATAAATATTCCCTTTTGCTCAAACTAGTGAGGACAGGAGTGAACAGTGTTGCTCTGAGGGAGTTAAGCTGGCACCCCCACAGCCTCTGTTGCCCAATTCAATTGGTTCTGTCAATACTGACAATGATAACTCCAATTCAAAATTGGTCTTAATCCTGCCATGGTTGTTGCTTTCAACATTGGCTAGTCATACTTGACGCACATCAAGGTAGTTGTGGCTGTAGGCAGTCAGTCATCACTGTCCCAGGAAATCACTGCAGGAGTTCCTTAGGAAAGGGCCAATGCCACAACCATTTTCAATTGCTTTATCAACAACCTTCCTTCCAATCAGAAGGGCAGGAGTGGGGCTGTTTGCTGATGATTCCAGGTAACATTCATGCTAGTCAAGTGCCAGGTAATGATCATCCGAACAAGAGAAAATCCCTGCATTCCTTCAACCTTCAACGGCAGCACCATTGCCGAGTCCCCGACAATTAACATATTTGGGTCGCCAATGACCAGAAGCTGAACTGGACCAGCCATATCAACAGCGTGGTTACAAAAGCAGGAAAGACTGGATACACTACGATTAATGGCTAATCTCAAAGAGTGGCTCACCTCTTGAATCCTCAAAGCATCTCCACCATTAATACGGTTCAAGTCTGGAGAGTGCTGGAATATTCACCACTTGCGTGGATGGCTGCTGCTGCAACACCACTCAAGAAGCTCAATGCCATCCATGACAGAACAGTTCATTTGACCTGTGCCCCTTCCACTGCATTCACCACCATGCCATCGGCACACTTTGCTGAAGTATGTATGATCCACAGAATGCAATGCAGCAATTCACCAAGGTTATGACAGCATCTCCCTCTCCTTAAACCACTAACACCAAGAAGAAGAGAAGCAATACCTTGGGAACACCACCACTTCTTAGTTTACTCCAAGTCATAGACAATCCCCACTTGGACATGTATCACTGCTCCTTCATGGTCACTGGGTCAATATCCTGCAATTCTCAGCCTAACACCACCAACACAAGGACAGCAGCAGCTCAAGGTGGTCCATCACCACCTTGTCACAGTAACTAGGTTTGGACAATAAAAAAATTTAACCTCGCCAGTGTCCTTAAAAAATCTGGGTGCCTTGAGAATGGTAAATGAGATCATAAATGGCACAGGATGTGAGCCACAGCGAGATGTGACGCCAAGTTGGGCTCATCTCCAGTAGCTTATAATAATAAGGTACCCACTACACAGAGAATTGTCTAATACGGTCACTTCAACATCTGAAAGGCCGCTGGAAGGCATTTGCTGAATTTTCTAGGTTACAGTAGATTTGGTTGAAGTCCGAGTCCCAAAACATTAATGTACATTCAGTTTTACCAAATAAAAGCTACACACCTGAGCTGTCCGATAGCATGACCCAACTGAATGGCAGGACAGGCTCGAGGGACTGAATGGCCTGCTCTTGTGTATTTATGTTTAGTAGAAGGCAAGGTGGGCAGCTGTCCACTGGTCCAATACTGTGTGGCGGGGTGAGGTTGGTGGAGGACTTTTGTCTTACGATGTTTAGTGTAAGGCCCATGCTCTCGTACGCCTCGGTGAAGATGTTGACAACGGCTTGGAGTTCAGCTTCTGAATATGCACAGACACAAGCGTCATCCATGCACTGTAGTTCCCCAGCATCGAAGCACTGAGCACACTTGACCAGCTCCCTTGGGGGGGGCACATTCTGTATGCCCGACACAAGACTCGCAAAGCAAGCGCTCTACTCTGAACTCCTACACGGCAAGCGAGCCCCAGGTGTGCAGAGGAAATGTTTCAGGGACACCCTCCTTGATAAAGTGCAACATCCCCACCGACACCTGGGAGTCTCTGGCCCAAGACTGGGTACCTTGAGTCTCGTCGCCGAGTGCATGCAGAAAACAAGCACAGGCAGCGGAAAGAGCGTGCGGCAAACCAGACTCCCCACCCACCCTTTCCTTCAACCACTGCCTGTCCCATCTAACAGAGACTAATTCCCGTATTGGACTGTACAGTCACCCGAGAACTCACTTTCAGAGTTGAAGCAAGTCTTCCTCGATTTCGAGGGCCTGCGCCTGTGATGATGATATTTGGTAGAAGGCAAGTTGGGCAGCTGTCCACTGGTACAATAGCCAAGCTGATGCTGATGATTAGCTATATTGCTGTACCGGGAGGAAGCTGGTCCTGTCTGTTCATCTGGCCTTGTTGTAAATTTGTTCTCAGACAGCTCAGATGTACAGCATTTGTATTTGGGGGGGCGGGGGGAAAAGAGAGAGGAGAGTCCATTTTCAGGAAATTCCATTCATACACCTTCCAAGTACAATACAATGACGGTGAACTACTTTTATATAAACATCTAGCGTGGTTTTCCCGCAAGTCATCAGGCAGTAAGTCATCAGACAGTTTTGAATTATTGCAGCTCAAGTCTCAATACTTATGTATTGCAAAACACAAAACAGCACCGGTGCATTCCTAAGTTCTTATCCAAAAGACTAGTTCAACATAGCTGATACACCACAAGGGCAGCTAGTTACCATTCCTACCCACATTTGTGTGTAACCGAATGGCTCTTTCAAAATATATCTAAATACTTACATCACAGTCACTCTTGCCTGATTGGTATGGAATTCCTAGACTAAATCATGAGGAATAAACGATAGGCGATGCTGTTTGACTAGGAATTAGAATCGGATAACGATTTGGAGAAATCAAAGAATGCTCAGTGTTCTAACAATAAAGCCACCACCTCATGTTTTTCTTTTAAAGATGACTTTTTTTTGGAAGAGCAAGGTAATTCCAGAGCTCGATTACAAGGAGACACATACATCTACATAGAGGGCTTCCATCAAGCTCTGCGTTCATCCATCTCTTCAAGAAAAGTCACGTGACCATGGCGGGATGAATTGCTTTCACTTGGAGCACTTGGCTGTTTTCAAACCGTATGTAACCAGTCAATTTTCCTTTCCATCTCTGCTCTGTTTGGAAGCACCAAAGATGAACTTCTGAGGAGGTTGCCTACTTGCTAAGTAGGAGAAAAATGACATGTGTTCTGTCCTATAAATGGTTATATGTTACTGTGTACAGTTTTGGTCTCCTTACCCAAGAAAGGATGTACTTGCCATTGAGACATGCAACAAAGGTTCACCAGACTGATTCCTGGGATGGATTGCTGTATGAGGCGAGATTGAGCAGACTTGGCCGATATTCTCTAGAGTTTAGAAGAATGAGGTGTGATCTCATTGAAACATACACAATTCTTACAGGGCTTGACAGGGTAGATGCAAGGAGGATGTTTCCTCTAGCTGGGGAGTCTAGAACCAGGGGTCACAGTCTCAAAATAAGGGGTCGGCCATTTAGGACAGAGATGAGGAGAAATTTCTTTTCTCAGAGGGTGGTGAATCTTTGGAATTCTCAACCCCAGAGGGCTGTGGAGGCTCAGTCGTTGAGTATATTCAAGACAGAGATCAACAGATTTTTGAATATTAAGGGAATCAAGGGATATGGGAACAGTGCAGGAAAGTAGAGTAGTTGAGGTAGAAGATCAGTCATGATCTTATTGAATGGCGGAACAGACTCGAGGGACCGAATGGCCTACTCCTGCTCCTAATTCTTATGTTATTTTGTGAGGACTCTGCACTTTATGAGGAACAACAGTGCTAGGAAAACTGAACGCTCTTCCAGTTGGCAGCTGAGATGCTTCTCAACTCCCACTCAAGGGACCAAAGCTGAGCAATTCCAACATTTAATTGAAGGCACAACTCAGCAGCAAAATCAGTTAGGATCAAGAAACTATTCTTAAAGCAAAAAGGTTAGAGGGATCCACTGCATCAAACAGATTCAATAAGGTTTTTGACGCACAAAAAAATAAAATCGCCAAAGTGGAGAATATCCATCCAATACAAGTCCGTAATTGCTAATTCAGAGATTTAAAAAGATAATGGGCTGGATTTTTGGCTCGGTTGCACCCCAGAGGGGCAGTAAATGGTGTTTCTAGGTGCAATGCCAGGCGTCCAGCTTTTACCACCCGGCCGGCATATTCAGTTCATGGTTTGCAACGGTGCAAAAACCTACCACCCCGCCCTCTAGTGCATTGTGAAGATGATAAGTGGAGGTCAGATGTTATATAAAGGCACTATCTGAGCTTCCCTGCTCCTACACTTTCTTAAAAACCTGTTACATCTCTAACTTTTTCCAAATAAAAACTGAAAATGCTGGAAAATCAGCGGGTCAGGCAGCATCTGTGGAGAGAAGCAGAGTTAACGTTTCGGGTCAATGACCCTTCGTCAGAACTCTGACCCAAAACGTTAACTCAGTTTCTCTCTCCACAGGTGCTGCCGGACCCACTGAGTATTTCCAGCACTTTTTGTTTTTATTTTAGATTCCAGCGTCTGCAGTCTTCTGCTTCTGTATTAGTGACCAAAATAGGAGGTATTGTTATTGATTTAGAAGACTAAAAGAATCTGCAAAGGGCTAATGGTAAGTTGGGGAAATGGGTAACATAAGGGGCAGATGGAATTCAATGTCGAAGTGTGAGATGATGCATTTTGGCAAAAAAATAACATTCTGAAAGGAAGTAGCTGATGCTGTGGAAGAGCAGATGGATTTGGGGACACAGGACATTAAACATAGCATCTCAGTTTGAAATGCTCATACAAAAAGCTAATGGAATTCTACGTTTTGTCTCGAGGTATGGAATAACATGCCGAGACACAATAGAGTCTATATAAAACCTCAATACCTTAGAGTAGTGTGTGGAGTATTGGGATCCACACTATAGGAAGGATATTGAGGCTTTCAGGAGGGTACAACGCAGATTCACTTGGATGCTGGTATTAGGGAATACAAATATGAAAAAAAAACTTGAAAAATTCAACCTTTTTTCATTAGAACAACACAGATGACAGGGCATTATGATAGAAGTATTTAAAACTATGACAGGATGGGACAGGGTAGATAGAATCAGACAGTTTCTAATAATTGAGGGGTCTAGAATGATGGGCTATTGATATAAGACTGAAAGTATGAGATTTAGTACCAAGAACAAAAGAAACGTCTTTACATAGAAAGCTAAGAGACTGTATTTCCATGGCTAGCGGCTGAGGTAGATAGGGCCCAAATTTGCCCAGGAGCTGCTCAGTTTTTTTTGGAGCAACTTGATTTTTCTGGAGTATCTTACAAATCCCCATTCTACACATTTAATTTGTGCCAGTGTAAGTGAGTTAGTTAGGGTTTTTTTTTTTAAAGTTTAGTTTTTGTTTCCAAAAAGGGGGCGTTACCAGTCACCTACGCCGGTTTTGGCCATTTAAGCCAGTTTGGACAGCTAATAGTTGCTCCAAACTAACTTAGGCCAGCGTATGTGGCCACTTGTGGCCGCACAGAAAACCCTTGCAGAGAGTTAGAAACCAGCGCAGATAACCAGAGATAGGGGGTGGTGGGGGGGGGGGGGAGCGGAGAGGACCTTGCAAAGCACTAAATACCTTCACAACAACTAATACAGATCTTGTACTGTAACTTTTGCATAATTTACACATTCCACTATATAAAGCTTCATAAAATATGCACTTTTTAATATCATTTATATCAGGGTTTCATAAAACCATTTATGAATCAAATATAGCTGGGCTATATTAATGCAAGTTGTTATCTTGTGTCATCACACCATCATGAGCTCATGATCGTGTGTGGTGCAATGATAGGAGTAATACAACTGGCCTTGTTGTCATCGGGTTAGGGAGCGGAAAATCAACCGGGGTTCCAGCTCCTGGTCGCTATCCATTGAGCCTGCTGGAACTGTTCTATGTGTAGAGAACAGTCTGTGATGTCCCTTGTGGTCACACAGCCTGCCTTTCTCCGATTGTCAAAGCTCGGGCTTACACATGAATAAACGATGGTCACTTGCGCAAGTGACTGAGAGTGCCCATGCAGTTACTCCCCAATAAGGCACCCATGGGTGCTGATGGAATATTCCCAACAGAGTATCTATGGGCATTCATACAGTTGTTCACTAAGAATTGGTGGGATTTTTAAAAAAATTGACCGAAGTCATGATTACTACCAAAACAACAGCCACGACCAGATATTTGCTGGTACTGAGATACCAAACCTAAGGAAAGTTTTCTTTGGTCATTCTCACCTCTTAACAGCCAGTTGCATTGTGCCATTGACGGAGACTTTTTCTAAATCATTTAAAGAAACTCTCCTCCTTCCCTCCCCCACCCGCCGATCAAAAGGCTCCCTGCACCAACGCGGGAAGGCAGTGGCCAGGCTGTGCAGCAGGCCACTCGGCCCAGGATAGGGGTGGGATGCGTTGGGTCCCACGCTGCAGGCATCATCATCACCATCATCATGGGAGGAGCTACTGCGCATGTGCAAACGCTCTACTGCGCATGCGGACAGCTGCCAGCACTCTGAGGCGCAGGGCCCTAAGCTCTGCCCCCCAATGGTCTCGCCACGCCGTGCCAAGCCCCGGGATAGTCGGCAGAGGGGCCAGAATACGGGGATATATTTTTGGCGCAGTTTTGAGTGCAGGAAGTTGGCGCGTCTCACGTAAGTGTGCCGTAAAAACCGGAGGGCCAAATTTGGGCCCAATGTCAGCATTCAAGATTAGATTGGATGTGGATGAAGGAAAAGAGCATAAAGGGAAAACAAGTAAATATAATTTGGATTGTTTGCTCGCATGGAGGGTAAATGCCATTACAGTCTGGTTGGGCTGAATGGCCTCTTTCTAGAAGTTGCAACTTCTACGATTCACTTTTGGGCCTTTGCCAATGTTACTCTGCAGCCAACTACTGCAAGCATTAGCTCAGGTGACTCATGCATAGCGATTTCCTGAACGTGACCTTGCTATCAAGTGGAGATGGCATGTGGAGGTCATCTGAGCTACACTTGTCATCTCTTCTTAACAGCAAGCCCAAGTTCAGGTGATCACTATATAACAACTTGCATTTATATAGCACCTTTAACATAGTAACACATTCCAATAGTGAAACAGTTATGGGGCAATATCCTACTGCTCCATGGCACAACACATTAGAACACCACAAGAACTTTTAGGGGCAATCGTGCCCAACAAGCCTCTGTCCCACTATATTTCCACGTACCCAAGAACCCATAAAAATAGGTAGATTTTAATTTCAGTAGTTGCCTACTTAATGTCATGTGTGGAGAATTCCAGAGGGGGGGGGGGGGGGGGCTTTCCATCACATATATTTAACAGGAGAGAAAAGTTACACATGGTTTATAGTCAATAAACTTTAAAAATAATGTAATCTGTTTTTAAGTGAGCTGCATTCGTTCAAAAGTGCTTGCCTATTTGATGGCTGCAGTTTTGATTACTCAGCTACAAATATCAAAGATGCCCTGCATTTCAGTGATGAGCTGCAGCTTCACTTTAAAAAACATCAAATTAAATTACATTTTCTTTTATCGTCCCCATGAGAAAACCTTGCTGCCAAATATCCCACAGTTTATTAACATTCCTTTCTTTTCAGAGTGACAATTACAGACATAGCAGCAATCATTGTACATCAATGAAATCGAGATCATGGAGTTCCAGAGCATGGCTTCCTGGTAAAGAAAAGGCCATAAACAGACCCAGACACGAAAACACAAAGCCACACTGCAAATTGCTTAACCGACTGACTTTTTTCTTCTTCATGAGGTTATTGAAGTAAGTCGAGTTTCTAACAACATGCTGATTAAAAAATTTGCTGCTGGCTCCCCTAATGGTTTTGTGGGCAAATTAACTGCCTAACGTGGTACTGAGCCATACAGAACAGGACGGTCCGCTCATTCAAGGCACTTTTTATACATAATGTTTCTTCAGCTGAGGTTGTGAGAGGCCAAAGTCTTTGCACAGGCATCCCGCATTTGCATGACCGTCGCTATCTGAATTGTACATCCACAGTTTCGTGTATTTATGATTCTGCTATCGGGATAAATGAGACAGTTTTAATAATCTGACCATGGAATGCCACCACATGGACACTGGCCTCCTAGAACCTGAACGAATCAGGCACAAAAGGGTATTTGGTCTCACAGTTAGCCAAGCAGTAGCTGGGCACAACTGTTAGCCCCAAGTGCTCCTGGCTTAGGAGAATGGAGGAAATCAGCAGTGCTCCTTTTCTCTTCCGACATTACTTGAGTGATTACACTCCAAAAGTATATCATTGGCTTTAAAGTGCTTTGAGATGTCCGGTGGTCATGAAAGGCGCTATATAAATGCAAGTCTTTCTTTCTTTATCCAATGGCCCCTTCTGGAAAGTAGATAAGTGAGCATATGAACCGGGAGCGTGACCGGGCTCAACTACGATGCCGTCTCTGTTAAATATCCAGGCATCACTCACAGACTAGTCTTATAGATGAAGAATAGCCACTTGGGAAAGGTGTTTGGACAATTGCTGACATCTCATCCCAGCAAGAGTCAGTTCCTTGGTCAGCCATGGTTCATTGATAACACACTCTCCTCTAAATCAGAAAGAAGGTTGTGGGTTCAAGTGGGCTGCCGCTTTACTGCAGTACTGAGGGAGTGCGGCACTGTCGGATGAGAAGTTAAACAGAGGCCTTGTCTGCCCTCTCAGGTGGATGTAAAAGATCCCATGGCACTAATTCGAAGAGCAGCAGGGGAGATCTCTGTGTATTGGCCAATATTTATCCCTCAGCATCACTAAAAAAAAGGTTATCTGATCATTAGCTTATTGCTATTTGTGGGACCTTGCTGTGTACAAATTGGCTGCCATATTTCCTACATTACAACAGTACCTAAAAGCAAAGTGCTTAGAAGCGTCCAGATATTGTGAAAGATGCTTTTTAAATGCATGAAGTATGAAGGAGTTCAAGAACTATCGCCTGTACATGACATCGCTGCAGAATACCGTGGATTTCAAATGAAAGCTGTATTATAGTCATTCCTGGCAGGAAATCAAATTGCCAATTACAGAGTTCCCTGAACCATAGGAAGAAGAAATAGCAGGGAAAACATCTCGAGGAAAAATGACAGAGGAGTGCGTAAAGAGCAAACCGACTGCACCACTTCTGTTTATTCATTTTAAAGAGATCGGCAAATCAAAAAAATATTAAACTGAAACAATAAAGTTAGTGTAAACTAGTTTTCGTAAGACTTATTCCCCACAGACTCATTTTAAACATCATAATTCACAATGTAACACAGTCCTATTATTAGAAAAGATGCAAACCATAAATCCGAAGAAGTCTAGACCTTAAGAGTTTCCTTCACAAATATTTTTAGCCCAATTTCCTTCCCTCAGATTTTTTCTACTTCTCTCCTGAAAGTGGTGAATCAAATTGGGGTATGGTTCTGCAATCCTTGACCACCCTGCAACCTCACACTGCTGGCTGCTCGGTGTCAACAGGATAAGCGACTGAAAGGGGGGCATCTCGGATGAACCCAACCCTGTCCTCATCCTCTGTCCACACATGCATACGTCACAGTAGAAACAGCAACCAGTGTCTAATTTCACCCCCCCCCCCCCAACCTAGCTACTGGGATAGATTGGGTACCCTACCACAGCCCGAGCTGAAATATAACCACAGCTCAGACAAGAGGTCAAAATTGGGCCATTGTGATTCGCACCACTCGGTACCACACAGGGGAGTGCATTCAGCAACGAAGCCCCTTCTGTTGCTCCACCATTTTGATTCAAATTCATGCACCAAAGACAGGCAGATTTTTAGCTTTACAAGAACCTCCAAATACAAAGAATCTGATTTTACATCAAGTGTTTACAGAGCACAGATACCCCGGCACCTACAGGAAATGAAGTAACTTACATCCAAACATTTTCATTGGACTAATTTAAATAGCCACCATCTTTTCAGAAGCATTTGGCAAATTTTCTTTGGAGGGGGAAGAGGAGCCAGATGAGCAGTCCGAAGAAATTTCCCCACCCCACGAAATGTTCCTCTGAATATTGCTGCCTGCGATGCTGGTGGGATGGGCAACAGTTCAGCATTAAATGACATTGCATAGATTGTATACTATCCATCTATGCATGAAGGAAAACAGCATGGAAGAATGGGCAACATTCTACACAGAATCCATGAATGTAACTATTATTCTGGTTATATGGATAGTGCAGTGAATATGGATATTGCAATGTCAAACCACCACTGCAAGTGATAATTTCATTCAAACTGTAGACAGTAAAGTTTGAAGTACACTTGTTTTAAGCTCCATTGTTAACATTTCATTTTTCTCTCTCAGTGATGTGTTTAGCGGAGGAGAGCACAAGCCTACCCAATTTCCACAGATGACTTTAATTACGATGAAAGTACTGTGCCAGAGACCACAATAATAAATCCTCTTTGGCAGTTAGACCGACACACGGTCAAGCAATTTATAGAAGGCTCGAGCAGTTACACAATTATCGTTCATACAGACACTATTGATTTGAAGTCATTTCAACTTTACTGATGAAAATTGGAACGGTGTCAGCTGTAGCTCAGTGGGTAGCACGCTCACCTATGAGTCAGAAGGTTGTGGGTTCAAGTCCCACTCCAGAGATTTGAGCACATAATCTAAGCTGGCACTTCTGTACAATACCAAAGGAGTGGGGCACTGTCAGAAATGGCGTCTTTTGGATAAGACGTCAAACCAAGACCCTCTGCCCTTTCAGGTCGACGTAAAAGATCCCACAGTACTAGTCGAAGAAGCAGGGAAGTTCTCCTGGCCAACATTTATCCCTCAAACAATATCTAAAACAGATGATCTGGTCATTTATCTTATTGCTGTTTGTTCAACCTTGCTCTCCGCATTTCCTACATTACACACTGACTCTACTTCAAAAATACTTTATTGGCTGTAAAGTGCTTTGGACATCCTGAATTGTGAAAGACGCTTTATAAATGTAAATCTATCTTCTTTAAAACTCGTATTTTTTTAAATAAAATCCTCATAAAATATTCCTCTTAATTAGAAGCCCAAGTGAAATATTTTGTTTCCTATTACTGTTCATAATCAAAGCATTTGCTTATAAGCTAAATGAAGGCACTACATAAATTAGTTGCTGTCTTAAGATCCATTACAAATTTGGAATATAAAATCAATATAGTGTTCCCCAAAATTAGACTTGTAATACTGCAGTGGAGACATGAGAGTACAACAACCCTTCTTAATAGCCATCTTTTCCAATAGCACTGGGGTATCCCCATTTCTTGAAAATTAGAAACCAGTATGTCAAATCAGTGAAAGCCATGCAGCCAACCATCGCGTTCAGGTATGGCTGAGTAACTGCGCTCGCCTTGTTTGTGCAGCTTATGACACCATCTGATCTCTTCCTGGCAGTTGCGACCGCACAACTTATTAGTGGTTGGCTATTATTTCTTTCCAAGCCTGAAAATTCCCAAAGTTGTGAAACCAATGCCTAATCTCGGAAACCAAACTCTAAGCGGGTGACACCACAAGGCGACTAATGGAGATCCAGATTTCTCTGTTCAAGAAGGCAGCTGGGGGATCCACATACCTACGCTACTTAACTATCCCAAAAATAACGTGCATTTTCAACTAAAACCGCATTTTAATCACTTAAATTCCAGTCACACACTGCCAGCTGATGATGCCAAATGTAAAGCACTAGAAATATGTGGAATTTGGATCTTCACAAACATATCTAAAATAACCAAATGCACACCACTGTGGTGACGGAGTTATAGATTCGATTCACTAGTCGTGAACACTGCCGAGCTTGCAGCTACCAAACAGACCTCTAAATTCCTCCTCTGCCACTCCCTCAACTTCAAACAATGTCCCAAGGTGCCCCACAGAAGTGTATGGAAAAAAGGAGATATATTAGGCAAGGCAAACAGAAGTTTGGTCAGAGAGGTGGGTTTTAATGAAGGTCTTAAAAGGAAGAGAGGGAAATGGAGAGGCGCAGGGTTTAGGGAGGGAATTCCACAGCATGGGTCGGAGGCAGATTAAGGCACAATCGTGAGGGATTGCAAGAGGCCGGAGTCAGAGGAACAGAGAATATGGAGTGGGGGGTACACAAGGTTAGGAATTTTTAAGTTAAGGCTTCGGGGGAAATCAGGAACCAATGCAAGTCAGCAATGATGGGAGTGATAGGCAAGAAGGATTTGGTACAGGATAGCACACGGGCGGACGAATTGTGGATGAGCTGGTTTACAGTGGGTAGATTGGAGGTTGGCCAAGACGAGTACTGGAATAATCGGTTCGAGAAAATGAGGGTTTCAGTGGCCGATGGACTGAGATGGGGCAGAGGCAAGCAATGTTATGGAGATGGAGTAAGTGATCTTTGTCGTGAGGAGAAGATGGTAAGGGAAGCTCAGCTCAGGGTCAACTAGGATGCTGAGGTTGTGAACAGTCTGGTTCGGCCTGAGACAGTGGCCGGAGTAGGGGCTGGAGTCAGTTGCAAGGATAAGGACCTTGCAGCAGAAGCCCGAGATGATGGTGTTGGTCTTCCCAATAATTAGCTGGAAGAAATTGTGGTTCATCCAAGAATGGATGTCGAACAAGTAGTCTGATGGCACAGAGGCAGTGGAGGGGTTAAGAGAGGTGGCAGTGAGGGAGAGGTTGGTGTCATCAGTGGAAACAGACCGCATGTCTACGGATAATGTTGCCAATGAACAGGATGTAAAGGAGGGGGGCAAAGAAGTATCCTTGGGGGACTCGAGTGGTGAATGTGCTGGGGTGAAAAGAAAAACCATTGCTAGTATGCTCCAGCTATGATCATACAGAAAGAAAGATTCCCGGATCCAGCTCCACAGGAGCTTGTCCTAGGAGCCATAAGTTACCTGATCCTAGCCAACAAGTAGCAGTAGGATATCACAAATACACTTTCCAGCGGGTCATCGGATAGTGATTGGGAGCAAGAACACTGGCTCATTTTTTCCTGTACTTCAAAAAGGAAATCATGGCCTATAAATCTTATTGGGACTTCCTGAGGGCATGATGAAGTGAAAAATAAATGCAAGTTCTTCCAGCTCTTCTTAGCCATATGACACCCAAGGCCAGTTGCCGAGCCTTTATAACTGTCATAATTTGTTGTGCAATGTATTCTTCTTCCTGCTCTTTCTCATCTCTTTTACCGACAAGAATACCTGATCTAAAATAAGCCACATTGGCAATGTGCCGCATGTTAGTCGTGATAATTGATAATAAATTCCTCAAGAGAGGGATGTGTCAGGACTAAACCTGAAGGAGGTTTTGTTCACAGTGGGAGTAAACATCGGCAGCCTTGCTGAAAACCTACTCAACGCCTCACCCTCGTGGCTGAGTCACAGCAGCACTATACGAGATAGGTGCCTCCTCCTCTAACCCAAGTAGTGTGAAGGAGGAATACCACTCAAGCACCACACATTACAGGCGCACGCTACAGAAAGTGAACTACTGCTTCATATAAACCGGCAGAAATTAAGCTGCTGAATTACTCTTGTACTGAATCCATTTGGATAATTTAAAGAATTACTTGCTTTTGCTTACATGGATGACAAAAAGGCCACTTGTTTCTTAGTACACTATCCAATTACATCAAGCACATTATATATACGGTTACCGTATATACTCGCGTATCATGCGACTTTTGAAGACCTAAATTGTAACCTAAATTTGGGGGGTCGCATGATACGCGAGATACAAAATTTGCGGGTGTGAAGTGCTGGCCAAGATTAGGCTGTTAGGCTGTTAAGCAGACCGTATCCATTTACGGTAAGTCAAATAGTACATATGTATATCAAGTAAAGATGATTTTGATAAAACTGCTGTTTTACTTGCTGATACACACGTAATGTTTACGCTTTCCAAATCAGCTGAGAGGCTAACTACCAAAGGAAAACAGAAACGATTCTTAATGAAACTATTACCAGTATATTTATTTTTTTTAAATGCTTTAACAATCAAATCTCCATCTATCTCAGCCCATGCTTCTTTTACCCACAAACACAGTAGAGGCAAATCCGGAGCCTTCATATTCCCTCCCTTCGTAAATGATTTCTCTCCTTCCATCATCCAGTCATTCCATTTCTTTCTTATATTGTCTTTAAATGGCTTATTAATGGATACGTCAAGTGGCTGAATGACGCTAGTCAAGCCAGCTGGAATGATTGCTATATCGGTGTTCGATTCGCGAACAGCTTTCACAACAGAATCCACTCGATGTGACCTAAACATATCCCACACAAGTAAACTTTTTTGGTGTCGTAAACCACCTGCTCTTGATTCCCAAACTCTCTTCAGCCAAATCTTGCAGCCATTATCGTTCATCCATCCTTTTTCGTTTCATGATTCGGTTGTTAAGGTCTGTATTCGATCGTTGTTATGTGTTCGGGTACTTGTTACGTGTTGGGTACTTGTTAAACTTGTTTGAAAGCCTAGCCTCGTGTCATCTGGTATCTCAAAAAAGTGACTCGCATGATACATGAGATATATGATAAAATCATGTTTTGGGGACGAAAATTTAGGGGTCGCATGATACGTGAGATCGTAGATTACGCGAGTATATACGGTAATTGCTATCGTGTACCTTGTTTTTTGACACAGAATACAGGATTTTGAGCATCAAAGTCAGCAGTTTCATTTTGGACCAAGTAACAATGGAAGAAAATAGGCATTTGAACTCATTATAGGATTGCGGCTAGAATTTTGATAATCCATAATAAAAAGCAGGCTACTCAAGTGGGAATCATTACTTGGCATGGATTATTTCTCTTTCCCATTGTTTTTCTTGACTTTTTTTTTTAAAAGCGTGCTTTAATTTCCTTTACGTCTCCCTAAAGGCGCACCGTGTAAGTTCTAATGTGCAGTAGCACCCACTTAATATGGGTCCTGGCACTGCCTGCAAAGCAGGAAATTATTTTTGCCACATCATATGTGGTATTTCACATGTTCTTGCAATAAATTGTATCCAATGTATGTAATACCTATCATAATTAAGTGACGGTCAGTATTAATGCGTGATATTTAATCACAAAGGGTCATTTCAGAGCCAATTGTATCTCCATAAATGCTGTATACCAGGAAGTTTTTTTTTACTTCGAAATACGAGAGACCATCAGCGGCAGGTCGGGGCCAATAAAAGGAAGGGCGTGCGGCCCAGCGAGCAGCGTGGAGGCCACTACAAGATGCAGCGCGAGCTGGTACAGGAGGGTCACGTCACCAAGGTCCAGGTCGGTGATTGGAGCGTGGGCAGATACAGCAGGAGCAGCGAGGTCGGGGCGAAGGAGCTGTGAGAGAATATAGAGGGACGTGATCGGGACCCAGGGGAGGCGCGAGTTCGGGGCCAGGGGCCCAGGGGCAGCACGTCCAAGCCCACACTGCGATATGTGTGCGCACTAGGTCCGTGCAGCAGTCATCTTGGTTAATCCTAGCTACTGGACCAAGACCTAGCTCTGACAAGCCCGTGTGGTGGCTGGTGTGCAATGGCCACCACACGTTAAAAAATCCAAGCACAGGCATCTTCCACACTTGATGATTGTAGTTCAGGTTCTTCATTGAAACACCTGTGAACTCATCCTTTTTTTTGGCGTGGAAGCAAGTCATCCTCATTTCGAGGGACTGCCTATGATGATGATGTCTCCCTGATGGAGAGATTTAGTTTAGTAGTAATGGAGGCAAACACATTCGTTAAGAGTAATTATATAATGGGTTTGAATCTCACCGAGGAATACGAGTTGATCCCATCTCCATTAGAAAGAAACCGATTTATACTAATGGAGATGGATCTCAACCATTTCATGGAGGCAACTTATCCTAAAACTCAAGCTTCATTATTCCAGTTTAAAAACATTCTGTGCTTGGAAATGTCAATCACAGCGCCACCAAATACATTGTGTTCCTCCTTTACCTTGAAGAAGCAATAGGGTGCTCATGAATAGGATGGGTGAGTGAAGTGGAGTAGCTGTACTACTTTAAAAGACATCAACAAGACTGGGAAGAGTAGAAGACTACATAAACCAAGTAGTAATGATAGGTGAACCATATCTTTCCCCATGCTATGACAAGTGGAGCCTCTTCCCCAGATAACAAAATCTCAGCATCACAGAAATGTCCTCAAATACAAACAAGTATTAAGGGAAGACTGGACTGGGGATAGACAAGAGCATTTAGCTAACTGCGTGGATATACTGTACAAAGGACCACCAGTAGTTATGGTTCTGAGCAAATGTTCTCAGTAATCATCATCATATCGTCCCACACAGATTGCAGCCTTTTTTTTTATTGCTCTGGATCATTTATTTGATCAGTAAATTGCTGTTGTTGGCCGTTTAATGATTTATAACCCCATGATTTTGTAAGTAAGAGATAAATGTGGAAATTTGTTTTTGGAGAAATGGGGAAGAGAAACTGGGGGAAATGATTTGTACTGTGAACAAACACTGGCTGAGAGCAGATTACAAGGCTGTAACATTTGTCAGAGCTTTGGATAAAGTTATTAACGGAGTAGGAAGCGGGAAACTACAATTGCCTCAGTACCCCCAGTTTAGGGAAATTAACTCCGCAGCTCTATTCCAGATCCCTGGCCACCGACCCCTAATGGAAATGCCCTAACGGCACAAAATTACCTCAGCTACAATGTCCTTCTCCTCACTATGGTCATATAGTCTGCTGATACTGACGATTCAGGCTCATCCATAAAAAACAGCCACCTGGAACTGTGCCCAGCCTAGTCAATGCCTTCAGACAGGCAGGGAGAACAATGCCAACTTAAAAAAACTGAATGGCGAGCAGGAGAAATTCTGAATCATCTCAATCCCAGGTTACAGCCCAGCACACATTGCCAGCTCATTTCATTGCAGATTAACACTTTTTTTTAAATAAATATAACTAGAATATAAATGTTCCTGGAATTCATATTCTCCAATACTGTCGCTAACTGTTATCATTCAGATTACCGACTGGGTTCAAGTCCCACTCCAGGAGCAGGATTAATACTGGGTTCAGTGAGTCAGAGGAGAATATTTCACTGAAAAATGTTACGCAATTTCCCAGGGGTATAAGCCTCCTACATCGATTAAGTATTAGCTAGTGCATTGTACTTTTATAAAGGGAACTTGAAAAATGTTCTCTGTAAATGCAATATATTCTTCACAGCAGTAATTTCACGAGGGTTACCAGATACATGCAAATGGTTACCTATTTCCAATTTTACTTTTTAAACTGCTAAGTAATGGTATAGTTATGTGTCAGTCTGGTTATATTCTGTCTTTTTGTTCAACTCGATCTATTACATACACGGTAACTGGATTCCACAATACTTGTAAACTAGTATGTAATTTTAGCTCAAGAGCCAGTTCCAGTTCTTCATTTCAGTTTCTCCTCTGCTCGTTGCAAGGCTATCCATAATATATTAAATATCCACGGTCTGCTTGCAATTCCGATCAACTTTTTCCATTATCAATTCCATGTCCACACCATGTAAACTTGTCATGATGCAATTATACTTTCCCTCCAGTGGAGGTGTTGCAGTGCCAAGAGAGGCAGGAGAGACTGTGTATATAGGAATATGTAATAGATATATAACAATATATAGGACGTATGATTTTAAAATGATGGGACTGAATTATGTCTGTGTGCGCTTACCCCATTTCCCACTCTATAACCGTGCCTCAGCTGAAGATCACACTTCGACAAGGTTGCACATAAAAGACGATTAACAAAAATAAGAGCACGTGGAATTGGAGGGATGATATGGGTGTGGATAGGGAAGTGCATCCAGGAGGGCGCTGAGCACCAAGACTCATCGCCGAGAGCATGCAGAAAACATGCGCAGGCAGCGGAAGGTGTGTGCGGCAAATCTGTCCCACCCACCCCTTCCCTCTACAACTATCTGTCCCACCTGTGACAGGGACTGTGGCTCTCTTATTGGACTGTACAGCAACCTACAACTCATTTTAAGAGTGGAAGCAAGTCCTCCTCGATTCCGAGGGACTGCCTATGATGATGATGATGATGGTTAGGAAGTGGGAGCCACAGAGTAAGGATAATGGGTATGTACTCAAATTGGCAGAATATGACTAGTGGTGTCCCTCAGGGATCTGTACTGCTGCCACAGCCTTTCTAAGTTTGCTGATGACACTAAGTTAGGTGGCACAATAAATAGTGTAGATGGGAGCAGGAAGTTGTAAAAGGACATTGATAGATTAAGTGATTGAGCAAAACTGTGTCAGATGGGAGTTCAATGTGGGAAAGTGAGGGGTCCTCTACTTTGGACCCAAGAAATATCAATCAGAGTATTTCCTAAATGGCGAGAAGCTAGGAATTGTGGATGAGCAGAGAGATTTCAGGGTCGAAGTACAGAAATCATTAAAAGCTAGTGAACAGGTATAAAAAATAATTTAAACTGCTAATGGAATGTTGGCCTTTATCTTAAAGGGGCTGGAATACAAAGGGGTGCAAGTTACATTACAGCTGTGGTTAAACCTCATCTGGAGTACTGCATTCAGATCTGGACACGGCCTCTCAGGAAGGATATATTGGCCTTGGAGAGGGTGTAGCGCAGATTTACCAAAATGATACCGGGACTAAGAGAGTTAAATGATGAGGACAGGTTGTTTGGATTAAACTTGTGTTCCCTTGAATACAGAAGATTAAAGGGTGATCTAACTGAGCTATTTATGATTAAAGGAATGGATAGTCTCTCTCCATCTACCCTATTTCCTCGAGAAGGAGTGTCAGAACAAAGGGGCATAAACTTAAAATTAGAGCTAGGTCATTCAGGAGTGATGTCAGAAAGCAATTCCTCACAGGATAGTACAAATCTGGAACTCTCTTCTCCCCCTCCTCCCCACCAAAAAAAACTGTTGAGGCTGGGGATCAATTGAAAACTTGAAAACTGAGATTGACAGATTTTTGTTAGCAAGGGTATAAAAAGGTTATGGAATCAAGGAGGATAGATGGAGTTAAGATACAGCTCACCCATGGGCAGGCTCGAGGGGCTGAATGGCCTACTCCTGTTTTTAATGTTCTGATGTGCACTCGATCTCGACTCCCGGTCGACAATGCTACAGGATATTGATTAGTGTATGAAAAATGTTTAACCTCGAAAATGACTGCCTTTCTGCTCTTTTAAACAATGGGTCTTTGCACTGCCAGCTGCAAGCACTTAATGTCTGAGGAATGAACAGGAAATTTGGAAATTCATATTTTGTTTACAGTTCAAATATATTGTTTCTTTGCTCCTCGCCGAGGGCTTTGACTCTTTGCTGAGGTAAACTTCCACGGGGTTAGTCACGCTCTGGTACCCCATCCAAGTGTCCATTATGCATGTACAAGTCTTGACATTAAGTATCAGCAAGCTCTTTTGGCACAGGGTACATCACAGCTGAGCTCAATTCTTTCCTCACACGAGCACACTTACAGCAAGAGTTACTAGATTGTGATCAGGAGTAGGAACCCTGGCCAATTATCCCCTTCCTAACCTGGTCACTGAGCTAACAGTAAGTAGCATTACTATCATTGCCATCAGCTAACTCAACACAAACCAAAGACCAAAACTGACCTTCGAGTCTGTAGGGTGAGCAGCTACTCACGATCAACTTTCTGAACCATCAGCAGAGCAGTCAGTTTGGATATTTTTATAGTGCATATAAATAACTGCTCAACAATTATATTACAGATATACATTTCAAACTTTAATTGTTTTTTTAAATTCTCAGTACTTTTTTTTTCTATTGCAGTGCTATCGAGATCAGCCACCTGTGTCTCGTCAGCTAGACGTACAGTATATTCTTCGAGTTTGGCAATGAATAGATTTTCTGCTTCACATGCTCTAATGGGCTTCTATGTTGCTGTTCCCAGAGTTCATTATTCTGGTCTTGCGCTCTGCTGAGCATTATTGGTTTGCAAAGGTCTTACAGTCTCAAATTTTGTTCTGCACACAGTACATTACTCTTCCACTCTTTCCACATACATTAGTTATCAATATAAGGTTTCCTCTCAAATTGTTCCATCTGAACTGCAGTTGATCGCTCATCCTTTGGTCTTTTTTTTCCACATTTACTCAGGAGTTCCCCAAAGCTTTCTCCTCTCTCGTACTGTGTTTCCTTCACAGCAATGTCCTCCTCCATGATCACCCAACCCTATCAATTCTTCTGCCAATTCTACATGCTTCAGATTGCACATCCTCAGTGTTCAATAACTCTGACCTTCTATCAGTGAAGTAGCTGAGTAAACACATCTTGATCTATACCATGTCCAGCAACAGGCCTGCAAAAAACTAATTTATTTAATTTATTCAAAGATACAGTTTCTTCATTTCTTATATAGGTGTAACCAACAGCAATCACTTCTATCCTTGGATGGTTCTATCTACTGACAATTCTCACGTGCTTCTGACCTCAAATGGATTCCTTTATCATCTCCACTGGTAAATCTGCCTCCAAGAATCTTAAATTCTCTTCCATCTCCATCATATTGAATTGCAATCGCCAATTCAGCTACTCTAATTCATTCTTTCCCAGAACCTCAAACTTGTGGAACTTATCTCCCTTAATCTTTGCTTCCTTCCATAACCTGCAGATTTTAAAACCCAAGCTTAATGCCGCCTAAATGATTACTTCCTGATTTAATTCGGCTTTTTTCACTTTTTTCTCCCAACCTTGATGTCCTTCACTATTGCCCTTCGCCGTGGTTTTTCAAAAGAAAATGTAAATAAAAACTTTGTAGAAGGCAATAAAAGGAGATTATCCAAAGTTCTTGGGTCTTATTTGGCATAAAGACAATGATGTAAAAATAAACACTGCCATGAATCATGATTGAAGACAAATTAGCTCCCAATCGGAAAAAGAATAATGGACATGGTGTTCTGTATCTCTCAAGATTGGATATGAACAGCATTTCTTTTATATAGCAATCGCAGAATTTTTTTATTGGACGGGCAAGAAATTGCTTGCCATTTCTGAAGACGTTTGTTGAATTCCCGTCTGAGCACAGCCCCTTTACTTGCGGCAGTTAAAAATACATTGTTCCTTTTGGAAATCAGATCAGATAAATTCACCCTCACTCCCAAATAAAGGGAGCTCACATCTGGACCTATCTACGAGGTTAAAAGCTGTAAGTAGACAATTAGTCATGGAGCTGCCTTGATCGACCAATGAATAAGCTATTGATTTTAAAGGCAGTGAATCATAAAAAGTCACTTGTGCGTACAAGAAAAATGAAAAAAATACAAAATACATTAAAACCTACAGCAATTCACATCAGTAATCTAAGCCTAGTCCAGAGATACATTTCTATACATAACATTATCCCAGTTGGACTCAACTATTTAATTACACTGATCTTCTTTCAAGTGATACTCTGGAGATCTTATCTACCATCTGTTATTAATCTTCCCCAGCTATCTAGGTGTATTTATGTCTCACGTTTAGCATCTGTGCAAAGTGCTTTTTGGTTCGCATGAATGCTACACTGGCAGTGCCAATCCATAGCGCTAACGCCACTCCGGAGCACAAGTGGCACAAGACTCCCTGCAAAGAATCTTCACAGTTTGCTTCAATTTGACACCACAAAGTGAAAATGCAGTGTGGTCTCAAGCCTGTTTTACAAGGCATTCGGTGTGATTCATTGCACCTCTGCAATACTTTATTAACATTTAAATTGTAGCAAGGAAGATTTAAAGAGGATTCCTCTACTGTCTTAACATTCAAATTATAACTTTTGGGAGACAGCTTTCCTAAACATAGGATTTACAGCACAGAAATTGGCCATTCAGCCCAACAGGTCTATGCCGCTGTTTATGCTCCATGCGAGCCTGCTTCCACTCCTCTTCATCTCAACCAATCAACCTTCCCTTCCATTCCTTTCTCCTGCATGTACTCATCTAGCTTTCCCTTAAATGCATCCATGCCATTTGCCTGAGCCAGTCCCTGTGGGAGCGAGCTCCACATTCCAATCACTCCCCGGGTAAAGACATCTCACCTCAACTCCCCATTGGATCATCCCATATTTATGGCTACTAGTTTTGGACTCCCCACAAGGGGAAACATTAGTGACGGCAAACACTAGTGTATAAAATTATGAGGGGGCTTGACAAGGTGGATGCAGAGAGGATGTTTCCACTGATGGGGACTCTAGAACGAAAGGGCATGATCTTAGAATATGGGGCCGCCCATTTAAAACAGAGATGAGGAGAAATTTCTTCTCCGAGGGTTGTTAATCTGAGGAATTTGTTGCCTCAGAGAGCTGTGGAAGCTGGGACATTGAATAAATTTAAGACAGAAAGAGACAGTTTCTTAAATGATAAGGGAATAAGGGGTTATGGGGAGCGGGCGGGGAAGTGGAGCCGAGTCCATGATCAGATCAGCCATGATCTTATTGAATGGCGGAGCAGGATCGAGGGGCCGTATGGCCTACTCCTGCTCCTATTTCTTATGTTCTTATGGCTTCTGTCTTACTGTCATTAGGTTGCAGAAAGGTCTGGCTTAACCAAGGCTTGACGTTGGGTAAGCAGTTGGATAATAGTCAGTCAGTCCTGGGTGGTGATGGAAATGTGAGAAACTGACCCCATGCCCACACTTATGCATGACGTTGCTGACAAGCAGCACATGAACAAGGAATAGAAGGCCAAGGATGGAACCTTGGGGCACAATGTGACCATGAGGGGTGGGAGAAGACACCAAGGTAGGAGAAGCGGTCTGGCCTATATGTGACTCCAGTCCCACAGAGACGTGGTTCACTATGAACTGCCTTCTGAAGTGAACGAGCAAGCCACTCACAGTCATGGTAACTAGGGATGGGCAATAAATGCTGTGATCCTGAGAATGAATAATAACAAAAAGATAATGCAACAGTCATTTTGGCCCAGCAACTTACAAATAGACATAGAAACATAGAAAGTAGGTGCAGGAGCAGGCCATTCGGCCCTTCGAGCCTGCACCACCATTCAATATGATCATGGCTGATCATGCAACTTCAGTACCCCATTCCTGCTTTCTCTCCATACTCCTTGATTCCTTTAGCCGTAAGGGCCACATCTAACTCCCTTTTGAATATATCTAACGAACTGGCCTCAACAAGTTTCTGTGGTAGAGAATTCCACAAGCTCACAATACTCAGTGAAGAAGTTTCTCCTCATCTTGGTCCTAAATGGCTTACCCCTTATCCTTAGACTGTGACCCCTGATTCTGGACTTCCCCAACATCGGTAACATTCTTCCTGCATCTAACCTGTCCAGTCCCGTCAGAATTTTATACGTTTCAAGGAGATCCCCTCTCATTCTTCTAAATTCCAGTGAATATAAGCCTAGTCGATCCAGTCTTCCTTCATAAGTCAGTCCTGCCATCCCGGGAATCAGTCTGGTGAACCTTTGCTGCACTCCCTCAAAAGCAAGAATGTCCTTCCTCAGATTAGGAGACCAACGTTACACACAATACTCAAGGTGTGATCTCACCAAGGCCCTGTACAACTGCAGCAAGACGTCCCTGCTCCTATACTCAAATCCTCTCGCTATGAAGACCAACATGCCATTTGCTTTCTTTACTGCCTGCAGTACCTGTATGCCTACTTTCAATGACTGATGTTCCATGACATCCAGGTCTCATTGGACTTCCCCTTTTATTAATCGGTCACCATTCAGATAATAATCTGCCTTCCTGTTTTTGCCACCGAAGTGGTTAATGTTATGTATTTAACCCCATGTAACCTGCATTACACTACTACTAGAGGGCCTACCTGTTGGAGTCCCAAGGGATCCCAGCATCCCTTGGGAGCACGGTATATAAGCAGGCCACCCACGAGGTACCTGCACTCGAGTCTTATTAAAAGGAGCTAAGGTCACACTTGCTCATTGTATACAATACTCAGTTTCATTCTTTATTATGAATGCATCAGATAACCTCACATTTATCCACATTATACTGCATCTGCCATTCACCTAACCTGTCCAAGTCACCCTGCAGCCTCTTAGCACCCTCCTCACAGCTCACACCACCACCCAGCTTAGTATCATCTGCAAACTTGGAGATATTACATTCAATTCCTTCGTCTAAATCATTAATGCATATTGTAAATAGCTGGGGTCCCACTAGTCACTGCCTGCCATTCTGAAAAGGACCTGTTTATTCCCACTTTTTGCTTCCTGTCTGCCAACCAGTTCTCTATCCACGTCAATACATTACCTCCAATACCATGTGCCTTAATTTTGCACACTAATCTCTTGTGTAGGACCTTGTCAAAAGCCTTTTGAAAGTCCAAATACTCCACATCCACTGGTTCTCCCTTATCTATTCTACTATAAAATGTATCATCTTAAAACGTAGAATGCAGAAATCTTATCCTTTCCTGAAATTTGTCAGTTCATCATACAGTAATGAAAGTGATTTTATTTTTGCATAAGATCTTGCAACAGAAGAAGTTGTTGAGGAGGCAGTCAGAGATTTGCTTTCAGAAACAAGCACAAGTGAAACCAACACAAACATGGATATCAGCATGGATCCTGGAGCCAATGTTCCTGCCACAGGATTGGAGTTAAGACCTGATTGCAGACCCTTGTACTATGCTGCTCTGGAGAATATGTGCCTTGAGAACATGCCGGAAATCCCATCTCCAAACGACCATGGGTGGAAACTTGAAGATGCTGTACTAGTCACAGACTGGATGACACTTCCTCCAGCACCAGCAAGTGTTATGGAGCTTGCACATTGTTCATGCAAAAAGACCCAGTGCGCACTAAGAAGGTGCTCTCGACTTCTCAACAAGCTACCTTACGCTGACATCTGCTCGTGTGTAGGATATGAGAATGTTGCATTTTTGCCCGAGACTTCTAGGACTGAGGAAACAGATACCCTTGATTCTGATCATGATTCAGAGAATCACAGAAATTTACAGCACAGAAGGAGGCCACTTTGGCCCATCGTGTCAGCCTCTAACTTTTTTTCAGATCTATTCTGTTTTTTCAGTACAATCTTTTTAAAAAAACTATTAATTTTATTATAATTATAAGTATATGGTTGAAAAATATCTGAAATGTCAATAAGTGTGTATGAAATAAATGGTTGCTATGGTAGATTTCTTTCTTAGCAATGGATATAAAACAAAACTTTGATTTATGTATAACTGCACCATATGATGTGTACAGACCTCAGATATCCTAATTGATGCTTTTTTTAAACCAATTCTTACACTATTCATGCGTCGCTGAGGCGCGAGTCCGGGGTCAGCGAGAGGCCTATAAAGGCCGCGAGTTCAGCAGTCGGGAGGTGCGTGGAGAGGCGTGAGTCCGGGGTCGGCGAAAGGCCTATAAAGGCGTGCTTGTGCAGCTACAGGGAGAAGGCAAAAAAATAGAAAGAAACATCACAGCCAAGGGGGAAAGTGATTGGCAAGTAGTTTTTCTTTTCTACATCAGTGAGTAACATTTAGCATTGTTGTTGCCAATTTAAGTGTATCTCAGGGTTAAGACATGGCAGGAGAGCTCGCTCACATGTTATGCTCCTCCTGTACTATGTGGGAAATCAGGGACGCCTCCAGTGTCTCTGACAACTATGTGTGCGGGAAGTCTATCCGCCTCCAGCTCCTGACAGACAGCATTGCGAAACTGGAGCTGCGGGTGGATTCACTCTGGAGCATCCACGATGCTGAGAATGACGTGAATAGCACGTTTAGTGAGTTGGTCTTACTGCAGGTAAAGGGTACACAGCCATATAGGAAATGGAAGACCAACAGGAAGAGCAGTGCAAGGGAGGTAATGCAGGGATCCCCTGCGGTCATCCCCCTGCAAAACAGATACACCGCTTTGAGTACTGTTGAGGGGGATGACTCATCAGGGGAGGGCAGCAGCAGCCAAGTTCATGGCACCGTGGCTGGCTCTGCTGCACAGGAGGGCAAGAAAAAAAGAGTGGGAGAGCGATAGTGATAGGGGATTCAATTGTAAGGGGAATAGATAGGCGTTTCTGCGGCCGCAACCGAGACTCCAGGATGGTATGTTGCCTCCCTCGTGCAAGGGTCAAGGATGACTCGGAGCGGGTGCAGGACATTCTGAAAAGGGAGGGTGAACAGCCAGTTGTCGTGGTGCATATAGGTACCAATGACATAGGTAAAAAACAGGATGAGGTCCTACGAGGCGAATTTAGGGAGCTAGGGGCTAAATTAAAAAAGGACCTCAAAAGTAGTAATCTCAGGATTGCTACCAGTGCCAAGTGCTAGTCAGAGTAGGAATCGCAGGATAGCTCAGATGAATACGTGGCTTGAGGAGTGGTGCAGAAGGGAGGGATTCAAATTCCTGGGACATTGGAACCGGTTCTGGGGGAAGTGGGACCAGTACAAACCGGACGGTTTGCACCTGGGCAGGACCGGAACCAATATCCTAGGGAGAGTGTTTGCGCGTGCTGTTGGGGAGGAGTTAAACTAATATGGCAGGGGGATGGGAACCTATGCAGGGAGACAGAGAGAAATAAAAAGGAGGCAGAAGCAAAATATAGAAAGGAGAATAGTAAAAGTGGAGGGCAGAGAAATCCAAGCCAAAAAACAAAAAGGGCCACATTACAGCAAAATTGTAAAGGGGCAAAGTGTGTTTAAAAAAAACAAAGTCTGAAGGCTCTGTGCCTCAATGCGAGGAGTATTCGGAATAAGGTGGATGAATTAACTGCGCAGATAGCAGTTAACGGATACGATGTGATTGGCATCACGGAGACATGGCTCCAGGGGGACCAAGGTTGGGAACTCAACATCCAAGGGTATTCAGCATTTAGGAGGGATAGACAGAAAGGAAAAGGAGGCGGGATGGCATTGCTGGTTAAAGATGAAATCAATGCAATTGTAAGGAAGGAAATTAGCCTGGATGATGTGGAATCGGTATGGGTGGAGCTGCAGAATTCCAAAGGGCAGAAAACGCTTGCGGGTGTTGTGTATAGACCACCAAATAGTAGTAGTGAGGTTGGGGACAGCATCAAACAAGAAATAAGGGATGTGTGCAATAAAGGTACAGCAGTAATCATGGGCGACTTTAATGTACACATTGATTGGGCTAACCTAACTGGCAGCAATGCGGTGGAGGAAGATTTCCTGGAGTGTATTAGGGATGGTTTTCTAGACCAATATGTCGAGTAACCAACCAAGGAGCTGGCCATCCTAGACTGGGTATTGTGTAATGAGAAGGGACTAATTAGCAATCTTGTTGTGCGAGACCCCTTGGGGAAAAGTGACCATAATATGGTAGAATTTCTTATTAAGCTGGAGAGTGACAACGTTAATTCGGAAACTAGGGTCCTGAACTTAAGGAAAGGTAACTTCGATGGTATGAGGCGTGAATTGGCTAGAATAGACTGGCAAACGATATTCAAAGGGTTGACGGTGGATAAGCAATGGCAAACATTTAAAGATCACATGGATGAATTTCAGCAAATGTACATCCCTGTCTGGAGTAAAAATAAAACTGGGAAGGTGGCTCAACCATGGCTAACAAAGGAAATTAAGGATAGTGTTAAAGCCAAGGAAGAGGCATACAAATTGGCTAGAACAAGCAACAAACCCGAGGACTGGAAGAAATTTAGAATTCAACAGAGGAGGACCAAGGGTTTAATTAAGAGGGGGAAAATAGAGTACGAGAGGAAGCTTGCAGGGAATATAAAAACTGACTGCAAAAGCTTCTATAAATATGTGAAGAGAAAAAGATTAGTAAAGACAAATATAGGTCCTTTGCAGTCGGATTCAGGTGAAATTATAATGGGGAACAAAGAAATGGCAGACCAATTCAACCAATACTTCGGTTCTGTCTTCACGAAGGAAGATACAAATAACCTTCCGAAGGTACTAGGAGACAGTGGGTCTAGTGAGAAGGAGGAACTGAAGGATATCCTTATTCGGCGGGAAATTGTGTTAGAGTAATTGATGGGATTGAAGGCCGATAAATCTCCGGGGCCTGATAGTCTGCATCCCAGAGTGCTCAAGGATGTGGCCCTAGAAATAGTGGATGCAATGGTGATCATTTTCCAACAGTCTATCGACTCTGGATGAGTTCCCATGGACTGGAGGGTAGCTAATGTAACACCACTTTTTAAAAAAGGAGGGAGAGAGAAAACGGGTAATTATATACCAGTTAGCTTGACATCAGAAGTGGGAAAAATGTTGGAATCAATTATTAAAGATGAAATAGCAGCGCATTTGGAAAGCAGTGACAGGATCGGTCCAAGTCAGCATGGATTTGTGAAAGGGAAATCATGCTTGACAAATCTTCTGGAATTTTTTGAGGATGTAACTAGTAGAGTGGACAAGGGAGAACCAGTGGATGTGGTGTATTTGGACTTTCAGAAGGCTTTTGACAAGGTCCCGCACAAGAGATTGTTGTGCAAAATCAAAGCACATGGTATTGGGGGTAATATACTGACGTAGATAGAGAACTGGTTGGCAGACAGGAAGCAGAGAGTCGGGATAAACGGGTCCTTTTCAGAATGGCAGGCAATGACTAGTGGAGTGCCGCAGGGCTCAGTACTGCGACCTCAGCTATTTACAATATACATTAACGATTTGGATGAAGGAAGAGTGTGTAATATCTCCAAGTTTGCAGATGACGCTAAACTGGGTGGCGGTGAGAGCTGTGAGGAGGATGCTCAGAGGCTGCAGGGTGACTTGGACAGGTTAGGTGAGTGGGCAAATGCATGGCAGATGCAGTATAATGGGGATAAATGTGAGGTTATCCATTTTGGGGGCAAAAACACAAAGGCAGATTATCTGAATAGCGGCAGACTAGGAAAAGGGGAGGTGCAACGAGACCTGGGTGTCATGGTTCATCAGTCACTGAAAGTGGGCACGCAGGTACAGCAGGCGGTAAAGGCGGCAAATGGTATGTTGGCCTTCATAGCTAGGGGATTTGAATATAGAAGCAGGGAGGTCTTACTGCAGTTGTACAGGTCTTAGTGAGGCCTCACCTGGAATATTGTGTTCAGTTTTGGTCTCCTAATCTGAGGAAAGACATTCTTGCTATTGAGGGAATGCAGCGAAGGTTCACCAGACTGATTCCAGGGATGGCTGGGCTGTCATATGAGGAGAGACTGGATCAACTGGGCCTTTATTCACTGGAGTTTAGAAGGATGAAGGGGATCTCAAAGAAACATATAAGATTCTGACGGGACTGGACAGGCTAGATGCGGGAAGAATATTCCCGATGTTGGGGAAGTCCAGAACCAGGAGACAGTCTTAGGATAAGGGATAGACCATTTAGGACTGAGATGAGGAGAAACTTCTTCACTCAGAGAGTTGTTAAGCTGTGGAATTCCCTGCCGCAGAGAGTTGTTGATGCCAGCTCACTGGATATATAAAAGAGGGAGTTAGATATGGCTATTACAGTTAAGGGGATCAAGGGGTATGGAGAGAAAGCAGGAAAGGGGTACTGAAGGAATGATCAGCCATGATCGTATTGAATGGCGGTGTAGGCTCAAAGGGCCGAATGGCCTACTCCTGCACCTATTTTTCTATGTTCTATGTTAAAATTTTGCTCGGGAAAACAAAGTCCATTGCAACCATTTTTATGTTTTTCTGTGTTTTTAGCCATTTCTCAGTAACATTCAATGTTCAGACTTGGGAACATTTGATTTTTGCTTCAGATACATATGTTTAACATATTTAGCATGGTTTTAGGTACTTCCCACACGGAGACTACGGAACTAAAAATCTAGGCAAGAAAATAGGCTTCGCCCCACGGTCTAAAAGACAGCAATGAGATGAATGGCCAGTTAATTTGATTTTAACAGTAATGGTTAACAGAAGAAATAATGTCCAGAACATCAGGAGAAATTGTTGCTCATCTTTGAGCCATGCCGAAGAATCTTCAACATCCGCCAGAACAGGTTTAATGTACCACCCAGAGAGATTCCTCACCACTGGATGTCAAAATTGCAGCACCTCAGAATATCAAAAAAAAATGTTCGGGGAATTTAGAAAGTTCCTACCATAATTTTGGTAACCTGCCCAAAAGCACATTCCCCTTCCGTCCTCAGAGTTAACAAAAATAAAAGGTGGATACTAGCTGTGAGAGGCATATTTTACTGCAATCACCAGCTCCACAAAGTACCACCAACTCTCCCACCTCTGTACTGTACTACCAATCAAAAACCTTTCTACACCAGTCTTGTAGTTTGCATGTGGAGAATGATGGTGCTTTAAAAAAAAAAGGAACATGTTTTCCATTAAAAATTTCTTTTTCCACCTCAGCATACTGTCAAACGGCTCACAGTTGTCCACTTAGAATTTGACAGATGCTACACAGCAAATCAGTGTTCAGTTCTATTAGAGCTGGTGAGGGGGGGGGGGGGGGAGGAAAGAGAGGGAGAGAGAGAGAAAGAAACATTTTCATGAATTCATAATAAATCTTCACCCCTCCACTCAAAAAATACACACAGCCTGTGCGACACAGGCTGACGTATAAATCGTTTTGGTTAGGAGCACTGCACTGATGGAAAAGGGAGACAGGGAGGGAGGCACTTCCTGGAGCCGAGGACCAACAAAACACATACTCACGGTGCTAAAAACCCATTCAATTCTTTTTAAATTGTAGGAAGACGGTGGAAAGAAAATGTGATTTTGGGCGGGTTGCCAAAACAGGGCAAGAACTTTCCAAATGCGCAATCTTTTCAGATTGTTATTGCGAGGGCACTGCAGCTTTAAGCCCCAGGCTCCAGCTCAGGGAGAAGAAAGGAGCAGACTGTTAAGTAACACAGTCCTCTCTTTGTGCTAGGCCCATGTCCATTTAAAGGCTTGCGTTTACTCACTGCTGGTATATGACAGTGATTTATAGATTCGAGTCATATTTCAAACAACGGTACAAATCCTGCATACCCAGCATTTAGAGTAAATTCTGCATGTGACCCATGTTCAAAGACTCCAGGGTAAATACATGCGATGAGTGCACACTCTCCAAAACGTACTGCTGGAAGCAAAGATGGGGGTGATGGCATCCGAAGGTCAGTGTGAGGAAAATCAATCAGCATCAGATCAACCCCCGTCACTGACATTGCCAACACATTTTATACCTTAGAAGGTAATGTCTGCCACGAGCTCATTTAGCGGTCTTCCCAGACTAGAATATTACATAGAATTACAAAGAAATTACAGCACAGAAACAGGCCGTTCGGTCCAACCAATCTCTGTTGGCATTTATTCTCCACACCAGTACAATTCCAAGTCCCACATGCCTGCCCTGTTCCCATATCCCTTCACCCTCGTTCCTTCAACCACCTCTCTAACCTATTCTTAAATGATGACATAGTCACTGATTCAATCACTAACTCTGGTAGTGCATTCCACAGCCTCACAACCCTGTGTAAAAAAACATTTCTCCCCGCTCAGCCCCAAACCTTTTGCATTTAATCTTCTATGACCCCCTTCACTACTAGAAACAGTCTGGTTTCTTTATACTCTGTCCCATCCATCCCTTCAGAAATTTAAACGCCTCTTAGTCTCTTTTGTTCCAATGAAAAGAGCCCCAAACTTTTCAAGTCCTTCATATTTGTCAACCTTGAACCAGGCTGCATCCTCGTGAATATGTGCTATTGCTTCCACACCTTCCTGGAGAGTAGAGCTCAAAAGTGCACAAATTACTCCCGCGGTGCTCTTGAAATGTTTTATCGACCATTACAACTTCACTTTTTTATTCTATGGCCTTTTGCCATAAAACCTAGTACTTTGCTTTTTTATGGCCTTATCCACTTGAACTGTTCCTTTGAACGTCTTGCAAACCTGAACGCCCCGCCCCGCCCCCCCCCCCCCCCCCCAAAAAAAAAACCCAAGTGTGCATGGCACACCCCGGGAACCCAGGGATGTTATATTTCCGTAAATGTCATCAGGGTTATAGCCAGATACACGACCTGGCTAGCGGGCGGGAGCAGGTGGTCACATGCAGGTGGCCGCAGCTTGGGATCCACGGGATCAAATTGGTCCCTGCCATTTGGGGAAGGGGGGGGGGGGGGGGTATAGCCCAGGGTAAAGGAGGCCCAAGGCTTTCTTGTGGGATCCTGGCCCACAATAAAGCACAAGGAAGTCACCACTGCTCCCCTGCTCAGACCTCAGACTAAAATAGGAGATCGGGTAATTGACATCATCAGGCCCCGATCTGCAGATCAAAGCAGGACCCTGCCAGGTTGGGAAAGGTGTGCTGTTCATATACTCAAAAAAGCAGGTGAACATTGGGATACGGCGGGAAGGCAGCGGGATCGAAGGGGCCAAGTCGTTCCCCTCATTTTAACTGCCCCTGCCTTGTTTCCGCTTGTTGGGGGCGGGTGGAGGGAGCAGGGGGGGAGAAGTTAAACACTGGGCCAATATATTTACCTCGAAAAGAGGGCAAAAACACAACACACTACTAACTGCTGCAACACAAAAAAAAATGATTTAACAAACACCACAGCACAAATATAACAAACATTATAAATTAATTCACTGCCACTTCCCAAAGGAGGATGCACGGCATGAAACCAATGATGGGGAATAGAGGTTATTGAAAGAGATTCATGGAGGGGAGATTAATATTTAATCCGAAATAATGGAATTGATAAGTTTAACAATTTGACAAACATTATTATACCCCAAGGATAAGGCATTAAAATCAATGGAACAGCACAAATTATCAGCAACATCTTCTAGTGCATAATGCAACAAATATTATTGCTTGCAATTATTACACGACATAGCTCATTACGGACTTATAAACAAACAAATATACGTCACATTTAACCAGACAGTACGCACCTCACTTTTAGAGTCAAAGTATCACATTTTTGGTTGAATCATCCGATGACAACAAGAGCCCGGAGGATTCAGCTGGCCAATGTCCATTGTGGCACTGAGTCAATTGCACAGGAGGATCCCAGAGGCAGTTCCTGCTCCATGCTGTTTGCTGGTCTCAGCCAAGGGTGGTGGTGGGCACAGTACAACGGAGCTCAGTCAGCATCCCTTGGTTGGAGAGGGGAAAGTCAGCTGAAGGTCGCACTCCCAAGTGCTGACCAGGGACTGCCCGCTGGAAAAAGGCAAATGCTTGGATGTCAGGAGAGGCCAGAGTCGGCCTAGACTCTGCAGGCTGCCAACATTCAGACGACACTCACACATGGAGAAATGCCCAAGGGCTACCTGCACTCGCTCCAGCATGCGTCACTGCCTTCAGGACAGATGGGGAGAAAACTAGACATTTATTTTTTTTAACACAGAGAGATCCAATTTTCATTGCCATTGCGATGAGCGTGGTTAATGTGCACATGCGCAACCCAAAGCAAGACAGGGCCACACAAAGATTTGCCATTTTACAAAACACTGCTTTGGTTGGGCTTTGATAGATGGAATTGAAAATTCACAACCGTACACAGCACAGCATTCTGATTTACAGGCTTAACTCCTCAAAACAGTAAAAGGCACTTGGAATAAAATTAGCCCAACGCATCCCAACCACAACGCAAGCGTCAATCATCACCTTCTCTCAATAATCTAGTATGCTTAAATGATCCGTTCCACCTGCATTAAAAGGAAATGATAGATAAACCAAGAACGGTAAAATACTGACTGAAAGGAAAATGTGAATTGTTTCAATTAAACGAGGTCAAGGATTTGAACCGCCAGCAAATTCTAATGGATCAATGGCTTAGATTATAAAATAACCCGCTTTCCTGAATCCAGTCTAATTATTCAAGGCTCTTGTGGTATCAGTAATAAAACACATTTTGAAAAAACATAATTTCGAATGCAATTTTTAGAAATTGGCCAATGTGTTTTAAAAGGGACAAAAGCAAAACTGTCGATGCTGGAAATCGGTTTTAAAGGGAATTAGTTTCCGTTATCTTCAAGGTGCCCTGTACCTGACAAACAAAAACATTCTTCTCCAAGCACTCTTCTATTTGTTTATATTTAAAGAGAAACAGATGGTATGGGTTTGTCTGAAAGTCCTAAATGTTATCCTGAACAGCAGCATTTATCCCTCACGATACACCACTCATTATCTATCTCACTGCTATTGTGGGACCTTGTTGTGCACAAATGAACTGCAGAGCTTCCCTGCAAGTGACCTAGACTTCAAAAGCAATTCCTTGGCTGTGAAACGCTTTGGGATGCCTAAGGATGTGCAAGGCGCTATATCGATGAAAGTTCTTTCTTTACTTCACACTCCACATTTTCTCATTTCCAACTTTCACACAAAGCAAGATGCAGTTGAAGATTGCAGCATAATGGCTATAAATTTATCAAATGATGTAATGAATGATGTTTTTATAATTTTGTACTTCAAAATTTCCCCTTAGAACTCTGATCCCGTCGATAAGTCAGAGTTCAGTGAGCCACACAGACCTGCCCCTCTGTCACATCTCAATCTTCCATTCCCCTATATTAAATTGTATCTGCCAAGCTTGTTAAGATTCTTTTGAATTTGTGCACGTCGATATTTGCCACTGCTGGAAAGTTAGGCAAAGGCAGAATCAAACTTGGCTACACTGCCCACCATGGTCAAATAGCCTGCCAACACTCGTCGTCTTGTCTCGTACAGTAATAATGGCCACAGTGGGCAGCCAGAGCCCACGGCACCATATCTCAGTTAACAGTCAGTGTCTGGGGGTATGTGGAAAGTGGGAAACAAGCAAAGCAAGACATTGACAGTTGCAGCACAGATCGGGCATCATGGAGGAAAATTCTCACAAGTGAAACAAAAAAGGGCAAATTGCCGCTTCCCTACCACTGTTCTGCTTAACTTACACTTGTCAATGATTGCAAGCGCAGATGAACTATATTGGACGTTATACAGCAATTCAACTCAGGAAACAACCAACAACTGGTTTGTCTTTCAACCAGTCACTGATTCGCTTTGGTTAGAATGCTGCCTGAAAGTGTGGGGAGAACTGACTTTTATTTAGAAAGCCTCAACGACTAAAGTACACACGACACTTATGAACATTGCAATTTGTAACTCAAGAAATCTCAAAATATCACTATCAAAATACCCCAAAACACCAGACCAGCAATTAGGCATTTTTGCTTCTCTAAATCAGTTAAAGATAATTTTAAAGAAATCTAACTACTGCATAACTAACCACCTGTGAAAAGATTTTAACTCTCATTTTTCAGAAAGGAGATTTCTTATCTCTCAGAAACATCTCACAGCACTTAAGACAATGAATTGCTTTGAAGTGCTGTTACTGGTATGCTGGTCTCTATAATATAGACATCTATGCAAACTACAGAATCTCCGTTTGACTCTCAGGTTAATATACCAATCAGTACTTTCTTACTCACTATCATTTCATTGCATCAAGAAAACCACAATTGCTATCCCATCCCTAAAACAGCAGAGTATAACTTACAATGATCATTGTTTCCTTTGGAATTTTGTGTAAACATGTCTGATGGGTAAGGGTCATCACAATGGCGTATCAAGTGACAGAATGTAGCTACACGTAAATGATCCCATAAACAACATGTACCCAATCTTAGACAGGCTGTCAGTAGTAGCAAGGGTGATGGCAGGAATCGCAGTGTGAAGGAAACGAAGGACAAGCCAATCATAGACAGTTACTGTGCTGCACAACTGCTAGTGGGCAGGTTACCCACCCTCAGAGTCTGGAACTGGAGGGGAGGAACAGAAAGAAAACAACACTCCATTACCATAACGTTAGACATACTTGCTTTTGCCAAGTAGAACAACAGTTCTGGTCTCCATATTGTAAAAAGGATTGAGGCACTGGAGAAGGTGCAGAAAAAGATTTACTAGAATGATACAGGAACTGAGAGGTTATACAAATCAGGAAAGATTGAACAGGCCGAGGCTCCTTTCTCTCGAATAGAGAAGACTAAGAGGTGGCCTGACAGGTCTTTAAGATTATGAAAGGGTAGATATAAAGAAGATGTTTCCATTTGTGGGGGAGATCAGAACCAGGGGCCATAAATACAAGATAGTCACTAATAAATCCAATGGGGAATTCAGGAGTAACTTCTTTACCCAGAGAGTGGTCAGAATGTGGAACTCGCTACCACAGGGAGTGGTTAAGGCGACAAGCAGAGATGCATTTAAGGGGAAGTTAGATAAACACATGAGGGAGAAAGCAATAGATGGATACCTTGACGGGATTCGATGAAAAAGGGTGGGAAGAGGCTGGTGTGGATCATAAACACCAGCATGGACCTGTTGGGCCAAATGGCCAGTTTCTGTGCTGACAATACTATATAACTGCTATGTAACAGTTCTGTGAAAATATCTGACCATTTTTCCTGTGCTAGTAGATATGGAATTTCTGTGACTTAAACAGATCAATAATATAACCTCAATAGTTTATAGAATTTTCAGTCCTATTTTGAGCACACAGCACTTGATACTTCCTTACATGAAAGAGATCTAAAGAACCGCAGTGATTTTAAATTGGCATTTAAAGGGCAAATGCTGCCACAAAGCCTCCTGCACAAGTTTGGTAAAGTATCCTCAGTGACATGGGGTCTAAAATGCTGCTCTATTCACCGGCGGTGCCAACTGTGCCAGGTGCGGGGAAAAGGGCCGGTGGCCTTGAACCCAATTTACATTTGAAACATGTTGCCGCAGGTTTTGCACTGGGCCGGTGCTGCTCTATGGCAAGAACCTCATTAAACCTCCCAAAAAAGGAAGGCAAAGTTGCCCCACAACCCCTCCCTGAGAGATCTGCGCTCCTCTAATTCTGCCCTCTTGAGCATCCCTGATTATAATCGCTCAACCATTGGTGGCCGTGCCTTCTGTTGCCTAGGCCCTAAGCTCTGGAACTCCCTGCCTAAACCTCACCGCCTCTCTTATTCCTCCTTCAAGATGCTCCTTTATACCTATTATTAGGGTGTATTAGGGATGGTTTTCTAGACCAATATGTCTAGGAACCAACTAGAGGGCTGGCCATCCTAGACAGGGTGATGTGTAACGAGAAAGGACTAATTAGCAATCTTGTTGAGCGAAGCCTCTTGGGGAAGACTGACCATAATATGGTAGAATTCTTTATTAAGATGGAGAGTGACACAGTTAATTCAGAGACTAAGGTCCTGAATTTAAGGAAAGATAACTTCGATGGTATGAGACGTGAATTGGCAAGAATAGACTGCCGAATGATACTTAAAGGGTTGACGGTGGATAGGCAATAGCAAACATTTAAAGATCACATGGATGAACTTCAACAATCGTACATCCCTGTCTGGAGTAAAAATAAAATGGGGAAGTTGGCTCAACCGTGGCTAACAAGGGAAATTAGGGATAGTGTTGGCCAGGAAAAACAGCAAACCCGAGGACTGGGAGAAATTTAGAATTCAGCAGAGGAGGACAAAGGGTTGAATTAGGAGGGGAAAAATAGAGTATGAGAGGAAGCTTGCTGGGAACATAAAAACTGACAGCAAAAGCTTCTATAGGTACATAAAGAGAAAACGATTAGTGTAGGTCCCTCGCAGTCAGAATCAGGTGAATTTATAATGAGGGACAAAGAAATGGCAGACCAATTGAACAGATACTTTGGTTCTGTCTTCACTGAGGAAGACAAATAACCTTCCAGAAATACTAGGGAACCGAGGGTCTAGCGAGAAGGAGGAACTGAAGGAAATCCTTATTATTCAGGAAATTGTGTTAGGGAAATTGATAGGATTGAAGGCCGATAAATCCCCAGGTCCTGATAAGTCTGCATCCCAGAGTACTTAAGGAAGTGGCCCTAGAAATAGTGGATGCATTGATGATCATTTTCCAACAGTCTATCGACTCTGGATCAGTTCCTATACACTGGAGGGTAGCTAACGTAACACCACTTTTTAAAGAAAGGAGGAAAGAGAGAAAATGGGGAATTATAGATCAGTTAGCCTGACGTCAGTAGTGGGGAAAATGTTGGAATCAATTATTAAAAGATGAAATAGCAGTGCATTTGGAAAGCAGTGACAGGATCGGTTCATGTCAGTATGGATTTATGAAAGGGAAATCATGCTTGACAAATCTTCTGGAATTTTTTGAGGATGTAACTAGTAGAGTGGACAAGGGAGAACCAGTGGATGTGGTGTATTTACACTTTCAAAAGGCTTTTGACAAGGTCCCACACAAGAGATTGTTGTGCAAAATTAAAGCACATGGTATTGGGGGTAATGTATTGACATGGATAGAGAACTGGTTTGCACACAGGAAGCAGAGAGTCAGGATAAACGGGTCCTTTTCAGAATGGCAGGCAGTGACTAGTGGGGTGCCGCAGGGCTCAGTGCTGGGACCCCAGCTATTTACAATATACAATGATTTAGATGAAGGAATTGCGAGTAATATCTCCAAGTTTGCAGATGACACTAAACTGGGTGGCGGTGTGAGCTGTGAGGAGGATGCTAAGAGGCTGCAGGGTGACTTAGACAGGTTAGTGAATGGGCAATTGCATGGCAGGTGCAGTATAATGTGGATAAATGTGAGGTTATCCACTTGATGGCAAAAACATGAAGGCAGATTATTATCTGAATGGCGGCAGATTAGGAAAAGGAGAGGTGCAACGAGACCTGGGTGTCATGGTACATCAATCATTGAAGGTTGGCATGCAGGTGCAGGAAAATGGCATGCTGGCCTTCATAGCTAGGAGATTTGAATATAGGAGCAGTGAGGTCTTGCTGTAGCTGTACAGGGCCTTGCTGAGGCCTCACCTGGAATATTGTTTTCAGTTTTGGTCTCCTAATCTGAGGAAGGATGTTTTTGCTATTGAGGGAGTGCAGCGAAGGTTCACCAGACTGATTCCAGGGATGGCAGGACTGACGTATGAGGAGAGACTGGATCGACTGGGCCTTTATTCACTGGAGTTTAGAAGGATGAGAGGGGATCTCAGAAACATAAAATTCTGACGGGACTGGACAGGTTAGATGCAGGAAGAATGTTCCCGATGTTGGGGGAGTCCAGAACCAGGGGTCACAGTCTAAGATAAGGGGTAAGCCATTTAGGACCGAGATGAGGAGAAACATCTTGAGAGAGTTGTTAACCTGTGGAATTCACTGCCGCAGAGAGTTGTTGAGGAGTTAGAGATGGCCCTTACGGCTAAAGGATCAAGGGGTATGGAGAGAAAGCAGGAAAGGGGTACTGAGGTGAATAATCAGCCATGATCTTACTGAATGGTGGTGCTGGCTCGAAGGGCCGAATGGCCTACTCCTGCACCTATTTTCTATGTTTCTATGTTTACCTCTTTGACCAAGCTTTTGGTGACCTGCGTTAATTTCCACTTATGCGGCTCAGTGTCAAATCTTTGATCTCATAATATTCCTGTGAAGCACCTTGGGACGTTTCACTACATTAGAGGCGCTATATACATACAAGTTGTTGTTGTTGCAAATCCAAGCTGTCTTTGCCAATTTGAGGGCATCATGCTAATTGGTGCCAGGCATAGAGCCATCAGAAGCAACTTCCTGCTCCTCTTAAAACTATAGCTGCCGAGCAATTGCAAACAAAAAATAACATTTTTCTTTTAGAACATGTTATTTTTGCATTTCAGTTTCATATATTTGAAGGATTTAAATTTGTCCCCATTACCATCTATCAGACCAGGGATGTTTCACTGTCCTCTGCAGCAGCCCCTATTGGTAGGACGAGCCAGTCTACTGGTCTTCTGGGAGCTGGAGGACGAGAAGGGTTTCCAGAGCAGTCAGCAGAGACACATCTGCCTATCGCGTTGTGGGCTGGCCCGTGCTGCCCCTGGGCCCTCGTCTCTTCTGGCCCCAAACTCGTACCTCTCCTGGGCCCCGATCACGTCGCTCCAACCTCACCACTCCTGCTGTAGCTGCCCACGTTCCAATCACCGACCTGGAACGTGACATCCAATCCAATCGCCCTCTTCGCTGCCGTCGCACTCCTGCACTAGCTTGTGCTATATATTGCAGTGGTATGCCGCTATGCTGCTCCAGGCTGCCGCTTGCCGCTCCTTTTCGTGTGCACACACTAGGTCCGTCCAGTCATCTTGGTTAACCCTTGCCACTGGATCAAGACCAAGCTCTGTCAAACCCATTTGGTGGTCGGTGTGCAACGGCCACCACACGTTAAAAAAATCCACGCACAGGCATCTTCCACCCTTCAAGATTTAGGTCGGGACCTGGAATATTCAGTCCTTCATTGAAACACCTGTGAACTCATCCCTTTTTGGCGTGGAAGTCATCCTCGATACGAGAGACTGCGTATGAGGATGATGATGATCTGCCTATACTCACAAACACACCATTGCCCAGGTAGGCTGATCCACAGATCCCATCAGAGCTACTGGAGCATGCTGCACGAAACTTGACAAGTGAGGACATTGTCCAGGACGGGGCTGAGCCCTCAAGGTGGCATTTGTCTGTGCCAGCCGAAAAAAGTTAGCAAGGCATTAGAATTTGAAGAAGTCAGCAAGTGCCTGGGCATCATGCCACAAAGTACTTCCAAGAGTAACTTGAAGTATTCAAAAGTGTTTTGGCCTTGAAGGATGTAGCTGCGGTTAGGTTTACATCTCGACACAGCATCGTAAAGGCATGCCATCCTGAGGCATGGGTATGCATGCGTGCAAAGCACAAGCTGTAAAGTTGCACAAAAGAAAGACTTGCATTTATATAGGGCATTTCATGACTACCGGACATCTCAAAGCGCTTTAGAGACAATGAAGTACTTTTGCAATGTAGTCACTGTTGTAATGTGGGAAACGCGGCAGCCAATTTGCAGACAGCAAACTCCCACAAACAGCAATGTGGATGATGACCACATAATCAATGTTTTTGTTATGTTGATTGAGGGATAAATATTGGCCAGGACACTGGGGATAACTCCCCTGCTCCTCTTCAAAATAGTGCCATAGGATATCCACCTGAGAACACAGACGGGACCTCAGTTAACACCTCATCGCTCCCTCAGCACTGCACTGGACTGTCAGCCTATACTTTTGTGCTCAAGTCCATAGAGTGGGACTTGAATCCACAGTCTTCTGACTCAGAGGCGAGTGGGCTACCCACTGAGCCACAGCTGACAATGGGTGAGTAGAAACCTTTACAAGCAGCAATGTGTGGGCCATCATGAGATGCATGCAATTACTGGGTACTGTTTCCCTGACAAATTCTTCTAAATGTGCTTTCTCCTTCTCCAAGTGATCTCAGAATTTCCACGTGCCCCTCAGACAAGAGGATACATTGACGCTACATATAATTATTGAAATGATCGGTGCGGAAAGCTCAGGTCAGCCAGTGTACTGATCCACTGGCTCAGAGCGTACCAGCAAATGTGTCACAAAAAACCTCAGTTCCAGAAGTTCTGCCCTGTGGTTGCATTATTGCATTAACAAAAGCATCTGGAGTACAATTAAAGCTGATAAAATGCATGAACCCCAGTTGCAAAAATTCACAGAATGTCTGTTGCAGCACAGCTTTGTTTCACGGGGCGGCGTGATGCACATTAGGGGAATTGTTCAAAACAGGGTGGTCCTAGAAAAGATCCGAGTTCAAAAAGACTGTCCTCTTACTAGATTTGGTCTAGACTTTTGCAACAGTGTGTAGCGACTCTGAACCCTTGACGACACTAAAATAGCCCCTCAGCGCATGTTAAAACACTTTACTGAATTAATTACTTTATGGAATGCGGCAATTATATTATATTGCCGGAGAGTGGGACTAATTGGATAGCTCTTTCAGAGAGCTGGCACAGATGGGCCGAATGGCGGCCTTCTGTGCTGTATCATACTATAATTCTATGAAATGCAGCAGCCATTTTGAGAACAGCATGGTCCCACAAATGGCAATACGGTGAAGCTTTCGGTATTATTCATTGAGGGAGGAATGTTAGCCAACGCACCAGGAGAGTTCTTGCCCTTTGTTGAACAGCACCATGGTCAACATGACCCACCGGAACAGATAGACAGGCACCTCACTTTAAAGTCTCATCTAAAATGGAGCTTGAATCCACAACTCTCCTGAGCCAGAGGGAAGAAATCTATCAAACTGACACAAGCTGACACAAACCATGACGTAAAAAATTAAACTTACATTTTATTGTACCTTAACAGATCGCCTAAACATCTTAAAATATTTTGTATGTAACTTTAGAAATGCAGTAAATGTTGGTACCTTAAGATATGTAATGACATTATACATGGTATGCAATTACACTGGGCCTAGACTTTGGTAGTGGCAATTTAGTGAACAATCCTGACAGAGATCACTGGAAAAGGGTTAAAGCAATGTTTGACTGCTCAACGTAATCAGGAAAAGATAGCTCTAAATACATAGGGCTGGAAATTCGGTTGAAGGATTGTTGGGCGGTCACTAAACTTAGCGCTGGAAAATAGTTTGCATCGGCTGCCAAAGTACTCCGTGGTTGCGCCCTAACAGAAGCGTTCCACACTTCTCTTGAGGAGCTAGGCCGGGTGAGTAACTGAATGTCCCGTGCTAAAAGAGTCGGCTTTGTCGCGCCTCAAGAGAGGCCTTTCTGCAAAAAAAAAGGATCGGAACAAGAAAATAACATTCCCTATACATTACTCACCCCAAATAAAGTTAAATTGCAAAAAAATATATATATCACTCACACTTACCTCATGCAGTCATTCCTTCCCTTAGCCCCCCGGGACAGCTCTGCACACCAGCTTTCTCTGGCGGTGTCACTACGGGGCGCTACGGGTGCAGCACAAGCCAAACATTGGATCCGTGTCGATAGCGGGGGCGTTGCACACCGGCACTATGCTTGTGCCGGTACCGGTGGCGATACTCCTCCGCGCCGCCGGTACCAGCACAATAATTTGCCGAGCGTCGTGAATGCCAGCGCTCGATGCTGCAAACCCTTTAACCCCACCGTTCAACCCTCACAAGGGAGCTATCCAAATGAATTTTTAGCCCATATAGTATGTGGGAGGACATTTAAACTTTCAACTGTATTTGAAGAATGGTGATTAGGGCTTGCAAACTATTGCGGTCATAGTATTATTAATGAGCTACAAGACATTAGATTGGGAGGACTATGTTCAGATTTTAAATGCTTAATTGCACTCACTTTTATTATAACATTTATACTGCTTGCATGGTGGAATGTCAGCCAGAGAACACAGATTCCTTTATTTACAATGGAAATTTAGACCAATCTTTGTTCTTCTTGGAAAGGGTTAAATTTTGATCATTTAAAAAATAAATTGAGATGCAAAGAATTGTCACAAGATTTAAAAGCAAACTCCAGAATGAGAATGAATACAGATATCCATTATGTGTGTCAATGTTCAACACAATTCTAATCATTCAAGTTAATGATCGGATTGAAATCAGTATCTACAAGCATTTGTTCAAAGGTTAGTTTTTAATAATTACACAGATTTGTAGTCATTTATTGAGCAAATGAATCAAATGTTTTTTAGTACAATGCCGGTCTCTAATTTTCTGAGAAATCTGATTTGACTTTAAAAAGAAAGTCCAACTTTAATAACCGCACTTCCAAATATAGAGTTCTTTGTCAGCATTATTGCAGGTTAGATGAGTCATTTTAACATTTCCTGCCCAATACAGATGTCACAGGGCTGCTGCCTACTGCAAGTGTTTATGTGTTGACAGCAGAAATGATAACAGTTCTTCCTCTGGAGGGACCTTCAGTAAAACAAACATTCAGGTAAAAAGTCCTTTAAAACTTTACTTCCAGCCACTCGCTCAGAAGTGTGTGTTTGGATTATTTTTCATGAGTGCAGGGACCAATAAAAATGATTCCAGATGACTGGTCTTATCCCTGGGGTTTTATGAAGTAACTACTGCACTAACTCAGCTGTAATAAACGCGGTAGGAGTAGCAACAACATTACTACTACTCGTAAAAAGCTCTAATTATTTACCCAACATATTCATTAAAAAAACCCTTATGAATATGTTTAACCGCCATGTTAACTACAGCAAATCGCAGAACTATTCAACTAATAAACATATCGAGTCAGAGCTACTTTCCTCTCTCCCCTCATTACTACGTCGCTAATTATAATTAGGGATGGACTTTTGTCCTTGAAATTTTCTGGAAAATACTTGGAAAATTAACTCTGTTTTAAAGGTCGTCCACTGCTGCATGCCATCAATAATATGTAGGAGTTGCATTTATATAAGCGCCTTTCATAACCTCAGGACATCCCAAAGACCTGTACAGCCGACGAAGTACTTTTGAAGAGTAGCCACCATTGTAATGTAGGAAACGCGGCAGTCAATTTGTGCACAGCAAACTCCCACAAACAGCAATGTGATCAATTTGTGCACAGCAAACTCCCACAAACAGCAATGTGATAATGGCCAGGTAATCTGTTTCTCGGCGATGCTGATCCGGCTTGGACACCGGGGACAATTTCCCTAGCTCTTCTTCGAAATAGTGCCATGGGATCTTTGAAGTCCACTAGAGAGAGTAGACCGGGCCTCGATTGAACAGCTCATCCCAAAGACGGCACCCTCCGGCAGTGTAGTACTTCATCAGCACTGCACTGGGGTGTCAGCCTAGATTTTTGCACTCAAGTCTCTGGAGTGGGACTTGAACCCACAACCTTCTGACTCACAGGCGAAAGTGTCACCAACTGAACCAAGGCAGAACATGCCATTCTGCTCAAGATATTTAATTAGATACCAACCCACAGATAATATGTTTGTTCCTTCACAGAATAGAACACTGTACCTTCAGGAAAAGTAAAAATGGCTGTGTTTGTACTCACCAAATGATGACAGGTAAAAATATTTATATCCAGTTAATTAGGGCAATGGTATTACATATCCAGTATCCATTACCCCACCGCCGCTTCTGCCAATCCTGGTCACGTTCGAATGACTGAAGATGATGAGCTTTGTCACAATTTTTTCTGATTAACTGAATTTTATGCCATTCTTGGTGATATTTAATAAAGTCTTAACCAGAAACAGAAAATTTCACAGAATCTACATAGTCTACCCTAATCCAAATACAGTTACCTAATTTAATATAGATTCTAAAGGAAGACTAAATACAAACCTTCAGCACTATTGATCAGTGTCATCATCATCATAGGCAGTCCCTCGGAATCGAGGAAGACTTGCTTCCACTCTCAGAATGAGTCCTTAGGTGACTCAACAGTCCAATGTGAGAGCCACAGTCCCTGCCACAGGTGGGACAGACAGTCATTGAGGGCGAGAGAGGGTGGGACAAGTTTGCCGTACGTTCCGTCCATAGCCTGCGCTTGTCTTCCGCATGCACGCACTGACGAGTCTCAAGGCGCTGAGCACCCTCCCGGATCCACCTCCTCCACTTTGGGCGGTCTTCGGCCAGGGACTCCCAGGAGTCGGTGGGGATGCTGCACTTTACCAGGGAGGCTTTGAGGGTGTCCTTGTAATGTTTCCTCTGTCCACCTTCGGCTCGTTTGCCGTAAAGGAGTTCCGAGTAGAGCGCTTGTTTCGGAAGTCTCCTGTCTAGCATGCGGACGACGTGGCCTGCCCAGCAGAGCTGATGAAGTATGGTCAATGTTTCAATGCTGGGGATGTTGGCCTGGTCGAGGACGCTAATGTTAGTGCGTCTGATCTATCAGGGAATTTGTACAGCACCAAGGGTTGCTCAATTACAGGGTTCATGGGTATACAACAAATGTATTTTCTTTGCCAACTGAAAGAAAACATTCAAAGAAACTAAGGATTGTAGAACCTGGTTTACGACAATACAACAGCTTTTACTGATTCCAGCTTTTTGTTTCCACATTTATTAAACTGCATTCAAATTCTCAGTGGTGGGATTTGAACTCGCGTGCATTGGATTATTAGACAGTATAAGCACTATACTAACATACACACCGAGGGGGAAAAAAAAATCTCATGACTTAGGAAGAATTGTATAATGTAGCACCTCATCATATCTCAAACAAAGCTAAAGCTAAACCCCAGCAAGCTTCAATTGGCAAAATGTTTTAAAATTCTGATAAGTCTTTCTCGATGAACAAGTCAGAGAGGATCTTATGAACGATGTTCAACACTTTTGGTAAGGCAAAAATTGTCCTTTTTTCCTGCAATTGTTCTTCAGTTGGAACACACTCATGCATCCTTTTTCTGGTACACTCGGTTCAGTGTACATAACACACACTGCTGGCGAGTGAATCTTCTGTGGCGGTTTATTAAAGGTCCTGGATATGTGAGTGACTTCAGCATTGCAGTGTAGTGGTCGGTTGGGTTTTTGACTGCACAGTGAAAGCTTTGTTTGAGATATGATGAGGTGCTACATTATACAATTCTTCCTAAGTCATGAGATTTTTTTTTCCCCCTCGGTGTGTATGTTAGTATAGTGCTTATACTGTCTAATAATCCAATGCACACGAGTTCAAATCCCACCACTGAGAATTTGAATGCAGTTTAATAAATGTGGAAACAAAAAGCTGGAATCAGTAAAAGCTGTTGTATTGTCGTATAACTCAACTGGTTCACTAATATCCTTTAGGGAAGGAAACCTGCCATCCTTACCTGGTCTGGCCTATATGTGACTCCAGTCCCACACCATAAAGTGACCTAGCAAGCCACAAAGTTGTATGCAACGGCCAAGGCGGCCCACCACCAGCTTCCCAGGGCAGTTGGGGATGGGAAATAAATGCAAACCTTGCCAGAGACACCCACATCCTGAGAATGAACGGGTGGATGCTATAGGTAGGTATCTCCATCAGATTTCCTGCCGACGCCTGGTCGGTTAGCAGCTACTAAATAAATACACGTTTGCAAAACAATTAGGATTCATTATGCAATGTTTCAACGCTGCAGTTTTCTGTCTAAGTGTGGTGCAAGAAGCCACTCAAGCATCGCCACCCCCTTTTGCTAAAGTAGAAGTCAATTCCAGCTTAAACTCTCAGCCCAAAGCAACAGAAAAGTCAGTGAGTTTGAAATTCAACTCACCAGGAAACAGTTCTAGAATCACAAACTTCTCCCGAACACACAATCAATGTTGCAAATTACAACTGGTTTCTATATCCCACCGAACTGTCAGTACACAAGGTAAGAGAAAAATTGCCATTCCAGACCATCGATCCTTTTAAAAGCCATGCAACATTCGTACTAACATGGCTCGACCCATTTATTTAATCGAATTGAATCTACCGTAATTAGAAGGGGGGTTAAATAACAACATTACCAAAATGTAAATGAGGAAATTTCTCCCTGGTCTCCGAAAGGTAATGAAGTAGAAATCCATGACAAATTGGTCCAAAACATCCTGGAGAATGTAATAATGCGCAAATCGGCTAGCAAGCTCAGGGGATGAAGAGATACGCCTCGAGTTACAAATCTCCAGAACTTGCTGGACAATTTATGTCACTCCACTATTTGCTTGCACAAACGGCATCGCGTCCTTCGCCTCCCCAATATTTTTAAGAACTTGTTGGATTTGCACATTAAACTTGTTGCAGAAGGTTAGGGCTCATAATTAACGTAGGTACCCTTTAAACAATGTGATGACTGTTAATACAATGCCAATCAATCTCTCTGGCCAGGTTACAATCTATATTAATGGATGAAGGAACCGAGTGTAACGTAGCCAAGTTTGCTGATACAAGTTTGTGAGGAGGACACAAAAAATCTGCAAAGGGATATAGACAGGCTAAGTGAGTGGGCAAAAATTTGGCAGATGGAGTATAATGTGGGAAAATATCCACTTTGGCAGAAAAAAATAGAAGTGCAAATTATATTTTAAATGGAGAAAAATTGCAAAGTGCTGCAGTACAGAGGGACCTGGGGGTCCTTCTGCATGAAACACAAAAAGTTAGTATGCAGGTACAGCAAGTGATCAGGAAGGCAAATGGAATGTTGGCCTTTATTGCAAAGAGGATAGACTCTAAAAGCATAGAAGTCCTGCTACAATTGTACAGGGTATTGGGGAGGCCACATCTAGAGTACTGCGTACAGTTTTGGTCTCCGTATTTAAGGAAGGATATACTTGCATTGGAGGCTGTTCAGAGAAGGTTCACTGGGTTGATTCCGGAGTTGAGGGGGTTGACTTAGGAAGATAGGTTGAGTAGGTTGGGCCTATACACATTGGAGTTCAGAAGAATGAGAGGTGATTTTATCGAAACATACAAGATAATAAGGGGGCTCAACAAGGTGGATGCAGAGAGAATATTTCCACTCATAGGGGAAACTAAAACTAGGGGACACAGTCTCAGAATAAGGTGCCGCCCATTTAAAACTGAGTTGAGGAGGAATTTCTTCTCTCAGAGGGTTTTAAATCTGTGGATTTCTCTGCTCCAGAGAGCTGTGGAGGCTGGGTCACTGAATATATTTAAGGTAGAGATAGATTTTTGTGCGATAAGGGAATAAAGGGTTATAGGGAGCAGGCAGTGAAGTGGAGTCGAGTCCATGATCAGATCAGCCATGACCTTATTGAATGGCGGAGTAGGCTCGAGGGGCCAGGTGGCCTACACCTGCTCCTATTTCTTATGTTCTTATGAAAGGGAACAATTTAAACTGCTGAGTCTCATTCCTGCATCTAGTAAATAGTTGCGATTTTAAAAATGTTACATTTTAAATCTTTCTTTCACTCTGTTTCTTTCTGTACCTCGTGTGACTCGCATCGACTCTCCTTCGCCATAGTTCTTCTATTTCTTCTCATACTCTAAATCGCATTGGTTACGGAGATACACTGTTGATCCCGTCTAGCCAAGGTCCCAGACGCTCAGTTATAAGCTCTCACTTCCAGCAAGTTACAGCGGCAAAAAACTGAGCTGAAGCATGCAGGACAATATTTAACTAGTGCTGCACGCCATCAGATGCCTCGCTGCAGCAAGATTTGGCCCATTGTCTATGGCATTTAACCGCGACCAATCACATTCTACAGATGACATCATTTTGCAATAGCTTGCCAGTACTGTACATGAGGCCTTTAACAGGAGACATCTACTACAGTAAAGCAAAACTCATGCTGTCGTGAAAAGTTGTCATGATAAACAAGTTATTATTAATGAGATCCACAGTGCCAGGGAGCAAATACACACACCAGATGTAACCAGAGGGCATCGGCTGCATAGACAGAGCAGTTGCACAATAGCATTAATTATTTTCTTCTCAGTTTACAATTGCGCTGACATCAACAATATTCTATGTTTAAGCTCTTTGTTCCTGGAATTTATGTTCAGTAAATTTCTATCCCTGTGACATGAGGCCATGAATTTGTGCTTGAGTAGCTGTAATCTCTTGATGTTTACTGGCCTTGAGACTTTGGGTGTTTTTTTTTTAATTGAAGTATTGTGCATTTATGCATTGAGAGCAGGAAGGAGTGAAGCAGGGCCAGGGATATACCAGGGCTTTGAAATATTAAATATCCCAAGTTTTGAAGTTTGTTAGAATGAGACCCAGAATTTTTCTTCTTGATCATTTGCATTTATATAATGCCTTTAACAGAGTAAAACACCACAAGGTTCTTCACAGGAGCATTACCAAACAAAATTTGACACCGAGCCACATAAGGAGATATTGGGACCAGTGACCAAAAACATGATCAAGGAGGTAGGCTTTAAGCAACGCCTTAAAGGAGGAGTGAGAGGTAGAGAGGCGGAGAGGTTTAGGGAGGGAATTCCACAACTTCGGGCCTAGGCAACTGAAGGCACGGACGTCAATGGTGGAGTGATAAAAATCGGGAATGTGCAAGAGGCCAGAATTGGGAGAGAGCAGAGATCTCGGAGAGTTGTAGGTCTCGAGGAGGTAGAGATATAGGGAGGAGCATGCCATGGAGGGATTTGAAAGAAAAAAAAAAAGAGAATTTTGCAATCGAGATGTTGTTGGACCAGAAGCCATTGGAGGTCAGCGAGCACAGGGGTGATAGGTGAACAGGTTATGGAAGCAATTAGAACACAGGCAGCCAAGATTTCGATGAGCTCAAGTTTATGGAGGGTGCAAAATGGGAGGCCGACCAGCCAGGAAAACCAGAAAACTCTAGCTGAATTTAGAAGAAACTAATCTAGCATTTTTTTTAATCTAAAAAGGTATCAACATTTATGTACAGCTTGGATATAAAACAAATTCCATAAAAATCTATTATGCTAGCAGACAATTTCCCAGAATATCTGGCAATATAAATATCTAGCAATTACTTCAGGTTTATAGCACAGAAGCTCTGCAATGCTATTCGAAGCAACACTCGCTGAGGTTTTACATGCTATTGGTCGATGCTTGCAAGACCCAAAATCACAAGTCCCAGCTGCTCATGGCCATCCAATATTTGCTATCTGCAGATAATGGAAATAAAAATCAGGAGGGATGTAAAACAGGTTGCTGATTCGCTATCTCCCATTTTATACCAACACACAAACTCAAATTCGAGCTCCTACTGTCTCGGCACACAAGTGAAGAATGGCCACTTGTATGAGGTATCAAACTGTTGCAGTCAGCCTTAGAACACCCTAGCACAAATCTGTGACTTCAGGAGGGGACTAGGGAGAAAAAAGAAAATTGGAAGGGAAGAAAAAATACAGCAGTCATAACTTTGTTTAAAGCTGCACAGTCCAACAGTAGATTACATTAAACTGGTCAATTTTTCCAGAGCATGGCCATGTTATTATGTGACAATGAAATCTAGATGCAAGCAACAAGTTTGGGATGGTTGATGAGGCGAACTGCTCAGGACAGGGGTTAATGAAGCAGACCCAGACAGGTATCAATGGCTATTGAACCAATCAAGTGCAGTTATGACAGAAATTTGCAAGTCTGATTACCATGTGTCTGAATTGTGGCAAACTAAATATGCACTGGGCAAAAGATACTTAAAACTCGGCACATTCTAACATCAGAACAAGCAGATTATTTTCCTATAATCTGATATAAATGTTAAGTTATTACACTCTAGCTGCTGAAGTTGATTATGCCTCATTATCACCAATTCATCCATTCCTTCCCCCTTCTCATCAATTCACTAAAATAATTAATTGAAAAGATTCCCTCTTGTCTTTATCTTCCATGTCACTAAGCTTTGCTTCTCCTAGATTATATGTCACTTCCAGCCCAAGTCCACCACCAATCTTCCCGCCCTACTTCCCTCAGCTTTCTGAAAAGACCATTCCTTCAGCAACAAACTTGTCCATTAAAAACATAGAAATTTACAGCGCAGAAGGAGGCCAGTTCGGCCCATCATGTCCGCGCCGGCCGACAAAGAGCCACACGGATCTCGGTCAGAAGCCCTGAAGGTTACATACAAACCTATGAACAATAAACAATGGCAGAAAGGTAAAGAGCATCCAGCCCAGCCAGTCCGTCCCACACAACCACGATACCCCATACATCCCAACCTTTTACACTCCACCCCAACCGGAGCAATGCGATCTCCTGGGAGAGGCAAAAAAGCAGATAGAAACCCAGGCCAATTGGGGAAAAATATCTGGGAAAATTCCTCTCCCATCCAGGCGATCAAAACTAGTCCAGATCACTCTGGCCATATCCAATTCCCTGAAGTACTTACTATCATATCTGCGCCAGCCAACAAGAGGTTATCCAGTCTAATTCCACTTACCAGCTTTAGGCCTTCATAGCGAGGGGATTTGATTACAGGGGCAGGGAGGTGTTACTACAGTTGTACAGGGCCTTGGTGAGGCCACACCTGGAGTATTGTGTGCAGTTTTGGTCTCCTAACTTGAGGAAGGACATTCTTGCTATTGAGGGAGTGCAGCGAAGGTTCACCAGACTGATTCCCGGAATCAAGAAAGACTGGATCAACTGGGCTTGTATTCACTGGAGTTCAGAAGAGAGGGGATCTCATAGAAACATTTAAAATTCTGATGGGTTTAGGCAGGTTAGATGCAGGAAGAATGTTCCCAATGTTGGGGAAGTCCAGAACCAGGGGTCACAGTCTAAGGATAAGGGGTAAGCCATTTAGGACCGAGATGAGGAGAAACTTCTTCACCCAGAGAGTGGTGAACCTGTGGAATTCTCTACCACAGAAAGTTGTTGAGGCCAATTCACTAAATATATTCAAAAAGGAGTTCGATGTAGTCCTTACTACTAAGGAGATCAAGGGGTATGGCAAGAAAGCAGAAATGGGGTACTGAAGTTGCATGTTCAGCCATGAACTCATTGAATGGCGGTGCAGGCTGGAAGGGCTTACTCCTGCATCTATTTTCTATGTTTCTATGTCCACAATCCTGCAGGTTATGGCACTTCAAGTGCCCATCCAAGCACCTTTTAAATGTGGTGAGGGTTTCTGCCTCTATCACCTTCCAGGCAGTGAGTGCCAGACCCCCACAACCTTCTGCGTGAAGAAGCCCCCCCTCAAATCACCTCTAAACTGTCCACCAACCACTTTAAAACTATGCCCCCTCATAATTGACCCCTCCACCAAGGGAAATAGACCCTTGCTATCCACTATATCCAGGCCCCTCAAAATTTTATACACCTCAATGGAGGTCTCCTTTCAGCCTCCTCTTTTCCAAGAAGAACAAACCCAGCCTATCCAATCTGTCCTCATAACTAAGATTCTCCATTCCAGGCAGCATCCTCATAAATCTCCTCTGCACCCTCTCCAGTGCAATCACGTCCTTCCTATAATACGGCGACCAAACTGCACGCAGTATTCCAGCTGTGGCCTAACCAGAGTATTATACAATTTAAGCACAACCTCCCTGCTCTTGTGTTCTATGCCTCGGCTAAGAAAGGCAAGCATTCCGTATGCCTTCTTAACCACCTTATCCACCTGGCCTGCTACTTTCAGGGATCTGTGGACAAACACTTTGTTCATCTACACTTCTAAGTGGCCTACCGTTTAATGTGTATACTCTTTCTTTATTAGACCTTCCAAAGTGCATCACCTCACACTTCTCCGAATTAAATTCCATTTGCCACTGCTCTGCCCACCTGACCAGTAGATTAATATCCTCCTGCAGTCCATGACTTTCCTCTTCATTATTAACCCCACAGCCAATTCTAGTGTCATCTGCAAATTTCTTAATCATACTCCCTATATTCAAATCTAGATCATTAATGTATACCACAAAAAGCAAGGGACGTAGTATTGAGCCCTGCAGAACTCCACTGGAAACAGCCTTCCAGTCACAAAATCATCCATCAACCATTACCCTTTGCTTCCTACCTCTATGCCAATTTTGGATCCAATTTGCCACTTTGCCCTGGATCCCTTGGACTTTTACCTTCGTGACCAGTGTGCTATGTGGGACCTTATCAAAAGCTTTGCTAAAGTCCATATACACTACATCGTACACACTACCCTCATCGACCCTCCTGGTTACCTCCTCGAAAAATTAAATTAGATTAGTCAGACACGATCTTTCCTTAACAAATCCGTGCTGACTGTCCCAGATTAATCCTTGAGTTTCTAAATGTAGATTTATCCTGTCCTTCAGGATTTTTTTCCAATAATTTTCCCAACACTGAGGTTAGGCTGACAGGCCTGTAATTACTATTCCTTTCTCCCTTCTTAAACAAGGGTACTACACTAGCAGTCCTCCAGTCTTCCAGCACCATGCCTAAATCCAAAGAGGACTGGAAAATGATGGTCAAGGCCTCTGCTATTTTCTCTTTTAGTTCACTCAACAGCTTGGGTTGAATTTCATCCGGGCTTGGGGACTTATCCACTTTCAAAGCTGCTAAACTCCTTAATATTTCCTTTCTCACTATATATTTATTTCATCCAGAATATCACACTCCTCCTCAATAGCAGTATCTGCATTACCCCTTTCCTTTGTGAAAACAGACGCAAAGTATTCATTAAGAACCCTACCAACATCTTCCGCCTCCACACAAAGATTGCCCTCATGGTCTCTAATAGGCCCTACCCTTTCTTTAGTTAGCATCTTGCTCTTAATATATTTATAGAACATCTTTGTGTTTTCCTTAATTTTACTTGCCATGAATTTTTCATGCTCTCTCTTAGCATTCCTAATATCCTTTTTAATTTTACCTCTGAACTTTCTATATGCCTCCAGAGATTCTACAGTATTTAGCCATTGGTATATGACATATGCGTCCCTTTTTTTCTTAATCCTCCCCTGCAAGTCCCTAGACATCCAGGGGGCTCCAGAATTGTTATTCCCACCCTTTTTCTTTAAAGGACACATGTTTGGCCCGAGCCCTCCGGATCTCCTCCTTGAATGCCTCCCACCATTTTCATTCCCAGTCCTCAATTATTATTTCTTCCGGGCGAGGCAGACACTTGTCTCTTCTGTACGTGGTCTGTGTGAAAACACAGACTGGGTAATCGCTGCGCCAGATATCTCCATTCATTCAGTCTGTAATCATGATCCCGATTGAGTGTGGAGGAGGGTGTTGACGCCCCAGTTACTTTCCACTTCAGCACCTTCTTCCATGCTCATTCTGACCTCCGACTGTGTTTCAAACAAACACATCACTAACTTCAGGAACAGAATCTCATTGTCCTCTTCAACCCTTTCATTTAAATATCAACAATTGTAATTCCTCCTCCATTTTTAATGCTAAATTCCTTTTTCACGTACGTTCCACTTTACTTTTTCATTTTCGAGCCGTTCTACCCATTCTCTGCCTCTTCCTGGTCACAGACTGTCTAGCATGATCTTTGTATATCATTTAGCACTTTTCACCTCTTTCAAATTTCCAAAAATATCCATTCCCAGAATTTTAAAATTACTGTCACTTTTCAATAATAGTTAACATATTTGATTGTTGATTTTTACCCATTGTTCTCCCTTCTGCTCTTTGATTTAGTGAGTCCTATAAAAGGCTGGCTGATGAAACATGTCTGAACAGAAGGACACAAGAACTAGGAACAGGAGTAGGCCATTTGGTCCTGAGGGCCTACTCCACCATTCCATAAGATCTTCTATGTCAACTCCACTTTCCCACCCTATCCCCATATCCCTAAATTCCCTTAGTGCTCAAAGAGAGGGTACTGAGGAGATTTACCAGTTGAAAGATTGGAGAAGCTGGGATTGTTCTTGGAGCAGAGAAGGTTAAGGGGAGGCCTAAAATTATGAAGGGTTTTGATAGAACAAGAAGGGAGAGACTATTTGCTCTGGCATGTGGATTGGGAACCAGAGGTTGCCATATGTTCCAACCTTACTTTTTCCCTTTAAATCAATGCCTTGAGCTTTCCTCTTCTGTTCATTTGCATCTATTCCCCCTTTCATTCCCTTGGCATCACTCCAACCTAAGCCTTGCTGCCAAATAATTCCAGCTCGTGCACTGTAGGCAGGAGCTCTTGATCCCGTTAAAATTTCTGCCTACAGTACACTTCATTAGGAGCAAGACAGAGGGGAGAGAGATCCAGTCAGCACCCATTAAGAGTCAGCAAATATTGACACGTGGACAAAGCCCCCAAAACACTGATGTCAACGCCAGATGCTGATGGTTGGATCGCCTGCAGTTTTGTCACTTCTTATCGACTGCTGAGTACCACTAGGATATTCCAGTACTCGAGGCTGCTGTTTTTTTTCCACTCCAGCCGCTCTATTTCTCCACTTATTTCCTGTTTACTTAGGCTTTTCTGCTCTTTACAGCCTGGCTGGTGTGCTGAATTATGGACCTTGGCTCCTTTCCCAGGTTTTTCAATAAAAGGTGATTCCACTCGGCTGGTCGCATGGAGGATTCACAGGGGATTATCTCATCACTGGGAGACATGAATACTTGCAGGGGGGCTGTTCACTTCCAGTACCATTGCTGGGACTGAACAGAAACTCCACCATGCAATTCAAACAGTACATTATTACTTTCAAACCACCTAAAACCAATCCCACAAGTGTTGCAGAACTGGCTTCTTTATAATTCATGAATTTTAAAAAGGACCATATTCAGGAAAATATATTTTAATTTACACAAACAACACAATGATATCAATCATGATGACGTGTGTCACCGGGTTATCTGTGTACATCAAGAAAAACTACTTTCTGCTGCTTCTTGTTTTCTTAAGCAGAAACCTAGTTTAATAAACTTTTGCCTAAAGACAATGCCACTTCAATTAAAAAAAAGAGAAACACCCTTGTTGAAAAGTGCTTGAGATTATCTCGTCATTATCAATCACAGTGCTTTTTGTGGGAGCTTGCTGCGCGAAATTGGCTGCCACCTTTCCTACATTACAACAGTGACTACACTCCAAAAGTGCTTCACTGGCTGTAAAGCACTTTGGGGCATCGTGAAAGACATTATACAAATGTAGGTCTTTCTTTCAAGTCAAAATGCATCAGTTTAGTACAAAAACTATTACTGCATCACTTTTATGTGAGGTTATTCCAGCAAAATGAAACCCATCCAATCCAGCTGCTCTCTCTCTCTCTCCCCCCAGTGACCAGGACAGTGCCTCTTAATAAATCAACCTACACAGGCAAAAGAAATGAGATTTGTCGGTTTTCACTAAAAATAAACATAAGAACATGAGAAATAAGAGTAGGCCATATGGCCCCTCGAGCCTGCTCCGACAATCAATAAAATCTTAGCTGATCTGATCTTGGTCTCAACTCCACTTCCTGCCTGTTCCCCGTAACATTCGACTCCCCAATCGTTCAAGAATATGTCTATCTCAGCCTTGAATATATTCAATGACCCAGCCTCCACAGCTCTCTGAGGTGGAGAACTCCATAGATTCATGAACCTCAGAAGAAATTTCTCCTCAACTCCACTTTAAATGGGCGACCCATTAGTCTTAAACTATGTTCCCTAGTTCTAGATTCCCCCACAAGGGGAAACATCCTCTCTACATCTACCCTGTCAAGCCCACTCAGAATCTTGTATGTTTCAATAAGATCACCTCTCATTCTTCTGAACTCCTATGAGTACAGGCCCAAGCTACTCAATCTTTCCTCACAAGGCAACCCTTTCATCTCAGGAATCAACCGAGTGAACCTTCTCTGAATTGCCTCCAATGCAAGTACATCTCTCCTTAAATAAGGAGACCAAAACTGTACACTGTACTCTAGGGGCCCAAATTTCCCCAACCTATTTTTCCGGCGCACTCTCCCGAGATGCGACGACTTTGTGCGCTCAAAACAGCGGCAAAAAATGTACCAACAATTCTGCCGCTCTGCTGTGTGTCCCGGATCCTGGCGCGACGTTTCTCGTGGAGTGGGGGGGGCAGAGCTACAGCCCTGCGCCAAAAACAGCGCCGACAGCTGTCCGCATGTGCAGTAGAGCATTCGCGCATGCGCAGTAGCTGCTCTCATGATGGTGATGATGATGCCTGCAGCGAGGGTCCCAATGTGTCCCGCCCCTATCCTGGGCCGAGTGGCCTGCCACACAGGCCGGCCACTGCCTTCCTGCGCTGAGGGCTACAAGAAACAGGTTGGGGGGGGGGGGGGGGGGGGAAAGAGAAGAGTTTTGATTTGGCGGGGGGGGGGGGGGTGGGTGGCAGGTGGATGGCAGGTGGATGGGGAGAAGATTCTTCAAAGATTTTCCAGTACTTTAATATCTAGCTATCTTTACTAAAAATTCCCTGTCTGCAGTATCTTACAGCCCACCCACTACTGCACAGAATTTTAAAATATTACTAATTATCAGAGTCACACTACGCAATGCTGAACACCAAAATTTAAGTTTACATTTTGACATGCTTTTTTTGTTAAGTCTAACATTTTAAATTTCTAAACCTAGTCAGGGCAATTCTTTGGTGCCACAGAAGTCAAAATCCAATGTGGTGTGATACCGCACACGAATCCATTAGGCGAGAGCGTTGGTGCTCTTGATCTATTATTTACAAAGAAAACCTTCCCCTTGCTTAAATGGCCCCTATACTTCAGCCTTCATTATAAAATCATTTTTATTCTTGTAAAAACCCCATACTCCGTTTAATCAGGCTGTCCAGTCTCGCTGCTTGGAATTTTTTTTAAAAACTAGCATTCCTATCATAACACCGTCATTTGAAGGCTACCTGCGCTGATTTCTTAACTCTCCGCAAGGGTTTTCTGTGCGGCCACAAGTAGCCACATATGCTGGCCTAAGTTAGTTTGGAGCAACTATTAGCTGTCCAAATTGGCTTAAATGGCCAAAACAGGCGTAGGTGGCTGGTAATGCCCCCTTTTGAAAAAAAAACTCAACTTAAAAAAAAATCCTGTAACTCACTTACACTGGCGCAAATTAAATGTGCAGAATGGGGATTTTTAAGATACTCCAGAAAAATCAAGTTGCTCCAAAAAAAACCGAGCAACTCTTGGGCAAATTTGGGCCCTAGGTGTGGTCTCACCAATACCCTGTACAGTTGTAGCAAGACTTCCATATTTTTATACTCCATCCTACTTGCAATAAAGGCCAACATTCCATATGCCTTCCTAATTACTTGCTGTACCTGCATGCTAACTTTGTGTGTTTCATGTACAAGGACTCCCAGGTCCATCTGTACTGCAGCATTCTGTAAGTCTCTCTCCATTTCAATAATATTTTGCTTTTCTATTATTTCTGCCAAAGTGGATAACCTAGCATTTTCACACATTATACTCCACCTTCCAAATTTTTGCCCACTTAACCTGTCTATATCCCTTTGCAGACTCTGTGTCCTCCTCACAACTTGTTTCCCACCCATCTTTGTATCATCAGCAAATTTGGCTACAATTTCCCTTCATCCAAGACATTAATATAGATTGTTAATAGTTGAGGCCCCCAGCACCGATCCCTGCAACACCCCACTAGTTAAAGTTTGCCAACCAGAAAAAGACCCATTTATCCCGACTCTCTGTTTTCTGTTAGCTAGCCAATCCTCTATCCATGCTAATATATTACCCCCAACACCATGAGCTCGTATATTATGTAGTGACCTTTTATGTGGCACCTTATCAAATGCATTACATCTAATGGTTCCCCTTTATCCATCCTGCTCATTGCATCCTCAAAGAACTCTATAATACATTTGTCAAACACGATTTTTCTTTCATAAAACCGTGTTGACTCTGCTTGATTGTACTGTATTATGATTTTCTAAATGTCTTGCTACGACTTCCTTTAAAATGGATTCCAGCATTTTCCCCATGACAGATGTTAGGCCAACTGGCCTATAGTTTCCTGCTTTCTGTTTCCCTTCTTTCTTGAATAGGGGTGTTACATTTGCAGTTTTCCAATCCTCTGGGACCTCTTCAGAATCCAGGGAATTTTGGTAGATTATAACCAATGCATCCACTATCTCTGCAGACACTTCTTTTATGACCCCAGGATGCAGGCCATCAGGTCCAGGAGACTTGTCAGCCTTTAGCCCCATTAGTTTGCCTCGTACTTTTTCTCTATATATAAAACTGTGTTAACCCTCTTCTTAAAGTAGAAATGCATATGCATATAAAAAACATGACGTTTCAAATAAACTTCCATTGGTAGGACATCAGTTGCCAAAAGCAGTGGCAGTGCTCCCAGATCTGTAGTTTTATATAATCTTTTCTTTATCATAAAACCTCAGGTCTGTTTTGTCTATCAGCATTATTGAGCCATCAAGTCAGTTATCCACAAAGTGACTGCTGAACCAGTTTCTTTTTCCTCATTGGTTAGGTGTTTCAAGTCTCCAATTGCTTATTCCCGATTGTTATTATTTACCTGTCATAAAACACAATTTTTCCAATCACATTCTATCAAATAGCCTACCCCAATCATTAAATTAAAGAAGAAATTCTGCAAGACAACTCCTTATACTATAAACCCCCAAGAGGAAAGTTTAATCACAAATATTCACAAAAAGAGCACAAGCTCACCCATAAAATTGTCTCACACATGACCTTCCCGCACCCTACAACATGCCCTGCAGAGTCTCTGAACTGGATTTCAAGTATACTCTTCCTGAAGCTACTTCCACCTTCCCCGAGCAACCAACTAAAACGCGTATGAATCGGCTAGTCAGCATCGCTGGACATGCACCATTACTGTGTTCCGAAGCAGAGGAATCACTGGAACACTGTGTAGCCATTCACCCTTTGCCCCAGCACCAACCACCTCACCAAAGGTGGTGCAGGTGTTCCCAATGACTTGTGCTGAGTTCCCAATAACCTGCCACCCGCGCCAATTCTGGCCATTTAGGCAAATTTGGCCAGCTGAGAGTGACTCTAGTTCTGCTTAGGCCAGCGTATGTGGCCTCTGCAGAAAAACCTTCTGGAGAGTTAAAGAAATCGGCGCAGGTAAGTGCAGCAGATACCCGGACAGCAGCAGGAGAGGTGAGAGAGAGAGAGAGAGAGAGAGAGAGAGAGAGGGGGAGAGAGGTGTGGGGGGTGGAGATGGGCGGGGCGAAGCCTTTCGGGTGTAGTTAGGTGCGGAGACCAGGAGGAAGAAGGCTATTCGGCCTGGGATAGGGGTGGTGGAGTGGACCGGCAAGGCACTCGGGGCTAGCTGGGGGGTGGGATGACCAAAAGAGAGCTGGACAGACACCGGCAAGGAGCTCGGGGCAGGCTCGGCAAGCAGACCGGCAAGCCCTTCGGCCAGGGCTAGGGAGTGGGACTGGCTTTAATAATGGGAGGTAAGTTGCTGCAATATATTTGAATGTGTTTTTAAGTTGATGCAATATATTTTAATGTGTTGGGAGCTAGCTGCACGTTTTACTTTGCAGCCTCAGCTTGCATTGTGTCCCTGGTTACTGTGGCAACCCGATCTTTTTGCCGCAGATCAAGGCTCCACTCCCAAAACTAAAAGGACAGGTTAGGCCATGCCAAAATGAAGAAATCCAATGGGAAAACTTAGAACATTTTTGGGGACGTACTTGGGCCCCCAAAAAAATAGGCGTAACTCTTCAAGTACACCAAAAAAAAAAGCTTTGGGGAAAATTGAGCTCAATGAATTGAACATTAAGGCAACTGTTTGAGGGGAAACCTATAATAAAGCAAAATGATCTGGAATAGCTTTTAAGCTATATTTACATCACTATATAATGATTATTATTTTTTACACACGTGCTATATATCATTTCTAATGGCAAATAAAGTCAAAAGTGTGAGAAAATATCCAATTCATTATTCTGAACATTAGTTTATTTATTAAATCAGCTTGTTGAACAATCTGAACTGAAAAGGTTTATGGTTGAGCAGGTTTCTAAGGGCCAAGTACCACCAATCACTGGCTTTTTGTGCTGTCAGCAGCTGCAATCTAACAGGGCGCAGGGCTGATGTACAGATAATCAAGCGCTCTTGAAACAGCAACACGGCTCGGAATTCAAACACTACGGGACATAAAGTGAAAACAGAAAATGCTGGAAAGATACAGCAGGCCCCGTCAGCATCTGTAAATAGAAAAGACAACATTACTGTCTTTTCATGGGTGGCCGGCCTTCCACGTTCTACCCTACGTAAACTTGAGGACATCCAAAACCCGGTTGTCCGTGTCCCAACTCCCTATCTTTTTCATTCAGTTCAAAAAAAAGATACTAGGTTTCTTACCTCTAGACTCAACTATTCCATTGCTCTCCTGACCGGCCTCCCATTTTGCATCCTCTGTAAACTTGAGCTCATCCAAAGCTTTGCTGCCTGTACCCTAACTCGTACCATAACCTGTTCACCAATCAGCCCTGTGCTCGCTGACCTAAATTGGTTCCCAGTTAAGCAAAGCCTCAATTTTAAAATTCTCATCCCGGTTTTCAAATCCCTCCATGGCTTTGCCCCATCCCTTCTCTGTTATCTCTTTCAGCCCTACAACCCTCAGATATCTGCACTCCTCCAATTCTAGCCCCTTCAGCATCCACGATTCTAATTGCTCCACCACTAACGGCCGTGCCTTCAGCTACCAAGACCCTAAGCAACTCCCTAACTTTCTCCACCTCTCCCTCTCACTCTCTCCTCAACATGCACCTTAAAGCCTACCTCTTTAAACAAGCTTTAGGTCATTTGTCCTAATATCTCCTTTTGTGGCTCGGTTGACAACATTCCTGTGAAGTGCCTTGGGACGTTTTACTACATTAAAGGTGCTATATAAATACAAGTTGTTGTTGTTTTCCCACCAAAAAGGCTGACTGGCATGCTGGGCATTGCCAGTATATTCTGCTTTGCTTTAGCTTTCCAGCCTTTGCAGGGGGGGTGGGAAGGAGTTTATTTTAAAGATACTGAGTGAACGCTCCACATTCATTCCTCCACAGTATGGAAAACTGGTCACTGCCAAGCTGTCACTCTTTGGTTTCCTTTCCTGTTTCCCTTAACTCGATTCCTTCTCTGCCTTATATTACTCAACTGAACACTCGGGTTTCCTTTCACGCCCAGTTTTTATTTGTGGTGAGTTTCAATAGCTCATTCCGAATTGATACACTTGTTATTTCAATTGCAACAATGGTGAAATCGTAACATTAACTTTAAAAAAAAGAGCTATAATATAGATTTCAAATAAGATGTGAAGTTACAATAAATATGGGAACTTCCTATTCAAATGGCACAACCTTACCAGCCAGCCTCCGCAGAATGGCACTGGCACGATTGCTCCACATCCGCAGAAGAAACCGGCTACATTTAGGGAGACCGATGAAAGGATTTTCTCTCTTTTTATTTTAGCAGTTAGATCGCCATACCTTTCTTCGTGAAGTATTCCTTCGTACGAAAGAAAATTCCTTCGATTGTTAAAAGGAAATAACAGTATTCATCAGCCCCATGTGCACTATGAAATAAAGTGAACCAGAAAGAGAAAGCCCCACCAGAACATGTTTCCAAATACAGTATTCAAGCCTTAAAAGGAGCACATTATAACATGTTTGCCTTTATTTCATTTGTGTTTCCTTTTCATTATGATGATGACACGTGCAAATGATACTATGATGCGCTTCAATGTGGCTTGTGCCGTCCCATCATCCAATGAGCCATGTGCCTTCCCATCATCCAATGTAAACAAATGATGAAGGTGATCAAATTGAAGGGCTGTAAGCGAAGTTCCCCCACCCCTCCTCCCCCCCCCCCCCACCACATTTATTGAAACCTGCTGCTGGAAGCAATACTGCAAATATACTGCAAGGTCCCTGTGCAGTACAATGCTTCACTATTTAACTGAAAAAAATTAGGAAGATTCAAAAGTGACACTTCAGAAGAAAAATGAGTTCCAAAAGCACTATAACTCTATCGACAATGCTCAGCGTTCTATTCCAAGTTATCTCATCAGGCTCTCAGGCTGCTGACCATGGGCTGGTTTTCATGTTGGGGTTTGACTGGTTACGCTGATGACATGGTCAGATTAAGCCACAATGTTCAATCGCATCATTACAATGTTTAACCAATCAGGGCCTAGCCAATTCTCCAGAGTGTCCTATCTCATTCCCCCAGGAAGGAAGGAGCAGGCAGGAATATTAAACCTAATGCAAGAATAGGGACGTCGGGAAGCAGAGAATTCGCTGGAGTTGCCAGCATTCTGATTGACGCTAACCAATTCCAAGGCTGAATGCAAGTCAAAGGGCAGTAGCTCTATATATTCGGACGTAAAATTTACTAGCAGTTTATAATCTGAAGGGGGACGTTGGTTTATAGGTGTAATTCTCCACATTGTGAACTCCATTCGCTATGATGTTATGGAGAGGCAGCGAGTGGAGAAAGGGTACTTCCTCACAGGGAGTGGGAGGTAGAGGAACGGGGCGAGCGGAGCACTATTTGTGCGGCCTCCATTATAGAGGACAAAGAGCTGGCTGGTGCTCGAAATGAGGGGAAAAATCATTGTTATATAGACTGCGGCTTTCTTTTGGTTTTTCCATTGAAGTTTACCCATCCTACATTAACTGAATCAAACCAAGGAGGTGCTAAATTTGATCCTTGGTCTATGCTAATTTAGCTGATATCAGCTGGACAGTGACAACAGCAGAGCAATAGGGCTCATTGTTCCTGGGGAGAAAATAATGAGAGAAAAATAAGGAAAAGTAAGAAAAGATCAGCCTTATACCAGAGGATTTTATTTTTAAATCAGAATTTACATCCAGGAGTTGTATTCCACTCCAATAATCTAATAACTGATTGCATTAGGTGCATTTAACGTGCTTTTTCTCTGTTTTATAAACATGAAGAATCAGTTCAAAAGTTCACAATGAAAATAAACCACTTACTGAAAATTCTGTTCACCGTGCCTTTAATTTTGAATACATTTTTCTAGCTGAGATAGTTACTTCTCATTATGTCTGCATTTACAAGTCGCAGCTACAACAATCTTGCTATTCTGCTTTCTTTGATTTCTCAATCATGAGCCAGGAACCAAAGTCATGGGATTGAGGACACTCTGAACTGCATATACAAGTGTACATGAAAAACACTGACCTTGGGGGCGGGGGATAAAAGCTGCTTCCTGGACTTTTAAATAAAAATCTATCTGATTATGACCTGTCAGTCAAAGGGAATATTCACATTTGTAAGGCAAAACGGCTGCTGGGTAGTTTTCCCCTAGACTTTAGCCCCATCGGAAAAGACAGCCTAATTTTTATACTCCAAGAGCTGGTTCAGCTAACCGAGAGTTTGTGTTCCCAGAGTGGGTGAAAAATACAAACAAATTAAAGGATTGTTAGTACTGTTTCCGAATATTATAAATAAACAAAATCACTGCAGCAGTTCTTTCCCAAGCCATAGCCTAGCTCTTGTTCCTATCTAAAAAAAAAATCAAGCACAAATTCCTCTATCTGCCAAATGCTGATCACAACAGACAAGCAGAAGGGGAATTGGAAAGGGAACAAATGATTAACAGGGCCACTTATATATAAAATTACCCAAATCAGTGATCTCTAGATCATTGCACAGTTCTGGTCTCCATATTATAAAAATATAGAGAGGCACTGGAGAAGGTGCAGAAAAGATTTACTGGAATGATACAGGAACGGAGAGGTTATACCCATCGGGAAAGATTTAACAGGCTGGGGCTCTTTTCTCGAGAAGAGAGTAGACTGAGGAATAACCCAATAGAGTAGACCTTATGAAAGGACCTGATAGGGTAGGCATAGAGAAGATGTTTCCACTTGCAGGAAAGTCCAGAACCAGGGGCCATAACTATAAGATAGTCACTAATAATCCAATAAGGAATTCAGGAGAAACTTCTTTACCCAGAGAGTGGTCTGAATGTGGTACTCGTTACCACAGGGAGCAGTTGAGATGACTAGCAGAGACAGCATACAAGGGGGGAGCTAGATAAACATGAAGGAGAAATGAATAGGTGGTTATGTTGATGGAGTTACATGAAGAAGGGCGAGAGGAGGCTTGTGTGGAGCACTGGAAAGGGTGCAGAGGAGATTTACAAGAATGTTGCCTGGACTGGAGAATTTTGGCTGAGGAAACATTGGAGATGCTGGGTCTATTTTCTTTGGAACAGAGGAGACCTGATTGAGGTGTATAAAATTATGAGCAGCCTGGATAGAGTGTATAGGAAGGACCTGTTTCCCTTGGCAGAGGGGTCAACAACCAGGGGCCACAGTTTTAAAGTACCTATAATTGGGGGGAGGTTTAGAGGAGAAATGAGGGTGGTGGGGATCTGGAACTCACTGCCTGAAAGGGTGGTAGAGGCGGAAAGCCTCACCACATTTAAAAAATACTTGGATGTGGACTTAAAGTGCCGTAACCTACAGGGCTATGGCCCAAGAGCTGGAAGGTGGGATTAGGCTGGCGCAGACACGATTGGCCGAAATGGCCTCTTTCCGTGCTGTAAATTTCTATGATTCTATGAAACATCGGCATGGACCTGTTGGGCTGAATGGCCTGTTTCTGTGGTATGAATACCATGTTAATTTTTCAGGTACTTTAGAAAGTGAGGCCATCCCTAAACAGATTGCTGGAATAACATTTCACAAGTTTTTTACAGGGGCTTCCTAGTAAAAATATTGACACACTTCTGCTAAGCTTGCAACCAAGTGATATGCCTGGTAAAAAAAAGAATTACATTTATTGAAAGCTTCACTGTGTCTGTGCTAAAGAAAATTACATTGACTAGAATGCAAACATTCCCCACAAAATTCACATTATGATCATTTGCATTCGACAAATAAATGCAAACTTTCCAGGTGGAGACAGAGTTTTCAGAGCAGGATATTGATGGATCAAGGACAGACCAGGACCTCCCCAAATGGGCCATTCTCCATTTTTTTTTTAAATCAATAAACATTTGTAGAATTGAGTTCATATGGTGCACCAACATGCAATGCCACAGATCAATGGATTGCACAGGGTGAACCTTTGCTATCCACCCTGGCACCAAAGCAATGCGCAGAAAGAGTTAGGAGAGGCTGGGGGATTATCAGAGGGAGGTAAACCCAGACTGTTCCCACACAATTTCCAGTGATCAGTTGTAGAGCAGCAATGACAGAAACCCAGAATAAAGGTGTCCAGGTGCTAGAGATGCACAGTCTCAACATTACTGACGTTCACTTGTAAAGTAGGAGTGAACTCCTACAAGAAAGGAAAGTAACAGAAACTTCACTTCAGTTGCCTGACATTCAAAGAACAAAACCTCTGATGGAGAAGGGCTGAAAATGAAGGCTCACTTATGTGAGAAACACCAGAGTGGTGGTTATACAGCCAAGTACTTGTTAGCAACATTTCTGCTAAGATTAATACAGTACTTTCTCAGCTGAAGGTATAATTCCACTTGCCTTCAGTCTATTACCAATTAGAATTTTAATGAAAATGTGACTAGAAAATGTTTAGCTTAAAAAGGGACAATTTAAGGAGCCTTCGGTGAGGTTGCATTCCCAGAGTCTACTGTGAAACTCCCACTATGGCAGCGCTCTACTAACTACTGCAGCAAGCTCCAGATTCACACAACAATCTAGCAATTGGAACCAAAACTTCTTCAGTTTTTCATATTTCAAAAATCAACAGATTTGTAATGCTAGCTGCAACAGTGGCAACATTACTGCCCTGATCATAGTAGCACATCCTTCTTTGTGCAGTATCTAACACTTAGCAACACCTAGTGCCAATTACTTAATCATGTCAACACCATTCTTTAAAAAAAAATGACAATCCATTATACAAGAATGATTCAATGAAGTAACAAACTGTATGAGCCAGTAATGTGACTCCTGGGACAATACAGCCTACTTCCAACAATGTTACTCATTAACTTTTTTGTCAAGGCTGCAATCCTAACATCTCACTTGAAGGCAACTCTCAGGAATGTTGCAACATGTTGCAACATAGAATGATAGATAGGACACAAGTCAGCTCCCAGGATCAATCATCACATTTTACCTGCTTTGATAGTACAACTTATGACAGCAAGCTAACTGCGCCACTCTCCTATTCCATACATGCGCATACTGGCCACGACATCTTGACCCATGTATAGCCACGGAATAGTGATGTCATGCCATTGTATCATGACGTCCCTGGTGGGAATAATGGACTGTGTGAATGGGAGATGATGTCACAGCATTAAGACACTGCACTATGACATCACCACCAATGTGCAGTGATAAGAACATACAAAATAGGAGGAGTCGGCCATACGGGCCATCCAGCCTGCTCCGTCATTCAATAAGATCGTGGCTGAACTTCTACATCAACTCCACTTGCCCGCTGGATCTCCATATCCCCCCGATTCTCTTAATGCCCAAAAATCTATCAATTTTGAATATATGCATTGACTGAGCATGCACAGATCCACAACCTTTCGAATGAAGAAATTCCTCCTCATTTCAGTCCTAAATGGCTGATCCCAGAGACTATGACCCCTAGTTCTAAACTCTCCAGCCAGGGTAAAGAGCCTCTTAGCAGATACCCTGTCAAGCCCCCTCAGAATCTTATATGAAATCACCTCTCATTCTTCTAAACTCCAGAGAAAAAGGGCCAATTCTACACAATCTCTCATCATAGGACAATTATCTCACCCCTGGAATCAATCTAGTGAACCTTTGTTGCACTGCCTCGAAGGCAAGTATATCCTTCCTTAGGTAAGACGACCAAAACTGTGCACAGTACTCCAGATGTGGTCTCACCAGGGCCCTATACAATTGCAGAAGGATTTCCTTACTCTTACACTCCAACCCCCTTGCAATAAAGGCTAACATACCAGATGCCATCCTAATTGCTTGCTGTACCTGCATGTTAACTTTCTGTGATTCATGTACCAGGACCCATAAATCCCTTGGAATACCAACATTTACTCGTCTCTCACCTTTTTAAAAATATTCTGCTTTTCCATTCTTTCTACCAAAGTGGATAATTTCTCACTTCCCCGCATTATACTCCACCTGCCACCTTCTTGCCCAATCACTTAACCGGTCTATATCACTTTGCAAACGCTTTGCATCTTCCTCAGTTTATTTTCGCACCTAGCTTTGCATCATCAGCAAACTTGGAAATATGACACTGGGTGCACCTCATCCAAATCATTGATGTAGATTGTAAATAGCTGAGGCACAAGCACCCATCCATGTGGCACCCCACTTGTTCTGCACTGCCTTCCTGAAAATGACCAGTTTATTCCTACTCTGTTTTCTGCCCCTTAACCAATCCTCAATTTATGCCAACTTATTACCGCAATCCCAGGAGTCAATAACCCAGCTTGTGCAACAACCTCTTGTGTGGCACCTTATCGAATGCCTTCTGAGAATCCAAATATACTGCATCCACTAGTTCCCCTTTAATTACCCTGCTAGTTACACCCTCAAAAAACAGACAGATGTGTCAAACGTGATTTCCCTTTCATAAAACCGTGTTGATTCGGCCTAATCATATTCCAAGTTCCCTGTTGCCACATCCTTAATAGATTCTAGCATTTTCCCTACTACTGATGTCAGGCTAACTGGCCTGTTGTTTCTCACCAGGATGGCTGTTTATACAGACACTGAAGCAGTATTACCAATGGCCATGGGTGAAGTGGGAAGGGGGAGGGGGAATGATTGTGCTTACCGCTGTTGTAGTACAGAAAATCTTTGTTCGCAATAAGGTGAACTTGTGGCACAGCGCTCGAAGAAAGCTAGTCCTGAAACAAAGACAACCACCTCACGAGGCACTCTCAGCTCGATCTCAGATCCAGAAATAGAACAGGCTTAACAAAGAAACTGAACTTCAAAAAGGAGCAACCATGGATGCAGAGATGATATTTCCATTCATAGGGGAAACTAAAACTAGGGGGACATAGTCTCAGAATAAGGGGCTGCCCATTTAAAACTAAGATGAGGAGGAATTTCTTCTCTCAGAGGGTTGTAAATCTGTGGAATTCTCGCCCCAGAGAGCTGTGGCGACTGGGTCATTGAATATATTTAAGGCAGAGAGAGACAGATTTTTGAGCGATATGAAAATAAAGGGTTATGGGGAGCGGGCAGGGAAGTGGAGCTGGGTCCATGATCAGGTCAGCCAGGATCTTATTGAATGGCGTAGCAGGTTTGAGGGGCCAAATGGTCTACTCCTGCTTATGTTCTTATTGTTGCAATAGAGCTGCTCAAGGAGTTAAGGCCTGATACAACGTTGCCAAACTCAACTAAAATGTCAGCAATTTGTACAAACGATTTCTGAGCCCCCTAGTAATTGCCAGGGAAGCACTGCAAAGAACAGAGTTTAACTTGTAGCCACATCCCAACACATCTGCTCGGGCCACACCACAATTGCCTGTAAACTAAGCTACCAAACTAAGAATTAGCTAACAGTCAGCTTGTTTAGTGAGCAACATTACAACATAGTGAACACTCCCAGTTAGAATAGGTTACTTCATGCATACCAAATTGTCCTACATTAATACTGTCTATGTCAGCACACCGAAACAGCCCAATCCATCCACAAATGGTGGCTGCAGTGATGCTAGAATTTCGGTTGAAATGTTTGATTTGCCATCTTAAACCACAAATTCTTTGTTTACCTTCTAGGCAGGATTTCCATTAAATTGTAACTGAAAATGCAAACATCTCCTACCTGTAGATATTTGCAGTCGTTTGTTAATTGAACATTTTCAGTTATCAGCACCTGACTGCTTTTTAAAACAGATAACACAGTTTACGATATGAAGACGTCAAATGACACACCTCCTGTATTATATGCTGCAGGACCTCTGGATCACCTTTTGGCAGATTGCACAGCACTTAGCTGACACGTGAAAACCTGGAAGGGAGTCTCGAGGAAAGTAAACGTCTGTCGTGGATGTTATTAGCGCATCCCACAGACTAGCACTTTGCTTGGCACTGTAGTTACTGTTCAAGTGTACTGCAAATTACAACTTCTAAGGAGCTGCAGTGGATCAGAAGGGTCAGTCACACCGTAAGTGGCTGCACATGGGGAGGGGTGAAGGAGAAAGAACACTCTGACTGAACCCAGTGATAGATGCTGAACGCCAGAAACAATTAAATGCCACAGGTGGAAAGCATCAAGAGACTGCAGTCTGGTTGAAAGTGAATCTGGTGTTTTATTTCACTTGCAAAATCTACCAAAACTGGTAAATTAGAACTGCGACACCTTTAAACACTTTGGAAGTCAATAAAAACCAGATACAATATTACTAAAGACGGGAACTGCTGAAGGTGTGTGTCCAAAATGTCGATCTATTTTTCCCTTTCAGCAGCTGACAGACCTGCTATGAATGTCCTCTTGCTGCATTGGTTTCAGACTCTGGCATTCAGCCTTAGTTTCTAAATCACTGTCGAACTAGTGATATCTTCACTATGATTCATGAATAATAAAAGAATTGAGGTACGCAGGTTGCTCACACTTAAAAGGGCATGGCTTAAAGAAAAGTGTTTGGCGAACTTTCTTTACAAAAGCAATGAAGTAAATCACATCAAACACATGATTTTAGACTTGCGCATGGCACATGATTAAAATATCACGTCACTCTTCAGGATCTTCTCCTTCCACAAGCCAAAAAAAGGTCAGCCAAATGCTTTTTTTCCCCCCTGTGAAAAGTGCCCCTTTAACAGGAATTGACTACTAATTTTCTAAATGAGCTTAACTATTCATGAAGCCCTTTTGCGTTCTGAAGTTATGAGTGGAAAAAAGCCAACTTGCCAGCTTATCTGCTGCAGATTCCCTTCCAGCCAGATTTCTACATAACCCAGCAAGGGAAAATCCTGGACATTTATAATCTTATTAATACTGACATTCAAAGTGGGTTGTTTTATGTGCCAGCGTACCTTTATCATGCTATTGGTATTCACAAGGAAATGAAAAGTAAATTTTCTTTCACTCCTCCTTTCCTCAACATTCACAGTCAATATATTTTGTGTTGCAGAAAGTGCAAATATTTCAAATTTATGGAATTCTTACTTGACTGCTAATGTTGGTTTTTAGTTTAATTTTCCTAAAAAGGGAAAATGTTTTATATCACTTTCATTGTAATAAAAAAGGTAGAACAGCCTTTTTAATGAGGCCTATCTTTTTTTTTTAGAAACGATGCTACAAATGAAAAATACTCAAATTCACTCATTACGAACAACAACTTGTATTTGTGTAGAGCGTTTAATGTAGAAAAACTTTCCAAAACACTTCACAGAGGCCTAAGGCAAAAAGAAAATGGACAATACAAAGAAGGAATGATTAGGAGTGTCCAAAAGCTTGGTCAAAGAGGTGGATTTAGAGAGAGTCTTAAAGGATGAGAGGCCATCATTCAGAGAGTGGAGGATTTAAGGAAGGCAGTTCCAGAACAGGTCAGCAAGGATAAGGGTGATGGGAGAATGGAACGGTGCAGGATAGGATATGGATAGCAGAGTTTTAGATGAGTTGATGTTTATGGAGGGTGTATGATGGGAAGTTGGCAGGAGAACATTGGAATAGTCTAGTCTTCAGGTGACAAAAACAGGGATGAAGGTTATAGCAACAGATTCATGAGGCGCAAGAAGTTAGAGAGATGGACATCGGCAGTCTTTGCGATGAGGATGACAGGAGGTCGGAAGCTCAGTTTAGGAAGGAATAGGACACTAATGTTCTGAGCAGCCTGGTTCAGCCTGATGAGGAACCGTGGAGGTAGATGGAATCATTGGTGAGAGCACGCCGTTTGTTGTGGGGCAAAAGATAATGGCATTGCTCGCTCCGATATTGAGCTGATGGAGATGACAATTTATCCAACACTGGTTGTTGGACAAGCAGTCTGATAACATACAGGCAGTGAAAGGGTCAAAAGAGGCGGAGAGGCAGACTGGTGTGTCATCGGTGTAAACATAGAAACACAGAAAATAGGTGCAGAAGTAGGCCATTTGGCCCTTCGAGCCTGCACAACCATTCAATGAACTCATTGAATGGCGGTGCAGGCTAGAAGGGCCGAATGGCCTACTCCTGCACCTATTTTCTATGTTTCTATGTTTCTAATATGATCATGGTATATATATCAAAGCTAACCTCCTGTCTGTGGATGATGTTACCAATTGGCAGCAAGTTGATGAGAAGCAGGAGGAGGCTAATGATGGATCTTTGGGGTCTCCAAAGGGATGGTACCGTGTTGAGAAGACAAGCTATTAGTAGAGATGCTGTAACTACAAATGGAGAAGTAAGAGTGGCAGTTCAACCAAGCTGGACTTGAGTAGAGAAGTGTTGAAGAAGGATGGTTTGGTCAACAGTCAAAAGCAGCATAGAGGTCATGACTTTAGTTAGCGCTGTTTTATTGCACTGGGAAGGGTGGAAACCTCATTGGAGAGATTAAAACAGGTAGTTGTAGGAACAATGGGCATTGATGTTGCAGGCAACAATATATTCAAGGACTAGAGAGAGGAAAGGCAAGTTGAAGATGGAGTGGTAGTTTGCAAGGACAGAAGGCTCGTGGGTGTTTTTCTTGAGGAGGGCTAATGATGGCAGTTCTGAATGGGAGGAAATGGAATCAAGAAGGCACAAGGTGAGCTTGAAGATGGCATTAAGGGGAGACTGGAGAGTAATGAGAGAGCAATAGGGTTTGAGCGCCTGAGCAGGGAGGCCATCAGGGAAGCTTAGCTTGGTAGGAAGAGAGGATGATGTAACTGAATAGATGTTCTCTTGGCGACAAAACAAATTTGTGACCTCCTCTCATTTGTTATTCGAGTGTGTGGCAGAGGCAGTATAGAGACATGTAAGGAAGGCCAGGAATAGAAAAAAGCCCTGGAGTATCTTTGCTCTCCAGGGTGATCCTAGTGGTTTTAGCAGGAGAATGAGACCCGGTAGAGCTTGGCGTGGCAATGGATGGCTAAGCCAGTTGTGCACCAGATACGCTCATGTCTGCAACCCTTGGAATTGAGGGAGGGAAAATTAGGGCTATACTGAGAGAAACTACAGCAGCTTTTGGCTAAATGTAATCTGGGGACAAAACTAAATTCAGATTTTATTTGCTCAACCATATATATATATATATAGCTAGCTATTAAATATGTTTTTGCTAACGAATGAGACTGCAAAAAAGGTCCACTTATTATGACTGCCACTCAGTAAATCAAGTCACCTCTTTCAGTTTAAATCTTCATCTTTACTTAAAAAGTTTTGCAAGAGAATTATACCAGGGCAAGCATCTCCAAGCAATAGTCAAAAGTTGCTGCTCATGTTACCAGGAACAAAACTTTAAAAACACGACAGCAATTCAGGGTTTTTTTCCTGGCTTATGCTAATTCATAGACGGAGTTGACCTATTTAAGGATTGCCTTTGAAGTACTTGCTAAATATGTTTTTCCTTGCTGTGAACAAGCAGCATATGGTAAATTTCCTTCTCTGCGCTGCAGTCCAAATCAGGTAATTGTGATATCATATCAATGAAGGTTATGTAAACTGTCCTGCCCTTCTTTAATTCTCAACCTAAACCATTCCACATTGATACATCCAATCACTTTAAAAGCCTCTTTAACCAGTTTCAATCATCATATCCCAATTCTTCTCCTCGTCAGTAACAACTTGCAATTATATAGCACCTTTAAGATAATAAAACATCCGAAGGCAATTCACAGAAGCGTTATCTAACAAAATTTGACACCGAGCCACATAAAATGCTTGGTCAAAAAGGAAGTTTTATGGAGCATTTTAAAAGGAGGAAAGAGAGAGAAATAAAGAGGCAGAGGGGTTTAGGGAGGGAATTCCAGAGCTTGGGGCCAAGGCAGCTAAAGGCACAGCCATCAATGATTAAAATTGGGGATGCACAAGAGGTCAGAATTGTAGAAGTACAGAGATTTCAGAGGGTTGTGGGGCTGGAGGAGGTTCTAGAGATGGGGAAGGACAAGGCCACGGAAGGATTTGAAAACAAGGATGAGAATTTTTAAATTAAGGCATTGCCGGACTAGGAGCCAATGTAGGTCAGTGAGCACAAGGGTGAGTTAGGATGTGGGTAGCAGAGTTTTGGATGAGCTCAAGTTTATGGAAGGTAGAACATGGGAGGCCAGCCAGGGGAGCATTGGCATAGTCAAGTCTAGAGGTAACAAATGCATAGATGTGGGTTTCAGCAGATGAGCTGAACCAGCAGTGGAGTCGGGCAATGTTACAGAGGTGAAGTAGGTGGTCTCAGTGATGGAGCAGATACGCGGTCAGAAGCGCATCTCAGAGTCAAATACGACACAAAGATTGCGAACAGTCTGTTTCAGCTTCAGGCAGTTATTAGAGCGGGAAGGAGTTGGTGGCTAGGGCAGAGAGTTTGTGACGGGGACCGAAAACACAGTTGCTTCAGTCTTCTCAATATTTAGCTGGAGGAAATTTCTTCTCCTCCAGTACTGGAGGTTGGACAAGCAGTGTGACAAATTAGAGACTGTGGAGGGGGCGTGAGAGGTGATGCGGAGGTAGAGCTGGGCTTCGTCAGCATACAAGTGGAACCTGACATGTTTTCAAATTATGCCATCGAGGGGCAGCATGTAGATAAGAACTAGGAGGGGCCAAGGACAGATCTTTGGGGGACACCAGAGGTAATGATGCAGGAGTGGGAAGAGAAGCCATTGCAAGTGATTTTCTGGCTACAACTGGATAAATAAGAATGGAACCAGGCGAGTGCTGGCCCACCCAGCTGGATGGCGGTGAAGATGTGTTGGGAGGAAGATCGTGTGTTCAACCAGATCAAAGGCTGCAGACGGGTCGAGAAGGATCAGAAGGGATAGCTCACCACAGTCACATATGATGTCATTTGTGCCTTTGATAAGGGCCGTTTCGGTACTGTGGCGGGGTCAGAAACCTGATTGAAGCAACTCAAACATGGAATTGCAGGAAAGATGGGCACAGATTTGGGAGGCGACAACACGTTCAAGGACTTGAGAGGAAAGGGAAGTTGGAAATGGGGCAGCAGTTTGCAAGGACAGAGGGGTCAAGTGTGGGCTTTTTCAGGAGGGGGTATTGACAGCCTGACAACACAGAGGCCATGAAGGGGTCGAGCTGGGTGTCGTCAGCATACATGTATAAACACATTACATCTTCAGTTGATGTTTCCAACAGGCAGCATGTAGAGGAGAATTATAGTTTCAGATGAGGAAGGCCATTCAGCCCATCTAAATTCGTCGATACCAGTTAATCTGTTATTTGATGGTGTTGGTTGAGGAAGGAATGTTGGTCTGGACATAGGAACAGGACAAGAAAAGGCCATTACTGTCCATCTGGTCAGTCCCAGAGTCCCCTCCCCTTACTCATCTTTGAACAATGCCGTGTCATCTTTTACATCCGCCCGGACCAGCAGGCGGGATCTTGTTTAGCATCTCATCTGCAAAGTGCTTACAGTCAGAAGAGAAAATTTATGGATCAGGTTAATGAAAATAATATAAACTTATGGAACTGTGCTTTGACCAGAAAAAAGTAGGTACTTTATTTAAAACTATTTGTAAAGCACAGAATCTATATGGCTAGAGTTAAGAAATAATAGAGGGGCTATTACACTACTCAGTGTATTCTATAGGCCACCAACCAGTGGGAACAATATGGAGGAGAAACTTTGCAGAGAAATTACAAAGAAATGCAAGAATTATAGAGTAGAGTAGTGATAATGGGAGACTTCAACTATCCGAATATAGACTGGGATAGTAAGTGTAAAGGGCAGAGAGGGGGAATAATTTCTGGTGTGTTAAGAACACCACTCTTGATCAGTATGTTTCCGGCCCAATGAGGAAGGAGACATTGCTGGATCTGATCCTGGGGAGTGAGGGAGGTCAAGTGGAGCAAGTGTTAGTCGGTGAACATTGAGGGAACAGTGATCATAGTATCATAAGGTTTAGATTAGCTATAGAAAAAGACAGGGAGCAATCTAGAGTAAAAATATGTAATTGGAGGAAGGCAAATTTCAGTGGGATGAGAACAGATCTGACCCAGGTAATTTGGAATCAAAGATTGGCAGGCAAAACTGTGGTGGAACAATGTACTGCCTTTAAAGAGGAAATAGTTTGGGCACAGTCAAAGTACATTCCCACTAGGGGGAAAGGCAGGGCAACTAAAGTCAGAGCTCCCTCAATGACAATAGAGATAAAGAGTAAGATAAAGAAGAAAAAGAGGGCATATGATAGATATCAGCTCGAGAATACATCCGAGAATCAGGCTAAATATAGAAAGTTCAGAGGAGAAGTGGAAAAGTATATAAGAGGGGCGGAGAGAGGGTATGAGAATAGAATGGCAGCCAACATAAAAGGTAATCCAAAAGTCTTCGATAGGCATATAAATAGTAAACGGGTAGTAAGGGGAGGTGGGGCCGATTATGGACCAAAAAGGAGGCCTATGCATGGAGGCAGAGAGTATAGCTGAGGTACTAAATGAGAACTTTGCATCAGTCTTCACCAAGGAAGAAGATGCTGCCATAGACATAGTAAAAGGAGGTGGTAGAGGTGGTATTGGATGGGATAAGAATTGATAAAGCCGAGGTACTAGAAAGGCTAGCTGCACTTAAATGCGGTTGATGCGATCGATTTCCAAAAGGCATTCGACAAAGTGCCACATAATAGGCTTGCCAGCAAAGTTGAAGCCCATGGAATAAAAGGGACAGTGGCAGCATGGATACGAAATTGACTAAGTGACAGTAAACAGAGAGCAGTGGTGAATGTTTTTCAGACTGGAGGAAGGTATACAGTGGTGTTGCCCAGGGGTCAGTACTGGTTCCAATGCTTTTCTTGATAGATATTAATGACTTGGATGTGGGTGTACAGGGCACAATTAAAAAATTTGCAGATGACACAAAACTTGGATGCATCGTGATCAGTGAGGAGGATATTGAAAAGACTTCAAGAGGACATAGACAGGCTAGTGGAATGGGCGGACATGTGGCAGATGAAATTTAATGCAGAAAATTGTAAAGTGATATTCTTTCTACCAAAATATGAGAGGAAATATTAACTAAAGGGTACAATCCTAAATGGGGTGCATGAACAGAGACACCTAGGGCTGTTTGTGCACAAATCATTGAAGGTGGCTGGAAAGGTTGAGAAAGCAATTTTAAAAAAGCTTACGGGATCCTGGGCTTCGTGAATAGAGGTAAGAGTTTGAAAGTGTAGAAATTATGATGAACCTGTATAAAACACTGGTTCGGCCTCAACTAGAGTATTGCGTCCAATTCTGGGCACCGCACTTTAGGAAGGATATGAAGGCATTAGAGAGAGTGCAGAAAAGATTTACGAGAATGATTCCAGGAATGAGGGACTTCCGTTACGTTGTTAGACTGCTGGGGTTGTTCTCCTTGGAGCAGAGAAGATTTGATAGAGGTGTTCAAAATCATGAAGGGTCTGGACAGAATAGATAGAGAGAAACTGCTCCCATTGGCAGAAAGGCCGAGAACCAGAGGACACAGATTTAAGGTGACTTTACAACATGCTGCGGTGCAGAGGGACCTGGGGGTCCTTGTGCATGAAACTCTTTTAGGAGTCAACAAAAAACATTAAACCGTGCCCCCCGATTTGGGGGAAACACCAACATTTACAAGGCCCTTTTTTATTTTTGGGGGGGTTTTTTTGGGCAGAATCAAATTTTTTCCAAGTGCCCCCTATAAAAGGGAAGGGGGACACTAAAAGCACCGGCAATTAAAACAAATTAGCTTAAAAACATAAAATCAAATTAAAATTTGGTTGCCGGGCGTGATGATGCACTCCAGTCCCTCCGGTGCCCACCTCTCACGGAAGGCCGCGAGCGTACCGGTGGACACCGCGTGCTCCATCTCCAAGGACACCCTGGACCGGATGTACGCGCGGAAGAGAGGCAGGCAGTCTGGCTGAACGATCCCCTCGACCACCCGCTGCCTGGACCGGCTGATGGCACCCTTGGCCATGCCCAGGAGCAGTCCTACGAGGAGGCCCTCAGACCTACCCGCTCCCCTCCGCACAGGGTGCCCGAAGATCAGGAGTGTGGGACTGAAGTGCAGCCAGAATTTCAGGAGCAGCCCCTTTAAATAGCAAAACAGGGGCTGCAACCTCGTGCACTCAATAAAAACATGGAACACGGACTCTTCCAGATCGCAGAAATTGCAGGCGGCCTGGGAGCCCGTGAACCGGCTTAAAAATTTATTGCACGGGACTGCTCCGTGCACCACCCTCCAGGCCAAGTCCCTGATAAATACTGGGAGGACTCCCGCGTAGAGTGCCCTCCATCGGGGATCCTCGCCTCCTCCGGACGGCAAGATAGTACGCTTATGGCGTGTCCGGACGGTAGGCGAGGATGGCAAAGTTGAGAGTGTGCAGGAGCAGTCCATACAGGAAACCCCTCCGCGCGGAACTGAAAGGCACGGAGGGGATTTCCCCGAGGCGGCTCAAGTTGTGAGGCGCCGGCTCCCGAGGGAGGTTCCGGGGCTTGACGCCAATGAGGAATTCCGTCCGGACGGGGTTTCAGTTCGGACGGGATCTCCCTACGTGCTTGAGCCTCCTCGATGCACCTAACAGAGTCGGGGCCCAGAGCTGTTTTTAGCAGCTCGATGGCATCGGCCGCGCGGCGGACGTTGGCAGAATTTAGGCGCCGCGCCAGCGTGTCTGGCACCATCCAGCCCGCTCCTCCGCCATCGAGCAGGTCCCTGACCCTGGTCACCTCACCAGCCACAGTCCTCTCGTCCGACCTGAAACCTCGGTCGTGGAGGTACGGATTCCCGAGCAGCGGCTCCTGCAGGACAGCCGCCACTCCAGCCGGTGGAGAGCTGCGCTTGGTGGAGACTTTGTTCCAGACCCTGATGAGTTCCTTGTAAAAGACAGGCAGCTCCCTGAGGGCGGTCCTGACGCCCCCCACACTCACAAACAGGAGCTGCGTGTCGTAATTGAGGCCGTGCTGCTGGCGGAAGAAACACGTCGCCAGAGCACGCCACCTAGGAGGGGGCTCAACGTAAAGGTACCTCTGCAGGGTCTGAAGACGGAAAGTCGCGAGCTGGGCGCTGACGCACACCAACGACTGACCGCCCTCCCCAAGCGGGAGCCTCAAGACCGCTGCAGAGACCCAGTGCTTCCTGTTGTTCCAGAAGAAGTCCACCAGCTTCTTCTGTATCTTGGCGACAAACGCAGGGGGAGGGGTCAAAGTGACCAGCTGGTACCACAACATGGCGGCCACCAGCTGGTTTATGACTAACGCTCGACCCCTGTAGGACAGCACTCGGAGCAGTCCTGTCCAGCGCCCTAGGCGAGCGGCGACCTTGGCCTCCAGCTCCTGCCAGTTCGCCGGCCAGGCTTCCTCGTCGGGGCTAAGGTAGACTCCCAGATAGAGGAGATGGGTCGTGCTCCAGGCAAAGGCCTGAGTTCCTCCGGCAGGGAGTCCACCCGCCAAATTTCACGCGGTGAGTTAGTTGACCACGGCAGGACTCGAACCTGCAATCTTCTGATAACATCATGGTTGCAATCGAAGTCAGATGCCTTATCCATTTGGCCACGCGGCCTCTAATTTCAGGCAGCGAGCTAATTGACCGAGGCAGGACTCGAACCTGTAATCTTCTGATAACTTTGTGGTTATAATCCAAGTCAGACGCCTTGACCATTAGGCCACGCTGCGTCTGCCAAATCCCAAAGGGTTAGTTTGCAGGTGCAGCAGGTAATCAGGTTGGCCTTCATTGCGAGAGGAATGGAGTACAAAAGCAGGGAGGTCCTGCTGCAGGGTATTGGTGAGGCCGCACCTGGAGTACTGCATGCAGTTTTGGTCTCCTTACTTAAGGAAGGATATACTAGCTTTGGAAGAGGTACAGAGACCATTCACTAGGCTGATTCCGGGGATGAGAGGGTTACCTTATGATGATAGATTGAGTAGACTGGGTCTTTACTCGTTGGAGTTCAGAAGGATGAGGGGTGATCTTATAGAAACATTTAAAATAATGAAAGGGATAGACAAAATAGAGGCAGAGAGGTTGTTTCCACTGGTCGGGGAGACTAGAACTAGGGGGCACAGCCTCAAAATACAGGGGAGCCAATTTAAGACCGAGTTGAGAAGGAATTTCTTCTCCCAGAGGGTTGTGAATCTGTGGAATTCTCTGCCCAAGGAAGCAGTTGAGGCTAGCTCATTGAATGTATTCAAATCACAGAGAGATAGATTTTTAACCAATAAGGGAATTAAGGGTTACAGGGAGCAGGCGGGTAAGTGGAGCTGAGTCCACGGCCAGATCAGCCATGATCTTGTTGAATGGCGGAGCAGGCTCGAGGGGCTAGATGGCCTACTCCTGTTCCTAATTCTTATGTTCTTATGACTGGCAAAAAAGCCAAAGGACACAAGAAAAAACGTTTTTTTTTAAAAAACACAGCAAGTGGTTAGGATCTGGAATGTACTGCCTGAAAGGGTGGTGGAGGCAGACTCAATCACTGCTTTCAGAAGGAAGTTGGAGAAGTACTTGAAAGAAAAAAATTGCAGGGCTACGGCAAAATGGCGGGGGAGTGGGACTGGCTGAAGTGTTCTTAGAGGGCCGGCACGGACTCAACGGGCCGAATGGCCTTCTTCCGTGCTGTAACCATTCTGTGGTTCTATCAACATCACTAAAACAGATTATCTAGTCATTGTCACATTGCTGTTTGTGGCAGCTTCCTGTGCACAAATTGGCTGCCGCGTTTCCTACATTACAACAGTGACTACACTTCAAGAACTACCTCATTGGCTGTAAATCCAGGGGTCGTGAAAGATGCTATATAAATGCACGTCTTTCTTTCATGCAGCTATCTATCTCCCTAATCACAGTAATCAGCTAAATAGGACTGTATCTGCATACATCAGAAAGCATCAGCCTCTTTTGGAATGTTTTTAAGCACATGCTCTTGTGGTTTCCCAGCTGACGTCTGTAAGATGAGCAATTTGTGATTTCTCGCCATCATACCACTACGAAGCACCAGCCCCTCGGAGCAGAGACTCCTGTCCACGCCAGAGATTAACACGGTTGAGTCGAGACACACAAACACACATCAAAGCCAAGCAGAACATTCCTAAAGTGCCAACCCCAGTCACAGGTCTGGATCTTCTACACACAAACAATAAACGGGGCACTGTAACTTGAAACATCTTCCCCAATACGGTCAGAAAGTACATTGATCCAGAAGGGAGGAAAGGGGGACTAAATGCTCACGCCGGGGGGAGTTACTCCGCTCAGCAAGCCCTGTCCCAGCGCCAGTCGCTGCTGGGCTTCACCGGCAGCCCCCAGGGCAGGCTCCCGCCCTCGGCAGCGGACTGACCCGGAGGCGCGGGAGGCAATTCCTCGCAGTAACTCCATTCGCCAAAATTCCCGCAGTGCCCCTCAAATTATGAAGTGACTTTAAAAAAAGTATTTAAACTGGAAAACCCGGTACAAAGCGAGCTGTTTCTGTCAGAGGCAAGCATGCCTGTCATTTGGACGTTTTGCTTGTTTGTGTCCATTATTTAAGAATCAGATCAGACAGAGATTGATAATCGTTTCAATCGGCATTTTTTTTTAAATAAAAACGGTAATGATCAGCTTTTGAAGCCGTTTCTTCTTTTCTCACTTCAGACTCGCATCACCAAGAGCAAGTTAACAGCAGCAGATATTTCATCTTTTAAAACAAAAGGAGGACTTTATAGATATATAGAGGACTTTACATATATAACATATAAAAGAGGACTTTACATATATAATATATAAAAGAGGACTTTAAATGCTGCATTGGAGCAGGAGGATAGTGAGAGGAGCACAATGTGTGAGAAGGCTGGTGCACAGGAGCGCTGACCGCCCAAAAAGTACATTGGCCGGAGCTAGCTTCCCCCCGGGGCCGCAGACATGTTGTGCCCAGGCCGGGGTAAGTCTTGATGATATATGGGGGGGGCGGTGAGTGAAGATGCCAGGCCCCGGGCTGAGGGAGTGGGTGGGAGAGGAGGAGAAGGAGAAACAAGAGCATGGCCACGTACCGTCCACCGCCTCCCTATCGCTGATGTGCTGCAGGTTGCAGCCTGTGTCCTCCCGGCTGATGTCGGTGTCGGTGCGGTAGGTCTCCAGCCGAGCGTGGTTCCTCCGCAGTTTGGGGCTGGACGAGACGCAGCATGAAGTGGTATTCCCCATCTTTCCTCTCTTGGAGGCTTTCCTCCTCCTCTTCCTCGATCTGAATGAAGGCTCCCCGGCCAAAGGGAGTTGGATTTCCACACACACACACACACACACACACAAAACGAAATTTATGAGAGAAGGGGGGGGGGGGGGGGGAATGCAGTGTCCGATCAGAGATACACCCTCATCCGGCCGGAGCTAGCACTGAACAGCCATCGGAGGGAGAGCTTTTCCCTCCTTCTCCTGACACAGGCTAACCGACTGTAGGGAAGGAGCTCAGCAGCCCATCTCCCGCTCCCTCTCCCTCATTTTACACCTGTAAGTCATTTTAAATCACACTCATTTAGAAGTTCTTCACGGTTAAATGTTCTCCTCGAGGAAGGAAAAATAAAAGCACACACACAACCTTCAAGTGGAGCTTCACATCATTTGTGGTGTGTATGTGTTGTGTGTGTGTCTGCACCAGTGACTTATCCTTCCTCCAATACAGACACACAGTAACAACAGCGCAGTGTAACCAATCCGCTCAAGGAGTTCCGGTTCAAGGGTAGCGATTTGCCGGCGAATACAAACTGATACACTGTGACCGCCCAGGAGATACATCCAATGCCCATAGGGTGGGGACTGCAGGAAAACCGCACTGCTGTGTGTGTGTGGGCAGAGGGCTGCAATATCCAGACACAACATTCCATGTCTTTCAATTTGGAAAATATTCCAATCAACTTATGTTGAATGGGTTCCCCCGTCCAATTTCTCCCTCCTCTCCTGAAAGGGCGGGCTTGTGACTCGGGTAAAGCCCCCACGTCTGCCAGCAGCCCTACAGTTTCTTGCCCCAGTCACTGTGGTTCACGTGTGAGCCTTGATTAATGAGTATCAGTCGACTATTCGGCCACACAGGCCATTCCTCCATCCTATGCTTGCCCAATGTTTGCACAGGTACACTTTCCACCTGGGATCTTCTCTGGCAGTCCCCCAGAGTCGAGGATGGCTTGCTTCCACACTAATGTGAGTTCTCAGGTGACTGATGAGACCAATGCGGGATCTACAGTCTCTGTCACCGATGGGGCAGGTGGTGGTTGGAGGGACAGGTGGGTGGGGTGCTTGATTTGTCACACGCTCCTTCCGCTGTTTGTACTCGGCTTCCGCGTGCTCGCAGCGAAGAAGCTCGAGGTGTTCGACGCCTTCCCAGCTGCTTTTCCTTCACTTTGTGCGGTCTCGGGCCAGGGATTCCCAGGTGTTCATGGGGATGTTGCATTTTATCAAGGAGGTTTTGAGGGTGTCCTTGAAGCATTTCCTCTGCCCACCTGGGACTCGCTTGCCGTGTCGGAGCTCTGAGTAAAGCGCTTGTTTTTGGAGTCTGGTATCAGGCATGTGGACGAGGTGGCCCATCCATCAGAGCTGATCGAGTGTGGTCAATGCTTCGATGCTGAGGATGTTGGCATGAGCAAGAACACTGATGTTGGTGTGCCTATCCTGCCAATGGATTTGCAGGATCTTGTGGAGGCATTGTTGGTGGTACTTCTGTACATGGTCCATGTCTCTGAAGCATATAGGAGGGCGGGTATCACTACTGCTCTGTAGGCCATGAGCTTGGTGCCGGGTTTGAGATCCTGGTCTTCAAACACTCTCTTCCTCAGGCTGCACTGACACGCTGAAGGCAGTGTTAGACTTCATCATCGACATCTGCCTTTGTTGACAGTAGGCTCCCAAGGTATGAAAAGTGGTCCACACTGTCCAAGGCCTTGTCATAGATCTCGGGGGACAGTACTGTGTGGCAGGGGCAGATTGGTAGAGAACCTTTGTCTTACAGACGTTTAATGTAAGGTACATACTCTTGTACACTTCAGTGAAGGTGTTGACGATGGTTTGGAGTAAGACCTTTGAGTGTGCACAAACGCAAGCACCGTCTGCATACTGTAATTCAATGACAGAGGATGGGATGACCTTGGATCTGGTCAGGAGATGACGGAGGTTGAACAGTATCCTGTTTGTTCTGTAGATTAGCTCCACTCCAGCGGGGAGCTTATTGAGAGTGAGATGGAGCATTGCAGCAAGGAAGATTGACTCTTTTTCCCACCAAGCCAAATGTGATTTGGCTCTCCGGTGAAGCAGAGTGAATAATTTTTCGCACGGACCAGTAGAATGTCCTATGTCGTGTGTCAAATCTCAGTTGTACCATCAATGGGAGGTGTGAGCGGAGACTTAGTGGGTCTTGTCAACAGGTTTCGAGGAATGAGCTTCAGGGTGATTGAACCCAGCTGAATCTTCACACAAGCAAACTGCACCAAGTGCCGAAAGAGCATTCCTGCCTGCCTAACCTCGTAACGAGGGAATGGTCTGCCTTGTGATCATTTATGAAAGAATGTTTAACTTATCTACACGGGATAAAAACCTCTAATGTGAAAAACTACAAGGTTAACACAAGAAAGAGGACAGTTGAAAACAGTAAAGTTATCTTAATGGACGATATTAACAGTTGGTAAATGTAATGTGTGGCTGCTTCCTGACTTGGTGTGCAAGGGAAGCCACAAGAGGCAATGCTCATCTTGACCAGGTATTTGCAAATGACCAAGGCAATGTACAGAAAATGGAAATCATAGCAACCCTGGGGGACAGTGACCACAGAATTATCAAGTTTAATATGATCTAGTTTGAAGAATAATATTAGGGTGGGGGAGAACAGTAAGTGGGGTCTCTGGGGCTCAAGAACCATCACTGTTCCTAATTTTAATCAATAAAGAAAGAACTTGCATTTATATCGTGCGTTTCATGACCTCAGGATATCCCAAAGCACTTTACAGCCAACAAAGTACCTTTGAAGTGTAGTCACTGTTGTAATGTTGAGAAACACAGCAAGGTCTCATCAACAGCAATGAGACAATGACCAGAAAATCTGGTTGAGGGAGAAATATTGGCCAAGACATCAGGGAGCATTCCCCTGCTCGTCTTCGAATAGCACCAGGGGATCTTTTTACATCTATGCGAGATGTTTAATGTCTCATCCAAAAGGTGCCAGCTCCAACAGTACAACACTCCCTCATTACTGCACTGAAGTGTCAGCCGAGGTTACGTGCTCAAGTCTCTGGAGTAGGATCTGAACCCACTACTTTCTGACTCAGTGGTAAGAGGGCACAGATTTGATGGTGCAAATTGGAAAGTGTTCCTGGAGATTAGGGGAAAGATGGAGGTCCTATTAGAAAGGAGAGACTGAGGCCCCAATGTGGACAGCTCAGGGCCAGCTGAGTGATGTGGCTGTAAGTACCGAGGATGGCTGTCTCATTTAAATCTTGCAGAAGCACACTATTTCCTGCCCCCTAACATGCAAGGTCCCAATGAGAGGCATTTTCAATGCCTGTAACTCATTTGAATTATGGGAATCATGCTTACCATAGAAACCATAATGGGGTTAATACTTGTACTACTAGATAGGTGGTAGTCCTGTCCTGCCACACCACAGCCAAGATTGCTCCCACATAAGGAAAATCCATTCTTACGTGTCTTTGGCCTATATTCCTGGGGGAATGGAGTGTTTTACCTGAAGCAAAGGTCTGACATGAAACTTGGTGAGATAAGGATGAATGTACCCCCCTATGTCCCAAGAATCTAAGTGGAGTAAGATTTGCAATGGTTATAAAGTCAAATTCCGTTTACTAAATGAAAAATTACTGTATTTGGTGTCTCATAATGGTTTAATTGAAACTTTACTGACTCACAGTTTCACAAAACTAAGAAAACAGCAGGTTCAATTATACTCAGCAATTCACTCACATTTAAATTGTTGCATTCTTGGCATTCAGTCAAAGAATGTAATCCAAAGAAGGTGTTGCATGCTCCACTTCTAGTTGTGAGCCCCTGATCTGAAGCTGAAATGCATACTTTGTAAAAGCTGAGTGAAAAGGTGTTTGATTTATCATTGTTTCCCAAAAAAGGAAATTTGAGAACTCACGGATGTATTTTGAAAGCAAAGAGAGTTTAGAATGCTCGGCAGTGGAATATATAGAATCATAGAATCATACAATGATACAGATCGCACGTGTCATGACTCTTTGAAAGAGCTTTCCAATTAGTCCCACTCCCCCGCTCTTTCCCCATAAACCTGCATTTCTTTCCCCTTCAAGTATTTATCCAATTCCCTTTTGAATGTTACTATTGAATCTACTTCTACCACACTTTCAGGCAGTGCATTCCAGATCATAACAACTCACTGCATTAAAAAAATTCTCATCTTGTCTCGGGTTCTTTTGCTAATGATCTTGAATCCATGTCCTCTGGTTATTGATCCTTCTGCCACTGCAAACAGTTTCTTACTCACTCTATCAAAATCCTTCATGATTTTGAATACCTCTGTTAAATCTCCCCCCAACCTTCTCTGCTGTAAGGAGAATAACCCCAGCTTCTCTAGTCTCTTCACATAACTGAAGTCTTTCATCCCTGGTACCATTCTCGTAAATCTCCTCTGCACCCTCTCTAAGGCCTTGATATCTTTCCTAAAGTATAGCGTTCAGAAATGGAAACTAGGACCTAACCAGTGATTTATAAAGGTTTAGCATAACTTCCTTGCTTGCTTTAATACTCTATGCCTCTGTTTATAATGCAAGGATCCCAAATGGATTGTTAAATAGCCTTCAAAGATTTGAGTATGTACATTTCCAGGTCTCTGTTCCTGCACTCCCTTTAAAATTGTACCATTCAGTTTATATTGCCTCACCTCATTCTTCCAGCCAAACTGCATCACTTTCTACTTCTCTGCATTAAATTGGATCTGCCATATGTCTACCGAACAGTGGGGATGATTAGTTTAGACTGTGATGTGTGTACAAACCTACAACTCCCGTGTTCTAAATTCATCCTTTCTAGTCAAATACAAATGGCATTTAACCTAATCCATATTTACTGAGGCTAAGTTACTGGAGTGAAGGCCCCATATTACATTGGACAGGTAGTGATGCCTTTACATTCTAACTGTTGAAAAGTCTCGTAGGGTCACATTTTTAATTTATAATGTATTTAAATTTGATTTTGAATCACATGAACATCTCTATTTTGGGGCATTTTAGTAGAAATATCCATCCTATAATTCCATTTTCTACATATTTTGGCATGAGCACTTTGAAAGCCTATAGGATTTATATTAGGAACAAATTGCTGTACAATCCAGCATGGCTGCCGAGGGTTGCAGTTGTTGCCATGTCAGTGTGGGTAGGTCGGGCTATAAAAAAGCTGGAGCGGTAGGCCCTGGAACATTGTGGCCCCGACCTGCGGGAGAACACATCCACAGGTCACCACTATAACTTCCAGCGTGAGCTGCTCCAAGTGTGCGCTGATTTCGATGTGGGCGACTGGGTGATATCATCAAAACCTCGGTCGCCGTTTGGAGCGTGGGCAGGAACATCGGCGGGGCCCGGGTACAGCAGAGAAGCAGGAAGGTCGAGGCAAATGGACGGCGAGAGATAGTGGCAGAGTTGCAGCGAAGGATTGAGGCGGAGGTGCGGTGAGAGATTGTGGCGGAGGTGCGGCGAATGTTTTGTGGCGGAAGAGCGGTGAGAGATCGTGGCGGAGGTGTGGCAAATGAGGGTGCGGGGCCCAGATGAGCCAAGGGCCCAGGTGCAGCACGGGCCAGCCCACACTGCGATATGTGTGCACACTAGATCCGTGCAGCAGAGCAGGTCTCCAGTTGTCCTGGTTAACCCTTACCACTAGATAAAGGCCTAGCTCTGTCAAGCCCGTGTGATGGCTGATGTGCAACGGTCACCACACGTTAAAAAAATCGACGCACAGGCATCTTCCACCCTTTCAATTGGAGTTTAGGACTGGAATATTGGGTCCTTCATTGAAACACCTGTGAACTCATCCTTTTTGGTGTAGAAGTAAGTCATTCTCGTTTGAGGGACCGCCTATGATGATGATGATGATCTGTATCTCTAGTCATTTTCTTAACCTCCACCGACTGTAAACTGTTATAATTGGCTGACAGGACTTATATGGGCACACAGTCCAGGGCCCACATCACAACTGAGGGGTTATGCCGCATTACTTGACTTCACAATGAAAACCATAACAACCCAGAGACAGGAGGGGTGGACAAAACACAGCAAAGTGGCACAAAACGTGCATTTGTATTTGAGAGAGTCACAAGGAGAGAGCTTGAAAACAAGTGCATTCATCAAATCCATCCTAATCTGGGAAAATCTGGGAGAGAGGATTAGAAACACTGTGTAAAGGAACAGTGTTAATCATTGGAGAGAAAGAACAGTCAGAGAGTAAAAGAGCCATCTAACTGAAGATTTCATTTCAGACTGTAAGTGAGTGAACAAAGCCAGCCTTTAATTGATAATTAGACACAATAGGTATTTGATTAAAAGGTTCCTTCAGTTTGAAGAGCAGTAATTAGAATCTAGAGAAAAGAACAGGACCGAGCTGCTTATTGTACATCAGACAGCTCAGGATTTCATTTCTGAAAGGACATGTCCTTTAGTGAGAGGGCACTAGTAATCTCTGTAATACTGAACTGAGCAATGTTGGCCTTCCAGTCTTAGGCTCCTAAAATGTACAGCAGCGTGGAATCATTCTAAGATTGTTGCAGAGGAAGATGAAAGTTGTCAACAGAAAATATCAAACACCATCCATGCACTGGGGTGTCATCACTCAGAAATAATGTTAATGACCTGCCCTGACTATCTGTCCCACCACACTATGGTGACAGCTCCACAGGTGGTTGTAGTGTTGGAGAGCATGGCAAAGATTATCAAGGATATCTTTGATCAAATTAGCCTAGCAATAGTGCAGAAAGTTATCTCTTTGGCTACACTGTGGATGACGACTTTAACAGGAGCACAAGCTGACAGCCAGGAAGCTACATGTAATCTCCTGGTTGCCATGAGCTTCAGGTTTAGTAATGAAGTAATCCAGTTGATGACAGAAAATTTCAAAACAGGGGCACCTTCTGCATGTGTACATGTTGAAGACCTTAATCAAAACATCCCCTGAAGTGAAGTAACATTACCCGACTCCTCCCCGTCTCAGCTCATCTGCTGTTGAAACCCTCATCCATGCCTTTGTTACCTCTAAACTTGACTATTCCAACACTCTCCTGGCTGGCCTCTCACATTCTACCTTACGTAAATTTGAGGTCATAAAAAACTCCGCTGCCCGTGTCCTAACTCACACCAAGTCCCGCTCACCCATCACCCCTGAGCTCGCTGACCTACATTAGCTCCTGATTAAGCAACGCCTCAATGTTAAAATTCTCATCCTTGTTTTCAAATTCCTCCAAGGCCTCGCCTCTCCCTATCTCTAATCTCCTCCAACACCACAACCATCCAAGATATCTGCGTTCCTCTAACTCTGGTCTCTTGAGCATCCCTCATTTTAATCACTTGGCCTTCAGCTGCCAAGGTCCTAAGCTCTGGAATTCCCTCCATAAACTTCTCTGCCTCGCTACCTCTCTTTACTCCTTCAAGACGCTCCTTAAAATCTACCTCTTTGACCAAGCATCGACCCCAATATCTCCTTATGTGGATTTTTGTTTTATAATGCTCTTGTGAAGGGCCTTGGGATGTTTTACTACATTAAAGGCGTTATATAAATACAAGTTGTTGTTGTACTCTATGCCTCTATTTATAAAGCCCAGGATCCCATATGCTTTGTTAACCTATCCTGCTACCTTCAAAGAATTGTGCACACACACACCCATGTCGCTCTCTCCTTGAACCCACTTTAAAGTTATACATGTAACATGTATTGTCTCTCCTTATTCTTCCTACCAAAATGTGCCCCCTCTCACTTTTCATGCGTTGTGTCCACCCATTCTACCAGCTTGTCTATGTCCTTTTGAAGACTATTACTATCTTCCTCGCTGTTTACTACTCAGCAGTGGTCCTTGTTAAGTCCTGACTCTAATGTACTGACTTACGCGAGACACATGCTGAAGTCAAGGTCACTCAGGACCTGCAGCTTTAATTCCAGCTCTCCAGTGCCACACTTGCCTGAGACCTCCCTTTATATACCTTAGTGGGACAGGTATGGAGTGTCTCCTGCAAGTGCACCCCTGGTGGTAAGGTATGCTTATTGTTACAGGTCATATCCAGTTACAGTCATGTATAGCATGGTAAGATACAGTTATATACAGTAATGTGAGATACATGACATCACCCTCCCCCAAGGTCTTATTGCCTTTATAGATTCAGTCTCTCAGGTGGTCTGCGCTCTCGCGTGGAGCGTCTTAGTTGTGGTTCAGTTGTTTGCCTTGGTGCCTGTTTTTTGTTCGGTGTGATTGCTGGTATCTCGCCTGGGCTGTCTGTTTCGTTCGGTATGATTGCTGGTATCTCGCCTGGGCTGTCTGTTGAGACTGCCCTTTCCTCAGGTTGTTCCACCTGTCTGTCCACCAGGTTTGGTGTGAGTTCCACATTGTAGTCTGTCTCTGGTTCTTCAGTGTTATCAGTGAATCTATTTTTTACTTGGTCTACATGCCTCCGGCAGGTTTGGCCATTGTCCATTTGTACAACCAGTAGCCTGTTTCCCTCTTTGTCTGTTACTGTCCCTGCAAGCCATTTGGGACCCCGGCCATAGTTTAGCACAAACACTTTGTCCCCTATTTCATTCCATCTCCCCTTCGAATTTCGGTCATGGTACTCGGTTAGCTTTTGACGCTTAGCCTCAACAATTTCATGCATGTCTGGGAGGATTAACGAAAGCCTGGTCTTTAAGGTTCGTTTCATCCATAGTTGCGCGGGGGGAACCCCAGTCAACGAATGCGGACAAGATCTGTATGCCAGCAGCAGTCACGGCAGGCGGCTCTGCAGCGTGGGACCTTGGATTCTGAGCATGCCTTGTTTAATGATCTGCACTGCTCGCTCTGCCTGGCCATTGGAGGCTGGCTTGAAAGGTGCCGTCTTAACGTGATTTATACCGTGGTCAACTATAAAATCGTGAAATTCTGCGCTGGTGAAGCACAGACCATTATCACTGACAAATATGTCAGGAATGCCGTGCGTTGCAAACATGGTTCGAAGGCTCTCCACAGTGGTGGAGGTAGTGCTCGAGTTTAAAATGGTGCACTCGATCCATTTTGAAAATGCATCAAAGACTACGGGGAACATTTTGCCCATGAATGGGCCCGCATAGTCTACATGCACCCACGACCATGGTTTGTTGGGCCAGGGCTAGGGGCTTAGGGGGGCCTCCTTGGGGGCATTACTGAGTTGGGCACAAATGGTGCACCGACGGATGCAGAGCTCCAAGTCCGCGTCAATGCCAGGCCACCAGACATGAGATCTGGCTATGGCCTTCATAATAACGATCCCCGGGTGCTCGCGATGGAGCTCCCGGACAAACGCCTCCCTGCCTCATAAGGGCATAACTACTCGGCTGCCCCACATCAGGTAGTCTGCCTGTAGTGAGCGTTCATGCATGTGCCTATGGAAGGGTTTGACCTCCTTGGGGCAGGCATCGCGAGCCTCTGCCCAGTCACTGGTTAAAATGCATCTTTTAACTAGAGATAACGTGGGGTCGCTGGTCGTCCAGGCTCTGATTTGGCAAGCCGTCATGGGCGAACCTGTGGATTCAAAGGCATTGATTGCCATGACCATCTCACAGTGCTGTTCGTCGGACCCTTCTGTGGTTGCCAGGGGTAGCCTGCTAAGCGCGTCGGCACAGTTGTCTGTGCCTGGTCTGTGCCTTTCGTGTAGTTGTAAGCCGCCAGCGTGAGTGCCCACCGCTGAATGCGCGCCGAGGCGTTGCCGTTGATTGCCTTGCACTCGGATAGTAGGGACATGAGGGGCTTGTGGTCGGTTTCTAATGCAAACTTGGCCCCGAAAAGGTATTGGTGCATCTTTTTGACACCGTACATACATGCGAACGCCTCCTTCTCAACGATACCGTACCCGCGCTCTGCCCGCGAAAGTGACCTGGAGGCATAAACAATGGGCTGCAATTTACCCGCATCATTAACGTGCTGTAAAATGCACCCAACCCCGTACGCTGACGCATCACATGTAAGGACTAACTTTTTACCTGGGTCAAAAAAGGCTAAAACACTCTTGGAACATAGAAGGTTGCGTGCCTTATTGAAGGCGCGTTCCTGGGCGTCCCCCCAAAACCAATCGTACCCCTTTCTGAGTAGCACGTGGAGAGGCTCCAGCAGCGTACTCAAGTTCTGCATAAAGTTCCCAAAGTAATTGAGTAGCCCAAGAAAGGCGCGCAGTTCCGAGATATTCCGGCTTCTGGGTGCCAGGCGAATCGCTTCGGTTTTGGATTCAGTTGGGCGGATTCCATCAGCGGCAATCCTTCTGCCCAAAAATTCAACCTCAGACGCGAGAAACAGACACTTGGATTGCTTAACTCTTAGGCCTACCCGATCCAATCGACTTAGTACTTCCTCAAGATTGCGGAGATGAGAGTCGGTGTCCCTGCCCATGATGAGTATGTCATCTCGAAACACAACTGTCCCCGGGATGGACTTGAGCAGACTCTCCATGTTGCGCTGGAATATAGCAGCTGCCGACCTGATGCCGAATGGGCATCGATTGTACATAAAAAGGCCTCAATGTGTGTTGATGGTGGTGAGTAGCTTAGACTCTTCGGTCAGTTCTTGCGTCATATACGCAGATGTGAGATCTAGTTTCGAGAAAAGATTTCCTCCAACCAACGTGGCAAATAGGTCCTCCGCTCTGGGCAGCGGGTATTGGTCCTGTAGGGAGACTCTGTTTACGGTAGACTTGTAATCCCCACAGATTTGCACGGATCCATCAGGCTTCATGACAGGGACGATGGGGCTTGCCCAGTCGCTGAATTCCATCGGAGAAATTATGCCTTCCCGCAGAAGCCGGTCCAGTTCGTTTTCAATCTTTTCCCTCATCACATAAGGCACAGCTCTAGCCTTGTGATGGACCGGTCTGGCATTCTGTGTGATGTAGATTCTAACTTTAGCCCCTTTGAAGGTGCCCACACCTGGCTGAAAGAGATGTTCAAAACGGCTTAGAACTGTTGAGCAGGAGGTCCGTTCCTCTGACGACATGGCGTGAACATCATCCCATTTCCAATTAAGTTCTGCTAGCCAGCTTCTCCCCAACAGGGCTGGGAGATCCCCGGTGACAATCCACAGGGAAAGTCAGTTTACCATCCCTTTGTGTGTGACCGAGAGCATGGCGCTGCTAAGGACTGGGACGATTTCTTTAGTATAGATCCTTAGTTTGGTGTCGATCTTTGTGAGTTTTGGTCTGTTGCTTTTGTGCGGCCACAGCTGTTCAAATTGTTGAACGCTCATGAGGGATTGACTGGCCCCCGTGTCCAGTTCCATGTTGATGGGTATCTCGTTGAGTAGAACCCTCATCATAATTGGAGGCGTCTTGGTGTAAGAACAGTGGACATTGATCATGTTAACCCGCTGTACCTCGGCGTCCCGTGCACTGTTCCAACTGTCTTCTGGTCCGCTTTCCGACCCTTCCGATTCATATACCAGCCGAGCTGCTGTTTTTCTGCACATGCGAGCCAGATGCCCAGTGTAGTTACAGTTTCTGCAAATGGCATGCTGAAATCAACACACCCTGGTTGAGTGCCTTCCCCCACATCTCCAACACAGACCGTTTCCATTGTTTCCGAAGGATGAGCTGGGTCTGGCTGATCTCCCTTGAGCTTCTCTCAATCTGTTGTTGATTGCTCGCATTGTGGGTTGATGAGGTGTGATCGGCCGTTCATGTGGCCCTTGATTTTGATGGCTTCTGGCGCCACTGTCTGCTGTTGATGGCCTGCTCTCCTGCCTTTGTCTGTGTGTGGGGGTAGCAGTTTGTTTCACAATGTGAACCCCTTGTTCCGATGCCTCGTTGGTTGTCGTACCCGAAGTATAGATCAGCCTTGTTTCTTCTTCGCCTGCCAAGAACGTCTGTGCGACCAGTGCTGCTGCCTCTAGAGTCAAGTTCTTAGTCTGTATAAGCTTTCAGAATATGCCTGCGTGGCCTATTCCTTCAATAAAAAAGTTTCTCAGTACTTCTCTCCTTAGTTCATCGGGGAACTCATATGAACTAGCCAGCCTCCGAAGTTCTGCCACGAAGTCGGGTATACTTTGTCCCACACAGCGTCTGTAGTTGTAGAACCTGTGTTTGGCCATGTGTAGGCTGCTCGCTGCTTCAGGTGGTCTCTCACCAGTGTGCTTAACTCCTCAAACGACTTGCTTGCTGGTTTCTCGGGTGCCAGCAGGTCTTTCATTAAAGCGTATGTTTTCGAGCCACAGTTGGTCAAGAGATGGGCTCTTCTCTTGTCTGCCTTATCATCACCCAGCCAGTCTTTGGTCGAGCCGTTCTATAAAGTCATCCCAATTGTCTCCAGCATTGTATTTCTCATCTGAGCTGTTGGTAGCCATTCTGTGGATTCTGTGATCCCGTAACTCGTCGCTACTGTTAAGTCCTGACTCTAATGTACTGACTTATGCGAGACACATGCTGAAGTCAAGGTCACTCAGGACCTGCACCATTAATTCCAGCTCTCCAGTGCCGCACTTGCCTGAAACCTCCCTTTATATACCTTAGTGGGACAGGTATGGAGTGTCTCCTGCAAGTGCACCCCTGGTGGTAAGGTATGCTTATTGTTACAGGTCATATCCAGTTACAGTCATGTATAGCATGGTAAGATACAGTTAAATACAGTAATGTGAGATACATGACAGTCCTACGACTGAACCCTGGGGAATGTTGCAATCTTGAGACCACTCACTGTTTTTACATTATTATTAGTTCATCTTCCATTAACCTATATATGGGCAATCAATACCCCGTGTAGTGCTTAGGCAATGCAGAGTTATACGAAGAGAGACATTTGGATCAGTGCAGGCAGACATAATTTAGCCTCTTTTTGATAACGTTCTGTTCTTTTTTTTAAATTGGTATTTTTATATTAATCATATTGTCATGTATCTTACATTATTATATATAACTGTATCCTAACATGCTATACATGACTGTAATAAGATATGACCTGTAACCACCAGCATACCTTACCACCAGGGGTGCACTTAAACATAGAAACATAGAAAATAGGTGCAGGAGTAGGCCATTCGGCCCTTCTAGCCTGCACCGCCATTCAATGAGTTCATGGCTGAACATGCAACTTCAGTACCCCATTCCTGCTTTCTCACCATACCCCTTGATTCCCCTAGTAGTAAGGACTCCATCTAACTCCCTTTTGAATATATTTAGTGCATTGGCCTCAACAACTTTCTGTGGTAGAGAATTCCACAGGTTCACCACTCTCTGGGTGAAGAAATTCCTCCTCATCTCGGTCCTAAATGGCTTACCCCTTATCCTTAGACTGTGTCCCCTGGTTCTGGACTTCCCCAACATTGGGAACATTCTTCCTGCATCTAACCTGTCTAAGCCCGTCAGAATTTTAAACGTTTCTATGAGGTCCCCTCTCATTCTTCTGAACTCCAGTGAATACAAGCCCAGTTGATCCAGTCTTTCTTGATAGGTCAGTCCCGCCATCCCGGGAATCAGTCTGGTGAACCTTCGCTGCACTCCCTCAATAGCAAGAATGTCCTTCCTCAGGTTAGGAGACCAAAACTGTACACATTTACTCCAGGTGTGGCCTCACCAAGGCCCTGTACAACTGTAGCAACACCTCTCTGCCCCTGTACTTGCAAGAGACAGGTATATAAGGACAGGTCTCAGGCCAGTGCAGCATTCCAGAGCTGTGAAATAAAGGTGCAGGTCCAGAGTGACCTTGACTTCACTACATGCCTCGTGTGAATCTGTACTGAGGGGACAGGACTTTACAATGGCGACGGGTTACGGGATTACAGAATCCACAGAATGGCGAACAACGGATCAGATGAAAAGTACAATGCGGGAGACAATTGGGAGGACTTTATCGAAAGACTCCAGCAAAGCTTTGTAACCAAAGACTGGTTAGGCGACAATAAGGCAGACAAGAGAAGAGCCCATCTCTTAACCAGCTGTGGCTCGAAAACATACACTTCAATGAAGGATCTATTGGCACCCGAGAAACCAGCAAGCAAGTCGGTTGAAGAATTGAGCACACTGGTAAGAGACCACCTGAAGCCAGCGAGCAGCCTACACATGGCCAGACACAGGTTCTACAACTACAGACCCTATGTGGGCCAGAGCATACCCGACTTCGTGGCGGAACTTCGGAGGTTGGCTAGTTTATGTGAGTTCTCCGATGAACTGAGGAGAGAAATGCTGATAGACTTTTTCATTGAAGGAATATGCCACGCAGGCATATTCCGAAAGCTCATAGAGACCAAGAACCTGACCTAAGAGGCAGCAGCACTGGTTGCACAGACATTCTTGGTAAGGGAAGAAGAAACGAGGTTGATTTACAATGCAGGTACGACAACTAACGAAATATCGGAAGAAGAAGTTCACAGCACTAAACAAGCTGCTACCCCCACACACAGACAAAACCGGGAGAACAGGCTCTCGACAGCAGGCAGAAGCTATCAAGGGCCACAGGAACGGCCGTTCACATCTCATCAACCCACAATACGAGCAATCAACTACAAACTGAGAGAAGCTCAAGAGAGATCAGCCAGACGCAGCTCATTCTTTGGGAACACTTTGAACAATGGAACAGGTCTGTGCTGGAGGTGTGGGGGTGGGCACTCGTCAAGGGGATGTCGATTTCAGCAGGCTGTTTGTAGAAATTGTGAATATACAGGCATTTGGCCCGCATGTGCAAAAAAACGGCAGCTCGGCTGGTATACGAATCGGAAGGGTCGGAAAGTGGACCAGAAGATGGCGGGGACAGTACCCGGGACACCGATGTACAGTGGGTCAACGCGATCAATGGCTGCTGTCCCTACAACAGGACTCCTCCTATAATGATGAGGGTCCTACTCAACGGGATATCTGTCAACATGGAGCTGGATACGGGAGCGAGTCAATCTCTCATGGGCGCTCAACAATTTGAACAACTGTGGCCGCATAAAAGAGACAGACCAAAACTCACAAGGGTCGACACCAAAGTAAGGACCTATACCAACGAAATCATACCAGTCCTCGGCAGCGCCATGCTCTCTGTCACACACAAAAGGACAGTGAACCGACTTCCCCTGTGGATTGTCCCTGGAGACCCCTCAGCACTGCTGGGGAGAAGCTGGCTGGCAAAACTAAACTGGAAATGGGATGATGTCCATGCCATGTCATTAGAGGAACGGACCTCCTGCTCAACAGTTATAAAGCGATTTGAACATCTCTTTCAGCCAGGTGTGGCCCTTTCAAAGGGGCCAAAGTCAAAATCTACATCACACAGGATGCTAGACCAATCCATCACAAGGCCAGAGCTGTACCCTATGTGATGAGGGAAAAGATTGAACACGAACTAGACAGGCTTCTGCGGGAAGGCATTATATCACCTGTGGAATTTAGCAACTGGGCAAGTCCCATCGTCCCAGTCATGAAGCCTGATGGATCCGTACGAATCTGTGGGGACTACAAATCTACCATAAACAGAGTCTCCCTACAGGACCAGTACCCGCTGCCCAGAGCGGAGGACTTATTTGTCACATTGGCTGCAGGTAAACTTTTCTCAAAATTAGACCTCACATCTGCGTATATGACACAAGAATTGACCGAGGAATCCAAGCTACTCACCACCATCAACACACATCGAGGCCTTTTCATGTACAATAGATGCCCATTCGGCATCAGGTCGGCAGCTGCCATATTCCAGCGCAACATGGAGAGTCTGCTCAAGTCCATCCCGGGGACGGTTGTATTTCAAGACGGCATACTTATCACGGGCAGGGACACCGACTCCCATCTCCGTAATTTGGAGGAAGTACTAAAGCGGTTGGATTGGGTAGGCCTACGAGTCAAGAAATCCAAGTGCCTGTTTCTCGCACCCAAGGTTGAATTTTTGGGCAGAAGGATTGCCGCTGATGGAATCCGCCCAACAGAGTCCAAAACAGAAGCAATTCACCTGGCACCCAGGCCCCGGAATATCTCAGAACTGCGCGCCTTTCTCGGGCTACTCAATTACTTTGGGAATTTTATGCAGAACTTAAGCATGCTGCTGGAGCCTCTCCACATGCTACTCAGGAAGGGGTGCGATTGGTTTTGGGGGGATGCCCAGGAACGCGCCTTCAATAAGGCACGCAACCTTTTGTGTTCCAACAGCGTTTTGACTTTCTTTGACCCAGGTAAAAAGCTAGTTCTCACATGCGATGCATCAGCGTATGGGGTCGGGTGCGTTTTGCAACATATCAATAGTGCGGGCAAATTACAACCCATAGCTTATGCCTCCAGGTCACTTTCGCGGGCGGAGTGCGGGTACGGAATGGTAGAGAAGGAGGCGCTCGCGTGCGTGTACGGTGTCAAAAAGATGCACCAATACCGTTTCGGGGCCAAGTTCGCGTTAGAAACCGACCACAAGCCCCTCACGTCCCTCCTATCCGAGAGCAAGGCAATAAACGGCAATGCCTCGGCGTGAATTCAACGGTGGACACGCATGCTGGCGTCCTAGGACTATACCATAAGGCACAGACCAGGCACAGACAACTGTGCCGATGCGCTCAGCAGGCTACGCCTGGCAACCACGGAAGGGTCTGACGAACAGGACTGTGAGATAGTCATGGCAATCAATGCCTTTGAGTCCACAGGTTCACCCATGATGGCTAGCCAAATCAGAGCCTGGACGGCCAGCGACCCCACGTTATCCTTAGTAAAAAGATGAGTCCTAACCGGTGACTCGGCAGAGGCTCGCGATGCCTGCCCCGAGGAATTAAAACCCTTTCACAGGCGCATGCATGAGCTATCACTACAAGCAGACTGCCTGATGTGGGGCAGCCGAGTAGTCATGCCTCTGCGAGGCAGAGAGGCATTTGACCGGGAGCTCCACTGCGAGCACCCGGGGATCGTTCTCATGAAGGCCATAGCCAGATCCCACGTCTGGTGGCCTGGTATTGACGCGGATTTGGAGCTCTGCGTTCAAAGGTGCACCATTTGTGCCCAACTCAGCAATGCCCCCAGGGAGGCTCCACTGAGCCCCTGGCCCTGGCCTACCAAACCGTGGTCGCGGGTGCACGTAGACTATGCGGGCCCATTCATGGGCAAAATGTTCCTCGTAGTTGTAGATGCATTTTCAAAGTGGATCGAATGCACCATTTTAAACTCGAGCACAACCTCCACCAATGTGGAGAGCCTCGCAACCATGTTTGCAACGCACGGAATCCCTGACATATTTGTCAATGACAATGGTCCGTGCTTCACCAGCACAGAATTTCAAGACTTTATAATTGATCACGGCATAAATGACATCAAGACGACACTGTTCAAGCCGGCCTCTAACGGCCAGGTGGAGAGAGCAGTGCAAATCATTAAACAAGGCATGCTTAAAATCCAAGGTCCCACGCTGCAGGGTCGCCTGTCTCGACTGCTGCTGGCATACAGATCTCGTCCGCACTCACTGACTGGGATCTCCCCCGCGCAACTGTTGATGAAAAGGACTTTAAAAACAAGGCTCTCATTAATCCTCCCAGACATGCACGAAATCATTGAGGCAAAGCGCCGTAAGCTGACTGAGTACCATGACAGAAATTCGAGGGGGAGATGGAATGAGATAGGGGACAAAGTGTTTGTACTAAACTATGGCAGGAGTCCCAAATGGCTTGCAGGGACAGTAACGGGCAAGGAAGGAAACAGGTTACTGGTAGTACAAATGGACAATGGCAAAACCTGCCGGAGGCATTTGGACCAAGTCAAAAGTAGATTTACCAACAACACTGCGGAACCAGAGGCAGACTACAATGTGGAACTCGCACCACACCTGGTGGACAGACAAAGGGAACAACCTGAGGAAAGGGCAATCCCAACAGACAGCCCAAGCGAGTCAACAACAATCACACCAATCGAAACAGACAGCCCAGGCGAGATACCAGCAATCACACCCAAAGAAAAACAGACACCAAGGCAAACAACTGAACCAGAACTCAGACGCTCCACGCGAGAGCATAGACCACCTGAGAGACTGAACCTATAAAGACAATAAGACCTTGGGGGAGGGTGATGTCATGTATCTTACATTATTACATATAACTGTGTCCTAACATGCTATACATGACTGTAATAAGATATGACCTGTAACCACCAGCATACCTTACCACCAGGGGTGCACTTGCAAGAGACAGGTATATAAGGACAGGTCTCAGGCAAGTGCAGCATTCCAGAGCTGTGAAATAAAGGTGCAGATCCAGAGTGACCTTGACTTCACTGCATGCCTCATGTGAATCTGTACTGAGGGGACAGGACTTTACACATATATACCTCTTTAATCTCTGAGTATGATGACAGTCATTTGGCACAAGCAGTTCCATTTCTGATTGAATCATTGCAAAACTAATGAGCATGTGTATTTTAGCCCACTTCGTTGGGCCCTCTGCCGAACATAAGAAAATACAATCTGTACCTGAACAGGGCAGAGTTTCCATATTTGCAGTCTGCTGCTTGCCTGACTGACATTAGGTGTCTGTGTTGAATGTTAAAAAGCCTCCCTTCAAAAACTGGCAGTGATCCTAGAGATTTATCATCACTAAAGTGCTAGATGTCCCCTTAATGTCCATACATTGCGAATGTATGTCGTGTAATAATATATTGGAGGAAGAGCATCCAGGAGGGCACTGAGCACCTCGAGTCTCGTCGCCGAGAACATGCAAAAAAACAAGCGCAGTCAGCGGAAGGAGTGTGTGGCAAACCAGACTCCACACCCATCGTTTCCTTCAATGACTGTCTGTCCCACCCTTGACAGAGACTGTAATCCCCATATTGGACTGTCACCTGAGAATTCACTTTTAGAGTGGACTGTCTATGATGATGATTGCTAATGAATTGGGGTCTTTGCAAAACCACTCACAGGGCCCAAGTTTCCACATGATTCGCGCCTGATTTTTAGGAGCAACTGATGGAGAACGGACTATTTTAGAAATCGCAATTCTCCACATTTTTTTTTCTGCAGTTCTAGTCAGGTAGAACAGTTCTAGTTTAGAACAGAATTTTTTCTTCAAAAGGGGGTGTGTCCGGCCACTGACGCCTGATTTGAAAGTTTCCACAGTGAAAATGTACTCCAAACTAAAGTAGAATGGAGCCAGTGAAGATTTTTGTAGAACTGAAAAAACCTGTTCTACACATTAAAAAATCAGGCGCAGGTTACAAATTAGGCGTCCAGAACGAGGTGGGGGGGAAGGGAACTCATTAAATTCGACAATAAATCCTTATTTATACTTCTACAAATATTATACAAATAAATCCAACCTGAATAAACATTTATAAGCCAAGAAAAGATTAAATAAACCATCTTCCTACCTGTGTGAAAGTGCTTTAGCCAGGGAGAATTCTGCAGCCGTTCGTGCCGCTGAGCGGGAGGGAGAGAGCGGGGGGAGGGAGGGAGAGAGAGAGAGAGAGAGGGAGGGAGAGAGAGAGAGGGGGGGAAGGGAGGGAGAGAGGGGGGGAGGGAGGGAGAGAGAGAGAGGGGGGGAAGGGAGGGAGAGAGGGGGGGAGGGAGGGAGAGAGGGAGGGGGTAGGGAGGGAGCGAGAGAGAGAGAGCGGGAGGGAGAGAGAGAGGGGGGGGAGGGGGGGGGAGGGAGAGAGAGAGAGGGAGGGAGAGAGAGAGAGGGGGAGGGAGGGAGAGAGGAGAGGGAGGGAGAGAGAGAGAGCGGGGTTGGGGGAGAGAGAGAGGTGGGGGGATGGGGAAGAGAGAGGTCAGGTCGGATCGGATCCATTCTGGGAGTCGGGAGTCGGGTCCAGTGGGGGGGGGGGGTGAGGGGGCGGGTCGGGTCGGGGAACAGGCGCGCTGGTCGGGTCGGGTCAGGTCAGTCGGGGGGGGGGGGGAGCGAGTCTCGGGTCTCAGGTCGGGGCGGGGGGGGGAGCGGGTGTCGGGTCGGGGCGGGGGGGTTGGGGACCGGGTGTCGGGTCGGGGCGGGGGGGGGGGAGCGGGTGTCGGGTCGGATCTGGTCGGCGGGGGGAGGGGGGGGAGCGGGTCTCGGGGCGGGGGAGGGGGGGAGTGGGTGTCGGGTCAGGTCTGGTCAGCGTGGGGAGGGGGGAGCGGGTGTCTGGTCGGCGGGCGGGGGGCGGGGAGCGGATGTCGGGTCGGGTCTGGTCGGCGGTGGGGAGGGGGGAGCGGGTGTTGGGTCGGGTCTGGTCGGCGGTGGCGGGGGGGGGGGGGGGCGGGAGGGGGTGTCGGGTCTTGTCGGGGGCGGGGAGCAGGAGCTGGCCGTGGGAGGAGCCTTATTCACGCAGCACCAGTGAGGCTATTCAGCCAGGGCTAGGGGCTGCGTGCTTCGGGCCCCTCCCACACAGTTCGGCGCCTGGAGCTACTGCACTTGCGTGCCGACTGTAGTGCGCATGTGCAGAGGTCCCGGCACTGTTTTCAGCGCCGGGACCTGGCTCCGCCCCCCCCCACAGCTCGTGCTGGCTGCGCCGAGTGCCACAGGACCTGTAAGTAGGTGGAGAATACCGAGGATTTTTTTAGGCGCCGTTTTAGGCGCGAAAAACGGGCGCCCAGCTCAGAGGGGCGCCCGTTTTTTTTCTTGTGGAAACTTGGGCCCATTGTCCTGCATTTGAATCACCTCAAGTCAGCATTGGGCTGCCTGTAGACATTTCACATTAGCTCCTGCTCCAAACACATATTGAGGCAGTTTGTCATCGGGGCAGGGGATAATTGGGCAGGACAAATAGACATAATTATGTCCCCACTTTCAAGTCATATATATTGTGTCCTTTTTACATTATGTATCATTATATAGCAAAACTAATGGCAGTTTAGGAAGCAGGGATGTAGAGGTAATGTAAACAGAAAATGCTGGAAATACTCAGTGGCTCAGGCAGCATCTGTGGAGAGAGAAACGGAGATAACGTTTCAGGTCGATGACCTTTCGTCAGATGCAGAGTTGGTTGGAACATCGGAGTTTTTCTGCAGTGCAAGATGAAGAGCAAGGAGACACAAAACTGAGGTGCAAAAGTGGCACCACTGGCAGGAAGACGTAATTGCAACACAACATTTACTTGGATGGTTCCCATTATAAATTTGAACATGGGAAGTTGTAATGGGAAAAGTGGGATAGCAAAGTAACAACAGGAAGTAAGGTGTAGGGTGAAATTGCCCTTCTGTGCGTTTCCCGTAAGCCCCTCCGGGCTTTGCGCCGGGTGGGGGGTGGTTGGGGGGGTAGGGGGCGCTATTGGCTTGCACAAAATTGTGCGGGAGTTAGCGGAGGTGCCAAACCGGTAGCGTCAAGCCCCCGCTGGTAACGCCCTGGACCGCTGCGCCACCGGCGACGATGTTAACGCTGTGCGCGCAACCCCTTTTCACCCCGTGGCATAAATTGGGCAGCACCCCATGAGGCGGCCGCAGGCGATGTTAGCGCTAGCCTCACAGGTCGTGAACCGAGCCACACTCCGCTCGCGGGGCGAAAGTTAAAGGGGAGGTGCACGGCGCTATTTTAACTTTTCGGCCGACTTACCGGTCCGGCCTCAATATTGATTTTCCCGGGGTCCGTGCCACGATCGTGCAGCCCGGCACTCCGTTTCAGTGGCCACATCCCCGGTAGTCTAGTGTAGGCCCCTAAAACCCTCCAGAGCTTTAACGGAAGGGGAGGGCCCTGGGATCGCGTCAGCACGACTCGAAGAGGGTGCGTAGCACTCCGACTTTCGCCCGGGTAGCGCCCCCAAGCCGGCCCCAACAGGAAGTGGAATGCCCAACATTGCACTCTACTTCCTGTCAGGGGCAGTGACCCTTATTTAGGGTCTGCGTTGGGCACAGGAAGTCCTGCCTCACAAAGGTTACCTCACCAAACAGTGCTCTACAGAATTTCGCCCCGAGGAGTTTTAATATACTACTAATCAACCTCCTGTGGTGTTGCACATGGAGTGTCTTGTCCAAGTCTACATAGGAATATAAGAACATAGGAACTGCAGTAGGCCATTCAGCCCCTCAAGCCTGTCAATTAGATCATGGGTGATCTATATCTTAACTCCATCTACCCAGCTTTGTTCCATAACCCTTAATGCCTTTGCCAAACTATAATCTATCAACCACAGTTTTGAAATTTGCAATTGACGCAACCTCAACAGCTTTTTGGAGAGACATCTCACTCCTCTTTGTGTGAAGAAATGCTTCCTGACATCACCCCTGAATGGCCTGGCTCTAATTTTAAGGTTATGCACCCTTGTTCCGGACACCCCACTAGAAGAACTAACTTTTCTCTATCTAGCCTACCAACTCCTGTAATCATCTTAAACACCTCAACTAAGGATACAGAGTGGGAGATACAGGCATAAGTCAATTCCTTTTTGAAGAACATTTTGATCTTATTTGTTCTTAGTGTCGGCTGTGGCTCAGTGGGTAGCATTCTTGCCTCTGAGTCAGAAGGCTGTGGGTTCAAGCACAAAAAAAATCTAGGCGAACACTCCAGTGCAGTGCAAGAGGTGCCATCTTTTGGATGAGATGTTAAACCGAGGCCCTGTCTGCTCTCTCAAGTGGACAGAAAGATCCCATGGCACTATTTCGAAGAAGAGCAGGGGCGTTATCCCTGGTGTCCTGGCCAGTATTTATCCCTCAAGCAACATAACAAAGAAACAAATTATCTGGTCATTATTACATTGCTGTTTGTGGGAGCTTGCTTGTGCCGCATTTCCTACATGACAACGGTGACTATGCTCCAAAAGTACTTTATTGGCTGTAAAGCGCTTTGAGACGTCTGATGGTCGCAAAAAGGCGCTATATAAATCCAAGTTTTTCAAGTCTTTTATTTTGATGTACTTTGAGCTTGTATTATTATTTATTGTTAGATGTAAAGTTGGTTGGCGAAGAGGCATTTTTTCTGCAGTGCAGACTGAGGAGCTGGTGCCACAGTGCCACCACTGGTAGGAAGATGTAACTACAGCATGAAAAGCTTATAAGTTGAGAAAGCTGTTAAAAAAGCATACAGGATCCTAAGCTTCATAAATAGAGGCATAAGAGTACAAAAGCAAGGAAGTTATGGTGAACCTTTATAAAACTCTGGTTCGGCCTCAACTGTAGTATTGTGTCAATTCTGGGAGCTGCACTTTAGGAAGGATGTGCAGGGTGCAGAAAAAATTTACGAGAATGATTCCAGGAATGAGGTACTTCAGTTACATGGATAGACTGGAGAAGCTGGAGTTGTTCTCCTTAGAGCAGAGAAGGTTGTGAGGAGATTTGATAGAGATGTTCAAAATCATGAGGGGTCTAGACAGCGTAGATAGAGAGAAACTATTCCCATTGGCGGAAGGATCGAGAATCAGAAGACACAGATTTAAGATGATTGGCAAAAGAACCAAAGGCGGCATAAGAACATAAGAAATAGGAGCAGGAGTAGGCCATAAGGCCCCTTGAGCCTGCTCCACCATTCAATAAGATCATAGCTGATCTGAACATGGACTCAGGTCCACTTCCCCGCCCGTTCCCCATAACGCCTTATCCCCATATCGTTTTAATAAATTTAAGACAGAAATAGTTTATTAACGTCCCAGCTTCCACAGCTCTTTGAGGCAGTGAATTCCGCAGATTCACAACTCTCTGAGAAGAAATTTCTCCTCATCTCAGTTCTAAATCCTAAGACCATGCCTTCTAGTTCTAGTCTCCCCCACCAGTGGAAACATCCTCTCTCCATCCACCTTGTCAAGCCCCGTCGTAATCTTACACATTTCTATAAGATCACCTTTCATTCTTCTGAATTCCAATGAGTAGAGGCCCAACTTACTCAACCTTGTATGAATATAAAGGGGCTGCAGGAGGGGTCAAAACTAAAAATCATGGTTTAAAAACGAGCATTAAAACACTCTACCTAAACGTGCGCAGCATTCGAAATAAAGTAAATGAGTTGACGGCACAAATCATTACAAATGGGTATGATTTGGTGGCCAGTACAGAAACGTGGTTGCAGGGTGGCCAAGACTGGGAATTAAACATACAGGGATATCTGACAATTCGGAAAGATAGACGAGAAGGGAAAGGAGGTGAGGTAGCTCTGTTAATAAAGGATGATATCTGGGCAGTTTTGAGAGACGATATTGGCTCGAATGAACAAAATGTTGAATCATTGTGGGTGAAGATTAGAGAAAGTAAGGGGAAATGGTCACTGGTGGGCGTAGTTAAAAGGCCCCCAAATAATAACTTCACGGTGGGGCGGACAATAATCAAGGGAATAATGGAGGCATGTGAAAAAGGAACGGCAGCAGTGATGGGGGATTTTAACCTACATATCAATTAGTCAAATCAAATCGCATGGGGTAGCCTTGAGGAGGAATTAATAGAATGCATATGGGATTGTTTCTTAGAACAGTATGTTACAGAATCTACAAGGGAGCAAGCTATCTTAGATCTGGTCCTGTGTAATGAGACAGGAATAATAAACGATCTCCTAGTAAAAGATCCTCTCGGAATGAGTGATCACAGTATGGTTGAATTTGTAATACAGATTGAGGGTGAGGAAGTCGTGTCTCAAACGAGCATACCATGCTTAAACAAAGGGGACGACAGTGGGATGAGGGCAGAGTTGGTTAAAGTAGACTGGGAACACAGACTAAATGGTGGCACAATTGAGGAACAGTGGAGGACTTTTAAGGAGCTCTTTCATAGTGCTCAACAAAAATAGATTCCAGTGAAAAAGAAGGGTGGGAAGAGAAGGGATAACCCAGCCGTGGATAACCAAGGAAATAAAGGAGAGTGTCAAATTAAAAACCAATGCGTATAAGGTGGCCAAGGTTAGTGGGAAACGAGAAGATTGGGAAAATTTTAAACGACAGCAAAGAATGACTAAGAAAGCAATAAAGAAAGGAAAGATAGATTACGAAAGTAAACTTGCGCAAAACATAAAAACAGATAATAAAAGCTTTTCCCGATATATAAAACGGAAAAGAGTGACTAAAGTAAATGTTGGTCCCTTAGAAAATGAGAAGGGGGATTTAATAATGGGAAATGTGGAAATGGCTGAGACCTTAAACAATTATTTTGCTTCGGTCTTCACAGTGGAAGACGCAAAAACCATGCCAAAAATTGCTGGTCACGGGATTGTGGGAAGGGAGGACCTTGAGATAATCACTATCACTAGGGGGGTAGTGCTGGACAGACTAATGGGACTGAAGGTAGACAAGTCCCCTGGTCCTGATGAAATGCATCCCAGGGTATTAAAAGAGATGGCGGAAGTTATAGCAGATGCATTCGTTATAATCTACCAAAATTCTCTGGACTCTGGGGTGGTACCAGCGGATTGGAAAGCAGCTAATGTAACGTCTCTGTTTAAAAAAGGGGGCAGACAAAAGGCAGGTAACTATAGGCCAGTTAGTTTAATATCTGTAGTGGGGAAAATGCTTGAAGCTATCATTCAGGAAGAAATAGCGGGACATCTAGATAGGAATAGTGCAATCAAACAGACGCAACATGGATTCATGAAGGGGAAATCATATTTAACTAATTTACTGGAATTCTTTGAGGATATAACGAGCATGGTGGATAGAGGTGTGCTGTATTTAGATTTCCAAAAGGCATTCGATAAGGTGCCACACAAAAGGTTACTGCAGAAGATAAAGGTACGCGGAGTCAGAGGAAATGTATTAGCATGGATAGAGAATTGGCTGGCTAACAGAAAGCAGAGAGTCGGGATAAATGGGTCCTTTTCGGGTTGGAAATCGGTGGTTAGTGGTGTGCCACAGGGATCGGTGCTGGGACCACAACTGTTTACAATATACATAGATGACCTGGAAGAGGGGGTAGAGTGTAGTGTAACAAAGTTTGCAGATGACACAAAGATTAGTGGGAAAGCGGGTTGTGTAGAGGACACAGAGAGGCTGCAAAGAGATTTAGATAGGTTAAGCGAATGGGCTAAGGTTTGGCAGATGGAATACAATGTCGTAAAATGTGAGGTCATCCACCTTGGGAAAAAAAACAGTAAAAGGGAATATTATTTGAATGGGGAGAATTTACAACATGCTGCAGTGCAGAGGGACCTGGGGGTCCTTGTGCATGAATCCCAAAAAGTTAGTTTGCAGGTGCAGCAGGTAATCAGGAAGGTGAATGGAATGTTGGCCTTCATCGCGAAAGGGATGGAGTACAAAAGCAGGGAGGTCCTGCTGCAACTGTATAGGGTATTGGTGAGGCCGCACCTGGAGTACTGCGTGCAGTTTTGGTCACCTTACTTAAGGAAGGATATACTAGCTTTGGAGAGGGTACAGAGATGATTCACTAGGCTGATTCTGGAGATGAGGGGGTTACCTTATGATGATAGATTGAGTAGACTGGGTCTTTTCTCGTTGGAGTTCAGAAGGATGAGGGGTGATCTTATAGAAACATTGAAAATAATGAAAGGGATAGACAAGATAGAGGCGGAGAGGTTGTTTCCACTGGTCGGGGAGACTAGAACTAGGGGGCACAGCCTCAAAATATGGGGGAGCCAATTTAAAACCGAGTTGAGAAGGGTTGTGAATCTGTGGAATTCTCTGCCCAAGGAAGCAGTTGAGGCTAGCTCATTGAATGTATTCAAATCACAGATGGAAAGATTTTTAACCAATAAGGGAATTAAGGGTTATGGGGAGCAGGCGGGTAAGTGTTGCTGAGTCCACGGCCAGATCAGCCATGATCTTGTTGAATGGCAGAGCAGGCTCGAGGGGCTAGATGGCCTACTCCTGTTCCTAATTCTTATGTTCTTATGTTCTTATATTTCCTCATACGGCAACCCACTCATCCCCGGGATCAGCCTAGTGAACATTCTCTGTACTGCCTCCACAGCAAGTATATCCTTTCATAAATATGGAAACCAAAACTGCACGCAGTATTCCAAGTGTAGCCTCACCAATATCCTGTACAGCTGTAACAAGACTTCCCTGCTTTTATACTCCAGCCCCTTTGCAATAAAGGCCAAGATACCATTGGCCTTCCTGATCACTTGCTGTACCTGCATACTATCCTTTTGTGTTTCATGCACAAGTACCTCCAGGTCCCACTGTACTGCAGCACTTTGCAATCTTTCTCCATTTAAATAATAACTTACTCTTTGATTTTTTTTTCTGACAAAGTGCATGACCTCACATTTTCCAACATTATACTCCATCTGGTGCAGCAAGTGGTTAGGATCTGGAATGCACTGCCTGAAAGGGTGGTGGAGGCAGACTCAATCATGGATTTCAAAAGGGAATTGGATAAGTACCTTTTGGAAAACATTTTGCAGAGGAAAGGGTAGTGGTGTGGTGGGACTAGCTGAAGAGCTCTTGCAGAACTGGCACAGTCTTGATGGGCTGAATGGCTTCCTTCTGGCTGTCACCATTCTATGATTCTACACAGGCAGATACAATTATAAAAGCAGACATAGATATTTAATATGGGAAAAGTTGACTGGAAATGTGAACCAATTAAGATCTTTAATATAGATTGATATTACATTGTGAGTTATTATAATTTTAACATTGGTATGTACAGATATTTTTCGACTGCTATATATTGAATAGCGTAAGTGTATTTTAGGGTCCATTTGTACTACTACTGTAGTGTCAGTGTGAAGCTGTTTTGCCTTGCAATCTAAATCCAGTATGAAGGCCTGGACTGAAATGAAGTGAAATTCCTTGAAGGAGTGAGTCTCACTTCACTTTGTTCTGGCATCAGATTGAGTCTAAATCCAGATTTATGCTGCAGAGATTTAGCATTGGTGCAAAGCAGAAACTGATGCTGAACTTGTATTGGAAAGGCAATCTCTGTTACCCTAAACAAAAGGCTGAGTGTGCTCTGACAAGAAATCCAGTAAGCAGCCAACTCTTTTCTTAGGCTTATATCTTCTCAATAGGGAAAAGTCTGGTTCTGTCAGGGTGGAGGCCTCTTCAATAAAGCCTTGTTCTTTTGAGATTCTTGCTTACGTATCAATAGTAAAAGTGCAACAATAGATCACTTTTTTAAACATATAATTACAGGATTTTGTTAAAATAAAGCATAAATATTCTTGAGATGAATAAAGAACAATTATACATTTTGTAAAATTAGGGATATGTACTGTTAACGTGGGTGTAACAATTTTTGCTTTGTGCATAAGCTACAATTTAACCAGCATAAAAAGAGCTATTTTTCCATTTTAAGCTAGTTGTTGCTGGAATACAAGATACAGTATGCACAGTATTAGTCTGTTTACCTACCTAGCACGAACTGACTTCCAGCCACGAAGTCTGACAGAGTTATTGTGAACGAGAAATAAAGAATCCACAGAATAACAAACAGGTTACTGAATCGGTTGTAAATGAGCGACACGATTTCATGGTGTCAGCAGTACTTATAACAAATGCCTGAAGGTGAAAAGACACAGTAGAAGCCATAAATATGGCTAATCACAGCTGAATAATTGCACCCAGGCATTGGACTAGAAAATGTTCAAATAAAACTAGATAGACTGAATGGCCTACATCTGTTTCAATAAATGTGGTAAATTATTAAATATAGGTTGCATAACATAATGGATTCATCAGCATCTGAAAAAGAAGACAGATTAACATTTCATTTGGAGATTGTTCTGCCAGATTAAACTAAATCAATTGCATATGTGTAGATATACTATATACCGTCTACAATTCGAACATTTTCAGTTTAAAAACATGTACTTAAAATAATAAATTTGCTTCACTTTACCTTAGCAGGCTTATGTAGTGAGTAACTGAGCAAAGTAAGACAATTACAGGTTCAATCCCCACTAGTGCTGAGTTACCTGATCTCAGCCAGGGTGACAAGAGAGACACAAGGGCCCAAATTTGGCTGATTTTTCTCGAGCATCTTAAAAATCCCCATTTTGCACATTCAATTTGCGCCAGTGTAAGTGAGTTAGTTAGGATTTTTTTAGTTTAGTTTAGTTTTGTTCAAAAGAGGGCGTTACCAGCCACCTATGCCCATTTTGGCTATTTAAGCTACTTTGCACAGCTAATAGTTACTCCAAACTAACTTAGTGTATGTGGCCACTTGTGGCCGCACAGAAAACCCTTGCGGAGAGTTAAGAAATTAGCGCAGATAGGTACTTAATGACTTGACTAAAGAATGTGAATCGGATCAAACAGCTATACAGGACATATGACAAACTTCGTAAAGTTAATTTACTATAAAACAGAAGCATTCATGGAAGCTTAAACTACAAAAATAAAAGAAGTAAACAGACAAAACATATTTACATAATTTTTTCAAAATATCCAAATAAAAAATAGAAGTGCCTCCTGCTCGTAATTCTTATGTTCTTATGCAGGAAAGTATTTTCATCAACAGGGTTAAGGAAAGTCTTGAGTAATCTCATTAAAATTACTGGCTACACAGTTATCACCCTCCCCATGAAAACTCCCCGCCCCCCCCTGCCATCAAACCTCCCCACCCATCAAAACTCCGCCCCCCCATCAAACCCCCAACCCTCCCAATCAAAACTCTTCCCCCCCACCCCCCCACATCAAACCTCCCCCGCCGCCATCAAACCTCGCCCCCATCAAAACTCCCCCCCCAAACTCCGTCCCCCATCAAATCCCCACCCCCCGATCAAAACTCTTTCCCCCCCCCCCCATCAAAACTCTCCTCATCCCCCACCCCCCACACCCATAAAAACTCTCCTCACTAAACAAAGCACAACCATCAATAATAAATAAAAAAGAAAACTTAAGTCCTACCTTCCTAACTCGGCCTGGGAAGTCAGCGGGCCGGCCGGTGCGAGAGGCCACTTGGCCGGGGATAGGTGCGGGACTCTCTCTATGATGTGCAGCAGCCCGGCGCTCGTCATGAGGTCACTCGACCTGGGATAGGGGCAGGACATTGGGTCCCACACTGCAGAGGAGCTACTGCGCATGCACGAAACCTCCAGTGTGCATGCACTGAGCTGCTAGCACACTTTTAAGCGCAGGGCCCTAGCTTCGCCCCTAATTGAATTGCCACGCCGCACCAAGCCATGGGAGAGGCCACAGAGTGGCTAGAATCCGGGGTCAACTTTTCGACACCGTTTTTATCCTTGGAAGTTGGCGCATCTCACGTGAGTACGCCGAAAAAACAGGTGGGCCAAATTTGGGCCCAATACCCCTGAGGAAGACACAATTGGCCAAGATTCCTGCTCATGATCACTGTGCATTCACACACCATACACACAGGTAGTAAAAGTCTTGCATATGGTGTCCACTTCCTGTCCACATTTCCCTTACTTCCTGTGTGATGACTTTTTATAAAATTCGTTCCTGGGATGTGGACGTCGCTGGCAAAGCCAGCATTTATTGCCCATCCCTAATTGCCCTTGAGAAGGTGGTGATGAGCCGCCTTCTTGAACCGCTGTAGTCCATGTGGTGAAGGAACTCCCACATTGCTTTTAGGGAGGGAGTTCCAGGATTTTGACACAGCGACGATGAAGGTACGGTGATATATTCCAAGTCAAGATGGTGTGTAACTTGGAGGGGAACTTTCAGGTGATGGCGCTCCTAAGCGCCTGCTGCCTGCCCTTGTCCTTCTAGGTGATAGAAGTCACGGGTTTGGGAGGTGGTGCCGAAGAAGCCTTGGCGAGTGGCTGCAGTGCATCTTGTATATAGTACACACTACAGCCATGATGCGCCTGTGGTGGAGGGAATGAATGTTGAAGCTGGTGGATGGGGTGCCAATCAAGTGGGCTGCTTTGTCCTGGGTATTGTTGCGCTTCTTGAGTGTTGTTGGAGTTGCACTCATCCAGGCAAGTGGAGAGTATTCCATCACACTCCTGACTTGTGCCTTGTAGATGGTGGAAAGGCTGTGGGGAGTCAGGAGGTGAGACATCCACCATAGAATACCCAGCCTCTGACCCGCTCTTGGTGCCACCCTATTCAGGTGGCTGGTCCAGTTAAGTTTCTGGTCAATGGTGACCCCCAGGATGTTGATGATCAATGGTTACCCCCTAGGAAGTTGGCGCATCTCATGTGAGTACGCCGAAAAAAGCGGGTGGGCCAAATTTCAGCGATGGTAATGCCATTGAATATCAAGGTAGTTAGATTCTCACTTGTTGGAGATGGTCATTGCCAGGCACTTGTTACTTGCCATTTATCAGCCCAAGCCTGAATGTTGTCCAGATCTTGCTGATGCGGGCATGGACTGCTTCATTTTCTGAGGAGTTGCGATCATCAGCGAACAACCCCACTTCTGACATGATGGAGGGAAGGTCACTGACGAAGCAGCATATAGTGAACTCCTGTAGCGATGTCCTGGGGCTGTGGGTGGGATGATTGACCTCCAACAACACCATCCACCTTCCTTTGTGCTGGGTATGACTCCAGCCAGTGGAGAGTTTTCCCCTTGATATCCATTGACTTCAATTTTACTAGGGCTCCTTGATGCCTCACTCCATCAAATGCTGACTTGATGTCCAGGGCAGTCACTCTCACCGCAACTCTGGAATTCAGCTATTTTATCCATGTTTGGACCAAGGCTATAATGAGGTCTGGAACCGAGTGGTTCTGGTGGAATCCAAACTGAGCTTCGGTGAGCAGGTTATTGGTGAGTAAGTGCCGCTTGATAGCACTGTTGACGATACCTTCCTTCACTTTGCTGATGATTGAGATGGGACAGTAATTGGCTGGATTGGATTTGTCCTGCTTTTTGTGGACAGGACATACCTGGACAGTTTTCCACATTGTTGGGTAGATGCCAGTGCTGTAGCTGTACTGGAGCAGCTTGGCTAGAGGCATGGCTAGTTCTGGAGCCCAAGTCTTCAGCATGACAGCCAGGATGTTGTCAGGGCCCATAGCCTTTGCTGTATCCAGTGCGCTCAGCTATTTCTTGATATCACGTGGATTGAATCCAATTGGCTGAATACTGGTTTCTGTGATGGCCGGGACCTCAGGAGGAGGCTGATATGGCTGAAGATGGTTGCAACTGCTTCAGCCTTGCCTTTTGCACTCACATGCTGGGTTCTGCCATCATTGGGGATGGGGATATTCATGGAGCCTCCTCCTCCCATTAGTTTAATTGTCCACCACCATTCATGACTGGATGTGGCAGGACTGCAGACCTTTGATCAGATCCGTTGATTGTGGGATCACTTAGCTCTGTTGAAAGCAAGCTGCTTCCGCTGCTTAGAACATAAGAACATAAGAATTAGGAACAGGAGTAGACCATCTAGCCCCTCGAGCCTGCTCCGCCATTCAACAAAATCATGGCTGATCTGGCCGTGGACTCAACTCCACTTACCCGCCTGCTCCCCGTAACCCTTAATTCCCTTATTGGTTAAAAATCTATCTATCTGTGATTTGAATACATTCAATGAGCTAGCCTCAACTGCTTCCTTGGGCAGAGAATTCCACAGATTCACAACCCTCCTTCTCAACTCGGTTTTAAATTGGCTCCCCCATATTTTGAGGCTGTGCCCCCTAGTTCTAGTCTCCCCGACCAGTGGAAACAATCTCTCTGCCTCTATCTTGTCTATCCCTTTCATTATTTTAAATGTTTCTATAAGATCACCCCTCATCCTTCTGAGCTCCAACGAGTAAAGACCCAGTCTACTCAATCTATCATCATAAGGTAACCCCCTCATCTTCGGAATCAGCCTCGTGAATGGTCTCTGTATCCCCTCCAAAGCTAGTATATCCTTCCTTAAGAAAGGTGACCAAAACTGCACGCAGTACTCCAGGTGCGGCCTCACCAATACCGTATAAAGTTGCAGAAGGACCTCCCTGCTTTTGTACTCCATCCCTCTCGCAATGAAGGCCAACATTCCATTCGCCTTCCTGATTAACTGCTGCACCTACAAACTAACTTTTTGGGATTCATGCACAAGGACCCCCAGGTCCCTCTGCACCGCAGCATGTTGTAATTTCTCCCCATTCAAGTAATATTCCCTTTTACTGTTTTTTTTCCCAAGGTGGATGACCTCACATTTTACGACATTGTATTCCATCTGCCAAACCTTAGCCCATTCGCTTAACCTACCTAAATCTCTTTGCAGCCTCTCTGTGTCCTCTACACAACCCGCTTTCACACTAATCTTTGTGTCATCTGCAAATTTTCTTACACTACACTCTGTCCCCTCTTCCAGGTCATCTATGTATATTGTAAACAGTTGTGGTCCCAGCACCGATCCCTGTGGCACACCACTAACCACCGATTTCCAACCCGAAAAGGACCCATTTATCCTGACTCTCTGCTTTCTGTTAGCCAGCCAATTCTCTATCCATGCTAATACATTTCCTCTGACTCTGCGTACCTTTATCTTCTGCAGTAACCTTTTGTGTGGCACCTTATCGAATGCCTTTTGGAAATCTAAATACAGCACATCCATCGGTACACCTCTATCCACCATGCTCGTTATATCCTCAAAGAATTCCAGTAAATTAGTTAAACATGATTTCCCCTTCATGAATCCATGTTGCGTCTGCTTGATTGCACTATTACTATCGAGATGTCTCGCTATTTCTTCCTTAATGATAGCTTCAAGCATTTTCCCCACTACAGATGTTAAACTAACCGGCCTATAGTTACCTGCCTTTTGTCTGCCCCCTTTTTTAAACAGAGACGTTACATTAGCTGCTTTCCAATCCGCTGGTACCTCCCCAGTGTCCAGAGAATTTTGGTAGATTATAACGAATGCATTTGATATAACTTCCGCCATCTCTTTTAATACCCTAGGATGCATTTCATCAGGACCAGGGGATTTGTCTACCTTGAGTCCCATTAGCCTGTCTAGTACTACCCACCTAGTGATAGTGATTATCTCAAGGTCCTCCCTTCCCACATTCCCGTGACCAGCAATTTTTGGCATGGTTTTTGTGTCTTCCACTGTGAAGACCGAAGCAAAATAATTGTTTAAGGTCTCAGCCATTTCCACATTTCCCATTATTAAATCCCCCTTCTCATCTTCTAAGAGACCAACATTTACTTTAGTCACTCTTTTCCGTTTTATATATCGGGAAAAGCTTTTACTCTCTGTTTTTATTTTTTGCGCAAGTTTACTTTCGTAATCTATCTTTCCTTTCTTTATTGCTTTGTTAGTCATTCTTTGCTGTCGTTTAAACTTTTCCCAATCTTCTCATTTCCCACTAACCTTGGCCACCTTATACGCATTGGTTTTTAATTTGATACTCTCCTTTATTTCCTTGGTTATCCACAGCTGGTTATCCCTTCTCTTACCGCCCTTCTTTTTCACTGGAATATATTTTTGTTGAGCACTATGAAAGAGCTCCTTAAAAGTCCTCCACTGTTCCTCAATTGTGCCACTGTTTAGTCTGTGTTTCTAGTCTACTTTAGCCAACTCTGCCCTCATCCCACTGTCGTCCCCTTTGTTTAAGCATAGTACGCTCGTTTGAGACACTACTTCCTCACCCTCAATCTGTATTACAAATTCAACCATACTGTGATCACTCATTCCAAGAGGATCTTTTACTAGGAGATCATTTATTATTTCTGTCTCATTACACAGGACCAGATCTAAGATAGCTTGCTCCCTTGTAGGTTCTGTAACATACTGTTCTAAGAAACAATCCCGTCTGCATTCTATGAATTCCTCCTCAAGGCTACCCCGTGCGATTTTATTTGACCAATCGATATGTAGGTTAAAATCCCTCATGATTACTGCCGTTCCTTTTTCACATGCCTCCATTATTCCCTTGATTATTGCCCACCCCACCATGAAGTTATTATTTGGGGGCCTATATCCTACGCCCACCAGTGACTTTTTACAATCTCTAATCTCCACCCATAATGATTCAACATTTTGTTCATTTGAGCCAATATCGTCTCTGACAACTGCCCAGATATCATCCTTTATTTACAGAGCTACCCCACCTCCTTTCCCTTCTTATCTATCTTTCCGAATTGTCAGATACCCCCGTATGTTTAATTCCCAGTCTTGGCCACCCTGCAACCACATTCTGTAATGGCCACCAAATCATACCCATTTGTAATGATTTGTGCCGTCAACTCATTTACTTTATTTTGAATGCTGCATGCGTTTAGGTAGAGTGTTTTAATACTAGTTTTTAAAGCATGATTTTTAGTTTTGACCCCTCCTGCAGCCCCTTTATATTCATACATATTGTCCCTTCCTCTCACCTTGTGGTTTACACTTACCCCAGTGCTACTCTGCTCTGTTGCCTCCTGCCTTTTGCATTTTTTCTTGGGGTCCTGTTCATCTGAGCTCTCACCTACTCTTACTAGCTCAGAGCCCTCTCCTGGGTTCCGAATATTCCTTGCACTGAGGCACCGAGCTTTCATGCTTGCCTTTTTATTACACCCTTTGTCCTTTTAGAATTTTGCTGTACAGTGGCCCTTTTTGTTGTTTGCCTTGGGTTTCTCTGCCCTCCACTTTTACGCATCTCCTTTCTGCCTTTTGCTTTTGTCTCCATTTTGTCTCCCTCTGTCTCCCTGCATTGGTTCCCATTCCCCCTGCCATATTAGTTTAACCCCTCCCCAACAGCACTAGCAAACATTCCCCCGAGGACATTGGTTTCGGTCCTGCCCAGGTGCAGACCGTGCGGTTTGTACTGGTCCCACCTCCCCCAGAACCGGATCCAATGCCCCAGGAATTTGAATCCCTCCCTGCTGCACCACTGCTCAAGCCATGTATTCATCTGAGCTATCCTGCGATTCCTACTCTGACTAGCACTTGGCACTGGTAGCAATCCCGAGATTACTACTTTTGAGGTCCTACGTTTTAATTTAGCTCCTAGCTCCTTAAATTCGTCTCGTAGGACCTGATCCCTTTTTTTATCTATATCGTTGGTACCAATGTGCACCACGACAACTGGCTGTTCACCTTCCCTTTTCAGAATGTCCTGCACCTGCTCCGAGACATCCTTGACCCTTGCAACATACCATCCTGGAGTCTCGCTTGCGGCCGCAGAAACGCCGATCTATTCCCCTTACAATTGAATCCCCTATCACTATCGCTCTCCCACTCTTTTTCCTGCCCTCCTGTGCAGCAGAGCCAGCCACGGTGCCATGAACTTGGCTGCTGCTGCCCTCCCCTGATGAGTCATCCCCTCAACAGTACTCACAGCGATGTATCTGTTTTGCAGGGGGATGACCGCAGGGGACCCCTGCACTACCTTCCTTGCACTACTCTTCCTGCTAGTCTTCCATTCCCTAACTGGCTGTGGACCCTTCACCTGCGGTAAGACCAACTCGTTACACGTGCTACTCACGTCATTCTCAGCATCGTGGATGCTCCAGAGTGAATCCACCCTCAGCTCCAATTCCGCAACGCAGACCGTCAGGAGCTGGAGGCGGATACACTTCCCGCACACGTAGTCGTCAGGGACACCGGAAGTGTCCCTGAGTTCCCACATGGTACAGGAGGAGCATAACACTTGTCCAAGCTCGCCTGCCATGACTTAACCCTTAGATTAACTTAAATTGGCAACAACAATGCTGAAAGTTACTCACTGATATAGAAGAGAAAAAAGAAAAACTACTTACCAATCACCAGCCAATCACTTACCCCCTTGGCTGTGACGTCACCTTTCTATTTCTTTCTACTTCTTTTTTGCCTTCTCCCTGTCGCTGCACAAGTTCCGCCTTTATAGGCCTCTCTGACTCACGGACTCCCGACTCAGTGACGCACCTCTCAAACTCGTGGCCTTTTATAGGCCTCTCTGACTCACGGACTCCCGACTCAGCGACGCACCTCCCGACCTCGCGGCCTTTATAGGCCTCTCTGACTCACGGACTCCCGACTCAGCGATGCACCTCCCGACCTCGCGGCCTTTCTTGGCCTCTCTGACTCACGGACTCCCGACTCAGCGACGCACCTCCCGTCCTCGCGGCCTTTTGTAGGCCTCTCTGACTCACGGACTCCCGACTCAGCGACGCACCTCCCGTCCTCGCGGCCTTTTGTAGGCCTCTCTGACTCACGGACTCCCGACTCAGCGACGGACCTCCCGACCTCGCGTCCTTTCTTGACCTCTCTGACTCACGGACTCCCGACCCAGCGACGCACCTCTCGACCTCGCGGCCTTTTGTAGGCCTCTCTGACTCACGGACTCCCAACTCAGCGACGCACCTCCCGTCCTCGCGGCCTTTTGTAGGCCTCTCTGACTCACGGACTCCCGACTCAGCGACGCACCTCCCGTCCTCGCGGCCTTTTGTAGGCCTCTCTGACTCACGGACTCCCGACTCAGCGACGCACCTCCCATCCTCGCGGCCTTTTGTAGGCCTCTCTGACTCACGGACTCCCGACTCAGCGACGCACCTCCCATCCTCGCGGCCTTTTATAGGCCTCTCTGACTCACGGACTCCCGACTCAGCGACGCACCTCCCGACCTCGCGGCCTTTTGTAGGCCTCTCTGACTCACGGACTCCCGACTCAGCGACGCATCTCCCGACCTCGCGTCCTTTTGTAGGCCTCTCTGACTCACGGACTCCCGACTTAGCATGCATATAGTCCTGTGTTGCCACTTCCCCAGGTTGGCACCTCATTTTTAGGTGTGCCTGGTGCTGTTCCTGGCTTGCTGTTCTGCACTCTTCATTGAACCAGGGTTGATCCCCTGGCTTGATGGTAATGGTAGAGTGAGGGATATTCCGGGCCATGAGGTTACAGATTGTGGTGGAATACAATTGTACTGCTGCTGATGGCCTACAGCGCCTCATGGGTGTCCTTCTTTGAGCTGCTAGAATGGTTCTGAATCTATCCCATGTAGCCACACAATACGATGGAGGGACAATGACTGTGCAGTGATCACTACTACCAATGTTGTCATGGTCAGATGCTGTGACGGGTAGATTGATGAGGATGAGGTCAAGTAGATTTTTCCCTTGTGTTGGTTCCCTCACCATCTGCTGCAGGCCCAGTCTGGCAGACATGTCCTTCAAGACTCGGCCAGCTCGGTCAGTGGTGGTACTACCTAGCCACTCTTGGTGATGGACATTGAAGTCCCACATCCAGAGTACATTCTGTGCCCTTGCTACCCTCAGTGCTTCTTCCAAATGGTGTTCAACATGGAAGAGTACTGATTCATCAGCTGAGGGAGGGCGGTAGGTGGTAATCAGCAGGAGGTTTCCTTGCCCATGTTGGACCTGAAGCCATAAGACTTCATAGGGTCTGCTGTCAATGTTGAAGACTCCCAGGGCCACTCCCTCCCGACTGTATACCACAGTGCCACTGCCTCGGGTTGGTCTGCCCTGCCGGTGGGACAGAACATACCCAGGGATGGTGATGGAGGAGTCTGGGACATTAGCTGAAAGGTATGATTCTGTGAGTATGACTATGTCAGGTTGTTGTTTGACTAGTCTGTGGAACAGCTCTCCCAATTTTGACACAAGTCCCCAGATGTCGGTGAGGAAGACTTTGCAGGATTGCCGTTGTCATGTCCGAACCTGTGCCAAGGTCGATGTCGGGTGGTCTGTCCAGTTTTATTCTTATTATTGTTTTCTGTAGTGATTTGAGCCATACATTATGAGCCATACATTCTGTATACATTTATAATGGGAAAAGCCTATTACAATGTTTTAGAGATGGGAACATTTACATCAATATTTTATAATGGAAATATCTTATGTCAACATTTGCCTGTCATGCTGTAACTCTAGGCCTCCATAGGTGGCCCCATTGCATCAGTTGTCCAGGCTCATTTAGCTTTTTCACACAATCTTAGGTGATTTTTATTTTGTCAATTTTGGGGTGCTTTTACCAGATATTTAGGGTTTTTCCCAATTTGTGGGCATCCAGAACTCCCCCTACCCACGCGGCCCATTGTGGCCACTCCATTCTAACTTTGGCCCTCAGGCTACATCTGCCCTATTTACTGTCAACCACAACAACCAGCATTTATATAATGCCTTTAATCTGCTTAGAAAAACATTCCATGATGCTTCACAGATAGGTAATCAACAAATAGATGCCAAGTCAAAGAAGAGTGACCAAAGGCTTAGTCAAAGAAGTGCATTTTAAGGAGGGTCTGTGGAGCGGGTTGGGGCACTGAAACATAGGACAGGAATATGCTGCAGCGACTCATAGAAACATAGAAACATAGAAAATAGGAGCAGTAGTAGGCCATTCGGCCCTTCGAGTCTGCACCGCCATTCAATATGATCATGGCTGATCCTCTATGTCAACACCATGGGCCCAAGTTTCCACATGATTTGCGCCTGATTTTTAGGAGCAACTGGTGGAGAACGGACTATCTTAGAAATCGCAATTCTCCACATTTTTTTTTCTGCAGTTCTAGTCAGTGAGAACAGTTTCACTTTGGAACAGAATTTTTTCTTCAAAAGGGGGCGTGTCCGGCCACTGACGCCTGATTTCAAAGTTTCCACAGTGAAAACGTACTCCAAACTAACTTAGAATGGAGCAAGTGAAGATTTTTGTAGAACTGAAAAAACCTGTTCTACACATTAAAAAATCAGGCGCAGGTTACAAATTAGGCGTCCAGAACGAGGTGGGGGGGTGGGGGGAAGGGAAGTCATTAAATTCTATAATAAATCCTTATTTATACTTATACAAATATTATACAAATAAATCCAACCTGAATAAAAATTTATAAGCAAAGAAAAAATTAAATAAACCATCTTCCTACCTGTGTGAAAGTGCTTCAGCCAGGGAGAATTCTGCAGGAAGCCTCACAAGTTGAGGCAGCCGTTCGTTCCCGCGGGGGGGGGGGGGGGGAGGAGGAAGCCGTTCCCGACGGCGGGCGGGTGGGGGGGGAGGGAGTGCGGGCCTGTCCGAACGCAGCGGGGGGGGGGGAGGAAGCCGTTCCCGACGGCGGGCGGGGAGGCCGTCGGGAAACGGCTGCCTCAACTTTCTGAGGCTTCCTGCAGCCTTCTCAGTGCTGCAAGAAGCCTCAGTGCTGATGTGCTGATGGCAATGTGCTTTTATTAAAAAATGTTCAAAAATTAAACAGCTACAAAGAACTACAAAAATGGCCGAGTGCCAATGTTTCCTTCACACTGCGCGTGTGCGAACGCTCCAACGCGCACGCGCAGGGTTGCCGGCAGGAAAAAAAATAATTTAAATGGTACCCGCCCCCTCCCACTTACAAAATCGGCGCGAGTGGTAGGCTCCGCCCCCCCGGGCGCCGCGCCAAGCAGACATGGAGCTGCAGGGCACTCCAGAATCATGCGGAGGGGCACCCGTTTTTTATCGTGTGGAAACTTGGGGCATATATTCTCACTTTTTCCCCATACCCCTTGATGTCTTTTGTTTCTAGCAATCTTTCTATCTCCCTCTTAAATATATTCAGTGACTTGGCCTCCACAGCCTTCTGTGGTAGAGAATTCCACAGGTTCACCACCCTCTGAGTGAAAATATTTCTCCTCATCTCGTTCCTAAATTTTCTACCCCGTATCCTGAGACTGTGACCCCTTGCTCTAGACTTCCCAATCAGTGTATCATTCTCCCTGCATCCAGTCTATCCAACCCAGTCAGAATTTTATACGTTTCAATGAGATTCCCTCTCATTCTTCTAAATTCTAGTGAATACAGGCCTAGTCGACCCAATCTCTCCTCATACGACAGTCCTGCCATCCCAGGAATCAGTCTGGTCAACCTTCGCTACACTCCCTCTATGGCAAGTATATCCTTTCTTAGATAAAGAGACCAAAACTGCACACAATATTCCAGGTGCGGTCTCACCAAGCCCTATATAACTGTAATAAGACAACCTTGCTCATGTATTCAAATCCTCTTGCAATGAAGGCCAACATACCATTTGCCTTCCTAACTGCTTGCTACACCTGCATGTTTGTTTTCAATGACTGGTGTACAAGGACACCCAGGTCCCTCTGTACATTGACACTTCCCAAGCCATCACCATTTAAATAATACTTTGTCCTTATGTTTTTCCTATCAAAGTGGATAACTTCACATTTATCCATGTTATACTGCATCTGCCATGTGTTTGCCCATTCACTCAACCTATCTAAATCGCCTTGCAGCATCTTTGCATCCTCCTCACAACTCACAATCCCACCTAATTTTGTGTCATCAGCAAACTTGGAAATATTACATTTGGTTCCCTCATCCAAATCATTTATATATATTGTGAATAGCTGGGGTCCAAGCACTGATCCCTATGGTACCCCACTAGTCACTGCCTGTCACCCCGAAAAAGACCCGTTTATTCCTACTCTCTGGTTTCCATTCAGTTAACCAATTTTCAATCCATGCCAATACATTACCCCCAATCCTATGTGTTTTAATTTTGCACACTAATCTCTTATGTGAGACTTTATCAAAGGCCTTCTGAAAATTCAAATACACTACATCCATTGGTTCTCCCTTATCTATTCTATCAGTTACTTCCTCAAAAAACTCCAATAAATTTGTCAAACATGATTTTCCTTTCATAAATCTATGTTGACTTTGTTTAATCCTGTGAATATTATCTAACTGTGCTGTTATCACATCCTTTATAATAGACTCTAGCATTTTTCCTACTACTGATGTCAGACTAACCAGTCTGCAGTTCCCTGTTTTCTCTCTCCCTCCTTTTTTAAATAGTGGGGTTACATTTGCCACCCTCCAATCTGCAGGAACTGTTCCATAATCGATAGAATTTTGGAAGATGACAACCAATGCATCTCATCATCATCATCATAGGCAGTCCCTCGAACCGAGGATGACTTGCTTCCACGTCAAAAAGTTCACAGGTGTTTCAATGATGGACCTAAAATTCCAGGTCCGAACTAAATCTTGGAGGTTGGAAGATGCCTGTGCTTGGATTTATTTTAACGTATGGTGACCGTTGCACACCAGCCACACACAGGCTTGACAGAGCTAGGTCTTGGTCCAGTAGCAAAGATTAACCAAGACGACTGGAGACCTGCTCTGCTGCACGGACCTAGTGTGCACACTTAGCGCAGTGTGGGCTGGCCCGTGCTGCCCCTGGGCCCTCGCCTCTTCTGGGCCCCGAACTCGCGCCTCTCCTGGGCCCTGATCACGTCCCTCTACACTCTCTCACAGAAACATGGACATAGAAAATAGGTGCAGGAGTAGGCCATTCAGCCCTTCTAGTCTGCACCGCCATTCAATGAGTTCATGGCTGAACATGCAACTTCAGTACCCCATTCCTGCTTTCTCGCCATACCCCTTGATTCCCCCTAGTAGTAAGGACTACATCTAACTCCTTTTTGAATATATTTAGTGAATTGGCCTCAACAACTTTCTGTGGTAGAGAATTCCACAGGTTCACCACTCTCTGGGTGAAGAAGTTTTTCCTCATCTCAGTCATAAATGGCTTACCCCTTATCCTTAGACTGTGTCCAGTGGTTCTTGACTTCCCCAACATTGGGAACATTCTTCCTGCATCTAACCTGTCTAAACCCGTCAGAATTTTAAACGTTTCTATGAGGTCCCCTCTCATTCTTCTGAACTCCAGTGAATACAAGCCCAGTTGATCCAGTCTTTCTTGATAGGTCAGTCCCGCCATCCCGGGAATCAGTCTGGTGAATCTTCGCTGCACTCCCTCAATAGCAAGAATGTCTTTCCTCAGGTTAGGAGACCAAAACTGTACACAATACTCCAGGTGTGGCTTCACCAAGGCCCTGTACAACTGTAGCAACACCTCCCTGCCCCTGTACTCAAATCCCCTCGCTATGAAGGCCAACATGCCATTTGCTTTCTTAACCGCCTGCTGTACCTGCATGCCAACCTTCAATGACTGATGTACCATGACACCCAGGTCTCTTTGCACCTCCCCTTTTCATAATCTGTCACCATTCAGATAATAGTCTGTCTCTCTGTTTTTACCACCAAAGTGGATAACCTCACATTTATCCACATTATACTTCATCTGCCATGCATTTGCCCATTCACCTAACCTATCCAAGTCGCACTGCAGCCTCATAGCATCCTCCTCGCAGCTCACACTGCCACCCAACTTAGTGTCATCCGCAAATTTGGAGATACTACATTTAATCCCCTCATCTAAATCATTAATGTGCAGTGTAAACAGCTGGGGCCCCAACACAGAACCTTATGGTACCCCACTAGTCATTGCCTGCCATTCTGAAAAGTCCCCATTTACTCCTACTCTTTGCTTCCTGTCTGACAACCAGTTCTCAATCCATGGCAGCACACTACCCCCAATCCCATGTGCTTTAACTTTGCACATTAATCTCTTGTGTGGGACCTTGTCGAAAGCCTTCTGAAAGTCCAAATACACCACATCAACTGGTTCTCCCTTGTCCACTCTACTGGAAACATTCTCAAAAAATTCGAGAAGATTTGTCAAGCATGATTTCCCTTTCACAAATCCATGCTGACTTGGACCTATCATGTTACCTCTTTCCAAATGCGCTGCTATAACATCCTTAATAATTGATTCCATCATTTTACCCACTACTGATGTCAGGCTGACTGGTCTATAATTCCCTGTTTTCTCTCTCCCTCCTTTTTTAAAAAGTGGGGTTACATTGGCTACCCTCCACTCGATAGGAACTGATCCAGAGTCAATGGAATGTTGGAAAATGACCGTCAATGCATCCGCTATTTCCAAAGCCACCTCCTTAAGTACTCTGGGATGCAGTCCATCAGGCCCTGGGGATATATCGGCCTTCAATCCCATCAATTTCCCCAACACAATTTCCCGACTAATAAGGATTTCCCTCAGTTCCTCCTCCTTACTAGACCCTCTGATCCCTTTTATATCCGGAAGGTTGTTTGTGTCCTCCTTAGTGAATACCGAACCAAAGTACTTGTTCAATTGGTCCGCCATTTCTCTGTTCCCCGTTATGACTTCCCCTGATTCTGACTGCAGGGGACCTACGTTTGTCTTTACTAACCTTTTTCTCTTTACATATCTATAGAACCTTTTGCAATCCGTCTTAATGTTCCTTGCAAGCTTCTTCTCGTACTCCATTTTCCCTGCCCTAATCAAACCCTTTGTCCTCCTCTGCTGAGTTCTAAATTTCTCCCAGTCCCCGGGTTCGCTGCTATTTCTGGCCAATTTGTATGCCACTTCCTTGGCTTTAATACTATCCCTGATTTCCCTTGATAGCCACGGTTGAGCCACCTTCCCTTTTTTATTTTTACGCCAGACAGGAATGTACAATTGTTGTAGTTCATCCATGCGGTCTCCAAATGTCTGCCATTGCCCATCCACAGTCAACCTCTTAAGTATCATTCGCCACTCTATCCTAGCCAATTCACGCCTCATACCTTCAAAGTTAGCCTTCTTTAAGTTCTGGACCATGGTCTCTGAATTAACTGTTTCATTCTCCATCCTAATGCAGAATTCCACCATATTATGGTCACTCTTCCCCAAGGGGCCTCGCACAACGAGATTGCTAATTAATCCTCTCTCATTACACAACACCCAGTCTAAGATGGCCTCCCCCCTAGTTGGTTCCTCGACATATTGGTCTAGAAAACCATCCCTTATGCACTCCAGGAAATCCTCCTCCACCGTATTGCTTCCAGTTTGGTTTGCCTAATATATGTGCATATTAAAGTCACCCATTATAACTGCTGCACCTTTATTGCATGCACCCCTAATTTCCTGTTTGATGCCCTCCCCAACATCACTACTACTGTTTGGAGGTCTGTACACAACTCCCACTAATGTTTTTTGCCCTTTGGTGTTCTGCAGCTCTACCCATATAGATTCCACATCATCCAAGCTCATGTCCTTCTTAACTGTTGCAATAATCTCCTCCTTAACCAGCAATGCTACCCCACCTCCTTTTCCTTTTATTCTATCCTTCCTGAATGTTGAATACCCCTGGATGTTGAGTTCCCAGCCCTGATCATCCTGGAGCCACGTCTCCGTAATCCCAATCACATCATATTTGTTAACATCTATTTGCACAGTTAATTCATCCACCTTATTACGGCACCTCGCCGCTCCTTCGCCCCGATCTCACCGCTCATGATGTACCTGCTCACACTCCAATCACCAATCTGGACCTTGGTGACGTCCCTTTTCACTGCCGTTGCTCTCCTGCTCCAGCACGTGCTGCTCCCTGGAGTGGTATGCTGCCACGCTGCTCCTTCCACTCCCCGGCCTGCTCCGATGGTGCTCGCATCTACTATTTCCATGGATACCTCTTTTAGTACTCTGGGATGCAGATCATCAGACCCTGGGGATTTATCGGCCTTCAGTCCCATTAGTTTCTCCAGCACTATTTTTTTTACTAATAATCATTTCCTTTAATTCCTCTTGTTCACTAGACCCTTGGTTCCCTAGCATTTCTGAGATGTTACATGGAAGCCAAAGTAACAGTGTAGGCATTCAGTCTCTAACCTGGTGCCGCCAACTTACTATCTCTCAGGGGAAGATCTGAGTGCCTTCCCACAAGCTGCATTGTCTTTTCCTCATAGGGAGTCAGTTGTTTCATGTGGGGAGTGCCCCTCCAGTGGCCTGCCTCTGGTGGGCATTGTATGCTCATTTCTCCTGCTAGAAGATAGCGTAAATGAGGGAAGCGTTGCAGTTGAGGGGAGTGCACCAAATTGCATGGGAGAGCTAAAGTAAGAGGTGTATGAGCCTGTTAATGTGGAGGAGAGAGTTTTAGAGATGTGCGTGTAAGTACTTGCTGTTAAGGGGGCTGGGTAGCCATACTGCAAGATCCTGAGTTAGAGCCCACTTAACCAGAGTGCATTGCGAAGGGTTAGTTGTGCAACTGTTGGTTTAAGAGAGTAACTCGTATGCTGTTGCCCAAGGCAGGCAAGGAAGAAAAGGAAGAATATCCAGTGTGATACCTTGCTTATGATCTTATTGAATGGCGTAGCAGGCTCAAAGGGCTCTATGACCTACTCCTTCTCCTAAATCTTATGTTCTTATATAAGCTTGCTGCATGGGACACCCAGGCATCTGTGTCTTCTGCCTTCAATCTCCCCCAGGGATGCTGGAGGTCTGCATCAATGAAGTTCTGTTTTCTTCTTCTGCTTGCTGCCATGACCTTCGGCATTCTTGGTGCAGATGTACTTGAAAAGTATGATGAAAAGATTGATGGTAAGTGCAGTAAAGATATCAGTGAGTTATATAAGTGAGCCAAATGTTGATCCTTCCTTATCTGATTGTCCCTTGCTTGATGCTGAAGTGTGCAGGCTGAACTGTCACTTCAGTTTCCATGCACACCAGCAAGTTACACCCATTTTAAACATGTTTTGGATCAATTACTACTTCAATAAATTTGCAAATAAACTGACCCAGGAAACCCTTGTGTAGGTACCTCGCCAGGCCATCGGCAGCCACAGATCTTTTTTCATTGGCATAGCCTCTCACCATATGAAATTTAGGGCCCTATTTTGTAAGCATTAAAGCCAAACACAAAACAAAATTGTTGTCTGTTTCTAATAGGTTTGTTGACTTACTGTCTTAACAACTGAATTCCAGCCTTTGCCTCCATTGGAATCCACACAGATACTCATGTAGGCACCTGCTATTAAAATGGACAATTTAAAAGACCATAGGCTAGAACCTCCACTTTTTTTTGCCTGCTTAACGCCCACTTAACGCCTATTTTACCGCCAAAATGACAAATAACGCCCATATATCGCCCATTTTGGCACAAAATGGGAACTGGTGGGCATTTTTCAGAAACTTATCACCGAGCGTTACTTTCCCCATGTACTTAACGGCAATAAAAAATATTACCGCCTGCCCACTTTTTTGGGGCGGAATCAGCAGAATGGGCGAATTCAACGGCCATAATATCGCCCAGCACGGAATTAACGCCGCGATCCAATATTAACGCCCGCCCACTGTTTTTTGTCGTAAAGAGCATATTTACTCAAACTAGCGGCCATGGAGATCGCCCATTGTCAATTTCACCACCTCACTCACATATCGCTCGCTCAAAAAACCGCCCACAAAAAGGGGAACTAACCGGAATGAACCACAGCATTATGGACGCCATGTTCTAGATCACATGTCGCGTCCTTTAAAAGGCTGCTGTGCTTCAACCTCGGCGGAGTTCGGATATACTCTGCAGGTCATTGGAGTTGATGTGAACATCTCTAAAAACATTTTGACCATACTGTGACCGATTGGAATTGAAGAGGTGTGTTTGTCGGGATATTCCTTGTTTGTGAGCAATCAGTGGAAAACAGAGAGCTACTGTAATGGGCCTGTCCTTTCTCAATCTCTCTTGGTGACCAAATACATGTCGCAGACTCGACATCACCGAAGGAATGCTTCACTGCATTATGCGTCCAAAGTAAGAAGTGACAGACAGATGAGGAGGACCAGCTACCGGGGCGATCCGCACGCCGATGACGTCACAATCTCTGGGCAAAGGAGATCGGGGCACCACGCCTTACTGCTGCCTCAAACCCCCTGCCGAATATAGCGGGAGTTGATCTTCTCACCGTGCCCGGTCGGTAAATCTTTAACAACCCGTTATCATCCCCCAGAGGCATTAACGGGAGGCACTAAGGAGGCCAATTTCTTGGATAAAAATGTTTACGGCACAAATAGAGGGCATCTGGCCGATCGTAGCATTGTCAACTTTTATCCAGAGCAATCCAAAACAAATCTCATTGGGTTAGAACCTCCACTTTTTTGCATGCTTAACGCCCACTTAACGGCCATTTTACCGCTGAAAAGACGAATAACGCCCATATATGGCCCATTTTGGCACAAAATGGAAACTGGCGGGCAGGTCCAGACATTACACCCCCCGCAAGTACAAAGAGAAGCATTCTTACCTCGACTTGCCCGACACCACCTGCCTTCAGAGACTGCGCTTCCACAAAGAGGTTATCACTGAGGTATGCTAGCTGATCTACAGCCTGCCAGCACCATCAGTACTGCACTGTCCGTCGAGGTCAAAGTCATCGCGGCATTGTCGTTCTATGCCTCGGGTTCTTTTCAGACCACAGCTGGCGACATTTGCAGACTTTCTCAATATGCCACATATTGCTGCATTAGGCAGGTCACTGAAACCCTGTACGCACGCAGAAGGGACTTGATCAGTTTCCCTATGACCAGGGAAGCACAGAGTGAGAGGACTCTAGGATTCTCCAGCATTGCAAACTTCCCCAAGGTGCGGGAGCAATAGACAGTATGCACATCGTGATGCAGGCACCTTTTCAGAATGCTGAGATTTTCGGGAACCGCAAGGGATTCCACTCTCTGAATGTCCAACTGGTCGTCGACCACCAGCAAATTATACCTACAGTAAATGCTCAATTTCCGGGCAGCATCCATGATGCTTTCATACTGCATGAGAGCACTGTATCTGACTTGTTTAACAATGAGCCACAAGGTCAATGCTGGATGCTTCAGAACAAAGGATATGGCCACGCCACCTGGCTGATGACCCCATTGCGTGACACTCACACCGAGGCTGAGAGGTTGTCATGTTTGTAACCTTCACATAACTGTAACCAATATGTTACAACACTGTACACTGTATACAACTGTGAAATACACACCTTGACCACAGGGGGTGAACTTGTGGGAGACACTCCTCACCTGGTCAGCCAGGTTCTTAAAGGGTGGCTCCACGCAGGCTCAGCACTCGTTCGTCCTGGGAATAAAGGTGCAGGTCATGTAGTGACCTTGTCTGCAGTATATGCCTCATGTGACTTTATAGTACAGTGCAGAGACACCACATTTGGCGACGGGAAACGGGAATCAACGACTCATGAGAATGGCCACCGGTAGCACAGATGAAAGGTACTGTGTTGGTGAGGACAGGGACGATTTCATTGAGAGGCTCCAGCAGAGCTTTGTCACGAAGGACTGGCTGGGAGAGGCAGCAGTCGACAAGGGAAGGGCGCACCTACTGACCAGTTGTGGGCCTAAGACGTACACGCTGATGAAAGACCTGCTCGCACCTGAGAAGCCGGCAGACAAAACCTTTGAGGAGCTCAGTAAACTGATTGGTGAGCACCTCAAACCAGCGAGCAGCATACACATGGCCCGACACCGATTCTATTCACACAGATGTCGGGAGGGATAAAGCATACTGGACTTCGTTGCGGACCTTCGGTGTTTGGCCAGCCTCTGTAAGTTCACAGATGCCTGCAGGGGGGAGATGTTAAAGGATTTCTTCACTGAGGGCATTGGTAATGCTGGGATTTTCAGGAAGCTTATTGAGACCAAGGACTTGACTTTGGAGAGGGCAGCTTTGATAGCTCAGACCTTCATGGCAGGGGAAGAGGAGACCAAGATAATTTACGTGAGCAGCCCTGGTTTCAACATGGTGATGAACCAGGGAGTTAATGTTGTAAAAGCAATACAGAACCCCGCAGGCAGGCAAGGACAATTCGACACCGCCCAGGCAGGCAGGCAAGGGCAATTCGACACCGCCCAGGCAGCAACAGATTCCAGGGTGGGACAGCAACAGAGACAATGGCAGGAGGATCAGCAATTCACACCATCACAAGGGTCAATGCGTCCCGGGATGGGACCATTGACACACAGCAACAGAGTGATCAGGAGTAATCAAAGAGACAATCAAAGAGGAATGCCTGGTAACAGTCCCTTCGTCCACAACAATCTCAGCTCATGCTGGAGGTGCGGGGGCAGACACAATGCGAAAACCTGCAGGGTTCAACATTTTATCTGCAGAAGCTGCAATTTCAAGGGACATTTGGCCAGAATGTGCAGAAAACCCATAGCGAGGTTAGTTTACGAGGCAAAGGAACCAGACAAAGAGTCTGCAAGGCAGTTAGATGCTTGGGGCACAGCCATGGGCGCTGAAGTCCAGCGGGTTCACGTGGCAGACATCCACAGCTCATGCACTAAAACGCCGTCTATGATGATGAAAGTCATATTAAATGGCCTCCCGGTATGCATGGAGCTGGACACAGGAGCTAGCCAGTCATTTATGAGTGTCCAACAATTCGAAAGACTATGGCCACTCAAAGCTAGCAGACCCAAACTAGAACGCATTGAGACGCAATTACGAACGTACACCAAAGAGATCATCCCAGTGTTGGCAGTGCAAATTTGGTGGTCACACATAATGGATCAGAGAACCGGCTGCCACTCTGGATTGTCCCAGGAAGTTGGTTTATTCCAGCTTGTGTAATTCCCTGTGAAAGTCAGAGTGTGTAACAGTATAATCGACTGCAGTGGCTATACAGACATCAATACGCAAACCCTGGAAACTGAAACCAGATCCGTACTCGCTCGTTGTTCTGATCAACTGGGACAATCTGTGGGACAAGGACTCGATGGGAAACTCTTGTCCCAGCTGTTACTGGTGCCCTCTGACCTTGCCAATGCCTGGGTCCTTGTCAAGGACCTGCTCCCAGGTCAGCTGGCTCAGGTACTGCCAGCAATAGCCCTCCGATTGTGTCAGAGAAGTTCCTTGTCCCAGTCTTCCTGGTTCACCTGATGGCATTGCCGCCATTCTGGACCATCTCTCGGATTCTGAAGGTCACAGTCTAAGGATAAGGGGTAAGCCATTTCGGACCAAGATGAGGAGAAACTTCTTCACCCAGAGAGTGGTGAACCTGTGGAATTCTCTACCACAGGAAGTTGTTGAGGCCAATTCATTAGATATATTCAAAAAGGAGTTCGGTGTAGTCCTTACTACTAGGGGGCTCAAGAGGTATGCCGAGAAAGCAGGAATGGGGTACTGAAGTTGCATGTTCAGCCATGAACTCATTGAATGGCGGTGCAGGCTCGAAGGGCCGAATGGCCTACTCCTGCACCTATTTTCTATTCTATCTATCTATGAAATGATCCTGCACTTTTGGGGAGGAGCTGGCTAGCCGAGATGAACTGGAAATGGGAGGATGTGCACACCATTTCATCTGTGGAGCGAACTTCATGCTCACAGGTCCTAAATTTGAATCATTATTTCAACCTGGGGTCGGGATCTTCAAGGGCACCAAAGTAGTGATACGCATCACCGCGGACACCAGACCAGTGCACCACAAAGCCAGAGCCGTGCCGTATGTGATGCCTGAGAAAATTGAGAGTGAGTTGGACAGGCTGCTAAGAGTGGGCACAATTTCGCCTGTTGAATTCAGTGACTGGGCAAGCTCCATCGTTCCTGTCCTTAAAACGGATGGCTCGGTCAGGATTTGTGGCGACTACCGAGTATCACTACAGGACCAATACCCGCTTCCGAGAGCGGAGGACCTTTTTGCCATGCTGGCAGGTGGCAAGCTGTTCACCAAGTTGGACCTCACTTCAGCCTACATGACCCAGGAACTGGCCGAAGAATCCAAGCTACTGACCACCATCACCACGCACAAGGGGCTGTTTGTCTACAACAGGTGTCCGTTTGGCATTCGAGCAGCAGCCGCTATCTTCCAGAGGAACATGGAAAGCTTGCTCAAATCCATTCCTGGCATAATCGTATTCCAAGATGACATCCTAATCACGGGTCATGACACCAAGGAACACCTCCACAACCTGGAGGAGGTGCTACGCCGACTGGACTGAGTAGGCTTGCGACTAAAGAAGCCCAAGTGTGTGTTTTTGGCCCCAGATGTCGAGTTTTTGGGCAGGAGGATTGCTGCAGACGGGATCCGGCCTACCGGATCCAAAACGGAGGCGATCCGTCGTGTGCCCCAGCCCGGCAACACATCGGAGTTGCGGTCATTCCTGGGACTCTTAAACTACTTCAGGAACTTTCTGCCAAACTTAAGTACATTGTTGGTGCCACTCCACGTGCTCTTGCATAAGGGTTGCGATTGGTTTTGGGGGGACTGTCAAAAACGGGCTTTGAATCGGGCGCGGAACCTTCTTTGTTCTAATAAGCTGTTGACCTTGTATGACCCCTGTAAGAAACTGGTTTTAACGTGCGATGCATCATCCTATGGAGTTGGGTGTGTGTTGCAGCAAAGTAATAATGAGGGCCAACTTCAACCTGTGACTTATGCCTCCAGGTCGCTCTCCCAGGCAGAACGGGGATATGGGATCATTGAAAAGGAAGCACTCGCATGTATCTGTGGGGTAAAAAAGATGCACCAGTCCTTTTTGGCAGAAGGTTCGAGTTAGAAACGGACCACAATCTGTTAACATCCCTGCTGTCCGACAGCAAGGCTGTCAATGCCAATGCGTCAGCTCGCATACAGCGATGGGCTCTCACGCTGGCTGCGTATGATTACACCATACGGCACCGACCAGGCACCGAAAATTGCGCTGACACGCTCAGCAGGCTCCCACTGACGACCACCGAGGGAGCGTCAGAGCAAAGCGCGGAGATGGTCATGGCCGTTGAGGCTTTCGACACTGCAGGCTCTCCCATCACTGCCCGCCAGATCAGAATCTGGACCAACAGAGATCCCCTCCTGTCACTGATAAAGAAATGTGCCCTAACTGGGGATTGAGCGCCCGCACACGGAGCATGCCCCGAGGAGGTCAGACCGTTTCACAGACGGATGGATGAGCTCTCCATCCAAGCCGACTGCCTACTATGGGGCAGCCGGGTAGTCATGCCCCAGAAAGGAAGGGAAGCTTTCATCAGGGAATTCCACAGCGAGCATCCAGGCATTGTGCTAATGAAGGCCATTGCCCGGTCACATGTATGGTGGCCAAGAATTGACTCAGACCTGGAACACTGTGTTCGCAGGTGCACAACATGTGCTCAGCTGGGAAATGCTCCTAGGGTGGCCCCCCAAGCCATGGTCACGCATTCACATAGTCTACGCGGGCCCGTATTTGGGAAAAATGTTCCTGATTGTTGTTGATGCATACTCAAAATGGATCGAGTGCATCATATTGAATTCGTGCACGACATCCAACACTGTGGAGAGTTTGCGCACGGTATTTGCGACCCACGGCTTGCCAGACATCCTAGTTAGCGACAATGGCCCATGCTTTACGAGCTATGAATTCCAGAAGTTTATGTCGGGTAATGGTATCAAACACGTCAGGACAGCACTGTTCAAGCCGGCTTCCAATGGCCAGGCGGAACGTGCGGTTCAAATCATAAAACAGGGCATGCTCCGGATTCAAGGACCCTCCCTTCAGTACCGTCTATTGTGCCTCCTGCTGGCCTATAGGTCCTAGCCGCATTCGCTCACGGGAGTCCCACCTGCGGAACTACTCATGAAACGTGCGCTTAAAACGCAGCTGTCCCTCATTCATCCTGCTCTGTCGGACATTGTTGAGGGCAAGCGCCAGTCCCAAATCGAGTGTCATGATCGCAACTCAGTGGGGAGATGCATAGAAATCAATGACCCTGTATTCGTTCTTAATCACGCATTGGGACCCAAGTGGCTTGAGGGCACTGTAATAGGCAAAGAGGGGAATAGGATCATAGTGGTTAGACTTTTCTTTACCTGGTCCAGATGTTTGCAGCATATCTGCAGATATGCCGCAAACATCTGGACCAGGTAAAGAAAAGGTTCAGCATGGACACTGAGGAATCTGAAGAAGACCATGGGATGTCAACCACACCACTACCAGTGAACGAGCAACAAGGACAGTCAACAGCATGCACAGTCCCTGCGGCCAGCCCGGACAGGCCGGAACCAACTCGGGCAACAGAGACGCATGCCACGGTTCAACCACCAGAGCCACAACTGCGGCGCTCCACGAGAGAGCGTCGACCGCCTGAAAGACTCAATCTTTGACCCAAAGACATTAGGGGGGAGGTGATATCATGTTTGTAACCTTCACATAATTGTAACCAATATGTAACAACACTGTACACTGTATACAACTGTGAAATACACACATTAACCACAGGGGGTGAACTTATGGTCGACACTCCTCACCTGGTCAGCCAGGTACTTAAAGGGAAGTTCCACGCAGGCTCAGCACTCGTTGATCCTGGGAATAAAGGTGCAGGTCATGTAGTGACCTTGTCTGCAGTATATGCCTCATGTGACTTTATAGTATATTGCAGAGACACCACAGAGGTGATACAACGAGAGCCACAGAGCAACTCGCAATATCATGGAGAAAACCATTGGAGTGCTGAAGCAGCGCTTTAGATGCCTGGACCACTCAAGAGGTGAGCTCCAATACCACCCTGAGCAGGTAGCTCAATCCGTGGTGGTGTGCTCCATGCTACACAACTTGGCTATCAGGAGGGGACAAGAATTGCCTGATGAGTCTGACAGTCCACCTCACCAGAGAGAGGAAGAGGAGGATGAGGAGACGGATGCTGACATCGGCCCAGACAATCAGGCTGATGCTGAAGCCATGCTCCCACCCCATTGTAGACCACATGAAAGGGCCCATGGTGGCATGATTGCTGCAAGAGCCTTACGTCAGGAGCTCATCAATGATCGCTTTGCCTGAAAGAACATTGGTGTTATTTACAAGGCTGACACACTGCTGGGTGTGCAGGTCATATATCAATGGTGAGCATCACCTTAGTGACAGTTAAAGTTTAAGTTGATTGAATTTAAGTGTGATTATACCCTTTGATGTTAAGAAATCACCAGCGTGTAATGGTGCAGCTATCTGAGCCAATGCGCTACAAGGTTTTGTTAAATAAAAAACATTTAAACCGACCATTAGTCTGAAATCATCAGTATTTCTGTACAAACCAACCCTTTCCCCGCCCCCACCCCCCACACCACTTCTCCTCCCACCTCTACCCCTTCCCCTCCTGACTCCAAGCCACCTGGCCGAGGAGCTCCTCAAGCAATTCTTCATTCTTCATTGGCGGGGGGTGGCGGGGGGGGAAGGAGGTGACAGCTGAAGCACTGCTTGGATGGATATGGGAGAGGATGGTCCCAAGGTGAGAACTTGCTCTGAGCCATAAGCAAGATGTTGCTTCTGGCTCTCGTGTGGTTGGCAATGGGGGTACATCACCTTGGGGTGCAGTGCTGCACTCCGGGACCACTGGGAGCCCTCTGCCAGCAGTGTTCCTGGCTACCAGCTCCAGGGCTTCCTCCGTCGCTTCCATGTTATATCTTATTTGTTGGACAAAAACTCGGTGCCAACTGTTAAGTATCGAATAACTCCACGAGGCTAAGTACAGTGAACTAATTCAGGCATGACCTTACTCCAGTTTATTTATTCTCAAAGTGAGGATTCAACATTGCTGCCAGTATTATATACACGGCTTGCACGTGTCTGCCAGTGACCATTAGGACTCCGACAGTCGCGCCCTCCAGTGGCAAGTAAAACCCAGTTAACATACATAACACCAACTATGTTCTTGGTGCTCAGCCGGCTTTTTGCTGCTGGTGAATCTCCGTCATTCCTCCCACAACAGCCAAACAAGCACACACCACAGCCACACAGGCTTTCAGTGCCTCTGAGCTCCCTCTCTCTCTGTCTCCTCTTCTGCGCATGTCATGATGACCCTTGACCTCCTGAATCGTGGGAATCGAGCGTTGCCATGCCGTTGCTAAGGACGGCAACACTTTACGGCAGAAGGTCAAAAAAACTTAACGCTACCGCCCATTTGATATCCGATAACGCCCATTTTCAAAAATGTAAACTAGATGTTTTGAGAATGGGCGAGAAGCCGGCGATCTGAAAACCCTTTTTTAACGCCCATGCCGGAAATAATGCCCATTTTTTGGCGCTAAGCACAAAAGTGGAGGTTCTAGCCACATACTTGGCACTGGAAATGGATTTGCACTGTGCTTTGAAAGGCATCAACTATTATGCTATTCCACCAAAATTGTAGGACAATGCTTACAGGGAAAAAAACATCCAATGAGGTTTGAAAATAGAATTTATTCAGTGACGGCAACGCGACTGTTTCATTATTTGAGATATCTATCAGTTTGTGCTTTATTTAGTCTGTTCTGGCATGCCCTTATTCAGATAATAAGGGTAGAACCATATACCATATACATAAAGGGCTGGATTTTTGGCTGATTTGCACCCCATTTAGTGCCTCGGGGGTCACAAAAATAACTTTTTTGGGCGTGAAACGAGGCGCAAAAGATCTTGTACCCACGCAAAATTTTCAGCAATGGTTTTGCGACGGCGCTGAAATGTAGCGCCCCGCCACTGTTTTGACAGTTGGGATGACATAAATCGTCGTGCATCGCTGCGCTAGCGCCCCGGGTGGAACTTTCAAGCATTTCGCCCGCTTTAGCGTCCGCCCGGGAACCCGCCCAGAAAAACCAGACAGACACAGGGCGCACCAGGACGAACAGCGCCATGTTAAAAACGGAGGAGAAAGTTACAGTTGTGAGTGATTAAAAGGATTGGGAGAAAAACACTGTGTTACTGCATACTTTTGATTGTGAAGTTTATGTGAGTTTCTAGTTTGTTTTATCTTATGTCTTGGATAAAGAGACAGATTAGATACTGCAAGCTCAAAGTAAGTGAGACCGTAGTCCTTTATTACAGGTCTCAGAGTGCCTTGCCAGCCTGTGAGGTCTCCTTCTATATTGGTGCTCCCAAGGGATTGTGGGATCCCTTGGGACTCCAAGGGATAAACCTTCTGGTGGTTTACATGCAAAACAACATTCCCCCCCCAAAGTCAATAGTGTAACTATTTACAATGTGAGTTGATCTGGGGCCATCCTTTCCCTGGTTGATCATCTCGGTGCAAATGCTGGTGTTGGTGAGTCATTTGTTGGGTCTTCGCTGCGCTGCTGTGTAGCTGACCTTGCTGGACTGCTGGAGGTGGTGAGTCTTGGTGGGCTGCTACGGGTGATGGGTTCTGCTTTGTGGTCAACCGCTGGGTCGGTTGCCACTTGTGTGTGTGTGTGTTGGAGGGTCGAAAAAGGTAGAGTCTATTGTGGGTTGTTCTGGATAGTCCGCGAATCTGAGTTTGGTTTGGTTCAAGTGTTTTCTGCAGGTGAGTCCATTTGCGAGTTTGACCACAAACACCCTCTTTGGCCAAAACAGTGCCAGCAATCCACTTGGGACCTTGTCCATAGTTCAACACAAATACAGGATAATTTACTTCAATTTCGCGTGACACATTTGCGCGATCATGATATGTATTCTGTTGAAGCCACCTGCTCTTTACCTGTTCGTGTAGACCAGGGTTGACTAACGAGAGCCTTGTCTTAAGTGCCCTTTTCATGAGCAGTTCAGCAGGAGGGACCCCTGTGAGCGAGTGGGGTCTTGTGCGGTAACTAAGCAGGACTCGGGATAAGCGCGTCTGCAGTGAGGCTTCAGTTACCCTTTTCAAGCTCTGCTTGATTGTTTGAACTGCTCATTCTGCCTGACCGCTGGACGCTGGTTTAAATGGGGCAGACGTGACATGTTTGACTCCATTGCGGGTCATGAATTCCTTGAATTCGGCACTGCTAAAGCACGGCCCATTGTCACTTACAAGGACATCAGGCGGGCCATGCGTGGCAAACATGGCCCGTAGGCTTTCAATGGTGGCAGCGGACGTGCTTGCCGACATTATCACACATTCAATCCATTTGGAGTAGGCATCTACAACCACTAAAAACATTTTTCCTAAGAATGGGCTGCATAGTCGACATGAACCCTAGACCATGATTTTGAGGGTTAGGACCATAAACTTAGTGGCGCCTCCCTGGACGCATTGCTTAACTGGGAACATGTATTACATTTGTGCACACAAGGCTCTAAGTCTGCATCGTTACCGGACCACCACACGTGGGATCTGGCTATCGCTTTCATCATTACAATGCCTGGTTGGGTACTGTGGAGATCACTTATGAAAGTGTCCCTGCCTTTTTTTGGCACAACTACCGATTACCCCATAGGAGGCAGTCTGCCGGTATAGACATTTCACCTTTGCGCCACTGGTACGGCTTTATTTCTTCCTGCATCTCTAACAGGACACTGGACCAACTCCCATGGAGCACACAGTTTTTTACTAAGGACAGTAAGGGGTCCTGGCTCGTCCAGCTTCTAATCTGTCAGGTGACAACAGGTGATTGCTCACTCTCGAATGCTTTCATTACCATAACTAAATCTGTGGGCTGTGCCATCTCCACCCCGGTGGTGGGCAATGGCAGCCTACTGAGAGCATCGGCACAGTTTTCTGTACCTGGCCTGTGGTGGATGGCGTAGTTGTATGTCGGCCTTTTGGCTAAGATCTGCATAACTAACCTGACCAGCCACCATGACCTCCGGGTGGTTTCTCCCTGGTCAGGAAGGTATATGCTTACATTTTTGTAAACAGGAGGTGGGTGGGATGGCTTGACCCATCCACCTCCACGGAGGTGTGTGGGGGACCTGACCCATCCACCTCCATGGCACGAACCTGGTATTGCAGTACTTCCAGGAACGGTGCAGTGGCTCTAGGCCTTTTGGCTAAGAGCATTGGCGCAGAGTGATCCTTGACTGGTGCAGGGTGACCTCTGGCGTTTGTGACTTGACAAAGAATTGGAAACGATTGGCTACGAATTTATAATTAAAAAAAAAAAAAAAAACATGAACAAAAAAAAACAAAAAAAAAAACATGAGCGCCCATCTCTGAATGCGGGCCGATGCATTCCTATTTATCTCCTTATTTTCAGAAAAGAGGGATATAAGCAGCTTATGGTCAGTTTCCAATTCAAATTTGAGCCCGAATAGATATTGATGCATTTTCTTTACCCCGTAAACACACGCTAACGCTTCTTTATCGATCATACTGTCGGTCCTCTCGGCCTTAGACAGACTTCTGGATGCATAAGCAACCGGTTGCAATTTTCCAAGTTCATTAGCTTGTTGCAATACACACCCGACCCCGTACCTCGACGAATTACATGCTAGTACCAAACGTTTATATGGATCGTACAACACAAGCAATTTGTTTGAACATAACAGCTTCCTAGCTTTCGCAAAGGCATTTTCTTGGCTTTTACCCCATACCCATTCATCTCCTTTGCACAGTAAAGAGTGTAGGGGTTCTAACAATGTGCTAGGACCCGGTAAGAAGTTACCAAAATAGTTCAGGAGTCCTAGAAATGACCGCAACTCCATCACATTCTGTGACCTTGGTGCGTTTTTGATTGTCTCCGTCTTTGAATCGGTGGGCCTGATGCCATCCGCCGTGATTCTTCTCCCCAGGAACTCCACTTCAGGCACCAGGAAAATGCACTTTGAGCATTTTAGCCTGAGCCCCACATGATTAAGCTGACTAAGAATCTCCTCCAGGTTCGGCAGGTGCTCCACTGTGTCCCGACCTGTAACCAAAATGTCGTCCTGGAAGACCACGGTGCGTGGGACCGATTTCAGCAAGCTTTCTATGTTCCTCTGGAATATCACCACGGTTGATCAAATCCCAAACGGGCATCTGTTGTAAATGAAGAGACCTTTGTGCGTGTTGATGTAGGTGAGGCCTTTCGAGGATTCCTCCAGCTCCTGCATCATGTAGGCCGAGGTCAAATCCAGCTTCGTAAACGTTTTCCCTCCCACCAGCGTTGCAAATAGGTCATCTGCCTTTGGTAGCGCGTATTGATCCTGCAGTGAGAAACGATTGATAGTTACTTTGTAAACTCCACAGATTCTGATGGTGCCGTCTCCCTTGAGGACTGGAACAATCGGACTGGCCCATTCATTGAATTTGATGCCCTCTCGTTGCAGCCTGTCCAGCTCAATCTCCACCCTCTCTCTCATCATGTAAGGTACCGCTCTCGCCTTGTGATGGATGGGTCATGCCCCCGGAATCAAATGGATCTACACTTTTTCTCCTTGGAACTTCCCGATGCCTAGTTCGAATAGCGAGGGGAACTTGCTTAGAACCTGGGCACATGAGGTGTCGTCGACGGACGAAAGTGCTCGGACGTCGTCCTAGTTCCAGCGTATCGTTCCCAGCCAGCTCCTGCCAAACAGTGTGGGGCCATTGCCTGGTACCACCCAGAGTGGTAAATCATACAAGGCTCCATCGTAGGAGACCTTTACGGTAGCACTGCCAATTATGGGAATCAGTTCCTTTGTGTATGTTCTAAGTTTGGTACGAATGGGAGTCAGGACTGGCCTTGAAGCCTTGTTGCACCACAACTTATCAAAAGTCTTTTTACTCATTATGGACTGGCTTGCGCCCGTGTCCAACTCCATGGACACATGGGAGTCCATTTAATTCAACCTTCAGCATATTCGGGGGACATTTTGTGGTAAACGTGTGCACCCCATATACCTCTGCCTCCTCCATCTGAGGCTCTGGTTCGTCATGATCCACCGTGGATCTGTCCTCCTCTGCAACATGGTGGTTTGTAGGGTTAGCAGGGTTTGCAGCTCGCCTGCACATATGTTGGAGGTGTCCCATTGTTCCACAGCCCTTACAAACATATCCTTTGAAGCGGCATGAATGGATTCGATGATCACCCCTGCAGCACCAAAAAGGTGTTAATTGCCTTGTATCCACCACCCTTGATGGCGGACTCTGAGTCATCTGCGGACATGCAGTTACAGACGTGAAAGTCCTGCCATGTACATTTCGATTCGAAAACAACGTTACTTTGTTCACAGTACTTGCAGCAGCACTAGTGTGCTAGGAAATTTGTTTGGTATTGTCACTGGTGGAGATAAACGCCTGGGCTATCGCTATGTCTTTATTCAAATTTGGGATCTCTACAGTCAAAAGTTTGCAAAGTATTACTTCATGGCCAATGCCAAGTACAAAGAAGTCCCTGAGCATATGCTCCCAGTGTCCTTCAAATTCGCAATGTCCTGCAAGGCGCCTTAGCTCGGCGACGTAGCTCGCCACTTCCTGGTCTTCAGACCTCTTGTACGTGTAGAACTGAAACTTCGCCATCAGAATGCGTTCCTTCAGGTTTAGATGTTCCCGGACCAGTGTGCACAACTCATCGTATGACTTGTCTGTAGGTTTTGCTGGAGCGAGCAGATTTTTCATGAAGCCATACATTGGTGCCCCGCAAACGGTGAGGAGGATCGCCCTTCGTTTGGCAGTGTTCCCTTCTCCTTCCAGCTCGTTGGCCACGAAGTATTGGTCAAGTCGCTCCACGAAGGTTTCCCAATCATCTCCCTCTGAAAATTTCTCCAGGATGCCCACAGTTCTCTGCATTGTTGCATTGGGGTTCGTCAGCTGTATCTCGCCGCCAGTTGTTATGCCTTGGATAAAGAGTCAGACTAGATACTGCAAGCTCAAAGTAAGTGTGACCATAGTCCTTTATTACAGGTCTCAGAGTGCCTCTCCAGCCTGTGAGGCCTTATATACAGGTGCTCCCAAGGGATTGTGGGATCCCTTGGGACTCCAGGGGCTAAGACCTCTGGTGGTTAGACATGGTATTTCCAGGTTTACATACATAACATTTTATAAAGGACATTTAAGGACATTTTAAAAGATGGGTGCCATGCTAGGTTGGAAGCCAGTAATCCTGGCTGTTATATTCATACGGCTTCGAGCTGGAAGAAGGCTTATTGGTGATCATTTGCAATATAATCAAAGAGGTCGCAGACATATGGGGAGGAGGCCTTAGCCCCATGAGTTTTCAGGGGACATCGCTCATCCCTCCAGCTCTCTGAGGCACAGTGCATTAGAAGGCTGCACTTCCAAAAGAGATGGTCACAAAGATATGCCAGCTCATACAGGCAGACGTACGGCCTACCAGCGGCAACAGGACTGCACTGCCCATCGAGGTGAAAGTGACTGCAGCACTTGCCTTCTATGCCTCCGGTTCCTTTCAGGCATCAGTAGGGACATATGCTCCATCTCGCAGCACACTACACATTGTTGCATTCGCCAGATGACTAATGCATGCAGAATGGACTTCATAAACTTCCCAATGATCAGGGAGACCCAAAATGAGAGGGCTGCAGGTTTTGGGCGATTTGCTGGCTTCCCCAAGGTTCAGCGTGCCCTTGACTGTATGCACATCACCCTGCGAGCACCTTTACAGAATGCTGAATTGCCTGTTATGCTGTCTCGAATCGTTGTCTTCCATCATCAAAATCCAAATGTAAAATGGCTGATTCAGCCCCGGGTGTACGCCGCATGTGCACAGCCACGCTCTGCATTAGTGTTTGCGACCAGCCAGCAGACCAGACGCGCAGGAAGAAAAAAGAAGATTTGTTCATGCGCAGAATGGCCGATTTTTTTAGCGTTGGGACTTTCGGCTCCGGTGCACAAATTGTGTGGTGCAACACCGGAATTAGCGCTAACACTCATAAGAACATAAGAAATAGGAACAGGAGTAGGCCATGCAGCCCCTCAAGCCTGCTCCGCCATTCAATAAGATCATGGCTGATCTGATCATGGACTCAGCTCCACTTTCCCGCCCGCTCCCTATAACCCCTTATCCCCTTATTGTTTAAGAAACTGTCTATTTCTGTCTTAAATTTATTCAATGTCCCAGCTTCCACAGCTCTCCGAGGCAGCAAATTTCACAGATTTACAACCCTCTGAGAGAAGAAATTTCTCCTCATGTTTCTTTTAAATGGACGGCCCCTTATTCTAAAATTATGCCCTCTAGTTCTAGTCTCCCTCACCAGTGGAAACATCCTCTCTGCATCCACCTTGTCAAGCCCCCTCATAATCTTATACGTCTCGATAAGATCATCTCTCATTCTTCTGAATTCCAATAAGTAGAGGCCCAACCTACTCAACCTTTCCTCATAAGTCAATCCCCTCATCTCCGGAATCAACCTAGTGAACCTTCTCTGAACTGCCTCCAAAGCAAGTATATCCTTTCGTCAATATGGAAACCAAAACTGCACGCAGTATTCCAGATGTGGCTTCACCAATACCTTATATAACTGTAGCAAGACTTCCCTGCTTTTATACTCCATCCTTTTTGCAATAAAGGCCAAGATACCATTGGTCTTCCAGATCACTTGCTGTACCTGCATACTAACCTTTTGTGTTTCATGCACAAGTACCCCCAGGTCCCGCTGTACTGCAGCACTTTGCAATCTTTCTCCATTTAAATAATAACTTGCTCTTTGATTTTTTTTCTGCCAAAGTGCATGACTCCTCGTGAACTTTCATTTGGCGAAAGTTGCTCGCTCTGGCGCTAACATTAACGCGGCGCTAAATTTTTGAATCAATCGCAAATTGCGCCCGGAAATGGGTGGCAACACAAAAAACTGAAAATCCAGCCCAAGGCATTTAAAACATTAGTTGGCCATTATAGTACATTAAATGAATAAGATATGTGATCATTATAGGTCCTAAGACAAAACAGTACAGTTGCTAGTTTCAGGATCTTATTCTGGCTATCAGTTTGGTTCCAATGGTACCACTCTCACATTTGAGTTAGGAGATTTTGGATTCAAACCCCACTCTGGACTTGAGCTTATATCTAGGTTGACAATGCAGTGCAGTACTGAGGGAATCAGAGGTGCTGTCTTTCATATGAGATATTAAACAGAGGTCCCGTCTGCCATTCTAAAGTGGATAGCACAATTTGAAGCAGAGCAGGGAGTACCCTGGTGTCCCAGCCAACAATTCTCTCTCAACCAACATCACCAAAAATAGACTAACTAGTCACTCATTTACATGTTTGTGGGATGTAATTGGCTACTTCATTTGGCTATGTAATGGCAGCGACTGCAGCATCTATTGGTTGTAAAGTGCTTTTGGAAGTCTAGAGAGTATGAAAGGTTTTATATAAAAGCCATTTTTTTTATCGGTGTGGGCTGGATGAAAACTCAGGACCCAGAGGAGAAAGTGTACCACATGTCTGTCAGCATCTGAAAAAAGAACAAAACAATACTGCACTCCTTGGTAAAGTATTAGCATGGCACCCAACAGGTGTTTTGAGTGTAAGCCAAACAGTCAAACGGTTCTGATGAATTGTCGACAGCTAAAACATTTACCTGACTTTTTATCCTTCTTCTGGTTTTATTTCAGATTTCCGACATTTGCCGTTTTTAATTTTTGTGCCCAGAGCTGACAGTGCAGTGTTCTAAACAATCACACACCCAATCACCCAAGCACTATGGAGTGTAATCTTCATAGTGCCAATCCTGATACAGAATTTTGAATGTTCTTTGCATTTGATGCTCACCGGCTACTCAGTCATAATAACAACTTTCTATGAACCAATATCTGAAACTTGTCCAGATTAAATTAAACTCATGTTGCAAGTCATCATCAGATGTTCACAAGTACACTTCTTTATGTTATAACACAAATCAGATGTAAGTAAATGTGTAAGTATCTCACATGATAGAATCCACAAGAGTATAACAGATGGTATTCTATTTCTGTTGCACTCAGTGATAATTTGATCTAGTTCGAGCACATGTATTGCATACCATTTGATCTTGACAAATACATTAGCTCCAATGCTAGTCCTGTCCCCCAAATCACATGCGACACTTGTGAATCTTTACCTGTCAGCAACTAATTGCTTATTGTTTCCCAATTTTACTGTAGTTTATTTTGTTTAAATGTAAAAATACAGACTTGGAGCAAAATTCAGTACATTTGCATCACTAAATTAAAATATTCTGTCTCTCCCATTTTCTGTGCACCTCTTTTGCAAAAATCAAGCAAATTACTCCCTGATAGAATATTAGCAAATATCAAAAAATTATTTTTGAATCCATCTTTTTGAGGAAAGTATATATATTGCACCTTGATAACAGCAGCCAATGTGTTTTTATCTTACCGTAGATATATCAATGAACTATATATTAATTGAGTCATTTAGGCAAACAAATTACTTCACACGTATATCTCAAATGAACCTTTCTCACAGTTTTTAAATATGATTTAATCGCTGGGAGTTTCCAGAGTGGGGTGTGGTTGAGATGACTAATAAAAGTGCAGCTCTGCTGAGTAGCATGTGTTGTATGGACGGATGTCAACAGATTTCCCAAGTGTGTTTTGTGCAGTACGCTCAAACATGTAGGATGTACACAGGAAGGACCGAGAAATTAGATTGCACAGTGCTCATTTTACATGACTAAAACAGACTCCTAAAGGTCCAGTGTGGTGGGCAGTGTGCATGCACACATTCCCCGCCGGAAATTCACGCCCACCACATTGGATCTGGCTCCTCTTTAGGCATCCAAGGTGCATGTTGGAAGTATTAAGAAGCCTCAATATAATATTTAAATAGAGTTCTATACTTGTCAGACATTCTTTCTTGGAGTGTCATTGCAATATTAACAGTGTTTTCTCCTTCACCATCTGACTGTTGATATCTTGGTCAACTGATGATATGACTGAATTTATTTTGTTGTAAAAATTGCTGGAACTCCTCGAGTTAAATGGTAGCAGACTCTTGCCTCACTTTTCTCAATTACTACAAAATACTAAGTGAGGTATTGGCAGCTCATCAGCTCAAAAATTACTTGGTAGACAAATCCCGAGGCATTCTACTGCAAGTTGACTTCTGAAACCAAGATTAGTGAGCAATGTAAAAATGAAAACCCAGACAACCTCAGTTCTACAATAAAGATACCAAACATCTTGAAAATCTTAGAGAATAGGAGTAGGTCCTTCAGCCCCTCAGGCCTGTTCCGCCAGTCAATGAAACCATGGCTGATCTGTATGCTAAATCCATCCACCTGTCTGGGCTTCATATCCCTTGGCTCAGATTTAAAATTATTAATTGAGCTATCATCTGTTGTGTTTTGTGGGAGAGAGTTCCACACTTCTTCCACCCTTAGCGTGAAGAAGTGTTTTCTAACCTCGCTCCGAAATGGCCTCGTTCTGATTTTAAGTTTATTTCAAAACCCTAAAAGCCTCAATAAAATCACATTTAACCTGTTATATTGCAGGGAATAAAAGCCTCGTTTAAGTAATCTCTCAGTCTAACATTTGTAGCCCTGGTAACATTCTGGTGAATCTGCACCTTGCTCCTTCCAAAGCCAATATATCCTTTCTGAGACACGATACCCAGAACTGAAGACAGTACTCCAGATACGGTCTAACCAGGGTTTTGTATAGCTGTAGCAAAACTTCCTCCACTTTATATTATAGCCTTTTAGTTATAAACACTAACATTCCAGTAGCTTTTCTGATTATTGTTTGTACCTGACTACTACATTTTAGTGATCTGTGTACATGAGCTGGTAAGGTTCATAATACAGTGGAGAACCAAGCTGAATGTGTGAGGAGGACACAGAAAATCTGCAAAAAGACAGAGACAAGCTAAGTGAGTGGGCAGAAATTTGGCAGATGGAGTATAATTTTGGAAAGAGTGAGGTCATGCACTTTGGCAGAAAAAAATCAAAAAAAATTATTTAAATGGAGAAAGATTGCAATGTGCTGCAGTACAGCGGGACCTGGGAGTACTTGTGCATGAAACACAAAAGGATAGTATGCAGGTACAGCAAGTGATCAGGAAGGCCAATGGAATCTTGGCCCTTATTGCAACGGGGATGGAGTGTAAAAGCAGGGAAGTCTTGTTATAGTTATATAAGGTATTGGTGACGCCACACTTAGAATACTGCGTGCAGTTTTGGTTTCCATATTTACAAAAGGATATACTTGCTTTGGAGGCAGTTCAGAGAAGGTTCACTCAGTTGATTCCGGAGATGAGGAGGTTGACTTATGAGGAAAGGTTGAGTAGGTTGGGCCTCTACTCATTGGAATTCAGAAGAATGAGAGGTGATCTTATCGAAACGTATAAGATTATAAGGGGTCTTGACCAGGTGGATGCAGAGAGGATGTTTCCACTGATAGGGGAGACTAGAACTAGAGGGCATAATCTTAGAATAAGGGGCCGCCCATTTAAAAGTGAGATGAGAAGAAATTTCTTCTCTCAGAGGGTTGTGGATCTTTGGAATTCGCTACCTCAGAGAGCTATGGAAGCTGGGGCATTGAATAAATTTAAGACAGAAATAAACAGTTTCTTAAACAATAAGGGAATAAAGGGTTATGGAGAGCAGGCAGGGAAGTGAACCTGAGTCCATGATCGGATCAGCCATGTTCGTATTAAATGGCGGAGCAGACTCGAGGGGCCATATGGCCTTCTCCTGCTCCTATTTCTTATGTTCTTATATAGAAAGTACAGCGGAGATTTAAAAATGGGAATAAGAGGGACAAAGAGAGAGTATAAAAATAGATTAGTGGCTAACATAAAAAGGAACCCAAAAGTTTTTTCTAATAATATAAATAGTAAAACGGTAGTCAAAGGAAAGGTGAGGCTGATTTGGGACCAAAAAAGAGATATTCTTGGGCAGGCTGAAGTATTAAATGAGTACATTGCATCTGTGTTCACTAGAGAAGAAGATGCTACCAATGTAGCAGTAAAGGAGGGGGCAGTAGCGATATTGGATAGAATTAAAAATAGATAAAGAGGAAGTACTTAAAGTTTGGTTGTCCTCAATGGAGAAAAGTCACCCTGTCTGGATTGGATGCACTCGAGGTTACTGAGGGAAGTAAGGGTGGAAATTGCGTGTTTCTGCACTTGAATGGAAATAAATGACAAGGCTCTGGGTAAAGAGCAGGGGAATGAGATTAATTTGATAACTCTGCCAAAGAGCTGGCCCAAGCTGGATGGACCGAATGGCCTTCTGTGCTGTATCATTCTATGATTCTTTGATTCTATGGACCCCTAAATTACTTTGGACCTCCACTGTTCCAAGCTTTCCACCATTTAAAAAATACTCAGATCTGTTATGTATGTAAACCTCACCAATATGTAAGACTTGCCACTAGGGGGCACACCTGTGGGAGACCATGGGTCACCTGTGCACCCCGGGGCAAGCAGGTATAAAAGGTGGTTCACCATGCTGCTTCCTCACTCTGGAGTCTGAATAAAGAGACCAAGGTTACAACAGTTTGAGCTTGCAATACAGTTTTGTGGAGTTATTCCGAACGTAACAAGATCTATCCTTTTTTGGTTTAAAATGAATGACCTCACACTTACCTGCATTGAATTCATTCAATCCACAGTTTTACCCACACACTTATTCTATCAATGTCTCTGTGTAGCTTTATGCTCCAGTCTACACTATTTACTATGCCACCAATCCTTGTGTCATTGGCAAACTTGAATATATAGCTCTGTATTGCTTTATCTAAGTCATTAATAAATATAGTGAATAGTTGCGGCCCCATCACAGATCATTGTGGGACACCACGAGTGCCTTCCTTTCAATTCGAGTACATACCCAATGTCTGGCAAAGAAGGGAAAGTTGTCAGAATTCAGCCAATGGGAAATGTAAAACGGACGCTGGCACAAGTGCAACAGTAAATGTATAACAAATCCTACAATGTAAGATCTGAAGATGGGAAGGAGGAATCACCAACACTTTCAGGAAACAGAACCATCATTTGTGGAAAGACCCGAGAGTCCAGTTACACCTCAATAACACAAGTGAAGCTTCCTGACAGGCCCACAGTAAGCAAACCACAGCCACAACAACAAAGTACAACTGAAGAGAAAACTGTGGCCGGTAATCATATGAATACTAAACTAGTACCACAATTGTTCAACTTCCTTTTTACTGCCCTGAACACTGAAATAGTGTATAGCGTTCCTGTCATAGAATAGCCATTTGTTTATCCACATTCTACAATATTCCACCTTTTTAAAAATTGTATGTAATACAGATTTTAAAACCAAGTTTAAAATGTCTCTGCCAGAACTATGTTTACAAGGCAGCATCAGAGCACTCCAGACCTTTCAATTGCCCTGATTTTGGAACATAATTGGTGAGCATTTCTAATGCAATAACACATGCTGATATATTCAATAATTAGGAAAATGAGATTACACAACCATTTGGAAGTTGGAATTTGAATTAGGCAACAGCACAATCTCAAAATAAGAGTCCCATATAATCACAATCATCATCATAGGCAGTCCCTCGAAGCGAGGATGGCTTGCATACTTTTTCATACTTGCACCCTTTAATCGCATCTTTAGCTTTAAAGTCCGTGTACTCAAATAGTTGAAACTTCCCCTTTAAATTTATTTGGTTACCGGTCTTCTTTAAGGGAGCCTTCAAATCCAATTGGCCGCTCGGTGTCATGTGATGTTCCTCCATGCTCACTGGTGGCATGGCGGTGGCCATTTTGATTACAAGTGTTTCTCCTTGTGCTGCTGGTGCTGCAGCCATTTCCTGGCTTTCCTGCAGGAAGGCTGTGGTGGTCTTTTCTTCCACAGGGCCACTTCGCCTGATGTGGACCCGGTTCATCCAATTCCTGCTCAGCAGCGTGGGACCGTCGCCGGCTACAATTCACAGGGAGAGTTTGTTCAACACGCCGCCTTGGGAGACCTGGACGTCTACACTGCCAAAGATTTGGATTTTACCTTTGGTATAGGTGAGCAGCTTTGCCTGGATAGGCGACAGTTTTGGTCGAGTGGCAGGATTCATCCAAATTTTTTCAAAGGTCATTTGGCTCATCACAGACTGGCTCACCCTTGTGTCGATCTCCATGGAGATTGGGACCCCGTTGATGTCCACTTCCATCGTCCACGGAGAACTTTTGGTGGAGCAGCTAAAGATTCCATACTCTTCTTCCAGGGTTTGAGCAGCTTCATCTTGACCTGTGTCGGAGCCCCGGTGATCAGCCAACTCATCAGAGACGCGTGAGTACAGTCTTTTCTGCACATTCTCTGATGGTACCCTTTCTCTTTGCAGCTTTTGCATGCATAGTCTTTGTAGCAGCATTGGTGGGCCCTGTGATTTCCTCCACAGCGCCAGCACGAGGCCATCCAGTTTGCCCCATGTGGCGGACTCAGGGTTGCGGGACTCGGGGCAGCATTTCTGCCTTTAGAAGTATCCATGCGGTACACTGCGCTCGCCGGTTTAGAGTCCTGGGTCAGTATTCGCCTGGAGTCGCTGGCCGAAACCATGTAGACCTGGCTCACTTGAATTGCTTTCTGCAGGGTGACCGTGATGTTAGCCAAGAACAATTTGTGTAGGAGGCCTTCGTGGCCGATTCCGATGACAAATATGTCCCTTAGTGCTTCATTAAGGTGGTCGTCAAAATCACACGGTGCAGCTAGTCTTCTTAAGTGTGCAGCATACTTGGCAATTTCTTGGCCCTCAGGACGCCGGTAAGTGTAGAACCGGTGTCTGGCTGTGAGGATGCTTTCTTTCGGTTTTAGTTGTTCCTGCATGATTGTTACAAGTTGCTCATTGCTCTTGGTGGTTGTCTTCTCTGGGGCTAGTAAGTCCCTGACAAGACAATGGATGGTGGGTCCACAACTGCTAAGCAGGATGGCCCTGTGTTTGTTCGGTAGTGTAGCCAGTGTGTCCCCGTCCAGGTCGTTGGCTATAAAGAAGTGTTCCAATCTTTCCACAAAAGCATCCCAATCTTCCCCCTCTGTAAATTGCTGAAAGTTGCTGAGGTTAGACATGTTGAACGTGCAGTTCGTGACCTCGTATTCCCATCGGCAGTTATGGTGTATGTAGGCACCTTTAGTAATCACTCCACGAGGCAGGGTATGATACTTAAACTGTGTAGACCTGTAGTCCTTTATTTGCAGCTCCTGAGTGATGACAACAAGCTGTGAGTTCCCTTTTATACTGGGTTACTTGCTGTGTGCAGGCAACCCTTAGGTCTCCAGCAGCAACACCCTCTGGTGTACAGACAAGGTGTGTACAGTGTAAGGGTACATTCAGTGTTGCATAACCGTGTTACATACATCACGCAGTAAGCAGGCATGCATACACAACAAACTGGAGACCAGCTCTGCTGCACAGACCTAGTGCGCACACATATCACAGTGTGGGCTGGCCCGTGCTGCCCCTGGGCCCTCGCCTCTTCTGGGCCCCAGATTCACGCCTCTCCTGGGTCCTGGTCACTTCCCTCTATGGACTCTTAATCACAATACATTTGTGTCAATTATCCAAACACAGTATTATAATCAGTTCTTGATCATGAAGAATGGGACTATTCTTTACTCCACAATCTTGTTTTAAATACTCGTTAAGGATAGCTCATGAATAATTAGTCTGTGTCTCACAGAGGCTACAGGACTTAATTAAAAAAAAGGAACTGTGGAAGAGGTAGAATCATAGCATCATAGAATGATGTAGCACAGAAGGAGGCCATTTGGCCCATCATGTCTGTGTCGGCTCTTTGGTAGAGCTGTCCAATTAGTCCCACTCCCCTGCTCCTTCCCTATATCCCTGTAATTGTTTTCTCTTTAAATATTTATCCAATTCTCTTTTAAATGTTACTATTGAATCTGCTTCCACCATCCTTCCAGATCACAACAACTCGCTATATAAATAAATGTTTCCTCATGGTGCCTCTTGTTCTTTTGCCAATCATCTTAAATCTGTGTCCTCTGATTACCGACCCTCCTGCCACTAGAAACAGTTTCTCTTTATTCACTCTCATGGGTTTTAAACACCTCTATCAAATCTCCTCCTAACCTTCTCTTCTCTGAGGAGAACAGCCCCAGCTTCTCCAATCTCCACATAACTGAAGTCCCTCATCCCTGGGACCATTCCACATCTCCAGATCCAAATCTTTTCTGCACCCTCTCCAAGGCCTTGACATCCTTCCTAATGTGTAGTGCCCAGAATTGAACACAACTCCAGCTGATCAGTGTTTTATAAAGATTTAGCATAACTTCCTTGCTTTTGTACTCGTGCTCTCTTAACAGCCTTCTCAACTTGTCCTGTCACCATCAAAGATTTGTGTATAAACACCCCCAGTTTGCCCTCTCCCTGCACCCCCTTTAAAATTGTGACATTTAGTTCATCTTGCTTCTCCTTATTCTTCCTACCAAATGGTGTTAAATTTCACGTGCCATCTTTCTGGCCATTTCTCTGGTCTGTCCATGTCCTCCTTAAGTCTGTTGCTATCTTCCTCATTGTTTACTACATTTCTGAGTTTCATGTCATCTGCAAAATTTGAAATTATGACCTGCATATCCAAGTCCAGGTGATTAATATATATATAAAAAAGTGCAGTGGTCCTAATAACGACCCATGGGCAACAGCACTGTTTACTTCCTTCCATTCTGAAAAACAGCAGTTCACCACTACTCTGCTTTCTGTCCCTTAACAAATGTTGAATCTGTAAAGTCCTGTCCCCTCAGTACAGATTCACATGAGGCATATAGTGAAGTCAAGGTCACTCTGGACCTGCACCTTTATTTCACAGCTCTGGAATGCTGCACTTGCCTGAGACCTGTCCTTATATACCTGTCTCTTGCAAGTGCACCCCTGGTGGTAAGGTATGCTGGTGGTTACAGGTCATATCTTATTACAGTCATGTATAGCATGTTAGGATACAGTTATATATAATAATGTAAGATACATGACATCACCCTCCCCCAAGGTCTTATTGTCTTTATAGGTTCAGTCTCTCAGGTGGTCTACGCTCTCGCGTGGAGCATCTGAGTTGTGGTTCAGTTGTTTGCCTTGGTGTCTGTTTTTCTTTGGGTGTGGTTGCTGGTATCTCGCCTGGGCTGTCTGTTTCGATTGGTGTGATTGTTGTTGACTCGCCTGGGCTGTCTGTTGGGATTGCCCTTTCCTCAGGTTGTTCCCTTTGTCTGTCCACCAGGTGTGGTGCGAGTTCCACATTGTAGTCTGCCTCTGGTTCCGCAGTGTTGTTGGTAAATCTGCTTTTGACTTAGTCTACATGCCTCCGGCAGGTTTTGCCATTGTCCATTTGTACTACCAGTAGCCTGTTTCCTTCCTTGCCCGTTACTGTACCTGCAATCCATTTGGGACCCCTGCCATAGTTTAGTACAAACACTTTGTCCCCTATCTCATTCCATCTCCCCCTCGAATTTCTGTCATGGTACTCAGTCAGCTTACGGCGCTTTGCCTCAACGATTTCGTGCATGTCTGGGAGGATTAATGAGAGCCTTGTTTTTAAAGTCCTTTTCATCAACAGTTGCACGGGGGGGATCCCAGTCAGTGAGTGCGGACGAGATCTGTATGCCAGCAGCAGTCACGACAGGCGGCCCTGCAGCGTGGGACCTTGGATTTTAAGCATGCCTTGTTCAATGATTTGCACTGATCTCTCTGCCTGGCCGTTGGTGGCTGGCTTGAACGGTGTCGTCTTGACATGATTTATGCCGTGGTCAATTATAAAGTCTTGGAATTCTGCACTGGTGAAGCACGGACCATTGTCACTGACCAATGTGTCAGGGATTCCGAGCATTGCGAACATGATTGCGAGGCTCTCCACAGTGGTGGAGGTTGTGCTCGAGTTTAAAATGGTGCATTCGATCCACTTTGAAAATGCATCTACAACTACAAGGAACATTTTGCCCATGAATGGGCCCGCATAGTCTACGTGCACCCGCGACCACGGTTTGGTAGGCCAGGGCCAAGGGCTCAGTGGTGCCTCCCTGGAGGCATTGCTGAGTTGGGCACAAATGGTGCACCTTCAGACGCAGAGCTCCAAGTCCGCATCAATACCAGGCCACCAGACGTGAGATCTGGCTATGGCCTTCATGAGAACGATCCCCGGGTGCTCGCGGTGGAGCTCCCGGACAAATGCCTCTCTGCCTCGCAGAGGCATGACTACTCGGCTGCCCCACATCAGGCAGTCTGCTTGTAGTGATAGCTCATGCATGCGCCTGTGAAAGGGTTTTAATTCCTCGGGGCAGGCATCGCGGGCCTCTGCCCAGTCACCATTTAGGACACATCTTTTTACTAAGGATAACGTGGGGTCGCTGGCTGTCCAGGCTCTGATTTGGCGAGCCGTCATGGGCGAACCTGTGGACTCAAAGGCATTGATTGCCATGACTATCTCACAGTCCTGTTCGTCAGACCCTTCCGTGGTCGCCAGGGGTAGCCTGCTGAGCGTGTCGGCACAGTTGTCTGTGCTTGGTATGTGCCTTATTGTGTAGTTGCAGGACGCCAGCATGAGTGTCCACCGTTGAATTCGCACCGAGGCGTTGCCGTTTATTGCCTTGCTCTCGGATAGGAGGGACATGAGGGGCTTGTGGTCGGTTTCTAACGTGAACTTGGCCCCGAAAAGGTATTGGTGCATCTTTTTGACACCGTACACGCACGCGAGCGCCTCCTTCTCTACCATTCCGTACCCGCGCTCCGCCCGCGAAAGTGACCTGGAGGCATAAGCTATGGGTTGTAATTTGCCCGCACTGTTGACATGTTGCAAAATGCACCTGACCCCATACGCTGACGCATCGCATGTGAGAACTAGCTTTTTACCTGGGTCAAAGAAAGTCAAAACACTGTTGGAACACAGAAGGTTGCGTGCCTTATTGAAGGCGCGTTCCTGGGCGTCCCCCCAAAACCAATCACACCCCTTCCTGAGTAGCACGTGGAGGGGCTCCAGCAGTGTACTTAAGTTCTGCATAAAGTTCCCAAAGTAATTGAGTAGCCCGAGAAAGGCGCGTAGTTCTGAGACATTCCGGGGCCTGGGTGCCAGGCAAATTGTTTCTGTTTTGCACACTGTTGGGCGGATTCCATCAGCGGCAATCCTTCTGCCCAAAAATTCAACCTCGGGTGCAAGAAACAGGCACTTGGATTTCTTGACTCGTAGGCCTACCCGATCCAACCGCTTTAGTACTTCCTCCAAATTACGGAGATGGGAGTCGGTGTCCCTGCCCGTGATAAGTATGTCGTCTTGAAATACAACCGTCCCCAGGATGGACTTGAGCAGACTCTCCATGTTGCGCTGGAATATAGCAGCTGCCGACCTGATGCCGAATGGGCATCAATTGTACATGAAAAGGCCTCGATGTGTGTTGATGGTGGTGAGTAGATTGGATTCCTCGGTCAATTCTTGCGTCATATACGCAGCTGTGAGGTCTAATTTTGAGAAAAGTTTACCTCCAGCCAATGTGGCAAATAACTCCTCCGCTCTGGGCAGCGGATACTGGTCCTTTAGGGAGACTCTGTTTATGGTAGATTTGTAGTCCCCACAGATTCATACGGATCCATCAGGCTTCATGACTGGGATGATGGGACTTGCCCAGTCGCTAAATTCCACAGGTAATATAATGCCTTCCCGCAGAAGCCTGTCTAGTTCGTGTTCAATCTTTTCCCTCATCACATAGGGTACAGCTCTGGCCTTGTGATGCACCGGTCTAGCATCCTGTGTGAGATAGATTTTGACTTTGGCCCCTTTGAAAGTGCCCACACCTGGCTGAAAGAGATGTTCAAATCGCTTTATAACTGTTGAGCAGGAGGTCCGTTCCTCTAATGACATGGCATGGACATCATCCCATTTCCAGTTTAGTTTTGCCAGCCAGCTTCTCCCCAGCAGTGCTGGGGGGTCTCCGGGGATAATCCACAGGGGAAGTCGGTTCACTGTCCCTTTGTATGTGACAGAGAGCATGGCGCTGCCGAGGACTGGTACGATTTCTTTGGTATCGGTCCTTAGTTTGGTGTCGACCCTTGTGAGTTTTGGTCTGTCTCTTTTATGCGGCCACAGTTGTTCAAATTGTTGAGCGCCCATGAGAGATTGACTCGCTCCCGTATCCAGCTCCATGTTGACAGATATCACGTTGAGTAGGACCCTCATCATTATAGGAGGTGTCCTGTTGTAGGAACAGCATTGATCGTGTTGACCCGCTGTACACCGGTGTCCAGGTACTGTCCCCACCATCTTCTGGTCCGCTTTCCGACCCATCCAATTCGTATACCAGCCGAGCTGCCGTTTTTTTGCACATGCGGGCCAAATGCCCTGTATATTCACAATTTCTGCAAGCAGCCTGCTGAAATCGACATCCCCTTGACGAGTGCCCACCCCCACACCTCCAGCACAGACCTGTTGCATTGTTCAAAGAGTTCCCAAAGAATGAGCTGTGTCTGGCTGATCTCTCTTGAGCTTCTCTCAGTTTGTAGTTGATTGCTTGCATTGTGAGTTGATGAGGTGTGACCGGCCATTCCTGTGGCCCTTGATCGCTTCTGCCTGCTGTCGAGAGCCTGTTCTCCCGGTTTTGTCTGTGGGGGTAGCAGCTTGAAGGCTTCTGCCTGCTGTCGAGAGCCTGTTCTCCCGGTTTTGTTTGTGTGTGGGGGTAGCAGCTTGTTTAGTGCTGTGAACTTCTTCTTCCGATATTTCGTTAGTTGTCGTACCTGCATTGTAAATCAATCTCGTTTCTTGTTCCCCTACCAAGAATGCCTGTGCAACCAGTGCTACCGCCTCTAAGGTCAGGTTCTTGGTCTCTATGGGCTTTCGGAATATGCCTGCGTGGCCTATTCCTTCAATGAAAAAGTCTCTCAGCATTTCTCTCCTCAGTTCATCGGAGAACTCACATAAACTAGCCAACCTCCGAAGTTCCGCCACAAAGTCGGGTATGCTCTGGCCCACACAGTGTCTGTAGTTGTAGAACCTGTGACTGGCCATGAGTAAGCTGCTCGCTGGCTTCAGGTGGTCTCTTACCAGTGTGCTCAATTCTTCAAACGACTTGCTTGCTGGTTTCTCGGGTGCCAACAGATCCTTCATTAAAGCATATGTTTTTGAGCCACAGCTGGTCAACAGATGGGCTCTTCTCTGGTCTGTCTTATCATCGCCTAACCAGTCTTTGGTTACAAAGCTTTGCTGGAGCCTTTCTATAAAGTCCTCCCAATTGTCTCCCGCATTGTACTTTTCATTTGATCCGTTGTTCGCCATTCTGTGGATTCTGTAATCCCGTAACCCGTCGCCACTGTAAAGTCCTGTCTCCTCAGTACAGATTCACATGAGGCATGTAGTGAAGTCAAGGTCACTCTGGACCTGCACCTTTATTTCACAGCTCTGGAATGCTGCACTTGCCAGAGACCTGTCCTTATATACCTGTCTCTTGCAAGTGCACCCCTGGTGGTAAGGTATGCTGGTGGTTACAGGTCATATCTTATTACAGTCATGTATAGCATGTTAGGATACAGTTATATATAATAATGTAAGATACATGACAGTATCCATGCTGCCAGTGTCCCTTTACTCTCATAGATGTTAATTTTGCTAACAAGTCTGCTATGTGGTATTTTGTCAAAAACCTTTTGAAAGCCCATATACACAAAATCAACTGTACTGCTCTCATCAACTCTCTCCGTAATTTCATCGAAGAACTCAATCAAGTTAGTCAATCAAATCTATAACAAATCGTGCTGACTTTCATTTATTTTCCCATGCTTTTCCAAATGCCAATTAATTTGTCCCTGATTATTGTTATTAAAAGTTTCCCCACTATAGACGTTAGGCTGACTGGCCTGTAGTTGCTGGGTTTATCCCTCTCCCCTTTTCTAAACAAGGATGTAATATTTCCAATCCTCTAGTCCTCTGGCAACACCCCCATTTCTAAGGAGGATTGGAAGATTACTACTCTCAGTAACCTAGGATGCATCCCATCCCGTCATAAGAACATAAGAACATAAGAATTAGGAACAGGAGTAGGCCATCTAGCCCTTCGAGCCTGCTCTGCCATTCAATAAGATCATGGCTGATCTGGCCGTGGACTCAGCTCCACTTACCCGCCCGCTCCCCGTGACCCTTAATTCCCTTATTGGTTAAAAACCTATCTATCTGTGACTTGAATACATTCAATGAGCTAGCCTCAACTGCTTCCTTGGGCAGAGAATTCCACAGATTCACAACCCTCTGGGAGAAGAAATTCCTTCTCAACTCAGTTTTAAATTGGCTCCCCCGTATTTTGAGGCTGTGCCCCATAGTTCTAGTCTCCCCGACCAGTGGAAACAACCTCACCGCCTCTATCTTGTCTATCCCTTTCATTATTTTAAATGTTTCTATAAGATCACCCCTCATCCTTCTGAACTCCAACGCGTAAAGACCCAGTCTACTCAATCTATCATCATAAGGTAACCCCCTCATCTCCGGAATCAGCCTAGTGAATCGTCTCTGTACCCCCTCCAAAGCCAGTATATCCTTCCTTAAGTAAGGTGACCAAAACTGCATGCAGTACTCCAGGTGCGGCCTTACCAATACCCTGTACAGTTGCAGCAGGACCTCCCTGCTTTTGTACTCCATTCCTCTCGCAATGAAGGCCAATATTCCATTCGCCTTCCTGATTACATGCTGCACCTGCAAACTAACTTTTTGGGATTCATGCACAAGGACCCCCAGGTCCCTCTGCACCTCAGCATGTTGTAATTTCTCCCCATTCAAATAATATTCCCTTTTATTGTTTTTTTTTCCAAGGTGGATGACTTCACATTTTCCGACATTGTATTCCATCTGCCAAACCTGAGCCCATTCACTTAACCTATCTAAATCTCTTTGCAGCCTCTCTGTGTCCTCGACACAACCTGCTTTCCCACTAATCTTTGTGTCATCTGCAAATTTTGTTACATTACACTCTGTCCCCTCTTCCAGGTCATCTATGTATATTGTAAACAGTTGTGGTCCCAGCACCGATCCCTATGGCACACCACTAACCACCGATTTCCAACCTGAAAAGGACCCATTTATCCCGACTCTCTGCTTTCTGTTAGCCAGCCAATTCTCTATCCATGCTAATACATTTCCTCTGACTCCTCGTACCTCTATCTTCTGCAGTAACCTTTTGTGTGGCACCTTATCGAATGTTGGGGTGACTTTTCTACTTTGAGGACTGCCAAACATTTAAGGAACTCCTCTTTATCGATTTTTATCCTATCCAACATCACTACTGCCTCCTCCTTGACTGCTACATTGACAGCATCCTCTTCTCCAGTGAAGTCAGATACAAAACATTCATTTAGTACCTCAGCCATGTCCTCTACAAGAAGCTCTCCTTTTTGGTCCCTAATCGTCCCCACCCTTCCTTTGACTACCCATTGACTATTTATGTGTTAATTAAAGATTTTTGTTTTCCCTTTTATGTTAGCCACTAATCTATTCTCTTAATCTCTCTATGGCCCTCTTATTCCCTTTATTAGATCTCCTCTGTACTTTCTATATTTAGCTTGGTTCTCTACTGTATTATTCCTATATGGTTCAGAGACATGGACTATGTACAGCAGACACCTCAAAGCGTCGAAGAGGTACCACCAACGTTGCCTCCACAAGATCCTGCAAATCCATTGGTAAGATAAGCACACTAACGTCAGTGTTCTTGCTCAGGCCAACATCCCCAACATCGAAGCATTGACCACGCTCGATCAGCTCTGCTGAACAGGACACGTCGTCCGCATACCCGACACGAGACTCCCAAAACAAGTTCTCTACTCACAGCTTCGACATGGCAAGCGAGCCCCAGGTGGGCAGAGGAAATGCTTCAAGGACACCCTCAAAGCCTCCTTGAAAAAGTGCAACATCTCCACTGACACCTGGTGCCCTCCATTTTCCTAGGCCCGGCAGTCCTGCTGGTAAGACTTAACATCGCCACGGCAAAGTTGGACTTGTGTGCTGATTTCTGTGCTGGGTCCTAAGCTCACCATATAAACCTAGCATGCAGCAGACTGACAGAGGTGCTGTCTGCACCTCTTAAAATGACACACACATCTTTCAGGTAAGTTTGCATTTAAGTTTTTGGACTAGAATTTTTGGATTTTATTGAAATAGTGGCTTGCTGCAATAGATGATAAAACATTTTTTTAAGCTGCTCAACGCTTGCATGGCCTCGGATGGTAAAGAAGACAGAAAATGCTGCAAATTCTCAGGAGGTTGGGCAACATTGTAGTGAGAATAGCAGAGTTCACGTCTCAAGGTGACTGATGAGTCAAATGCAGGACCTACAGTATCTGTCACAGGTGGGGCAGACGGTGGTTGAAGGAACGGGTGGGTGGGGGGCTTGGGTTGCCGTGCGCTCCTTCCGCTGTCTATGCTTGACTTCCGCATACTCCTGGCGAAGAGACTCGGGATGTTCGGTGCCTTCCCGGTTGCTTGGCCTCCATTTTGAGCGGTCTTGGGCCAGGGACTCCCAGGTATTAGTGGAGATGTTGCACTTTTTCAAGGAGGCTTTGAGGGTGTCCTTGAAGCGTTTCCTCTGCCCACCTGGGGCTCGCTTGCCGTGTCGAAGCTCTGAGTAGAGAACTTGTTTTGGGATTCTCGAATCGAGCATGTGGAAGATGTGTCCTGTTCAGATAAAGCCTGCCCTGCTGAGTATTTACAGCATTTTATGCTGTCATTTCAGATTTATAGCATCCGCTGTCAGAGGGAAGAGGAAGATGCAGAAGAGGAAGAAACAGAAGAAGGAGAACGGGATCGACTAGGCTTATAATCACTGGAATTTAGAAGAACGAGAGGGGATCTCATAGAAACATGTAAAATTCTGACGGGATTGGACAGGTTAGATGCAGGAAGAATGCTCCCAATGTTGGGGAAGTCCAGAACCAGGGGTCACAGTCTCAGGATAAGGGATAAGCCATTTAGGACCGATACGAGGAGAAACTTCTTCACTCAGAGAATTGTGAACCTATGGAATTCTCTACCACAGAAAGTTGTTGAGACCAGTTCATTAGATATATTCAACAGGGAGTTAGATGTGACCCTTACGGCTAAAGGGATCAAGGGGTATGGAGAGAAAGCAGGAAAGGGGTACTGAAGTTGCATGATCAGCCATGATCATATTGAATGGTGGTGCAGGCTCGAAGGGCCAAATGGCCTACTCCAGCACCTACTTTCTATGTTTCTATGTTTCTAACCCAAAGAGGATGAAGCAGAAGAGGAGGAAACTGAAGGAAGGAGTATCCCAGACAGCCCCTTTGTGGCCAGGATATCCGGGATGGAATCATCCGCCTGCGGTCCCAGTGACCAGAACCCCAATTCCCCTTTCAACATTAGTCCCACATCTTACCTTCCCTCTGTTGCTGACCATCACAACGTCCTCTGGGCCGCGATGCTGAAATAAAAGCCACCACAGAGCAAACGTTCCAATCCAATTTTATACATTGGTCTTAACTTGAGGAAGGACATTCTTGCTATTGAGGGAGTGCAGCGAAGGTTCACCAGACTGATTCCCGGGATGGCGGGACTGACCTATCAAGAAAGATTGGATCAATTGGGCTTGTATTCACTGGAGTTCAGAAGAATGAGAGGGGACCTCATAGAAACGTTTAAAATTCTGACGGGTTTAGACAGGTTAGATGCAGAAAGAATGTTCCCAATGTTGGGGAAGTCCAGAACCAGGGGTCACAGTCTGAGGATAAGGGGTAAGCCATTTAGGACCGAGATGAGGAGAAACTTCTTCACCCAGAGAGTGGTGAACCTGTGGAATTCTCTACCACAGAAAGTAGTTGAGGCCAATTCACTAAATATATTCAAAAGGGAGTTAGATGAAGTCCTTACTACTCGGGGGATCAAGGGTTATGGCGAGAAAGCAGGAAGGGGGTACTGAAGTTTCATGTTCAGCCATGAACTCATTGAATGGCGGTGCAGGCTAGAAGGGCTGAATGGCCTGCTCCTGCACCTATTTTCTATGTTTCTATGTTTCTATCTATCCATCCAAAATGACGTGAAGAAATCAACTCATTGCTCTTATATGTTCTATTAGTGACTGCCCTTTCTGTTTCTTTGCCTATCCTACTGAGGGCACACAGTGCCACCCCAGTGGCTGCAGCATGGCTGGTGGAAGGGTACTGACTTTCAGTGGGGGAGACTGCAGATGTCCTTGCTGGTCGACCTTGAGGAGCTGGTGGCTGGGAGTGTCAAATCAAGTGATGGTGTTTCTTCTTCTTCTTCTTCACTCTCCTCTCCCTCTTCTTGGCCAACCACTGGCTGGGCAGGCTGCATTTCTTGGGTGTATGAAATGAGGAAGGCACAAGGGTGGAGTTGTGGTGGGGAGAAGGTGGGAAAGCAAGAGATGCATGTCAGAAGGAGGATAACGTATGAGGATATCAGCATCTTGTACCCTTTCTGCTCCACCACTGGCCAAGGTATCAGCCATGCCTCGGTCAGGAATGGCCAGCACCATCTCCTCCATAGGGGTGAGGAATGGGAGATGTGCCTTGTGATTGGTGCCGATTGTAGGTAGATGAGTGATTGTGGGGGGAGTCAATGCATTGAGCAGTGTGTGAGGCTAGAATTGCAGTTATTAGGAGATGTCTTTTGAAGATACATTCACTAACTTTGACCAGTGGTCTGAGGTCATGAAGCTTCTTTGGACACTGAAGCCAGGTGGTGGTGGGGCAACACTGCTGGCAGTGACAGCGTCGCTGATGTGGTCCCACATCGTTCTTTCTGGAGGGTCTCCTGACCACTGTGGGTAGAGAACTTCTCTTTCAGTGTTGACCCCTTGCACAAAGCTGGAGTGCTGCTTACCTAACTCTCGGTTCCCCTTCCTTGGCTTGCTGAGCCATTTGTGTTAGTGTTGAAGCATTTTCCTATTTTTTGAAGTTCAGAAGGGAATTCAGCTTTAAGATTCCCATTTGGGATTTCTTTTGAATGTTATTTTTTTTTAAAGGGCTGAAAACTGCATTATTTTCACTTCATTTTAATTTTTATTCGTTCAGAAGGCCTTTTAAGGCATTGCCCTTTTAATTTCCCATAATGCCTAGAAAACTCTGGTGCCTTGCTTTCAGAGGCTGTTGGAAGCTGGAACGCCGCTCGTGGACAGGAACTGGAACACCCAGGCCTGCACTAGCTCCACCACGAGAGCGTTACATGGTAAGTTAGCGCTGGACTTCAAATCTTAAGCCTCAGTGCAAATTTTTCTCTTGTAGCGCTTCATCCATTTTCAGCGGCCGTTAACCCGAGACTGCAGTGATACTGGTAACTCTCATGGCAGCCACAAATTTTTGCCCCTATATCTTTCGTCATCCAGTGAACTCTAGCTTTGGATGCCCTTCCTTTACCCCTCATGGAAAAGTGTCTACTCTGTACCCGAATCATCTCCTTTTTGAAGGCCTCCCATTGTTGAATGACTCATTTGACTACCAATTTTTGATTAAAATCCACCTGAGCCAGATCCCTTTCAACTCACTGAAGTTAGTCCTCCTCCAGTTAAGTATTTTTACACGTGATTGTTCCTTGTCCTTTTCCATAACTATTCTAAACCTGATTATATTATGATCGCTGTTTCCAAATTGCTCGCCCACTGAAACATACTGCACTTGCCCTACTTCATTCCCCATATCTAGGTCCTTGGTTTAAATGACTTTGCACCTCCTTCCCCATCTGCACCAAATTCCCACTCTCCCTAAACTCCCGCTGGCAATCTGTTTAGCAGATACTTGCAGCTGTGTGCACAGTTCTGTGCATTAGCAAATATCCCTCAAATATATACCTTTTATCAATGCATTTGTTACAACTGGCCAGTCGGTCAGGTGTATGCATATACATATTGTAAAAACATTGAATCATCTGGTGATTTTTGTATATGTGTTGCCTTGTATGGAGTTGAATTATGTACCAAGATCCCAGTCTGCATTATATACATTTGAAATCATGTTTAAGTGTGCTGTAATATCCGTTTATCCACTAGGTGGGGTGCTAGTCACTTTTGTGCAGATTTGGAGTCAGTGCTTCTGTCTTTCATACCTCCATAGAATAAAGCTATTGTTGGTTGGTTTCATGACACTTGCATTATTTTGCTGGACATACAGCACACAATGTGTTTTTTAAGTAAGTCACACTGCACAAAAAATAATCGGCAGTTTGTAATTAAAATCAGTCTACACATCAGAAAAATAATCTACTATGACAGATAAAAAAAACACATGCTGACAGGATGGCTTAGTGCACCATTCAAATTAGGGTAAAAGAGCAATTGTGATTGTGACACTGCCAATCTCATGATCAGAAATGGAGTGATCCTTTCGATGCACAGGTCGAAGACAGAGTTGGGCCTGCAATCGGGTTTGGCATTGAACTTCATAAAATAGCAATTTTAGCATCCATGTAATGAACATTTCAGCTGGATATATATAAACATAGAAACGTAGAAAATAGGTGCAGGAGTACGCCATTCGGCCCTTCGAGCCTGCACCACCATTCAATAAGATCATGGCTGATGGTTCATTCAGTACCCCTTATGACTGCCTCAGAGGGTGCAAATTTTGGTCCCAATAAATGGATGCATATCTTATTTAAACCCAGATGCAGAGGCCCTCAGGAAAATGTGCCTCACTATACTCTGTACCTTATCTTTACATATGGCCTTGTGGATGATGTCAAAGTAATTATATAAATACAAGTTGTTGTTGTTGATATGTTGTCAAAACAACTGTTTATGGAAGTGACCAACACTATGTATCTGAGAGAATATCTATGGCAGAGCCTAAGCTTGTAACAGTGTCAAAAGATGAACCTTTCATGTTATTAGCTTGTTCCAATTTACCATAGGGGACATTTACCACATTAAACAGTCCGCAGTGCACACATGTATCCAGCAAATGACAAATGGAATGTTTGCAAGGGCCAACACTAGCATCACATTCCTTATGGAAAGGAGGCCTCACTTGAACCTCAGTTTCGGTAGTGCTAAGAAACAGCAAGGGGCAAAAAGCATTGGTGGAAGTTGTTTATAAACCCCCCAAAGAGTAGTGGTAATGTAAGGCACAGTATAAATCAGGAAATTGAAGGTAATGCAATAATCATGGTGGACTTTAATCTGCATAATCAGACTGGGCAAACCAAATGTGCAGTAATAATGTGGAGGATGAATTCATGAAATGTATACAAGATGGTTTTCTAGATCAGTATGTTGACAGGGTATCAAGGATTTAAGTGAACAGGGCAAGTAACTGTGTATCTCCTTAACCAATCAGATTGACGGATTCTGAAATTAACAGCGCAAGAACTGAGAAAGACGTGTAAATTAGAGTGGGTGAAGTCACTGTCAAATCAGATACAGAAAGAGAAATAGAGGATGGGGAAGAAAGATTGGATTCAGAGAGAAAAAAGACAAAGGAAAAGTTTTTTAAAAATTAAATTTTTAAATTCTCCAACAACAATTAAAACCTGAAGGAATAAGACTCCACAGTTGTAATAGTTAATTTTCAGTGCCAGAGAGTATGATTGGCAGTAATTAACAGTTATCACATTGTTAAAAAGGTACTTAGATGGAAATGGACAAAACTTAACATTCTGTGGCGAGTTTAGTTCAGATCCAACGCACAAATACAGCAACTTCACGCCATTCAATGAAATTCAGTGGTGAGTCAGACAGCAAGATTTCGTTTTCGGGAAGCTAACGGCATCTCGGCAGCAACTTTGGATATTTTAGTTGAACCATACATCTGCCCCTCGGCTGAAGTTTCTGTACTATTTGTGCATGAAAATAATAGCAAATATCATTAACCTCACCGTTATTTTGACAGGATCGAGGCAGACACGGCGTCCTTCCATACTGTACATTTCTATGATTCTATCACAAGGGCCCAGGTTTTACTATCATCAGATCGCTAAGTAATTGTATTATATTGTAAGATAGGAATAGAACAAAGTGTAAACTATGAATCTCTTTTCAAGTTCTACAGCTATGGTTATTGTCCACTGTTATGAAAATTATTATTCTTTTACCTGTTCTCATATGCAAGTTCTTCATTGGCAATAGTGGCAGAATATTTTCCTTAAATTACATGCAACCAAGTTAAAAAGCATTGTTATGTTTGATAACAAATCATTATTTTAACTATATAGTACAATTATGCTACCAGTGCGAGAATTTCCCATCTGATTAATTGTTTAATGTTTGACTACCCTCCGGTTGCTCAACTAGCTGCTGTCTTCTTAGAATAACATGATAGAGTAATTGTTAAGTTTACAATGATTCAAAAGACTTGTTACTGTAAACTCACTCAGGTGTAAACCTGGTCCACTTTATTCGCGCCCAAAGTGACTACAAGACATGATACCAGCACTTGTATACCAGGGCCTGCACACATGCGCGTACAGCCCGATGACTTCCGACAGTGTCTAGTGAGCCCAAGCATCAATACATGACAGTGATACGACAGGGGAGTTTGTCTTTCATTAAAACTGTAATCAATAATGAGAAGTTCTCATGCTGTTGATTAAACGTCTTAATTAAACATTTCATAGGCGCAATTTACTGTATTTCAGAGCAATCTCCTTAACCTGTCATGTTTAAAATTCTAGGTAATAATCAGAAGTGGATTAAAGTAAAGATGGCAATGTTTTCCCTCAATAGCAAACAAGCTATATCTGAATCCCTTCCCGAAAACAGATGGTTCAGCATCTTCTGTTATCAGACAGCAAAGGCCGTGAGTGAGTTATTATCCTGATAGTTGAGAAGATTGTCATCTATATCTACATCACATTTATCTTCTATGACACTTTGTCAATCTTAATTCGTGAGTATGGTCATCTACTGTTTATCTAGAATATTGTCAGAGCATTTTAGGAGAACTAATTCAAAGAATGATCTAGTCCTGTTTATACACTCTTTCCGTTACCTTGCACCTTTATTACAGGCAGCCTGTTTTCTGCCACATTTGGATCATCCAGCGTTTGTATTATTTACATTTAAAAGAATAACTTGAAATGGAAGTGTTTGATCTTTTCAAGCAGGGATGAAACTTATTTTTGCATTAACGATAATTATTCACTTGTTCACTTCCATCGAGCCACTAATGTGTGTTTGGGACATCCTGGGCCACCATCAACAGCATCACCACAACATCTGGTACAACAGCAACCAGCAACAGTACAGCGAACAGGACACCATCATGAAAGCTGGGCAGGTGGAAGGGGTCATCATCATCATCATCATCATCATCATCATCATCATCATCTATCAGTGGGAGAGCATCTGCATGCCAGTGACCATAATTCAGTCAGATTCAAGGTAGTTATGGATATGGACAAGGATAGACCAGGAATAAAAGTCCCAAATTGGGGAAAAGCTAACTTTGCTAAGTTGAGAAGTGATTTGACCACAGTGAACTGGAAACAGCTACTTGAAGGTGTCGGAACAGTGGGAGATCTGGAGGGCTTAAATACATGTGCCCTTAAAGAAAAAGGGTGGGAATAACAATTCTAGAACCCCCTGGATGTCTAGGGACTTACAGGGGAGGATAAAGAAAAAAAGGGACGCTTATGTCATATACCGACGGCTAAATACTGTAGAATCTCTCGAGGAATATAGAAAGTTCAGAGGTGAAATTAAAAAGGATATTAGGAATGCTAAGAGAGAGCATGAAAAATTCTTGACAAGTAAAATCAAGGAAACCCAAAGATGTTCTATAAATATATTAAGAGCAAGAGGATAACTAAAGAAAGGGTAGGGCCTATTAGAGACCATGAGGGTAATCCGTGTGTGGAGGCGAAAGATGTAGGTATGGTTCTTAATAGAAACATAGAAAATAGGAGCAGTAGTAGGCCATTCGGCCCTTCGAGTCTGCACCGCCATTCAATATGATCATGGCTGATCCTCTATCTCAACACCATATTCCTGCTTTTTCCCCATACTCCTTGATGCCTTTTGTTTCTAGAAATCTATCTATCTCCCTCTTAAATATATCCAGTGACTTGGCCTCCACAGCCTTCTGTGGTAGAGAATTCCACAGGTTCACCACCCTCTGAGTGAAAACATTTCTCCTCATCTTGTTCCTAAATTTCCTACCCCGTATCCTGAGACTGTGACCCCTTGTTCTAGATTTCCCAGCCAGGGGAAACATCCTCCCCACATTCAGTTTATCCAACCCAGTCAGAATTTTATGCGTTTATACGTTTCAATGAGATCCCATCTCATTCTTCTAAACTCTAGTGAATACAGGCCTAGTTGACCCAATCTCTCCTCATACGACAGTCCTGCCATCCCAGGAATCAGTCTGGTGAACCTTTAAATACTTTACGTCTGTTTTCACAAAAGGGAGGGGCGATGCAGACACTGCTATCAAGGAAGAGGAGTGTGAAATATTAAATGAAATAAACAGTGAGAGAGAAGGTATTAAGGAGTTTAACAGCTTTGAAAGTGGATATGTCCCCAGGCCTGGATGAAATGCATCCCAGGCTGTTGAGCAAAGCAAAAGAGGAAATAGCAGAGGCCTTGACCATCATTTTCCAGTCCTCTTTGGATCTGGGCATGGTGCTGGAGGATTGGAGGACTGCTAATGTAGTACGCATGTTTAAGAAGGGAGAAAGGGATAAGCCGAGTAATTACAGGCCTGTCAGCCTAACCTCAGTGGTGGGAAAATTATTGGAAAAAATCCTGAAGGACAGGATAAATCTACATTTAGAAAGGCAAGGATTAATTAGGGACAGTCAGCACGGATTTGTTAAGAGAAGATCATGTTTGCCCTAACCTGATTGAATTTTTCGAGGAGGTAACCAGGAGAGTCGATGAGGGTAGTGGGGAGATTTCAAATAAATCAATTCCATTTTTCAGTCAGCGCTGCAGCAACAGGAGCAAGTTGATACAGACTCCAGTAGTTGAGGATGCTGCAACTGGGCTGGCCTTTATCAATAACTTCACAACTCTACTTTTTTGTCAGTTCTGATCATTAACTGTTCTTTTCTGAACCTCAATCGTTTAAGGACCCTTAACAGTTTCATGAAAAATGCAATGAAACAATACACCCATTGTATCAAAGAACGCAAAGTATAGGACAACCATTTAGTTCCAACCTTAGGCTTTCCATCATGACTCACTTGCACAGACCTTTACCAACTCTCATCTCATACGAATATTCACAAGCAATGTGCTCACCAAAATTAATCTGCTCTGACCTTCAACAGCACTTTCATATTGCAACAGTAAAGAAATCAATTTACATTTGCTTATTTTGAGAAATAATTAATGGTGCCATTCTGGTTGATATTGCTGCTATTTGTAGAGCCAAAATCAAATCAAAATATGAAATTACTTCTTAGGATGGATGCTCCTTCATGTCCTGGCCTTTGATGTAAATTTCTTTATTGCTAATATTACAATGACAAGCATTTGCCGCATGTGCTCTCAGATGACTATTTTTTTATAAACATATCATTTTTCTTATTTTTAATAAATTTTTCTTAAATTGAATTTATAATAGTTTACATTCGCATATATAGTTTACAAAACCATCCTGTAATTTGATTACATGGTGCTAGCAGGAGGAGTACATCCAAAGTAATTAGGATTTTAACAATGTGGTTGTGCCTTCACTTGGAGCAATGTGGGTTTAACAGGTAATTTTCTCTGTGGCGTCCCATTGGGTCAGGGAGTCAGGGACCCTGTTTTGCTAGCAATTGTGTTGTTGAGGGCACTGTTCTTGCCTAAGAATGGGCCGCTATTGCAGGTCTTTGGACCCGAGTTTGGTCAAACCTATGTCCCACCCATGTACCGTCGAAAGGACCGCTATGATCCTGATGGTACTTTGGGCGGAAGTTTGGTGGAAAAATGGGGAAAAAGACACCTGATGGAAAAAATGGGCCTAACACGCTGATTCTGTTTGGCAGCGGGCGGTAAGTCAGATTCTGGGCGGCAAATGCAATCCTCGGTAAAGTAACGCCGAAGATAGAGTCGGGCCCAGGAACTCCATCAGAGGACCCCATCCACCAAAATCGTTGCAAAAATAATGAAGAAAACAAATGCACTAACCTTTTCTTGCAGGTCTTCATACTTACTGTTCAGCTAAGACATGCCTCCAAGCGGCGATATTTTCTGCATGCTGGAGTGGAGGACTGCCCAGACCAATCTCGGGAGGGAGTGGGCGGGAGGACTTTTGTCGGGGTTGCACGCTGGAGCAAGCCTGCGGATGCTCCCCAGCGGTCTTCTCTATCCGCCGGCATGAGGGTCTCACCAAACTCGCTCGGAGGGGAGAGCGCCCAAAAAACAGGGAGACCGCCGAAAAAACTCAGCGGCAGCCAGCGTTAAGTCCACCAAATTTGGGCCCTTTATTTTCATTACTTTGATTATTTTGAATGGGTGGGTCACACATGAACTCTACATTCAGCAAGTGGAAGCTGTTTCTATTCACAAAATGTAGGGGGTTTACTGTTGGAGCTGGCAATGCTATGTAAGTGCAATATCAATTACCCCCTGCACCTTGAAGAAACCCAGCAATTTGATAAACCATTATGGTTCTATCACACTGCTGCCAAGCATTAACACCACACTGAATGAACCCTCCTGCACCCTCTAAAAATAGCACGCCTGTAAAGCACCCTCGGTGATATTACACAGCTCCCCTATGGCTCCTTGCAATGAGCTGATGGCATGAGAATTAACTGTGTGTGATTACTTTTACTGCCACAGGCAGCTGCCTGGGTCGATGATTTGGCTACAGGTCTCCATGCAGAAAGTGGCACAGGTCCCCTGTTGCCTCTTTGGTGAAATGTACTCTTCTCACGTGGAGCTCCACACTGAGGACATTATAAGATCTGTACGGTCTGTAAATTCTTTAGGGAGGTGTAATATCTTTTAGGATACATCCTCCTCAAGTACTGCTTGGACCTCCTTTCCTCGAGCCTGTACTGTTCCTGCTGCTTCTCCGGTAATATTACAAACAGGGGAATGCCCACTAGGAATCGTATAACTGTAACTCACAACCTTTTACTTTGTATGAGTGCAACCATTTCCCTGTGGTCTTACAGGCCTTCAGACTGTCAGAGGCAAAGGCAGTTCTGTCCAGATGAAAAGCAAACAGACCTGGAAGATTAACTCTGTTTCTCTCTCCACAGATGCTGCCTGACCTGCTGAGTATTCCCAGCATTTTCTGTTTTTATTTCAGATTCCAGCATCCGCAGTATTTTGCTTTTGTAGAAGCAAACAAAATCCACTCCGAAAGGTACTTTATGACTAGCAATCACTCCACAAATGTTCTTTACAATCAAGCAAGTTCCAAAGTAAAGCACTTCACAGAATATGCCTCTTTTAACTCATTAATTATCCTTGAAGAGCCCCAATAGAGGACTGATCACCAGTGCAGCTATTAAGGGGCAGAAATCCAGTGAAAATAGGCCTTGCCCCAGAAGACACTCCCAAAAAATGACAGACCTCACAAATTACACATAGAACTCACTGTGAAATGCTTCAAATTTTGGAGCCAATGGCCTGGAATTTGAGGTGGGTAATAACAGTGAATGTTTTTTTAATTCGTTCCTGGTATGTGGCATCGCTGGCAAGGCCAGCATTTTTTTCCCATTCCCTAATTGCACTTGAGAAGATGATGGTGAGCCGCCTTCTTGAACCGCTGCAGTCTGTGTGGTGAAGGTACTCCCACAGTGCTGTTCAGGAGCAGGTTCCAGGATTCTGACGCAGCGACGATGAAGGAACAGCGATATATTTCCAAGTCAGGATGGTGTGTGACTTAGAGGGGAACTTTCAAGTGATGGTGTTTCCATGCGCCTGCTGCCCTTGTCCTTCTAGGTGGTAGTGGTCACGGGTTTGGGAGGTGCTGCCGAAGAAACCTTGGCGAGTTGCTGCAGTGCATCTTGTAGATGGTACACAGTGGAGCCATGTGCGCCGGTGGTGAACAGAGTGAATGTTGAAGGTCGTGGATGGGGTGCCAAACAAGTGGGCTGCTTTGTCCTGGATAGTATTGAGCTTCTTGAGTGTTGTTGGAGCTGCACTCATCCGGGCAAGTGCAGTATATTCCATCACACTCCTGACATGTGCCTTGTAGATGGTGGAAAGGCTTTGGGAGTCAGGACACTCGCCACAGAATACCCAGCCTCTGACGTGGTCTTGTAGCCACAGTTTTTAAGTGGCTGGTCCAGTTAAGTTTCTGGTCAATGGTGACCCCCAGGATGTTGATAGTGGGGTAATCACCGATGGTAATACTGTGGAATATCAAGGGGTGGTGGTTAGGCTCTTTCTTGTTGGAGATAGTCATTGTATGTCACTTATATGGTGCGAATGTTACTTGTCACTTATCAGCCCAAGCCTAGTTGTCGTCCAGGTGCCTGTGGGCATGGATTGCTCCATTATCTGAGTAGTTGTGAATGGCACTGAACACTGTGCAGTCATCAGCGATCATCCCCACTTCTGACCTTATGATGGAAGGAAGGTCATTGATGAAGCTGCTTAAGATGGTTGGGCCTAGGACACTGCCCTGAGGAACTCCTGCAGCAATGTCCTGGGGCTGAGATGATTGACCTTCAACAACAATAATTATCTTCCTTTGTGCTGGGTATGATTTCAGCCAGTGGAGAGTTTTCCCCCTGATTCCCATTGACTTCAATTTTACTGGAGCTCCTTGATGCCACACTCGGTCAAATGCTGCCTTGATGTCGAGGGCAGTCACACTCACTTCACCTCTGGGATTCAGCTCTTTTGTCCATGTTTGGGGCCGGGGCCGAATGGTTCTGGCAGAACCCAAACTGGGCTTCGGTGAGCAGCTTATTGGTAAGTGCCGCTTGATAGCACTGTTGACAACACCTTCCATCACTTTGCTGATGATTGAGAGTAGACTGATGGGTGATAATTGGCCGGATTGGATTTGTCCTGCTTTTTGTGGACAGGACATACCTGGGCAGTTTTCCACATTGTCGGATAGATGCCAGTGTTGTAGCTGTACTGGAATGGCTGGGCTAGAGGCGCGGCTAGTTCTGGAGCACAAGTCTTCAACATGACAGCCGGGATGTTGTCGGGGCCCATAGCCTTTGCCGTATCCAGTGCGCTCAGCCGTTTCTTGATATAACGTGGAGTGAATTGAATTGGCAGCAGACAGGCTTCTATGATGGTGGGAACAGTTATATATGTATTCTTGTATATTCTCTGTACAGCCACCAGAGGGCTCATCCCCCGGAGTCCCAAGTGATCCCACAATCCCTTGGGAGCACAGGTATTTAAGGAGGCCTCACAGGTTGGAGAGTCACTCTGGAGACCTGCAATAAAAGACTACGGTCACACTTTACTTTGAGCTTACAGTGTTCAGTCTGATTCTTTCTCCATACATAACAGGAACCTCAGGAGGAGGCCGATATGGATCATCCACACAGCACTAATGGCTGAAGATGGTTTCAGACGCTTCAGCCTTGTCTTTTGCACTCGTGTGCTGGACTCTGCCATTATTGAGGATGGAGATATTCATGGAGCCTCCTTTTCCACCACTATTTACAACTGGATGTGGCAGGACTGCAGAGCTTTGATCTGATCCGTTGATTGTGGGATCACTTAGCTCTATAGTGTGCTTCTTCCACTGTTTAGCATGTATGTAGTCCTGTGTTGCGGCTTCCCCAGGTTGGCACCTCATTTTTAGGTACGCCTGGTGCTGTTCCTGATATATTCTTCTACACTCCTCATTGAACCAGAGTTGGTCCCGTGGCTTGATGTTAATGGTAGAGTGGGAGATATGCCGGGAAACTGATAAAAACTTTTAATTTTCCATGCTAATATCACTGTTAAATACCCCATTAAAAGTTAGACCCTTTTGGATGAGGTGAAATTGGGATTTTAACAGCGTAGTGACTGCTAAACAAAAGTTATGGCTCTGAAAGACAAATTTTAATTTTGTGGACTGTCAAATTTCTCCATTTTAATAAAAATTAAACATTTTCAGAAACTTAAAAAAACCCTTTTTTTTTAAAGTTTGTTCATCTTTATTTCAGGTTTAGTTTTTCTCCATTTGAGAGCCCCAATCTTTGTTGTGCTCAATAACATTTTTAAAAAGGAGCTTATTGATTTCTTGGTTCCTGATCTATGAGAATTCTGCATTGTGATTGGCTGCTTAGACAACTTGTTAATGTCACAGCAGATTACGTTAGGCATTCCCCATTAACTTACATTAATCTCAACTGAACGTCGGAATAACTGAAATTCTTGCCACAGCGATCGCAAGATCTTTGTGGGAAGCTTACTTCTGGGCCAGCAGCGAACACCTTTACTTCGCTGTTGACCTCAGATTCTGGGCCAAAGTATTCTCCAACTAATTCTACAATTATAGCGAGCTATTAATCGCCTATGTCTTTGTCTGAAAGGAGAAACTGAAACAGCAGGGTAACATGAAATATATACAGAGAGATTTTATAGGAGCATCCTTAAACTCGTCCGCCCAGTGAAACTAGGGCAGGAGGGGCAGTTCAAATCACCTAGGGAACTTACCACTGATGTCTCACTTTCTCCCTACAGATTACAATTTTAGCCTATTCTTCTGAGCAGATGGGAAGTACACCCGCTAGAAACTGGCGGGGTCCTTCTTTAAATATGGAGATTGGGGTGCAATGAGGTCTGCCATTTAAGACTGAAATGAGGAGGAATTTCTTCACTCAGAGAGTTGTGAATATTTGGAATTCTCTACCCCAAAGGGCTGTGGATGCTGAATCATTGAGTATATTCAAGGCTGAGATTTATAGGTTTTTGGCTGTAGAAGAACCAAGCGTTTTGGGGATTGGGCAGAAAGTGAAGTTGATGTTGAAGATCAGCCATGATCTCATTGAAGCAGACTCAAGGGGCCATAGGGCCAACCCCTGCTCCTATTTCTTATGTTCTTATGATGTCATGCTGACTGCTATTTTAACCAGAGGCCTGCATGGGAAGTCGTTGTGGTTTTCCCGCAAGGCCAATCGAGCGGCAAGAAGAGTCAGGGCCAGAAAAGGCCCAAACCTCCCTCCCCTCCACCCACCCACTCCACCCACCCCAGGTTTCAGGAAGGTAGAAAAGAGCACTGAAAATTTACTACACAATTCGGCATGTTGAATCCTGTGCCATGGGTTGAGAGATCCTCAGTCCGAATTCCAGTCTGGCATTAGTTTGATTCCTGGTCATAAAAGCAAAAGAAACGGTGCAAAATTGGATAGTGCCACGTTTGGAGCGCAAATTTTTATCTGTTTGAAAATTTAGCGCCCGGTGAGATGGGCTGCAAAATTGTGGTAAATTGGGCACTTTTCCCTCAGAAATGAAGGGAGGCGGTATCTGGGGCACTGCAGGGGCACTATTACTAGAACTGCACCCAATTTTAGCTGACTTTCATTCAATGATAATCAGCCTGCTGCTGAATCCAGTTCTTAAAGGGAATGTCGTTTCAGGCAGCACCTAGTCATTTTTATCATTGCTGGAGTTGACTTAGAGCTGCAAGGAATGTCTGCTCATAGAAGGGACACTCGTTTCAATGACCTGGCATTGGAGACATTGGTGGGGGCAGTGGAGCGAAGGAGGGATACACTGTTCCCTCCCTCTGGGAGAAAGCCAATTCCACAGGTTTTTAGGGCCATGTGGGCAGAGATGGCTGCAGAGGTGTCAGCCAGCACCGTGGTGGATAGAAACCCTACACAGTGCCGCAAGAAATTCAACAACCTCAGTCGGGTGGTCAAGGTGAGCACATGTTTCCACAACTCTTACGTACCAGCCTCCGAGCCTCTATCTGTGCTCACTCTGAAAACCAGCACTTAACTCAGCAGGCAACCACCAAGCATCTGTACCTACTCACAGTCACAGCCTCATTTCACGCCTTGCCTACATTCACAGATATTTATCCACGGCAAGCATATCTTCCACATACATAACTGGACTCTTACTCACACAGGTTCCTTTCTTTTGCACGCCAAGATGGCACACAACAGAAGGGAGCAACAGCGGACTGAAGAGAGGGGAAGTTAAACTACACCAGCTTACTGACCTGGAGGAGTGAGTGTTGCAGCTCATTGGCCCGCAGGTGGTGGGCACCGTGGCCGGCGGAGACATCAAGCCCATTGGTCATCCAATTCTCATCCCACTTCCCCATTAAAGCAAAAGGCCTTATCACTTTCCAACTCCTCATTCTGCCTGGCTTCCTTGCTCCATTCCGCCCCCTGCCCTCCTCACCTTAATGCCACTCTTGTGACATGATAGGTGCAATGGCAAGCATGCCCGAGAGCTTGTCGGAAGTGGTAAAGAGCATGGAGGAATCTGCCTCCCGCATTGCACACAGCTCTCAGCACAGCATGGAGCCCATCATTGGCAGTGTGCAGATGATGGTGGACTCCCAGTCAGACCGTGCGGATCCAGACCTTATGGCACGGGTCATGGCGATGTGGCAGTTTCCATTGCTGCACAGGTGAAAGCCATGTAATGTGCTGTAATGGAGTCAATGGTTGCTCGTATGGAAGCTCAGATTGCTCTCATGCCGTCTCAGCTTGATGCAACGCAACATCTTGATGCTGTTACACAGTCTCGGCTGCTTGCCACAGAGGCTCTGACTGCTGCCATCACCGCTGGGTCCACTACAGTCGAATCAGTCCTGCAGCAGATTGGTTGGGATGCTGAGGTGCTGCCCCAGGGGATTGGCAGTGAGTCAGTGGAGCAGGAACCTGCTGTCCTCTCTCAGGATGACAGCATTCCTGACCCCACCACTGTCACTCTGCCATTCCACTTGTCGCTGATTGTCACCCAGCCAGCCCAGGCTGCCGCCCAGCCTGAGGTGGTGCAGTCTACAGCCGAGCCTTCCAGGGCCAGAGCTGGTCGAGGGAGTCCTACAAGGCCATTTGCAGTTTCTGGCCCTGACGCACAGCAGCATTCCACCAGCCATGCTGTCGCCACAGGGGACACACTGCGGAGGAGTATTAGAATAGGTCAATGAAAAAAGGGCTACAAGGACACCCTCAAAGCCTCCCTGATAAAGTGCAACAACCCCACTGACACCTGCGAGACCCTGGCCCAAGACCGCCCTAAGTGGAGGAAGTGCATCCGAGAGGGCGCTGAGCACCTCGCGTCTCATCGCCGAGAGCATGCAGAAATCAAGCGCAGACAGCGGAAAGAGCGTGCGGCAAACCAGTCCCACCCACCCCTTCCCTCAACGACTATCTGTCCCAAATGTGACAGAGTCTGTGGCTCTCATATTGGACTGTTCAGCCACCAAAGTGCTCACTTGAGGAGGAGAAGCAAGTCTTCCTCGATTCCGCGGCACTGCCTATGATAATGATGATGATGATAAGGAAATGAATAAGGTGATGAATAAATAGTTATACATTTTATTGGCCCAGAAATTGTGGTGGGAGGCATCCTGTGGGCGGATGCCTGCGACCAAATTTATTTTTACAAAAGTACTGGGTGGTCCTGGAGGAATGTATACTTGCGGTCCAAGGCCTCCATTCACAGCCCAGTGTATGAGCTAACATATTCCAGGAATGTAAGTGTAACCTGTGATCACATGGGCCTGGACCACCAATGAGCATGGAATATTCTTATTGATAATAATGGTGAGTTCCGATAATAATGGTGAGTGGCACAGCATGGACCAGCAGAGTGGTCGGGGCTCAGGGAAGGTGCAACATGGACCAACAGCGAGATTGAGAGGACTACATTGCAGCCTATGAAACCCAGAGAGAGAGGATCTGCAGAAAGGATGGAGGAGGACATCAGAAATATGTTTGTGTGTGTGTGCTAGGCCGATGTAACAGAGCCTGGTCTCCAGTCGTCTTGGATTCCCTTGCCATTAGACCAAGACCTTGCTCTGTCAAACCCGTGTGATAGCTGGTGTGCAAAGGCCACCTCATGATAAAAGAATTCACGCACAGGCATCTTACACCCTTTAAAATGAAGTTCAGGACCTGGAACATCAGGACCCTCATGGACAACCCCAACAGCGACAGACCGGAACGCCGTCCTGCTGTTATTGCCTGGGAGCTCAGATGTTTCTGTTATGTCTTGGATAAAGAGTCAGACTAGATACTGCAAGCTCAAAGTAAGTGTGACCGTAGTCCTTTATTGCAGATCTCAGAGTGCCTCTCCAGCCTGTGAGGCCTCCTTATATACAGGTGCTCCCAAGGGATTGTGGGATCCCTTGGGACTCCAGGGGATAAGCCCTCTGGTGGTTAGACATGGTAATTACAGATTTGCATACATAACAGTTTCGACATAGACATCGCCATCCTAAGTGAGACTCCATGGATAGGGGAAGGCCAGCTCAAGAAACAAGATGGTGGTTACACCTTCTCCTGGAAAAGTAAATCAGAAGAAGAATGCCGTCTCCATGGGGTAGGCTTTGCCATAAAAAATGAGCTAGTTGGGCGTCTCAGAGACTCTCCTCTTGCAGAATAAACTAATGCCTCATGACTCTTCGGCTCACCCTAGCCTGAAACCAGTGCGCTATGGTCATCAGTGCGTACACCCCAACATCTGAGATCAAAGAGGAATTCTACTCCAGCCTTGAACAATCCCTGTCCCGAGTCCCAATGGGCGACAAGCTGATACTCCTTGGCCAGAGTTGCCAGAGTTGGAAAGGACACAGACCTCTGGGGAGGTGTGATCGGCAGAGAGGGGGTAGGGAAAACCAACTCCAACGGTAACCTCCTCCTGACGAAATGCTTAGAACACGGCCTCGCCATAACCAACACCTTGTTCCGTCAGAGAGACAAGTACAAGGCTTTATGGCAATACCCTCACTCCAAACTGGCATCTGCTAGACTATGTCATCGTCCGAGTGAGGGACCGCAAGGACGTCCGCATCACCCGCACCATGACAGGAGCTGATGACTGACCACCGCCTAAAGTGCAGGAGATCCAGCAACTAGCCGACAACCACGACATGCGTAGATTCTTTAGCGCAGTCAAGACCACCTACGGCCCTAGCATCCAAGGTCCTACCCCACTGCGGGCCAAGAACGGTGAGGTACTCACAAAGGACAAAGAGGCAGTCAGTGCCCGCTGAAGGAGCACTTCGAAGGTCTCCTTAACCGAGACTCTGTCTTCGACATGAGTGTCCTCGACTCCATCCTGCAGCATGCTACCCGCCACCACCTCAGCACAACACCAGCCCAGCATGAGGTTACAAAGGTCAGCCGACAACTGAAGAACAACAAGGCCTCATGAGCAGATGGAATCCCCGCCAAGGCACTAAAGCATGGCGGAGAAGCACTACTGGCACGAATACATGAACTAATTTCTCTTAATTGGAAGGAGGAGAGCATGCCAGAGGATCTCAGAGATGCCGTAATCGTGACCATCTTCAAGAAAGATGACAAGTCCGATTGCGGTAATTACAGAGAAGTTTCCATGCTGTCTGTCGCAGGGACAATCATCATAAGAATCCTCCTCAATCACCTTCTCCCAGTGGCTGAAGAGCTCCTCCCAGAATCACAATGCGGATTCCGCCCACTAATGGGCACAATGGACATGATCGTCACCGCACGTCAAATTCAAGAGGAATGCAGGAACAGTACCAACCTCTGTACATGGCCTTCCTTGACCTCACAAAGACCTTCGATACGGTCAATTGTGAGGGATTATGGATTGTCCTCCTCAAAGTCAGCTGCCGTCAAAGGCTTGTCACCATCCTCCGCTTTCTTCACGGTGACATGCAAGCTGTGATCCTGACCAATGGCTCCACCACAGACCCAATTCACGTACGGACCAGGGTCAAGCAAGGCTGTGTCATCGCACCAATGACTTCTCAATCTTACTTGCTGCAATGCTCCATCTCACCCTCAGTAAGCTCCCTGCTGGAGTGGAGCTAATCTACAGAACAAACGGGAAACTGTTCAACCTCCAACATCTCCAGTCCAGATCCAAGGTCGTCCATTCCTCTGTCATTGAATTACAGTATGCAGACGACGCTTTCATCTGCGCACACTCGGGGGTCGAACTCCAAACCATCGTCAACACCTTATCCGAAGCGTACGAGAGCATGGGCCTTACGCTAAACATCTGTAAGAGAAAGATCATCTACCAACCTGAACCGGCCACTCAGTACTGACCACACTTGATCAGCTCCGCTGGGCAGGCCACATCGTTCGCATGCCAGACACGAGGCTCCCAAAGCAAGCGCTCTACTCAGAACTCCTTCACTGCAAGCGAGCCAAAGATGGGCAGAGGAAATGTTACAATGACATCCTCAAAGCCTTCCTGATAAAGTGCAACATCCCCACCGACACCTGGGAGTCCCTGGCCAAAGTCCTAAGTTCTGGCCTAAGTGAAGGAAGTGCATTTGGAAGGGCGCTGAGCACCTCGAGTCTCATCGCCAAGAGCATGCAGAAATCAAGCGCAGGCAGCGAAAAGAGCATGCGGCAAACCTGTCCCACCCACCCTTTCTCTCAACAACTATCTGTCCCACCTGTGACAAGGACTGTGCTTCTCTTATTGGACTATTCAGCCACCTACAGACCCATTTTTAGAGTGGAAGCAAGTTTTCCTCGATTCTGAGGGACTGCCTATGATGATGATGATGGTGATGACTGCTCCCCCCCTGCCCTCGATTATCAAAATCAACAACGAGGCCTTGGACAACGTGGACCATTTTCCATACCTTGGGAGCCTACTAACAGCAAGGGCAGACGTCGATGATGAAGTCCAGCACCGCCTTCAGTGTGCCAGTGCAGCCTTCGGTCGCCTGAGGAAGAGGGTGTTTGAAGACCAGGACATCAAACCCGGCACTAAGCTCATAGTCTACAGAGCAGTAGTGATACCCTCCCTCCTATATGCGTCAGAGACATGGACTATGTACAGCAGGCACCTCAAACCACTGAAGTACCACCAACGCTGCCTCCACAAGATCCTGAAAATCTATTGGCAGGATAGGCGCACCAACGTCAGTGTTCTTGCTCAGGCCAACATCCCCAGCATCGAAGCATTGACCACGCTCGTTCAGTTCCATTGGAGAGGACACATTGTCCGCATGCCCGATACGAGACTCCCAAAACAAGTTCTTTACTCGGAGCTTCGACACGGCAAGCAAGCCCTTGGTGGGCAGAGGAAACGCTTCAAGGATACCCTCGAAGCCTCCTTGAAAAAGTGCAACATCTCCACCAGCACCTGGGAATCCCTGGCCCAAGACCGCTCAAAGTGGAGGAGAAGTATCCGGGAAGGTGCCGAACACCTCAAGTCTCTTCACCGGGAGCAAGCAGGAGGCAAGCGCAAACAGCGGAAGGAGCTCGTGGCAATCCAGGCCCCCCACCCACCCGTCTCTTCAACCATCGTCTGCCCCACCTGTGACAGAGACTGTAGGTCCAGCATTGGTCTCATCAGTCACCTGAGAACTCACATTAATGTGGAAGCAAGTCATCCTCGACTCCAAGGGACTGTCTAAGAAGAAGAGTTCCATTTGTACGAACGCCCATTACTATCACTGAGAATACCCCCAAAACACAAACACCACACAATAAATTAAAAAAACACCTCCCATATTTAAAATTAATTAAAATTCAATTTAATTAAATGTTTTGGACAAAAAAATGGTTTGAATATTTTTTTAAATATGTTTTAATAGGGGTAAAAATAAACATACCTTAATGGACAGGGTTTTTAGTATTAAAATTAGTGATAAAATTTAATTTTTCTATCTTTTAAAACTCTTACATTGATAAAAACAGACTATACGTGTGCTTTTACCAGGCCTAAGAGTTTGAAGGACATTGGCCGGGCAGGAGCAAATCTCCGCCCCCAAATGTCCTTCTCCCGGGGATGCATGCGATTTGTCAAAAGATATTTTGACCGTGCACCGAGAACCGGTATTTGTGAGGCCTCTTTTGATGCGTGTGCATATCGTATGCAATTTAGGGCCCATTGTGGTTTGATAAATGTTGATTGGAATGTTTAATGTTTGCTGTTGTCTCTCATTTCAGTCTTGGGGCTTTAGTATGGACAGGCAAATTGATGTGACAATGGAGGTGTCCACAGGAACCGGGAAGTGGTATGGAAATCAGTGGAATCGAGCTCTGATGTGACGGTCGCAGACTTCTCTTGCAAGATCGTGATGGAGTCGCTGCCTTCTCCGTTGCTGCTCCTGCTCCTCTTCGTCGTCCTCCTGTTGCTCCTCCTCCTGCTCCTCCTCCTCCTCCCCCTGAGGTGATGCGGCTATGCTTGGTGACAATGGCTGTGCCCTCATGATGGCCAGGTTGTGCAGCATGCAGCAGACGACGATGAATAGGGCCACCGGAGTACTGCAGGATTCCTCCCGAACGGTCAAGGCAGTGGAACCATTGCTTCAGTGCTCCGATAGTCTGCTCAATGATGTTCCTGTTGGAGGCATTGCTCTCATTATATGAGTGCTGGGCAGGAGTATGGGATTGCGGAGGGGAGTCATGAGCCACGTGGAGAGTGGATAGCCCTTGTCTCCGGCCAGCCAGCCGTCAGCATCAGTTGGGGGCTGGCACAGAGCTGGCACACCGGTCTGGCGCAGGATGAGGGCATCGTGGCTGCTGCCAGGATAGAAGACATTCACGGTGAGTATTCTGCGAGTGCGGTCGCACACCAGCTGGACATTCAGTAAGTGGTAGCCTTTGCAGTTATGGAAGATCTCAGGATTGTGATGCGGTGCCCTCAAAGTGACGTGGATGTAGTCAATGGCACCCTGCACCAGGGGGAAGCCCGCTATCCTGGCAACGTCACATGCACACTCGTGCTGCTTCTCCCTGGTTCTGGGGAAGGAAATGTAGTCCCTCCTCCTTCTGTACAGAGCATCCGTGACCTCGCGGATGGTGCAATGGACGGCAAACTGGGAGATGTTACAGATGTCTCCTGTTGCTCCCTGGAAAGATCCATTGGCATAGAAATTGAGCGTGCTGGTGACCTTGACTGCCACTGAGAGCCAGCCTCACCCTGGTATGTGGCTTGAAGTCTGGTTGCAGCAGATAGCACAGCTCTGTGACCACCTCCTTCATGAAACGCGGACTTGGCACACACTGCTCCTCAGTGAAATTGACGGAGGAGAACTTCTGCCAGAATACCCTGGGAGAGTAAGGCCTCCTGTTACCAGCCCCATGGTGCTTACTTCCTCTGGCAACATGTTGCTGTGGTTCTCCTGGTGCTGCTGCCTATATTTGTCTGTACCTCTCCCTATGGCCTGCTCCATGGGCCTTTCCCTGTGGTGCTCCCTCTCTTTGTCTTAGCCTTTCTCTCTCCCTCTCTCGACGTCTTTCCCTCTGTAATTGGTGGCGCCTTTGTCTTCATCTAAGCATCCTCTGACGGTGACGTCGGAGCAGGAGGTCAAGTGCCAGAACAGCCCCCGTGAAGCGACAGCAATGGTTGAACTTCAAAACTGTCGTGAGGTATACAGGGAAAACGTTAGGAGGCAGAGGACTCTTTGAGGTCAAAATCGCTGCTATCGGTCCATCAGCCACTCTGCCTACCTGTTGGAAAGCAGAAAAAAGTAATGGCCGACAGAAAATAGTTACAAGATGGGGCCTTTAAATAGTGCTGCTTCATCCGGTTCCCGACTGCAACTCGACAGCTCAAGCTGTCGTTGTAATCGTCACTCGCTAAGGTAGGTTGCGTGGGGCAATTTGACTTCCGGGGCGGTAACGGGGCAATGCGCACAGCGCTGACGTCATCATCACCACGCGTAGTCCAACGGGGCGCTCCCGGCAGGAACGGGGCGCTACCTCGCAGCGCCTCCGCAAACCCCCGCCAGATTCCGCAGGGGGGCAATTTTTGCGCCACAGCCGGCAGAAGGCGCTAACGGCCGTCAATTTCACTCCCAAAGCGTCTTGCAGAAAAGCCCAGTCTGAACAGTATTTACTCTTCCGCTCCCCCTAGAGGTTGAATTGCCTATCGTCAGCCAGAATGTCACATGCAGCACTGAGCACAGGTGAGTTACCAGTGACCGTAAGGAGGGGGAAAAGCCAGGGTTCCCAGACTGTGGAAACAACGGAGATCTTGGTTTCTCAGTTACAGACCAGGCTGCATCACTATGGTAGATGAGGCTAGGGAGAGGGAACACTTGTAATATCCATGCATACAAGTTATTTTGATAGCTTAGTTTGATCTGTGTTACTTGATGTCGATATTTTGATGTGTCATGGATACAGTGACTACATTTACGAGCTTCAGCAAAATCCAATATGTTAAAGTTTAAGAGGCAATTTAGTGAATCGATTTGAATTGCCTGTTTAAGCATGTGTTATTTGTTAATTGTATGAATCATTGAGAAATACAGGCTTCATGACTCATCAGTTCAGGAAATAAGTGTAAACAAAATATAAGTAATTAGCAGTCTTCACTTTTATTTCTTGAAAATACTTAAAACTAAGTGTTGTCTACCCAAGTGACGGGTCCACATTGCTTCTTCTGAGAGTGGTGACTCGTGGTGTAGTACGGCTCCGTAGGCCAGGCTCCAGGCACCTCACGTCAGTGGCTATTCTTCAGACCGGATGTCGGCGCAGAGAGTGTGCAGATCACCTGACAGGGGCCGAAATTTGGAGCAGAACCTGGTTCCGCCAGGTCAATAACCTTTCATCAAAACTGGAAAAAGTTGCAGATGTAATAGGTTTTGAGCAAGTAGAGAGGCAAGGAAAGGGAGAGGGGAGGTCTGTGATTGGGTGGAAGGCAGAAGAGATTGAATGACAAAAGGGATGATGGTGCAAAGCAAAAGGGGGTGGTAAGAGGACAAGTAAAGCTGGGTCTAGAGGAGATGTAAAGAAAGAAAAAAGGAAGACTTGCATTTTTATAGCGCTGTTCACAGCCACCAGACGTCTCAAAGCACTTTCAGCCAATTAATTACTTTGGAGTGTAGTCACTGTTGTAATGTGGGAAATGCAGCAGCCAATTTGTACAAAGCAAACTCCCACAAACAGCAATGTGATAATGACCAGATAATCTATTTTTGTTATGTTGATTGAGGTATAAATATTGGCCAAGATATCAGGGACAACTCCACTGTTCTTCTTCGAAATGGTGCCATGGGATCTTTTACATTGACCTAAGAGAGCAGACGGGGCCTCGGTTTAATGTTTCATCCGAAAGACAGATGGGAATAGCAGAATCATCAATTCTCCTGTCTGAAAAAAATGGGGTTAGAGGTTATTATTTCAAATTGTTGAAGTCAATGGTCCAGAAATCCCGGTTGGCTGCTTCCCGCGGGCGCTTGGGTAAAAAACTTTTTTAAAATGGGCACTTACCTTATCCTGCTGCACCCACGCGAGTTCCCGGTCCTGAGGCCTTCTCTGACTGCGCGTCGCAGTGCGTGCACATCGAGACTGCGCAGGCCTGGAGCTGGAGTCACATGGCTCTGGGCAGCCAATCAGGTATAGTATGTTCTCATTCATAATAATGGGAACTCCGCAAGTTGGAATTCCCATTATTATGAATGAGAAACAGCCCTCAAAACACTCAAAACCAATAACAATAAAATAGGAAAAAAAACCACATATTTTTTATTAATTTAAATTAAAGTTATTTATGTATTTAAAAAATATATATTTTTCGGATTTTAAAAAAGTTTTTTAAATTATGGTTTAAAATAAATTTACCATGTGGGGAGGGTTTTTAACAATAAAATGTGTTTTCATAATTTTATTTTTAAATGTTTTTGTGTATTTTAAAACTTTTACACCTGTAAAAGTAGGCTATGCGCCTGCTTTTATCAGGCGCAAGGGTTTTGAGGACATTTGCTGGGATAAATCCCGCAATCTCACCCTTGCAAATGTCCTTGCTCCTGAGATAGGGAAGATCTGTCAAGCTCCAACTTGGCAGATCGGAAAAGCCGGTTTACAGCGCCTGCACATTGTGTGCTGAAAATTAGCTTTTGCGATGCCTTCCTGGGTCCGTAGCCACTCCGTACGGACCCGAGAGGCCGGAATTTCTGCCCCAAAGTTGTGTCCAGAAGGCTGTAAAGTGGTTAATTGGAAGATGAGGTGCTGTCCGTTGAGCTTCATTGGAACAGTATGGGAGGCCAAGGACAGAGGTCAGAGTGGGAGTGGAGTGGAGAATTAAAGTGACAAGCGATCGGAGTTCAGGGTCACGCTTGCGGACTGAACGGAGGTGTTCTGCAAAGTGGTCACTAAACTGCTGAGCAGTAAACTCGAAAAGCTTTGTTGCACTACTTAGCTGCATCTTTCATTCTTCCTCAGGGAAATCAAAAAAGATTTGGATGTTTGAATGAATTATTACATGCTCAAAGAAAGACAGAGCTAGCCAAGGAAATAATTTAAATATATTCTTCACTACAAACTACTCAGGCAGGCAGTGCTCAGAGGATGAATTTCCACAGGGCTAGCGGACTAGCCATGGAAACTCTGGGTAAATATTGCCTTTTCCCAGTGCACTTTACAGCCAACGAAGTACTTTTGAAGTCTAGTCAATTAATTGTCGAAGATGTGGCAGCCAATTTGCACACAGAAAGGTCTCACAAACAACAATGTGATAATGACCAGATCATCTGTTTTTTAGTGATGTTGGTTGAGGGATAAATATTGGCCAGGACACCGGGGATAACTCCCCTGCTCTCATAGAATCATAGAATGGTTACAGCACAGAAGAAGGCCATTCGGTCCATCGAGCCCGTGCCGACTCTCAGCTAGTTCCACTCCCCTGCCCTTTCTCCGTAACCCTGAATTTTATTTTTCCTTCAGATATTTATCCAACTCCCTTTTGAAAGATAGGATTGAGTCTGCCTCCACCACCCTTTCAGGCCGTGCATTCCAAATCCCAACCACTCGCTGTGTAAAAAAGTTTTTTCTTGCTTCGCCTTTGGTTCTTTTGTAAATCACCTTAAACCTGTGTCCTCTGTTCTTGACCCTTCGGCCAATGGGAACAATTTCTCTCTATCTACTCTCTCCAGACCCCTCATGATTTTGAACACCTCGATCAAATCTCCTTGCAATCTTCTCTGCTCCAAGGAGAACAACCCCAGTTTCTCCAGTCTATCAACGTAACTGAAGTCCCTCATCCCTGGAATCATTCTCGGAAATCTTTTCTGCTCCTTCTCTAAGGCCATCGCATCCTTCCTAAAGTGCGGTGCCTAGAATTGGACACAGTACTCCAGATGGGGTCGAACCATTGATACAGATTCACCACTACTTTCTGTTTCCTGTCACTTAGCCAATTTTGTATCCATGCTTTTATTCCATGGGCTTCAATTTTGCTGGCAAGCCTATTATGTGGCACTTTGTCGAATGTCTTTTGGAAATTCATGTACACTACGTCAACTGCTTAACTCTCATCAACCCTCTCTGTTACTTCATCAAAAAACTCGATCAAGTTGGTTAAACACGATTTGCCTTTAACAAATCCATGCTGTTTTCCTTAATTAATCCACACTTATCAAAGTGACTGTTAATTTTGTCCCTGATTACTGTTTCTAAAAGCTGCCCCACTACTGAGGTTAAACTGACCGGCCTGTAGTTGCTGGGTTTATCTTTACACCCTTTTTTGAACAATGATGTAACATTTGCAATTCTCCAGTCCTCTGGCCCCACCACCATATCTATGGAGGATTGGAATATTATGGCCAGTACCTCCGCGATTTCCACCCTCAATTCCCTCAGCATCCTAGGATGTATCCCATCCGCTTGTAGTTATTTATCTACTTTAAGTACAGCCAGCCTTTCTAATATCTCTTCTTTATCAATGATTATCCTATCAAGTATCTCCTCCACCTCCTCCGTCACTATGTCTATGGCAGCATCCTCTTTGGTGAAGACAGATGCAAAGTACTCACTTAGTACCTCAGTCATACCCTCTGCCTCCATGTGTAGGTCTCCTTTTTGGTCCCTAATCGGCCTCACCCCTCCTCTTACTACCCGTTTACTATTTATATGCCTATCGAAGACTTTTGGAATACCTTTTATGTTAGCTGCCATTCTATTCTCATACCCTCTCTTTGCTCCTCTTATTTTTTTCCACCTCCTCTGATGTTTCTATATAGAACTTGACTCTCCGATGTATCTGCAACCTGACATCTGTCATACGTGCTCTTTTTCTGCTTCATCATATTCTCTATCTGTTTCGTCATCCATGGAGCCCTGACTTTAGTTGCCCAGTTAAACATTTTTACTCTAGATTGCTCCCTGTCCTTTTACCTAGCTAATCTAAACCTTATGATACTATGATCACTGTTCCCTCAATGTTCACCGACTGACACTTGCTCCACTTGACCTCCCTCATTCCCCAGGACCAGATCCAGCAATGTCTCCTTCCTCATTCGACCAGAAACATACTGATCAAGAAAGTTCTCCTGAACACACTTCAGAAATTCTTCCCCCTCTCAGCTCTTTACACTATTATGATCCCAGTCTATATTAGGATATTTGAAGTCCCCCATTATTAAGCCCCTCTGAAATTTCTCTGCAAATTTGTTCCTCCATGTCTTTCCCACAATTTGGTGGTCTATAGAATACACCCAGTAGTGTAATGGCACCTCTATTATTTCTTAACTCTAGCCAAATAGATTCTGCCCTTGACCCCTCCAGGACATCCTCTCTCTCCAGCACTGTAATGTTCTCCTTAACCAATACTGCCACACCACCTCCTATCTTTCCTTCCCTATCTTTCCTGAGCACCTTATAAACATGAATATTTAATACCCAAGCCTGCCCTTTTGCGAGCCAGATCTCAGTTATTGCCTCAACATCATATTCCTATGTGGCTATTTATACCTGCAGCTCACTTACCTTGTTAACTATGCGTTCACATACATACACTGGAAACCTATCTTAGACCATCCCGTATTCTCTCTTAGTTTGGCCCTGTCATGTATGTACTTTTGGGATCACTAGCCACTAGATGGCGTCACTTTTGGAAACCATTGGGCTGCGCTCACGTGTGTGCAGCCCAAGTATAAAAGGCCAGCCATTTTGTATATTAGTCACTTTGGACCTTAATAAAGCAGAGCCAAGATCATACCTCTTGGAGTTAAACATTACTCAGTCTAAGAGTTATTGCATACACAGCATTTGGCGACGAGGCAACAAGAATCTTTGCATGCAAAAATGAGCACAATTGGATTGTTGGAGTGATTTGTGGAAGGAGAAGATTGGGCAGACTTTGTGAGCCATTTGAGCCAGTTCTTCGTGGCCAACAAAATGGAGGAGATCGGCGACGCAGATCGGCACCGGGCGGTGTTCCTCACGGTTTGTGGTCCAAAAATTTATGGTCTGATAAAGAATCTACTCCTGCCTGTGAGTCCAACAGAGAAAACATATGAAGAATCGTGTACACTGGTACAGGACCACCTTAAGCCAGACGAAGGCATCATCATCTCAAGATACAGATTTTACACGCACGTTCGCTCAGAGGGCCAGAATGCAGCAGAATTCGTTGCCGACCTGAGACGTCTAGTGGGACCATGTAAGTTCGGGGCTGTGTCGGCAGACATGCTATGGGACTTCTTTGTAATCGGCATCAACCACGAGGTTATCCTGCGTAAACTACTGGTGGTGGAGACATTGGACTTGAACAGGGCCATCACGATCACTCAGTCATGCATGACGACGGATAGAAGTCTAAAGCAGATATCAGTGAAAAATCGAAACTCGGCAAGTACTGTAAATATGATTGATTCAGCGTTCGGCAGAACAGCACATGGCAGGGCCTACCCGACTGCGTACACGAAACTTGTGGCTGCCCAAAGTCCGCCAGCGGGAATGCATCCAATTTCTCCGTGTTAGCATTGTGAGGGAAATCACCGGCACCAGCAGTGCCGATTTAAGTAATATAGTTGCAAAGGCTGTCTGAGAGAGGGGCATCTCCAGCTCAAGTGTCCGCAGATGAGCAAGCGTGCTGCGACACACCACGTGGAGGATGATGGTCAGACTAGCGCGGATCCGGATGCGCAATCCAAGATACCAGAGAAGGAAGTGTATGGACTGTAGTCATTCCTAACAAAGAGAAAACCGATAATGATCAACGTGAAATTTAATGGGGTGCCGGTATCGATGGAACTGGATATGTGGGCGAGTCAATCGATAATGAGCTAGAGGGCATTCGACAAACTGCGGGATACTAAGGCTGTGAGGCCCAGGCTGAGTCCAGTCAATGCCAAGTTGCGCATGTACACCAAAGAACTCATAATGGTGATTGGCAATGCCATAATTAAAGTGTCGTATGACAGTGCGGTTCATAAGTTACCGCTATGGATTATCCCAGGCAATGGCCCAATGCTGTTCGGCAGGAACTGGCTTGAAAAAATCAGATGCGATTGGAACGACATCAAGGTGTTGTCATCGGAGAAAGATACATGTGCCCAAGTACTGAGAATCTTCCCCTCGCTGTTTGAACCAGGCATCGGCAACTTCACGGGAGCCAAGGTGCAGATTCATGTGGACTCTGATGCAAGACCATCCATCATAAAGGTCGGGCAGTTCCGTATATGATGCGGGAGAAGGTCGAAATCAAACTGGACAGACTCCAGCGTGAAGGGATCATATCACTGGTTGAATTTAATGAATGGGCCAGCCCCATTGTTCCTGTGCTGAAAAGAGATGGCACATTCAGAATCTGTGGAGACTACAAGGCTACCATTAACAGGGTTTCGAAACAGGATCAGTACCCGTTACCAAAGGCTGATGACTTGTTTGCAACGCTAGCCGGGGGAAGTCGTTCACCAAACTGGACTTAATGTCGGCCTATATGACACAGGAGCTAGTCGAGACGTCGAAGAGACTTACGTGCACTAACACGCATAAAGGACTGTTTATTTATCACAGGTGCCCTTTTGGAATTCGCTCGGCTGCAGCAATATTTCAGAGGAACATGGAGAGTCTACTGAAGTCCATTCCTGGAACCTTCGTGTTCCAAGATGACATCTGAACAACCTGGAAGAGGTTCTACATCATCTGGACAAAGTGGGACTCAGACTGAAATGCTCTAGGTGCATCTTCAAGGCACCAGAGGTCGAAGTCCTAGGGAGAAAAATTGCTGCTGACGGCATCAGGCCCACGGACGCGAAAACCAAGGCCATCAAGAATGCACCCAAGCTGCAGAATATGACGGAGCTGCGTTCGTTCCTGGGTCTACTCAACTACTTTGGTAACTTGCTACCTAAATTGAGCACCTTATTAGAACCACTGCACATGCTGCTAAGAAAAGGCGACAACTGGGTGTGGGGTGCGGCTCAAGACAGAGCTTTTGAGAAAGCCACTAATTTGCTTTGCTCTAACAAGCTGCTGGTACATTATGACCCTTGTAAATGTTTAGTATTGGCCTGTGATGCTTCATCATATGGAATTGGTTGCGTACTCCAACAAGCGAATGAGTCGGGTAAACTTCAACCAGCCACATTGTTCACATAGAAACATAGAAACATAGAAACATAGAAAATAGGTGCAGGAGCAGGCCATTCAGCCCTTCTAGCCTGCACCGCCATTCAATGAGTTCATGGCTGAACATGAAACTTCAGTACCCCCTTCCTGCTTTCTCGCCATAACCCTTGATCCCCCGAGTAGTAAGGACTTCATCTATAGAAACATGCCTGACACAAGACTCCCAAAACAAGCGCTCTACTCAGAACTCCGACGTGGCAAGCGAGCCCAAGGTGGGCAGAGGAAACATTTCAAGGACACCCTCAAAGCCTCCTTGATAAAAATGCAACATCCCCACCGACACCTGGGAGTCCCTGGCCAAAACCCCCCGAAGTGGAGAAAGTGCATCCAGGAGGGCGCTGAGCACCTCGAGTCTCGTTGTCAAGAGCATGCAGAAAACAAACGCAGGCAGCGGAAGGAGCGTGCGGCAAACCAGTCCCACCCACCCTTTCCTCCAACGACTGTCTGTCCCACCTGTGACAGAGACTGTAATTCCCGCATTGGACTGTACAGTCACCTGAGAGCTCCTTTTTAGAGTGGAAGCAAGTCTTCCTCAATTTCGAGGGACTGCCGATGATGATGCTGTTAATGTCTTTATTCACGATTATCTATAGTTATATTACTAAGTTTATCTAGTTACGTTAGAGAGAATAAAACCCGAATACTCACCCACCGATCACCTACCTGCAGTCCTGTAATGTTACTCCTTGCTTTTGCTGCTGACCAGGGTCAGGTACTCTGTGCTCAGGCCCCACGCTCTTTATCCTGTGCTGCAGACTTTGCTGCAGACTCTGAAATGGTGCCACAGAATCTTTTACATCCACCTGAGAGAGCTGATGGGGCCTCTGTTTAATGTCTCATCCAAAACACGGCACCTCTGACAGTGCAGCACTCCCTCAGTACTGTGCTGGAGTGTCAGATTATGGGGGGGATCTTTAACATAGGAAGTTTAAATGGGGGAAAAACTGGAAGCATGTCAGGAAGCCGGCTCGATCCCGCCGACTTCCAAGTTTTACCCAAGGCGGGTCAAGGGGTGGGCAGCCAACCTGCTCCTAGGAGGCGGTTTGGCACTTTACATATGATGAAGCCTGAAGCCATCGAACTGTAACCGTGCAGGGTTTCTATGTCTCGGGAATCCAGGCAGCAAATCTACAACAGCCTCGGGAGCAATCCTTGTGGGGCTGGGTGGAGCAAGAGAACTTCCTTCCAGCTCCCCAACCCCCAAGCTCCCCCACCATACCAGCCCTTAACTTCTTGTGCAGTCTTCCTGGGTTTGTGTAGTTTCTCAAAGTTTGATTACTGTAGTATTATACAATTAAACATTATTATGGCCAACTCTTTGGAATTAAATAGTTCTTCCTAACAAGTATTCATTTTTTTCCTTGCTTAAGTGCCCACCTAATTGTAGTTGCAATTATGATAGAACTCTTTTGCTACAATGAAAATCTTATAAGTGAGATCTGCTGATCATACCTGGATTTATCCTGTTTGGAACTGAACCTGAATCAATTAGTTTCTTTAAAAAGTTGAAATCATAAGTGTATGACAGAATAATGAATTTGGGAGTATCAATGAAAATGTGTTTGCATTTGACTTTAGGTGATCCAAAACTCGGCTGCCCGTGTCCTAACTCGCACCAAGTCCCGCTCACCCATCCCCCCTGTGCTCACTGACCTACATTGGTTACCGGTTAAGCAACGCCTCGATTTCAAAATTCTCATCCTTGTTTACAAATCCCTCCATGGCCTCGCACCTCCCGATCTCTGTAATCTCCTTCAGCCCTACAACCCCCCGAGATGTCTGCGCTCCTCATATTCTGCCCTCTTGAGTATCCCTGATTATAATGGCTCAACCATTGGTTGGTGGTCGTGCCTTCAGCTGCCTAGGCCCCAAGCTCTGAAACTCCCTGCCTAATCATCTCTGCCTCTCTACCTTTCTTTCCTCCTTTAAGACACTCCTTAAAACCTACCTCTTTAACCAAGCTTTTAGTCATCTGCCGTAATTTCTTCTTATATGGCCCGGTGTCTATTTAAAAAAAAATTCTTATAACACTCCTCAGAAGCGCCTTGGGACGTTTTACTACGTTAAAGGCACAATATAAACACAAGTTATTGTGGTGTTTAAATGTTAGGAAACTAATCAAGAACATAATGGTTCCCTGCCACCAGGTGTCAGTCTAACACCACAAGGCAGACGATTTGAGTTTTAGAAAGCATACGATTCTTGTTGTAACACCCTGGTTACTAAGGCCTTTTGGAGGCCTTGCAGTCATTTGAAAAACATAACAACCATTGGCGGCTGTGTGAATGGTGCAAGCAAATGGAAAATTCCATTCAGACTGGGAGTTGCTCTGTCTCATATGGTCAATATGCGTGGGTGGCAACACCGCAGGAAGATGCAATTCTTCTGTAAAAGGGGAATGATTTTAGTGATCAAACACGAATCAGTGATGTTTTGATGCAAGTGTCTGCGTGATGAGTGTTTATTGTGTGAGTCATGCTTTAACAATGTGCACAAGCTCTGCAATAAAATCTAGTGTAATTTTATTCCATATTTGCAAAATGGGATTACTGAGCAATGGTTCAGTCCATCTGATTTTACACAGTAAATGAATTAAGGAAAAACAGACACAAAGAACTGCCAATTGTGGTTGAATTGTAAAGACTTTTCCATGAATTGTGACTCAGTGGCTGAACCCTAGAGCTGAAAATCTTTAAACACTTAAAAAAAAATCACAATATGCATTTCTGGCCACCACTTTGCCTTGACCATGGCAATGTACCCATAGCAACTAAAACAATTGGATCTGTAAATTATCACAAACCTTCATTTCGTAGATTACACAATCTCTTTGCCTTCGGTTTCCAGCATTGCATTAAGAGATTTTTAAAACCAGGCCTTTTTGGGAATATTTTCAAGTTAGTGCACTCAGATGGACTGCTTCGAGAGAATGTGCATTAAACCTAAAATTTAAAAAAATATTTTTTGCTTGCATAGGACTAGATTTTACACTTTTGTGCCTATCGCCCAAAAATGGGCGTTAATTCTGGCGGGGGCGATAAAAAATAAGTTTTCAGATCGCCGGCTTCTCACCCATTCTCAAAGCACCTAGTCTCCATTTTTGAAATTGGGCGTGACCGCGAGCGATATGAAATGGGCGCTAGCGTTAAATCTCACTGACCTTCTGCCGTAAAGTATCGCCGTCCTTAGCAACGGCATGGCAACGCTCGATTCCCGCAATTCAGGAGGTCAAGGGTCATCATGACATGCGCAGAAGAGGAGACAGAGAGTTGAGAGGGACTGAAGGCGCATGTGGGTGTGATGTGTGCTTGTTTGGCTGTTGTGGGAGGTATGCGGGAGATTCACCAGCAGCAAAAAGCCTATTAAGCACCAAGAACATAGTTGGCACCGAGTTTTTGTCCAACAAATAATATATAACATGGAAGGGATGGTGGAGGCCCTGGAGCTGGTAGCCAGGAACACTGGTGGCAGAGGGCTCCCAGTGTCCAGGAGCGCGGCACTGCACCCCAAGGTGCCGCACCCCCATTGCCAACCACACATGAGAGTCAGAAGCACGTTCCCACCTTGGGACCGTCCTCTTCCATATCCGTCCAAGCAGCGGTTCGGCCGTCATCCCCCCCTCAATGAAGCATTGCCTGAGGAGATCCTCGGCCAGGCGGCTTGGAGTCAGGAGGAGAAGGGGAAGGGCTAGAGGTGGGGAAGAGAAGCGGGGGGGCAAGGGATGCTTTTTACAGAAATACTGATGATTTCAGACAACTGTTCGGTTTAAATGTTTTTTATTTCACAAAGCTTTGTTGCGCATTGGCTCAGATGGCTGCACCGTTACACGCTGGTGATTCCTTAACATCAAAGGGTATAATTACACTTAACTTCAATCAACTTAAACTTTGTCTGTCACCAAGGTGATGCCCACCATTGATGTATGACCTGCATACCCAGCAGTGTGTCAGCCTTGTAAATAACACCAACGTTCTTTCAGGCAAAGCGCTCATTGATGAGCTCCTGACGTAAGGCTCTTGCAGCTATCATGTTACCACGGGCCCTTTCATGCGGTCTACAGGGGGGCGGGGGCATGGGCATGGCTTCAGCGTCAGCCTGATTGTGTGGGCCAATGTAGCGTCCACCTCCTTGTCCTTCTCTTCCTCTCTCTGGTGAGATGGACTGTCAGACTCATCAGGCAATTCTTGTCCCCTCCTGATAGCCAAGTTGTTCACCATGAATTGAGCTACTTGCTCAGGGTGGTATTGGAGCTCGCCTTCTGAGTGGTCCAGGCATCTAAAACACTGTTTAAGCACTCCAATAATTTTCTCCACAATATTGCGAGTGGCTCTGTGGCTCTCATATCGCCTCTCAGCTTCGGTGTGGTTGTCACTCATGGTGGTCATCAGCCAGGTGGCGAGGCCATATCCTTTGTCACCAAGCATCCAGCATTGACCTTGTGGCTGATTGTTAAACAAGTCAGATACAGTACTCTCACACAGGATGTGAGCACCATGGATGCTGCCCGGAAATTTAGCATTCACTGCCATAATAATTTGCTGGTGGTCGACAACGAGTTGGACATTCAGGGAGTGGAATCCCTTGCGGTTCCTGAAAACCTCTGCATCCTGAAAAGGTGCCCGCATCGCGATATGCATACAGTCTATTGCTCCCTGCACCTTGGGGAAGTTTGCAATTCTGGAGAATCCTCGAGCCCTCTCACTCGGTGCTACCCTGGTCATCGGGAAGCTGATCAAGTCCCTCCTGCGTGCGTACAGGGCTTCAGTGACCTGTCTAATGCAGCAATGTGTGGCACACTGAGACAGACAGCAAAGTTAGATATGGCCCTTATGGCTAAAGGGATCAAGGGGTATGGAGAGAAAGCAGGAAAGGGGTACTGAGGAAATGATTATCCATGATCTTATTGAATGGTGGTGCAGGCTCGAATGGCCGAATAGCCTACTCCTTCACCTATTTTCTATGTTTCTATGCAAATGTCGCCAGCTGAGGTCTGAAAAGAACCCGATGCGTAGAACGACAGTGCCGCAGTGACTTTGACCTCGAAGGACAGTGCAGTACTGATGGTGCTGGCAGGCTGCCGATCTCCCCTTATGAGCGAGCATACCTCAGTGACAACCTCTTTGTGGAAGCGCAGTCTCCGAAGGCAGGCGGTGTCGAGGTAAGTCTACTTCTCCCTATACTTGTGGGGGGTGTAACGTCTCATCCTCCTCATCAGTCTGGCACGTCTTACATTGGGCACATAATGCTGTGGAGTGTACCTTTGGCCATCTCGAATCTGCAGCATGTAATCGGTCATCAAGAGAGGTGAGAAAGGACAGGCCCCATTGCGGTAGCTCTCTGTTTTCCACCGATTGGTCACAAAGAATTAATGTCCCGATGAAGACACCTATTCAATTCCAATCGGTCACAGTATGGTCAAGATGTTTGTACAGATGTTCACATCAACTCCAACGCCCTCCAGAGTACATCTGAACTCCCCAGAGTTTGAAGCACAGCAGACTTTTAAAGGATGCAACATGTGATGTAGAACATGGTGTCCATAACACTGTGATTAGTTTCGGTTAGTTCCACTTTTACTGGGCATTTTTTTGGGCGGGTGATATTGTGGGCGATATGTATGCGAGGTGGTGAAAATGACGCAGGGCAATCTCATGGCTGCTAATTTCGACAAATGTGATCTTTACGACAAAAAAAAGAGGGCGGGCGGTATTATTGAATCTCGACATTAATTCCTTGTGGAAACTAATGCTGGCCGATAGTATGGGCGTTGATTTTGCCCATTCTGATGATTCCGCCCCAAAAAAGTGGGCGGACGGTATTATTTTTTCCCGACGTTACGCACATGGGGAAAGTAACGCTAGGCGATAAGTTTCCGAAAAATGCCCGTCAGTTTCCAGTTTGTGGCTAAATGGGCGATATCTGGGCACTTTACGTCATTTCAGCGGGAACTGGACATTAAGTGGGCGTTAAGCATGCAAAAAACGAGGAAACTCTAGCTCGTAGAATCTGTAATTTGCTGTCGGCATGAGCATAGACAAGTGGCACTAATAATTTCAATGCAAATTCTATAAATTAAATATTTTGATGTGAACATGATACTGTTTTCTGAACAAAAAAAATATATAAAGAGAAGGGAATTTTCTGCTTCTAAAGATAATGGCCTATAAATTAGGCCGTGTAGGTGCACTCAGAAAAAACAGACCTTGCGACCACTTGCTACCTATAAGGTAGGCTTTTCAACTTTACTTACCTGAATGGGAGATTGGAGGAGCAGGACTGTTCCTCCCAACCCCACACGAAAGGAATCTTGCCATCGCACCCGACCTCCTTGATCGCTGCTATTCCTGACTCCCCCCGATTGCCACTGTACCCAAACCCCAGCCTCTGGACCTGATTCGCTCCACCCGGCCTCTGACCATCATCCCCGGCCTCTTATCCCAACCCCGGTCCTCCTATACTTCTCAGCCACTTCCTTGATTTTTATCTTTAGTAAGGCTAAAAAAAATCATAATTAAAACCAAGATTAACATTTTTAATCTCAGTTAATCTTGGTTTTAATTATTACGCTAACTCTGGAGCAAAGTGGAGTGAGACTTTCTGGATCTCAAACAACTTGAGGCAAATAAATCCAGTGCAGTGACAATTCATTGGACTCGCGGGCACTTTGTGAATCTATCTGATCTTGATTTAACAGCAAGAGAGCAAGGATTCTACCATCCTCCCCCACTAATTGCTATGGGGTCGAAATTCAATATCAGAAGCCTGCACTACCCATCAAATCAAGCCCGGGTGGGTGGGGGACTGTGGAAGGCATACGGAAGGCATCAGAAGCCTGCACTACACATCAAGTGTAGCCCGGAGGGGTGCTGGGTTCCCGATCACTGCGCCTGCTCAGACCTGGGTTTGGTCCATATAGATCTGTGGGGAGAGAATAAAGAACCTTGTCCTGCCTACCTGCCGTTTTGAGCTTCTTTCAAAGGTAAAATTTAATCAGGGTGGCAATACTGACAATGCCATACCTTGTGCATGTCTTCTGCATAATGGCGCTGCGGAGGAGACAATTGATTCAATGCCATCGCATGAAGAACCTCAGAGCTCATAGGCTGATGGGCAGGAGGTCTTACCCACGTCAGGTATATCGAGACAGGCGTTCATACCTGCACCTGAGTGATGCAGATGCAAAGAAGTTGTAACTGAGATTTGTGAGTTAGTAAAAGCAGACCTGCAACATGGAAGCATCAGGAGGAATGCTTTGTTAATACGGAAAGATAGACAAGAAGGGAAAGGAAGTGGGGTAGCTCAGTTAATAAAGGATGATATCAGGGCAGGTGTGAGAGACGATATTGGCTCTAATGAACAAAATGTTGAATCATTGTGGGTGGAGATTAGAGATAGTAAGGGGAAAAAGTCACTGGTAGGCGTAGTTTATAGGCCCCCAAATAATAACCTTACGGTGGGGCGGGCAATAATCAAGGGAATAATGGAGGCATGTGAAAAAGGAATGGCAGTAATCATGGGGGATTTTAACCTACATATCGATTGGTCAAATCAAATCACACGGGGTAGCCTTGAGGAGGAATTCAAAGAATGCATACGGGATTGGTTCTTAGAACAGTATGTTACAGAACCTACAAGGGAGCAAGCTATCTTAGATCTGGTCCTGTGTAATGAGACAGGAACAATAAACAATCTCCGAGTAAAAGATCCTCTCGGAATGAGTGATCACAGTATGGTTGAATTTGTAATACAGATTGAGGGTGAGTGTGTCAGAAACGAGCATACTATGCTTAAACAAAGGGGACTACAGTGGGATGAGGGCAGAGTTGGCTAAAGTAGACTGGAAACACAGACCAAACGGTGGCACAATTGAGGAACAGTGGAGGACTTTAAAGGAGCTCTTTCATAGTGCTCAACAAAAATATATTCCAGTGAAAAAGAAGGGCAGTAAGAGAAGGGATAACCAGCTGTGGATAATCAAGGAAATAAAGGAAAGTATCAAATTAAAAACCAATGCGTGGCCAAGGTTAGTGGGAAACTAGCAGATTGGGAAAATTTTAAACGACAGCAAAGCAATAAAGCAAACGAAAGCAATAAAGAAAGGAAAGATAGATTACGAAAGTAAACTTGCGCAAAACATAAAAACAGATAGTAAAAGCTTTTACTGATATATAAAATGGAAAAGAGTGACTACAGTAAATGTTGGTCCCTTAGAAGATGAGAAGGGGGCTTTAATAATGGGAAATGTGGAAATGGCTGAGACCTTAAACAATTATTTTGCTTCGGTCTTCACAGTGGAAGACACAAAAACCATGCCAAAAATTGCTGGTCACGGGAATGTGGGAAGGGAGGACCTTGAGATAATCACTATCACTAGGGAGGTAGTGCTGGACAGGCCAGTGGGACTCAAGGTAGACAAGTCCCCTGGTCCTGATGAAATGCATCACAGGGTCTTAAAAGAGATGGCGGAAGTTATAGCAGATGCATTCGTTATAATCTACCAAAATTCTCTGGACTCTGGGGAGGTACCAGAGGAATGGAAGGCAGCTAATGTAACGCCTCTGTTTAAAAAAGGGGGCAGACAAAAGGCAGGTAACTATAGGCTGGTTCGTTTAACATCTGTAGTGGGGAAAATGATTGAAGCTATCATTAAGGAAGAAATAGCAGGACATCTAGATAGGAATCGTGCAATCAAGCAGACGCAACATGGATTCATGAAGGGGAAATCATGTTTAACTAATTTACTGGAATTCTTTGAGGATATAACGAGCATGGTGGATAGAGGTGTACCGATGGATGTGGTGTATTTAGATTTCCAAAAGGCATTCGATAAGGTGCCACACAAAAGGTTACTGCAGAAGATAAAGGTACGCAGAGTCAGAGGAAATGTATTAGCATGGATAGAGAATTGGTTGGCTAACAGAAAGCAGAGAGTCGGGATAAATGGGTCCTTTTCGGGTTGGAAATCGGTGGTTAGTGGGGTGCCATAGGGATCGGTGCTGGGACCACAACTGTTTACATTATACATAGATGACCTGGAAGAGGGGACAGAGTGTAGTGTAACAAAATTTGCAGATGATACAAAGATTAGTGGGAAAGCGAGTTGTGTAGAGGACACAGAGAGGCTGCAAAGAGATTTAGATAGGTTAAGCGAATGGGCTAAGATTTGGCAGATGGAACACAATGTCGGAAAATGTGAGGTCATCCACCTTGGAAAAAAAAACAGTAAAAGGGAATATTATTTAAATGGGGAGAAATTACAACATGCTTCGGTGCAGAGGGACCTGGAGGTCCTTGTGCATGAAACTCTTTATCCCAAAATGTTAGTTTGCAGGTGCAGCAGGTAATCAGGAAGGCGAATGGAATGTTGGCCTTCATTGCGAGAGGGATGGAGTACAAAAGCAGGGAGGTCCTGCTGCAACTGTACAGGGTATTGGTGAGGCCGCACCTGGAGTACTGCATGCAGTTTTGGTCACCTTACTTAAGGAAGGATATACTATCTTTGGAGGGGGTACAGAGACGATTCACTCGGCTGATTCTGGAGATGAGGGGGTTATCTTATGATGATAGATTGAGTAGACTGGGTCTTTACTCACTGGAGTTCAGAAGGATGAGGGGTGATCTTATAGAAACATTTAAAATAATGAAAGGGATAGACAAAATAGAGGCAGAGAGATTGTTTCCACTGGTCGGGGAGACTAGAACTAGGGGGCACAGCCTCAAAATACGGGGGAGCCAATTTAAGAAGGAATTTCTTCTCCCAGAGGGTTGTGAATCTGTGGAATTCTCTGCCCAAGGAAGCAGTTGAGGCTAGCTCATTGAATGTATTCAAATCACAGATAGATAGATTTTTAACCAATAAGGGAATTAAGGGTTATGGGGAGCAGGTGGGTAAGTGGAGCTGAGTCCACGGCCAGATCAGCCATGATCTTGTTGAATGGCACAGCAGGCTCGAGGGGCTAGATGGCCTACTCCTGTTCCTAATTCTTATGTTCTTATGTTCTTATGTCAGTTGAAGTGAAGGTTACAGCTGCACTTTCATTCTATGCATCTGGATCGTTCCAAACTACAACTGGGGATTTGTGCGCCATTTCTCATCATCATCATCATCACAGGCAGTCCCTTGGAATCGAGGAAGACTTGCTTCCACTCTAAAAATTAGTTCTTAGGTGGCTGAACAGTCCAATACGAGAACCACAGTCTCTGACACAGGTGGGACAGACAGTGGTTGAGGGAAAGGGTGGGTGGGACTGGTTTGCTGCATGCTCTTTCCACTGCCTGCGCTTGATTTCTGCATGCTCTCGGCGATGAGACTAGAGGTGCTCAGCGCCCTCCCGGATGCAGTTCATCCAATTAGGGCGGTGTTTGGCCAGGGACTCCCAGGTGTCAGTCGGGATGTCGCACTTTATCAGGGAGGCTTTGAGGGTGTGCTTGTAACGTTTCTTCTGCCCACCTTTGGCTTGTTTGTTGTGAAGGAGTTCCGAGTAGAGAGCTTGCTTTGGGAGTCTCGTGTCTGGCATACGAATGATATGGCCTGCCCAGCAGAGCTGATCAAGTGTGGTCAATGCATCAATGCTGGGGATGTTGGCCTGGTCGAAGACGCTAATGTTGGTACGTCTGTCCTCCCAAGGGATTTGTAGGATCTTGCGGAGACATCGTTGATGGTATTTCTCCAGCGACTTGAGGTGTCTACTGTACATGGTCCACTTCTCTGAGCCATACAGGAGAGCGGGTATTACTACAGCCCTGTAGACCATGAGCTTGGTGGTAGATTTGAGGGCCTGATCTTCAAACACTCTTTTCCTCAGGCGGCAGAAGGCTGCACTGGCGCACTGGAGTAGGTGTTGAATCTCATCGTCAATGTCTGCTCTTGTTGATAAGAGGCTCCCGAGGTATAGGAAATGGTCCATGTTGTCGTGGATCTTGATGAGTGGGGCCATTTCTCAACATGCAACATCATCATCATAGGCAGTCCCTCGAAGCGAGGAAGACTTGCTTCCACGCCAAAAAGGGATGAGTTCACAGGTGTTTCAATGAAGGACCTAATATTCCAGGTCCCGAACTACATCTTGAAGGGTGGAAGATGCCTGGTCGAAGATTTTTTTAATGTGTGGTAGCTGTTGCACACCAGCCACCACACAGGCTTGACAGAGCTAGGTCTTGGTCCAGTGGCAAGGCGCGCACACATTTTGCAGTGTGGGCTGGCCCGTATTGCCCTGGGCCCTCGCTTCTTCTGAGTCCCAAACTCACGCCTTTCCTGGGCCCCGGTCACTTCCATCTACAAACTCTTGCCGCTCCTTCGCCCCTCCTGCTGTGCCTGCCCGCACTGCAATCAGCGACCTGGCTTCGCAGCCGTTGCTCTCCTGCAGCAGCACGCGCTGCTCCCTGCAGTGGCATGCCGCCGCACTCTGCTCCCTCCAATGGCCCTGGCCTGCCAACGGTCTGACATGTCTGCATTCAGCAGGTGACTGCTGCACTATATGCCTGGAGAAATGACTACATTAAGTTCCCTATGACCGCCCAGGCAATGCGTGACAGAGCTGTGGGCTTCTCCAGGATTGCTGGCTTCCCAAAGGTACAGGGCTGCATTGATTGTACCCACATCGCCTTGCGAACACGTTTGGAGGATTCCGAGATTTACAGGAACAGAAAAGGCTTCCACTCCATCAATGTGCAGCTCGTGTGTGATGACATGCGTCGCATCATGTCAGTTGATGCAAGATATCCTGGGAGCACCCACGATGCGTTCATCCTACGCGAGAGCATTTTATCTGCCATGTTTCAGCAGCAGCCAGAAAGGCAGAGCTGGCTATTGAGAGACAACGGGTATGGCCTCGTCACCTGGTATGTGTACATACTATTTCCATGCAGCAGAGCTGGTCTTCAGTCGTCATGGTTAACCCTTGCCACTGGAACAAAACCTAACTCTGTCAAGCCCATGTGGTGGCTGGTGTGCAACGGCCACAACAAGTTAAAAACTTCCACGCACAGGCATCTTCCACCCTTCAAGATGTAGTTCGGGATCTGGAATATTAGGTCCATCATTGAAACACTTGTGAACACATCCCTTTTTGGCGTGGAAGCAAGTCATCCTTGTTTTGAGGGATCGCCTATGAGTGAGAGAAGACCCACCTGAGGTGATAATGGCTGATGGTGAGGAGGAAGATGCAGATGACGAGGAGGAGGAGGAGGATGAGGAAGCTATGCAATTACCTGAACCCGGAGCACGACGGTGGAGGAGGAAGGGCCGTCGTGCCCCTTTAACGATTGCTTGAGCCTGTCGAATTTGCAGGACCTATCCTCTCCCTTGAGTGAGGGCGCAGCTTGTGCAGTGGTGGTTGCTTTTCTCCAGGCAGGACCCATCAAAGCAGCAACCCTCTCTTCCAAGGGTGTCGGTGGGTGCAGATTTGCCGGGCCTTCTCCTATTCGAGTTCTTTCTCATTTGTTGTGTGCCACTTTCCTCTGCAAAGATGAAAATATAACTTTTTAGAGAGGGTGTCTTTCTGCTGGGTGGGACATATACAGATGGTCAAATTTACAATTGCAATTCCATTCAAAAATGAAAATATTACTTGCACTAACTACTTGACCAAGGTCCTGCCACTTTTTGCACTGGCCTCCAGACCTCGGGATGGTCATCATTGCACAGTAATCTTCTGCAAGTTCGCTCCAGCGTTTCTTCATTTCTTTGTGTGGAACTTTTATGTGACCTCTGCTGGTGTCCAGATCCTGCCATCTGCCCTCAATCACAGTAACTAGTGCCTCCACTTCATCCAAATTCTTGGTCCTTGCGTGTGTTGCATCTTGTCTTGCAGCTCCGATTTTTCTAATGATAATGTAAGTTCTCATACAGCACTCAAAGTTCTCACACATACAACTGGCTCTTTAAAAATGGACAATTGCAGACCGGGAGCTGTACATGCGCGTGCGCACCCATAGGAATCAGTAAAAGTCTTCCATTTTTTCCCCCACATGCTCAGAAGGGGCAGCATCAGCGCAGACATTTGGCTCCACCCTCCCGAGGTGACAGGACAGGCTGCATGGCGCCACTTTCAAAAAATAGAACGGGGAAACCTGCCACATTTATTTTTGGAGCAGTTGTGACCTAGAAAAATGGGCGTAACTCTGGCAATACGCCAAAAAATGGCTTCGGGGAAAATTGAGCCCAACATCTTAATCCCCAACAAATAATCATATCCACAAGACCCATTCAAACATTCTCAATGACATCCAAGTGCAACTAATGACATAAGTTCATTTTCCAACAATGAAACATCTCTGTTGACGTGCAAACAATTGTTTCTTTATTCATTCAAGTGCAACAATTTTCATCAGCTCACATAAGAATATCAGAAATAGGAGCAGGAGTAGGCCACCCGGCCCCTCGAGCCTGCTCCATCATTTAATAAGATCATGGACTCAGCTCCACTTCCCTGCCTGCTCTCCATAACCCTTTATTTCCCTATCGATCAAAAATCTGTCTATCTCCGCCTTAAATATATTCAATGACCCAGCCTTTGCAGCAGAGAATTCCATAGATTTACAACCCTCTGAGAGAAGAAATTCTTCCTCATCTCCGTTTTAAATCTGAGACTATGTCCCCTAGTTTTAGTTTCCCCTATGAGTGGAAATATCCTCTCTGCATCCACCTTGTTGAGCCCCCTCATTATCTTATATGTTTTGATAAGATCACCTCTCATTCTTCTGAACTCCGTTGAGTATAGGCCCAACCTACTCAACCGATCTTCATGAGTCAACCCCCTCATCTCCAGAATCAACTGAGTGAACCATCTCTGAACAGCCTCCAATGCAAGTATATCCTTCCTTAAATACGGAGACCAATACTCTAGGTGTGGTCTCACCAATACTCTGTACAGTTGTAGCAGGACTTGTCTTTTATATTATCCCCCTTGCAATAAAGGCCAATGTTCCATTTGCCTTTCTCGAAACATAGAAACATAGAAAATAGGTGCAGGAGTAGGCCATTCGGCCCTTCGAGCCTGCACCACCATTCAATAAGATCATGGCTGATCATTCCTTCAGTACCCCTTTCCTGCTTTCTCTCCATACCCCTTGATCTCCTTAGCTGTAAGGGCCATATCTAACTCTTTCTTGAATATATCCAATGAACTGGCATCAACAACTCTCTGCGGCAGGGAATTCAAAAGGCTAACAACTCTGAGTGAAGAATGGCCTACCCCTTATCCGAAGACTATGTCCCCTGGTTCTGGACTTCCCCAACATCGGGAACATTCTTCCCACATCTAACCTGTCCAGTCCCGTCAGAATTTTATACGTTTCTATGAGATCCCCTCTCATCCTTCTAAATTCCAGTGAATAAAGGCCCAGTCGATCCAGTCTCTCCTCATATGTCAGTCCAGCCATCCCTGGAATTAGTCTGGTGAACCTTCGCTGCACTCCCTCAATAGCAAGAACGTCCTTCCTCAGATTAGGAGACCAAAACTGAACACAATATTCCAGGTGAGGCCTCACCAAGGCCCTGTACAACTCCCTGCTCCTATACTCAAATCCCCTAGCTATGAAGGCCAACATACCATTTGCCTTCTTCGCCGCCTGCTGTACCTGCATGCCAACTTTCAATGACTGATGAACCATGACACACAGGTCTCGTTGCACCTCCCCTTTTCCTAATCTGCCGCCATTCAGATAATATTCTGCCTTCGTGTTTTTGCCCCCAAAATGGATAACCTCACATTTATCCACGTTATACTGCATCTGCCATGCAACTTTCTGCATGACTTCCTGATTACTTTCTGCATACTAACTTTTTGTGTTTCATGCACAAGGACCCTCACGTCTCCCTGTACTACAGTACTTTACAATTTTTCTCCATTTAAATTATAATTTGCTTTTCTATTATTTTCTTCCAAAGTGGATAACCTCACATTTTCCCACATTATACTCCATCTGCCAAATCTTTGCCCACTCACTTAATCTGTCTATAACCCTTTGCAGATTTTTTGTGTCCTCCTTACAATTTGCTTTCTCACCCATCTTTGTATCATCAGCAAACTTGGCTACATTACACTCGACCCCTTCATCCAATTCATTAATATAGATTGTAAATAATTGAGGTCCCATGCACCGATCCCTGCGGCACCCCACTGGTTACTGTTTGCCAACCGGAAAATGACCCATTTATCCCGACTCAATGTTTCCTGTAAGTTAGCCAATCCTCTATCCATGCTAATATATGACCCCCAACACCATGAACTTTTATCTTGTTCAGTAACCTTTTATATGTGGCACCTTATCAAATGCCTTCTGGAAATTCAAATACAACACATCTACTGGTTCCCCCTTATCCATCCTCAAAGAACTGCAGCAAATTTGTCAAACATGATTTTCCTTTCTTAAAACCATGCTGACTCTATTTGATTGAATTATGCTTTTCCAAATGTCCCGCTACTGCTTCTTTAATAATGGACTCTAGTATTTTCCCAACGACAGATCTGGTTGAAAGTTTCCTGCTTTTTGTCTGCCTCCATTTTTAAATAGGGGCGTTACATTTGCGGTTTTCCAATCCGCTTGGACCGCCCCAGAATCCAGGGAATTTTGGTAGATCACAACCAATGGATCCACTTTCTCTGCAGCCACTTCTTTTAAGACCTTCGGATGTGAGCCATCGGGTCCAGACGACTTGTCTGTCTTTAGTCACATTCCAACAAAGTAGCCATCTCTGTTGACTATCAAGCAATTGTTTGCCGGGTCTTCCAAGTGCAACTAGTTATATGAATTCATATTTTAACAAGATGAGGATATGTGGCCACTTTCCCACAGGTCTTTATTTGCTCTTGTGTACTGCTTTACCACCCTTTCTTTTCTCCCCCCTCCCATGCCTTTTGCTCCTCCTCAATGGGGTCTCAGGGCCTGCAGCAAGGCTGGTAGTTGGTTACTGACTTGGAGCTGCAGCAACACATGATGGCCAAGCAGGAAGTCCCCAACCAGCTTGGGTCCTGGAAGGCCCTGCTGTGGATTGCCTCACCTCAGCATGGGTGGCAGCACTCTGTTGTGGATAGGTTGCGGAGAATGTCAGGTACTAAGGCGGAATGATGTCATCCTGACAAATGATATCATGCTCCAAAAGGCCCGACACCCTGCTATTCCCCCGGGGCAGATCCTTATCATCTGCAGCAATCTGGGTGAGCACAGATTGCTGCTCTGGTTCTGCAAGGTTAGGTCCCTGTTGAACTGATGGGGCCCCAGACAGCGTGGCAGGGGTCAGTGCATCCGTGGAATCAAGTTGCCTCTGCATTAAGACTGACTGCGACTGCAGCACAGTACAGAGCTGATTGATGCCACCACGCACTGGCGACATTACAGTCTGCAGGCCTACAATAGCATCGGCCTGGTGCTCAATGAACTCATCTCTTTTTGGCGTGGAAGCAAGTCATCCTTGTTTCGAGGGACTGCCTTTGAGTGAGAGAAGACCCACCTGAGGTGATAATGGCTGATGATGAGGAGGAAGATGCAGATGACGAGGAGGAGGAGGAGGATGAGGAAGCTATGCAATTACCTGAACCCGGAGCACGACGGTGGAGGAGGAAGGGCCGTCGTGCCCCTTTAACGATTGCTTGAGCCTGTCGAATTTGCAGGACTTACCCTCTCCCTTGAGTGAGGGCGCAACTTGTGCAGTGGTGGTTGCTTTTCTCCAGGCAGGACCCATCAAAGCAGCAACCCTCTCTTCCAAGGGTGTCAGTGGGTGCAGATTTGCCAGGCCTCCTCCTGTTCGAGTTCTTTCTCATTTGTTGTGTGCCACTTTCCTCTGCAAAGATGAAAATATAACTTTTTAGAGAGGGTGTCTTTCTGCTGGATGGGACATATACAGATGGTCAAATTTACAATTGCAATTCCATTCAAAAATGAAAATATTACTACTTGACCAAGGTCCTGCCACTTTTTGCACTGGCCTCCAGGCCTCGGGATGGTCATCATTGCACAGTAATCTTCTGCAAATTCGCTCCAGCGTTTCTTCATTTCTTTGTGTGGAACTTTTATGTGACCTCTGCTGGTGTCCAGATCCTGCCATCTGCCCTCAATCACAGTAACTAGTGCCTCCACTTCATCCAAATTCTTGGTCCTTGCGTGTGTTGCATCTTGTCTTGCAGCTCCGATTTTTCTAATGATAATGTAAGTTCTCGTACAGCACTCAAAGTTCTCACACATACAACTGGCTCTTTAAAAATGGACAATTGCAGACCGGGAGCTGTACATGCGCGTGCGCGCCCATAGGAATCATGTAAAAATCTTCCATTTTTTCCCCCACATGCTCAGAAGGGGCAGCATCAGCGCAGACATTTGGCTCCACTCTCCCGAGGTGACAGGACAGGCTGCATGGCGCCACTTTCAAAAAATAGAACGGGGAAACCTGCCACATTTATTTTTGGAGCAGTTGTGGCCTAGAAAAATGGGCGTAACTCTGGCAATACGCCAAAAAATGGCTTTGGGGAAAATTGAGCCCAACACCTTAATCCCCAACAAATAATCATATCCAGAAGACCCATTCAAACATTCTCAATGACATCCAAGTTCAACTAATGACATAAGTTCATTTTCCAACAATGAAACATCTCTGGTGACGAGCAAACAATTGTTTCTTTATTCATTCAAGTGCAACAATTTTCATCAGCTCACATAAGAATATCAGAAATAGGAGCAGGAGTAGGCCATCCGGCCCCTCGAGCCTGCTCCATCATTTAATAAGATCATGGCTGATCTGATCATGGACTCAGCTCCACTTCACTGCCTGCTCTCCATAACCCTTTATTTCCCTATCGATCAAAAATCTGTCTATCTCCGCCTTAAATATATTCAATGACCCAGCCTTTGCAGCAGAAAATTCCATAGATTTACAACTCTCTGAAAGAAGAAATTCTTCCTCATCTCCGTTTTAAATCTGAGACTATGTCCCCTAGTTTTAGTTTCCCCTATGAGTGGAAATATCCTCTCTGCATCCACCTTGTCGAGCCACCTCATTGTCTTATATGTTTCGATAAGATCACCTCTCATTCTTCTGAACTCCATTGAGTATAGGCCCAACCTGCTCAACCTATTTTCATAAGTCAACCCCCTCATCTCCAGAATCAACCTAGTGAATCATCTCTGAACAGCCTCCAATGCAAGTATATCCTTCCTTAAATACGGAGACCAAAACTGCATGCAGTACTCTGGCCTCACCAATACTCTGTACAGTTGTAGCAGGACTTGTCTTTTATACTCTATCCCCCTTGCATTAAAGGCCAATGTTCCATTTGCCTTCCTAGAAACATAGAAACATAGAATATAGGTGCAGGAGTAGGCTATTTGGCCCTTCGAGCCTGCACCACCATTCAATAAGATCATGGCTGATCATTCCTTCAGTACCCCTTTCCTGCTTTCTCTCCATACCCCTTGATCTCCTTAGCTCTAAGGGCCATATCTAACTCCCTCTTGAATATATCCAATGAACTGGCATCAACAAATCTCTGCGGCAGGGAATTCCACAGGCTAACAACTCTCTGAGTGAAATATGGCCTACCCCTTATCCTAAGACTATGTCACCTGGTTCTGGACTTCCCCAACATCGGGAACATTCTTCCCACATCTAATCTGTCCAGTCCCGTCAGAATTTTATATGTTTCTATGAGATCCCCTCTCATCCTTCTAAATTCCAGTGAATAAAGGCCCAGTTGACCCAGTCTCTCCTCATATGTCAGTCCAGCCATCCCTGGAATTAGTCTGGTGAACCTTCGCTGCACTCCCTCAATAGCAAGAACTTCCTTCCTCAGATTAGGAGACCAAAACTGTACATAATATTCAAGGTGTGGCCTCACCAAGGCCCTGTACATCTGCAGTAAGACCTCCCTGCTCCAATACTCAAATCCCCTAGCTATGAAGGCCAACATACCATTTGCCTTCTTCACCACCTGCTGTACCTGCATGCCAACTTTCAATGACTGATGAACCATGACACCCAGGTCTCATTGCACCTCCCCTTTTCCTAATCTGCCGCCATTCAGATAATATTCTGCCTTCGTGTTTTTGCCCCCAAAATGGATAACCTCACATTTATCCACGTTATACTGCATCTGCCATGCAACTTTCTGCATTACTTCCTGATTACTTTCTGCATACTAACTTTTTGTGTTTCATGCACAAGGACCCTCACGTCTCCCTGTACTACAGTACTTTACAATTTTTCTCCATTTAAATTATAATTTGCTTTTCTATTTTTTTCTTCCAAAGTGGATAACCTCACATTTTCCCACATTATGCTCCATCTGCCAAATTTTTGCCCACTCACTTAATCTGTCTATAACCCTTTGCAGATTTTTTGTGTCCTCCTTACAATTTGCTTTCTCACCCATCTTTGTATCATCAGCAAACTTGGCTACATTACACTCGACCCCTTCATCCAATTCATTAATATAGATTGTAAATAATTGAGGTCCCATGCACCGATCCCTGCGGCACCCCACTGGTTACTGTTTGCCAACCGGAAAATGACCCATTTATCCCGACTCTATGTTTCCTGTAAGTTAGCCAGTCCTCTATCCATGCTAATATATGACCCCCAACACCATGAACTTATATCTTGTGCAGTAACCTTTTATATGTGGCACCTTATCAAATGCCTTCTGGAAATTCAAATGCAACACATCTATTGGTTCCCCCTTATCCATCCTCAAAGAACCGCAGCAAATTTGTCAAACATGATTTCCCTTTCTTAAAACCATGCTGACTCTATTTGATTGAATTATGCTTTTCCAAATGTCCCGCTACTGCTTCTTTAATAATGGACTCTAGCATTTTCCCAACAATAGATCTGGTCTATAGTTTCCTGATTTTTGTCTGCCTCCATTTTTAAATAGGGCCATTACATTTGCGGTTTTCCAATCCGCTGGGACCGCCCCAGAATCCAGGGAATTTTGGTAGATCACAACCAATGGATCCACTATCTCTGCAGCCACTTCTTTTAAGACCTTCGGATGTGAGCCATCAGGTCCAGAGGACTTGTCCGCCTTTAGTCACATTCCAACAAAGTAGCCATCTCTGTTGACTATCAAGCAATTGTTTGCCGGGTCTTCCAAGTGCAACTAGTTATATGAATTCATATTTTAACAAGGTGAGGATATGTGGCCACTTTCCCACAGGTCTTTATTTGCTCTTGTGTACTGCTTTACCACCCTTTCTTTTCTCCCCCTCCCATGCCTTTTGCTCTTCCTCAATGGGGTCTCAGGACCTGCAGCAAGGCTGGTAGTTGGTTACTGACTTGGAGCTGCAGCCACACATGATGGCCAAGCAGTTGGTCCCCAACCAGCTCAAGCCCTGGAAGGCCCTGCTGTGGATTGCCTCACCTCAGCATGGGTGGCAGCACTCTGTTGTGGATAGGTTGCTGAGAGTGTCAGGTACTAAGGCGGAATGATGTCATCCTGACAAATGACATCATGCTCCAAAAGGCCCGACACCCTGCTATTCCCCCGGGGCAGAGCCTCATCATCTGCAGCAATCTGGGTGAGCACAGATTGCTGCTCTGGTTCTGCAAGGTTAGGTCCCTGTTGAACTGATGGGGCCCCAGACAGCGTGGCCGGGGTCAGTGCATCCGTGGAATCAAGTTGCCTCTGCATTAAGACTGACTGTGACTGCAGCACAGTACAGAGCTGATTGATGCCACCTCGCACTGATGGCATTACAGTCTGCAGGCCTACAATAGCATCGGCCTGGTGCTCAATGAATACTGCAACGTCAGCCATAGCCTGTGCCACCATGTCTGTGATCCCATGGTCACTGTTTGCATCCAACATCCGTTGGTATCTACCAAGGATGGGCTTGGTGGGCTGCTGAGAAGCATGAGAAACAGTTGAGGCGGATTCCTAATGCATCAGGACTCTGTGGCACCCTTGCTAGTGAACCCAGCAGATCACTGTGAAACAGCAGGGATTGTCTTGCGACAACCTCTAGTTCTGGCTCATCAGCAGAGCGCTGCTGAGCATCACTCAGGCGCATACTCACCCTCTGGGGAGCTGGCCCCCAGGCTTTCCCTTCCCTGTGGCGTTGCTGCAGGCCACTGGGTCAGCAACGTTACACACCTCCACCTCCACGACCATCCCTTCGTCAACAAAGCTGCTGACCCCGCTCCCAGACGCCGTTGGCACCTGCATGACATCGAAGGAAGTGTCCTCCTCCTCCTCCTCCTCCTCGGCAGCATCTCCACCAGTGGAAGGCTGATGTGAAGGCCCTGGTGCGTCAGGTTGATCATCTGAATGCACAAACACATAGAAGACTGGTTACCTGCAGGGTAAGTGGCCCAGGAACGGTGAAGGCGTTTGGGAATGCCAGTCTCATGGAAAGAGCTGAAGGATTGTGGTGTCAGGCCTTAAGTGGCCTGCCGGATGCTGCAAAGGAACTCAACATACCATCAGTGTCCCGACGGGGTTCGGCTTCATGCACCACCAAGGCTTCAACTTGACTGCCCATCAGAGCCGAGACACGTTCCTCCAACAGAGTCAGGTCCTGGAGTTCAGAGTCCCCTCCTCCAGTCCTCATCTGCGGTTGTGGGTGAGCTTCGCCTGTAAGATTAATGTCAGGTATGTATGCTTGCGGTTACTAGCTATCAGGGGGCGCCACTGTCGGAGGTCATTGGGCTGCATGCACATGTGTGCGAGCCAGGTATATAAAGCAAGCCACCATGTAATGTAGGCATTTTGGGCCCGAATATAGTTGAGCCAGGTTTGCACCTGAGTGAGTTTACAGTATTCAGTCTATCGAGTTATTGCATACATAACATTTGGCGATGAGGTAACTCAAGAACCTTCGCATGCAAAATGAGCACCATTGGAATTCTGGAGAGATTTGTGGAGGGAGACGACTGGTCGGATTATATCGATCGCCCGGACCAGAACATCGTGGCCAACAAAATGGAGGAAGCTACTGACGCAGTTAGGCGCAGGGCGGTTTTCCTCACTGTTTGCGGTCCGAAAATCTATGGCCTCATAAAGAATCTCCTCTCGCCTGCACGTCCAATGGACAAGGACTATGAGTAATTGCGTGCTCTGGTATGTGACCATCTCAAATCAAAAGAAGGCATCATCATCTCACACTATCGATTCGACACGCATGTTCGTTCTGAGGGCTAGGATATGTCGGAATTTGTCGCCGACCTAAGATGTCTTGCTGGGCCATGTAAGTTTGAAGACGCGTTGGGAGACATGCTGCGAGAGTTCTTCATAATAGGAATTAACCATGAGACGATCCTCCATAAATAATTGGCTGCGGAGACGCTGGATTTGAGCAAGGCCATCGCAATTGCCCAGACATGCATGACGACGGATGATAATTTAAGGCAGATATCATCGAAGAGTCGGTGCTCCATGGCAAGTACTGTAAACAAGATTGTGTCATCGTATGGCAGAGCTGCTTATGAAAGGGCCTACTCGACTGCATATGCGAAGCCTGTAGCTGCTCAAAGTCCGCCAATGGGTACGAATCCGATTTCACCCTGTTAGCGTTGTTGGGGCAATCATCGGCATCATCAGTGTCGTTTTAAACAGTACATCTGTGAAGGCTGTTCGAAAGTGAGGCACCTTCAGCAAATGTGTCCACAACTGAGCAAGCGTGCTGCGACTCAACACGTGGATGATGACGACCAGTCCAGCACCGACCTGGATATGCAACCCAAGATACCTGAGGAGGAAGTGTATGGACTGTATTCGTTCCTGACAAAGTGCCAACCGATAATGGTTAATATGAAACGGAATGGCGTGCCGGTATCGATGGAATTGGACACGGGTGCGAGTCAGTCAATAATGAGCCAAAGTATATTCGACAAGCTGTGGGACACTAAGGCTGTGAAACCTAAGCTGAGTCCAGTCAATGCCAAGTTGCATACTTGCACCCAAGAACTCATACCGATGATTGGCAGTGCAGTAGTCAAGATGTCGTATGATGGTGTGGTTCATGATCTACCGTTATGGATCGTTCCAGGAAATGGTCCAATGCTGTTCGGCAGGAATTGGCTCAAAAAAAATCAACTGGAATTGGAATGATACCAAAACGTTGTCATCAGTGGATGATACTTCGTGTGCTCAAGTGCTGAGCAAGTTGGTGGTCATTTTCCAACATTCTATAGATTCTGGATCAGTTCCTATGGATCGGAGGATAGCTAATGTAACCCTACTTATTAACAAAGGAGGGAGAGAGAAACAGGGAATTTTAGACCAGTTAGCCTGACATCAGTAGTGGGAAAACTGTTGGAATCAATTATTAAAGATGAAATAGCAGCGCATTTGGAAAGCAGTGACAGGATCGATCCAAGTCAGCATGGATTTATGAAAGGGAAATCATGCTTGACAAATCTTCGAGAATTTTTTGAGGATGTAACTAATGGAGTGGACAAGGGAGAACCAGTGGATGTGGTGCATTTAGACTTTCAAAAGGGTTTTGACAAGGTCCCACACAAGAGATTGGTGTGCAAAATTAAAGCACATGGTATTGGGGGTAATGTATTGACGTGGAAAGAGAACTGTTTGGCAGACAGGAAGCAAAGAGTAGGAATAAATGGGTCCTTTTCAGAATGGCAGGCAGTGACTAGTAGGGTACTGCAAGGTTCAGTGCTGGGACCACAATATATATTAATGATTTAGACAAAGAAATTGAATGTAATATCTCCAAGTTTGCAGATGACACGAAGCTGGTTGGCAGTGTGAGCTGTGAGGAGGATACTAAAGGGCTGCAGGGTGATTTGGACAGGTTAGGTGAGTGGGCAAATGCATGGCAGATGCAGTATAATGTAGATTAATGTGAGGTTATCCACTTTGGTGGCAAAATCATGAAGGCAGAACATTATCTGAATGGTAACAGATTAGGAAAAGGGGAGGAACAACGAGACTTGGGTGTCATGGTACATCAGTCATTGAAAATTGGCATGCTGGTACAGCAGGCAGTGATGAAGGCAAATGGCATTTTGGCCTTCATAGTGAGAAGATTTGAGTATAGGAGCAGGGAGGTCTTACTGCAGTTGTAGAGGGCCTTAGTGATGCCACACCTTGAATATTGTGCACAGTTTTGGTTTCCGAATCTGAGGAAGGACATTCTTGCTATTGAAGGAGTGCTGCGAAGGATCACCAGACTGATTCCCAGGATGACAGGACTGACACATGAAGAAAGACTGGATCGATTAAACATAGAAACATAGAAAATAGGCGCAGGAGTAGGCCATTCGGCCCTTCTAGCCTGCACCGCCATTCAATGAGTTCATGGCTGAACATGCAACTTCAGTACCCCATTCCTGCTTTCTCGCCATACCCCTTGATCCCCCTAGTAGTAAGGACTTCATCTAACTCTTTTTTGAATATATTTAGTGAATTGGCCTCAACAACTTTCTGTGGTAGAGAATTCCACAGGTTCACAACTCTCTGGGTGAAGAAGTTTATCCACATCTCGGTCCTAGATGGCTTACCCCTTATCCCTAGACTGTGACCCCTGGTTCTGGACTTCCCCAACATTGGGAACATTCTTCCTGCATCTAACCTGTCTAAACCCGTCAGAATTTGAAACGTTTCTATGAGATCCCGTCTCATTCTTCTGAACTCCAGTGAATACAAGCCCAGTTGATCCAGTCTTTCTTGATAGGTCAGTCCCGCCATCCCGGGAATCAGTCTGGTGAATCTTCGCTGCACTCCCTCAAGAGCAAGAATGTCCTTCCTCAAGTTAGGAGACCAAAACTGTACACAATACTCCAGGTGTGGCCTCACCAAGGCCCTGTACAACTGTAGCAACACCTCCCTGCCCCTGTACTCAAATCCCCTCGCTATGAAGGCCAACATGCCATTTGCTTTCCTAACCGTCTGCTGTACCTGCATGCCAACCTTCAATGACTGATGTACCACGACACCCAGGTCTCGTTGCACCTCCCCTTTTCCTAATCTGTCACCATTCAGATAATAGTCTGTCTCTCTGTTTTTACCACCAAAGTGGATAACCTCACATTTATCCACATTATACTTCATCTGTCATGCATTTGCCCACTCACGTAACCTATCCAAGTCACTCTGCAGCCTCATAGCATCCTCCTTGCAGCTCACACTGCCACCCAACTTAGTGTCATCCGCAAATTTGGAGATAATACATTTAATCCCCTCGTCTAAATCATTAATGTACAGTGTAAACAGCTGGGGCCCCAGCACAGAACCTTGCATTACCCGACTAGTCACTGCCTGCCATTCTGAAAAGTACCCATTTACTCCTACTCTTTGCTTCCTGTCTGACAACCAGTTCTCAATCCATGTCAGCACACTACCCCCAATCCCATGTGCTTTAACTTTGCACATTAATCTCTTGTGTGGGACCTTGTCGAAAGCCTTCTGAAAGTCCAAATATACCACATCAACTGGTTCTCCCTTGTCCACTCTACTGGAAACATCCTCAAAAAATTCCAGAAGATTTGTCAAGCATGATTTCCCTTTCACAAATCCATGCTGACTTGGACCTATCATGTCACCTCTTTCCAAATGCGCTGCTATGACATCCTTAATAATTGATTCCATCATTTTACCCACTACTGATGTCAGGCTGATCGGTCTATAATTCCCTGTTTTCTCTCTCCCTCCTTTTTCTAAAAGTGGGGTTACATTGGCTACCCTCCACTCGATAGAAACTGATCCAGAGTCAATGGAATGTTGGAAAATGACTGTCAATGCACCCGCTATTTCCAAGGCCACCTCCTTAAGTACTCTGGGATGCAGTCCATCAGGCCCTGGGGATTTATCAGCCTTCGATCCCATCAATTTCCCCAACACAATTTCCCTACTAATAAGGATTTCCCTCAGTTCCTCCTCCTTACTAGACCCTCTGATCCCTTTTATATCCGGAAGGTTGTTTGTGTCCTCCTTAGTGAATACCGAACCAAAGTACTTGTTCAATTGGTCTGCCATTTCTTTGTTCCCCGTTATGACTTCCCCTGATTCTGACTGCAGGGGACCTACGTTTGTCTTTACTAACCTTTTTCTCTTTACATATCTATAGAAACTTTTGCAATCCGTCTTAATGTTCCCTGCAAGCTTCTTCTCGTACTCCATTTTCCCTGCCCTAATCAAACCCTTTGTCCGCCTCTGCTGAGTTCTAAATTTCTCCCAGTCCCCGGGTTCGCTGCTATTTCTGGCCAATTTGTATGCCACTTCCTTGGCTTTAATACTATCCCTGATTTCCCTTGATAGCCACGGTTGAGCCACCTTCCCTTTTTTATTTTTACGCCAGACAGGAATGTACAATTGTTGTAGTTCATCCATGCGGTCTCTAAATGTCTGCCATTGCCCATCCACTGTCAACCCCTTAAGTATCATTCGCCAATCTATCCTAGCCAATTCACGCCTCATACCTTCAAAGTTACCCTTCTTTAAGTTCTGGACCATGGTCTCTAAATTAACTGTTTCATTCTCCATCCTAATGCAGAATTCCACCATATTATGGTCACTCTTCCCCAAGGGGCCTCGCACAACGAGATTGCTAATTAATCCTCTCTCATTACACAACACCCAGTCTAAGATGGCCTCCCCCCTAGTTGGTTCCTCGACATATTGGTCTAGAAAACCATCCCTTATGCACTCCAGGAAATCCTCCTCCACCATATTGCTTCCAGTTTGGTTAGCCCAATCTATGTGCATATTAAAGTCACCCATTATAACTGCTGCACCTTTATTGCATGCACCCCTAATTTCCTGTTTGATGCCCTCCCCAACATCACTACTACTGTTTGGAGGTCTGTACACAACTCCCACTAACGTTTTTTGCCCTTTGGTGTTCTGCAGCTCTACCCATATAGATTCCACATCATCCAAGCTAATGTCCTTCCTAACTATTGCATTAATCTCCTCCTTAACCAGCAATGCTACCCCACCTCCTTTTCCTTTTATTCTATCCTTCTTGAATGTTGAATACCCCTGGATGTTGAGTTCCCAGCCCTGATCATCCTGGAGCGACGTCTCTGTAATCCCAATCACATCATATTTGTTAACATCTATTTGCACAGTTAATTCATCCACCTTCTTATTACGGATACTCTTTGCATTAAGATACAAAGCCTTCAGGCTTGTTTTTTTAACACCCTTTGTCCTTTTAGAATTTTGCTGTACAGTGGCCCTTTTTGTTCTTTGCCTTGGGTTTCTCTGCCCTCCACTTTTCCTCATCTCCTTTCTGTCTTTTGCTTTTGTCTCCTTTTTGTTTCCCTCTGTCTCCCTGCATTGGTTCCCATCCCCCTGCCATATTAGTTTAACTCCTCCCCAACAGCACTAGCAAACACTCCCCCTAGGACATTGGTTCCGGTCCTGCCTAGGTACAGACCGTCCGGTTTGTACTGGTCCCACCTCCCCCAGAACCGGTCCCAATGCCCCAGGAATTTGAATCCCTCCCTGCTGCACCACTGCTCAAGCCACGTATTCATCTGTGCTATCCTGCGATTCCTACTCTGACTAGCACGTGGCACTGGTAGCAATCCCGAGATTCCTACTTTTGAGGTCCTACTTTTTAATTTAGCTCCTAGCTCCTTAAATTCGTTTCGTAGGACCTCATCCCTTTTTTTACCTATGTCGTTGGTACCAATGTGCACCACGACAACTGGATGTTCTCCCTCCCATTTTAGAATGTACTGCACCCGCTCTGAGACATCCTTGACCCTTGCACCAGGGAGGCAACATACCATCCTGGAGTCTCAGTTGCGGCCACAGAAACGCCTATCTATTCCCCTTACAATTGAATCCCCTATCACTATCGCTCTCCCACTCTTTTTCCTGCCCTCCTGTACAATAGAGCCAGCCATGGTGCCATGAACTTGGCTGCTGCTGCTTCCCCCTGATGAGTCATCCCCCTCAACAGTACTCAAAGCGGTGTATCTGTTTTGCAGTGGGATGACCACAGGGGACCCCTGCACTACCTTCCTTGCACTACTCTTCCTGCTGGTCTTCCATTCCCTAGCTGGCTGTGGACCCTTCTCCTGCGGTAAGACCAACTCGCTACACGTGCTACTCACGTCATTCTCAGCATCATGGATGCTCCAGAGTGAATCCACCTTCAGCTCCAATTCAGCAACGCGGTCCGTCAGGAGCTGGAGGTGGATACACATCTGCAGATGTAGTCGTCAGGGACACCAGAAGTGTCCCTGAGTTCCCACATGGTACAGGAGGAGCATATCACGTGACCGAGCTCCCCTGCCATGACTTAACCCTTAGATACACTAAAATTGGCAACAACAATGTTAAAAGTTACTGACTGATATAAAAAAGAAAGAAAAAGAAAAGCTACTCACCAATTACCAGCCAATCACTTACCCCCTTGGCTGTGATGTCACCTTTTGATTTCTTTCTACTTCTTTTTTGCCTTCTCTCCCAGCTGGAGCTGTACAAGCTCCGCCTCTCTCCCCGGACTGCCCGACTGCTGAGCCTTTATAAGCCGTTGCCTCTCCCGACTCTCGCCTCTCTCCCCGGACTGCCCGACTGCTGAGCCTGTATAGGCCGCTGCCTCTCGCCGACTCCCGCCTCTCTCCCCGGACTGCCCACTGCTGAGCCTGTATAGGCCGCTGCCTCTCACTGACTCCCGCCTCTCTCGACACTCCCCGGACTGCCCACTGCTGAGCCTTTATAGGCCGCTGCCTCTCACTGACTCCCGCCTCTCTCGACACTCCCCGGACTGCCCACTGCTGAGCCTTTATAGGCCGCTGCCTCTCACCGACTCCCGCCTCTCTCGACACTCCCTGGACTGCCCACTGCTGAGCCTTTATAGGCCGCTGCCTCTCACTGACTCCCGCCTCTCTCGACACTCCCCGGACTGCCCACTGCTGAGCCTTTATAGGCCGCTGCCTCTCGCCGACTCCCGCCTCTCTCGACGCTTATATTCGGCTTATATTCACTGGAATTTGGAAGAATGAGAGGGGATCTCATAGAAATATATAACATTCTGACGGGTTTAGACAGGTTAGATGCAGGAAGAATGTTCCCGATGTTGGGGAAGCCCAGAACCAGGGGGCACAGTCTAAGAATAAGCTATTTATGACCAAGATGAGGAGAATCTTCTTCACTCAGAGAATTGTGAACCTGTGGAATTCTCTACCACAGAAAGTTGTTGAGGCCAGTTCATTAGACATATTCAAAAGGGAGTTAGATGTGGCCATTACGGCTAAAGGGATCAAGGGGTATGGAGGGAAAGCAGGAATGGGGTTCTAAAGTTGCAAAAATTATCAGCCATAATCATATTGAATGGCGATGCAGGCTCGAAGGGCAGAATGGCCAACTCCTGCACCTATTTTCTATGTTTCTATGTTTCCCTCGCTGTTTGAACTGGGCATTGGCAACTTCAAGGGAACCAAAGTACAGATTCACCTGGACTCAGGTGCAAGACCCATCCATCACAAAGCTCGGGCTGTTCCGTACATGATGAGGGAGAAGGTCGAAATTGAGCTGGACAGAGTCCAACATGAAGGGATCATATCACCGGTTGAATTTAATGAATGGGCCAGTCCCATTGCTCCTGTGTTGAAGAGTGATGGCACTGTCAGGATTTGTGGAGGCTACAAGGTTACGATCAACCGATTTTCGAACCGGATCAGTACCTGATACCGAAGGCTGATGACCTGTTTGCAATGCTAGCCAGTGGGATGTCGTTCACTAAACTGGATCTGACGTTGGCCTATATGACACAGGAGCTTGTCGACATGTCGAAGAAACTTACGTGCATCAACATTCATAAAGGACTGTTTATCTACAACAGGTGTCCTTTTGGAATTCACTCGGCTGCAGCCATATTTCAGAGGAACATGGAGAGTCTACTGAAGTCCTTCCGTAGAACCGTCGTGTTTCAAAATGATATTCTGGTCACAGGTCGTGACATTGCCGAACACCTGAACAACCTGGAAGAGGTTCTACATCGTCTAGACAATGAGGGACTCAGGCTGAAACGTTCGTAGTGCATTCTTCATGGCACTGGAAGTCAAATTCTGGGGAGGACGTTTGCTGCTGATGGCATCAGGCTACGGACTCAAAAATCAAGGCCATCAAAAATGCACCCAGGCCTCAGAATGTGACAGAGCTGTGTTCATTCCTTGGTCGACTCAACTACTTCGGTAATTTCTTACCTAGATTGAGCACTTTATTAGAGCCACTGCACATGCTGCTCAGAAAAGGCGACAACTGGGTTTGAGGCGTGTCTCATAGAAACATAGAAAACATAGACATAGAAACATAGAAACATAGAAAATAGGTGCAGGAGTAGGCCATTCAGCTCTTCTCGCCTGCACCGCCATTCAATGAGTTCATAGCTGAACATGCAACTTCAGTACCCCATTCCTGCTTTCTCGCCATACCCCTTGATCCCCCTAGTAATAAGGACTTCATCTAACCCCTTTTTGAATATATTTAGTGAATTGGCCTCAACAACTTTCTGTGGTAGAGAATTCCACAGGTTCACCACTCTCTACGTGAAGAAGTTTCTCCTCATCTCGGTCCTAAATGGCTTACCCCTTATCCTTAGACTGTGACCCCTGGTTCTGGACTTCCCCAACATTGGGAACATTCTTCCTGCATCTAACCTGTCTGAACCCATCAGAATTTTAAACGTTTCTATGAGGTCCCCTCTCATTCTTCTGAACTCCAGTGAATGCAAGCCCAGTTGATCCAGTCTTTCTTCATATGTCAGTCCCGCCATCCCGGGAATCAGTCTGGTGAACCTTCGCTGCACTCCCTCAATAGCAAGAATGTCCTTCCTCAGGTTAGGAGACCAAAACTGTACACAATACTCCAGTTGTGGCCTCACCAAGGCCCTGTACAACTGTAGCAACACCTCCCTGCCCCTATACTCAAATCCCCTCGCTATGAAGGCCAACATGCCATTTGCTTTCTTAACCACCTGCTGTACCTGCATGCCAACCTTCAATGACTGATGTACCATGACACCCAGGTCTCGTTGCACCTCCCCTTTTCCTAATCTGTCACCATTCAGACAATAGACTGTCTCTCTGTTTTTACCACCAAAGTGGATAACCTCACATTTATCCACATTATACTTCATCTGCCATGCATTTGCCCACTCACCTAACCTATCCAAGTCACTCTGCAGCCTCATAGCATCCTTCTCGCAGCTCACACTGCCACCCAACTTAGTGTCATCCGCAAATTGGAGATACTACATTTAATCCCCTCGTCTAAATCATTAATGTACAGTGTTAACAGCTGGGGCCCCAGCACAGAACCTTGCGGTACCCCACTAGTCACTGCCTGCCATTCTGAAAAGTACCCATTTACTCCTACTCTTTGCTTCCTGTCTGACAACCAGTTCTCAATCCATGTCAGCACACTACCCCCAATCCCATGTGCTTTAACTTTGCACATTAATCTCTTGTGTGGGACCTTGTCTCAAGCCTTCTGAAAGTCCAAATATACCACATCAACTGGTTCTCCCTTGTCCACTCTACTGGAAACATCCTCAAAAAATTCCAGAAGATTTGTCGAGCATGATTTCCCTTTCACAAATCCATGCTGACTTGGACCTATCATGTCACCTCTTTCCAAATGCGCTGCTATGACATCCTTAATAATTGATTCCATCAATTTAACCAACTACTGATGTCAGGCTGATCGGTCTATAATTCCCTGTTTTCTCTCTCCCTCCTTTTTTTAAAAGTGGGATTACGTTGGCTACCCTCCACTCGATAGGAACTGATCCAGAGTCAATGGAATGTTGGAAAATGACTGTCAATGCAACCGCTATTTCCAAGGCCACTTCCTTAAGTACTCTGGGATGCAGTCCATCAGGCCCTGGGGATTTATCGGCCTTCAATCCCATCAATTTCCCCAACACAATTTCCCTACTAATAAGGATTTCCCTCAGTTCCTCCTCCTTACTATACCCTCTGATCCCTTTTATATCCAGAAGGTTGTTTGTGTCCTCCTTAGTGAATACCGAACCAAAGTACTTGTTCAATTGGTCTGCCATTTCTTTGTTCCCCGTTATGACTTCCCCTGATTCTGACTGCAGGGGACCTACGTTTGTCTTTACTAACCTTTTTCTCTTTACATATCTATAGAAACTTTTGCAATCCGTCTTAATGTTCCCTGCAAGCTTCTTCTTGTATTCCATTTTCCCTGCCCTAATCAAACCCTTTGTCGTCCTTTGCTGAGTTCTAAATTTCTCCCAGTCCCCGGGTTCGCTGCAATTTTTGGCCAATTTGTATGCCACTTCCTTGGCTTTAATACTATCCCTGATTTCCCTTGATAGCCACGGTTGAGCCACCTTCCCTTTTTTAATTTTACGCCAGACAGGAATGTACAATTGTTGTAGTTCATCCATGTAGTCTCTAAATGTCTGCCATTGCCCATCCACAGTCAACCCCTTAAGTATCATTCGCCAATCTATCCTAGCCAATTCATGCCTCATACCTTCAAAGTTACCCTTCTTTAAGTTCTGGACCATGGTCAAGATAGAGCTTTCGAGAAAGCTACAAATCTGCTTTGCTCTAACAAGTTGCTGGTACATTATGATCCGTGTAAGCGACTAGTATTGGCCTGTGATGCTTCATCATATGGGGTTGGCTGCGTGCTCCAAAAGCTAATGAGTCGGGTAAACTACAACCTGTTGCGTATACTTCAAAAAGTTTGTCAAAGGCAGAAAGAGCCTACAGCATGGTAGAAAAAGAAGCTTTAGCCTGCGTGTATGGGGTTAAAAAGATGCATCAGTATCTGTTCGGTCTTCGTTTTGAACTCAAAACGGATCACAAGCCACTCATTTCATTGTTTTCAGAAAACAAAGGTATCAATACCAATGCATCGTCCCGCATCCAGAGGTGGGCGCTGACATTATCTGCTTATGATTATGTCATTCGCCATAGACCTGGCACCGAGAATTGTGCCGATGCACTGATCCATCTGCCTTTGCCCGCGCCGGAGGCGGAGACGCCACAACCTGCAGATCTACTGTTAGTAATGAACGCTTTTGAGAGTGAAGGAACCCCTGTCACTGCTCAACAAGTTAGGACCTAGATCAGACAGGACCCGATTTTATCGGTTGTAAAACGTTGTGTCCTTAGTGGTGATTGTTCTGCTATACCTTCGGAAATGTGTGATGAGACCAAACTTTACAACCGTCGCAAAGATGAATTATCCATTCAGTCAGACTGTTTACTGTGGGGCAATCGTATTGTTATGCTTAAGAAAGGCAGAGAGAAATGTGTACATGATCTACATAGCACTCATGATGAAAGGCATCCTCAGGTCTCACGTAAGGTGGCCTGGAATTGACTCTGATCTGGAATCATGTGTGCATCAGTGCAATATTTGCATGCAGCTAAGCAAACGTAGAAAACATAGAAACATAGAAACTAGGTGCAGGAATAGGCCATTCGCCCTTCGAGCCTGCACCGCCATTCAATGAGTTCATGGCTGAACATACAACTTCAGTACCCCATTCCTGCTTTCTCGCCATACCCCTTGATTCCCCTAGTAGTAAGGACTACATCTAACTCCTTTTTGAATATATTTAGCGAATTGGCCTCAACAACTTTCTGTGGTAGAGAATTCCACAGGTTCACCACTCTCTGGATGAAGAAGTTTCTCCTCATCTCGGTCCTAAATGGCTTACCCCTTATCCTTAGACTGTGACCCCTGGTTCTGGACTTCCCCAACATTGGGAACATTCTTCCTGCATCTAACCTGTCGAAACCCATCAGAATTTTAAATGTTTCTATGAGATCCCCTCTCATTCTTCTGAACTCCAGTGAATAAAAGCCCAGTTGATCCAGTCTTTCTTGATATATCAGTCCCGCCATCCCAGGAATCAGTCTGATGAACTTTCGCTGCACTCCCTCAATAGCAAGAATGTCCTTCCTCAAGTTAGGAGACCAAAACTGTACACAATACTCCAGGTGTGGCCTCACCAAGGCCTTGTACATCTGTAGTAACACCTCCCTGCCCCTGTACTCAAATCCCCTCACTATGAAGGCCAACATGCCATTTGCTTTCTTAACTGCCTGCTGTACCTGCATGCCAACCTTCAATGACTGATGTACCATGACACCCAGGTTTCGTTGCACCTCCCCTTTTCCTAATCTGTCACCATTCAGATAATAGTCTGTCTCTCTGTTTTTACCACCAAAGTGGATAACCTCACATTTATCCACATTATACTTCATCTGCCATGCATTTGCCCACTCACCTAACCTATCCAAGTCACTCTGCAGCCTCATAGCATCCTTCTCGCAGCTCACACTGCCACCCAACTTAGTGTATTCCGCAAATTTGGAGATACTACATTTAATCCCCTCGTCTAAATCATTAATGTACAGTGTAAACAGCTGGGGCCCCAGCACAGAACCTTGCGGTACCCCACTAGTCACTGCCTGCCATTCTGAAAAGTCCCCATTTACTCCTACTCTTTGCTTCCTGTCTGCCAACCAGTTCTCAATCCATGTCAGCACACTACCCCCAATCCAAAGTACCAGAGGAATCTCCGTTGAGTCTGCGGTCGTGGCCATCCAAACCATGGTCGAGGATCCACATCGACTTTGCGTGTCCTTTCCTGGGTAAGATGTTTTTGTTGTGATGGATGCATATTCCAAGTGGATAGAGTGTATAATCATGTCATCCAGTACATCCACAGCTACCATTGAGAGCTTTCATGTCATGTTTGCTACTCAAGGTCTGCCTGACATCGATGTGAGTGACAACGGATCTTGCTTCACAAGTCTGGAGTTTCAAGAGTTCATGAAACTCAATGGTATTAGACATGTGAGGTCAGCACCATTCAAACCTGCTTCGAATGGTCAAGCAGAGCGTGCTGTCCAAACAATCAAGCAGATTATGAAACGTGTAACTCAGGGTTCACTGCAGACTTACTTGTCATACATATTGCTTAGTTACAGGGCACGACCCCACATGCTTACTGGGGTCTCCCCTGCTGAACTATTGATGAAGAGAGGTTTCAAGACCAAGCTCACTCTTGTCCATCCTGACATGAACGATCGTGTTGAAAACAGACATCAAAATCAGCAGTAGTATCATGATCGTGCTGCTGTGTCACGCGACATCTCTGATAACAATCCTGTGTATGTGCTAAATTATGATCAAGGTCCCAAGTGGGTTGCCGATACTGTTACGGCCAAGGAGGGTAACAGAGTGTTTATTGTCATGCTCAAGAATGGGCAAACATACAGAAAACATGTTGATCAGATAAAGCTGCGGCACATGGATGAACTGGAACAAGTTGAGGAAGATACGATCAGTGACCAACTAACCTATATTCATTCATCAGAGGACTCCACCGTCACCAATGAATATGAACTTTCAATCTCTGACATGGTCATTGCCACTCCCATCAGATTGGCCACCCAGCCTCCAGTCATAACTGACTCAGAACACTCGCCCAGAACTGGAGTTGAACTGAGACGATCAATTCGTGAGCGGAAAGCCCCGGACCGTCTTAACTTGTAAAAAGACTGATACTAAGATCTTGAAGGGGGATGTTATCATGTATGTATGCTTGGGGTTACTAGCCACCAGGGGGCGCCACTGTCGGAGGTCATTGGGCTGTATACACGTGTGGGCGGGCCAGGTATATAAAGCAAGCCACCATGTAATGTGGGCACTTTGGGCCCGAATAATGTTGAGCCAGGTTTGCACCTGAGAGAGTTTACAGTATTCAGTCTATCGAGTTATTACATACATAACAATTAAAGAGAACGTCTGAGTTAGAGCCCCTCGATCAGTGTGTCCCAAGTGCCGTACATAGTTTAGTAGATGTTACTGTATGAGAGTCTCCACAGCTCAAGCTAACTTCCATTCGCTGTGTGGACGTGCTGTGGCAATGCTTGAATTAGGGGCCCAGGACCTAACAGTAATGGGGTGGCTACCATCTTCCAGACGCATAAGACTGAGGAGTTCACAAAATCAGGGATGGGTCTACAGAACTGAGTAGGAACGTTAACAGCGCATGCAGGCCTTTGCAATGTGTGAGGCTTCAAATGGGAACCTGGTCTCACCGACGTAGAGCATGGATTCCGAAACACTACATTGAGCTCAGATCATAGCATGGTGACATTTAAGATTTCAGATACTCACCCTCACCAGCCATGTCATGTCATTCCACATTCTTTGGCATTGAGTGGCAATCCTGACCACCATGTCATTCGCAGGCACTCGTTCTGCGATTTCCCTCCATAGCCATCTGTATGTTTGTGGTTGTGGTCTCCTCCCAGCCTCTGTCCTGAGCAACTCCCACCACCTCTCCAGGGCATCAAGGAGTGTATCCACAATGGCGTCCGAGAACCTGTGGGCCGCTGACGAGCTGCTGCTGCTAGGTCTGCCATGCTCACCGTCTGAGTGAATGCAGAGAAAGCGAATATACCCACGAGGCATTGAGGCGGCCAATCAACACCTCAAAGAAATCCAGGTGGCGCCACTATGTGTGTGGTGCAGCTCTAAATGCTGCCTAATGTCCGGATGTAGAAACATAGAAACATAGAAAATAGGCGCAGGAGTAGGCCATTCAGCCCTTCTAGCCTGCACCGCCATTCAATGAGTTCATGGCTGAACATGCAACTTCAGTACCCCATTCCTGCTTTCTCGCCATACCCCTTGATCCCCCTAGTAGTAAGGACTTCATCTAACTCTTTTTTGAATATATTTAGTGAATTGGCCTCAACAACTTTCTGTGGTAGAGAATTCCACAGGTTCACCACTCTCTGGGTGAAGAAGTTTCTCCTCATCTCGGTCCTAAATGGCTTACCCCTTATCCTTAGACTGTGACCCCTGGTTCTGGGCTTCCCCAACATTGGGAACATTCTTCCTGCATCTAACCTGTCTGAACCCGTCAGAATTTTAAACGTTTCTATGAGGTCCCCTCTCATTCTTCTGAACTCCAGTGAATACAAGCCCAGTTGATCCAGTCTTTCTTGATAGGTCAGTCCCGCCATCAGTCTGGTGAACCTTCGCTGCACTCCCTCAATAGCAAGAATGTCCTTCCTCAGGTTAGGAGACCAAAACTGTACACAATACTCCAGGTGTGGCCTCACCAAGGCCCTGTACAACTGTAGCCCCTGTACTCAAATCCCCTCGCTATGAAGGCCAACATGCCATTTGCTTTCTTAACCGCCTGCTGTACCTGCATGCCAACCTTCAATGACTGATGTACCATGACACCCAGGTCTCGTTGCGCCTCCCCTTTTCCTAATCTGTCACTATTCAGATAATAGTCTGTCTCTCTGTTTTTACCACCAAAGTGGATAACCTCACATTTATCCACATTATACTTCATCTGCCATGCATTTGCCCACTCACCTAACCTATCCAAGTCGCTCTGCAGCCTCATAGCATCCTCCTCGCAGCTCACACTGCCACCCAACTTAGTGTCATCCGCAAATTGGAGATACTACATTTAATCCCCTCGTCTAAATCTTTAATGTACACTGTAAACAGCTGGGGCCCCAGCACAGAACCTTGCGGTACCCCACTAGTCACTGCCTGCCATTCTGAAAAGTACCCATTTACTCCCACTCTTTGCTTCCTGTCTGACAACCAGTTCTCAATCCATGTCAGCACACTACCCCCAATCCCATGTGCTTTAACTTTGCACATTAATCTCTTGTGTGGGACCTTGTCTCAAGCCTTCTGAAAGTCCAAATATACCACATCAACTGGTTCTCCCTTGTCCACTCTACTGGAAACATCCTCAAAAAATTCCAGAAGATTTGTCAAGCATGATTTCCCTTTCACAAATCCATGCTGACTTGGACCTATCATGTCACCTCTTTCCAAATGCGCTGCTATGACATCCTTAATAATTGATTCCATCATTTTACCCACTACCGAAGTCAGGCTGACCGGTCTATAATTCCCTGTTTTCTCTCTCCCTCCTTTTTTTAAAAAGTACTTCATTAGCTGTAAAGCTCTTTGAGAAGTCCAGTAGTCGTGAAAGACACTATATAAATCCAAGTCTTGTTCTTTTTCTAATATTGCTAAGGAAGATGCACCTTGCCTTTCTGTATAATACCTTTTGTAATCTGGATTTTCAAACAGCATTACATTCGTCAAGACTTTTAATGCTAATAAGCTTCACAGCTGGAACAACTTTGAATAATCCGTGCTTTTGAATTGTGGCTCGCGGTCAGCCAACAACCAAGGAGTCAAAATAGGGTTTGTAACATAATAAAATGGACTTTAATAGGTTTTATTTAGTGATCCTGCATTCCAGTGCTGTGCTTCAGTAGATGGGGGCACAGATCGGACATAAGGCTACAACCGAATTGTTTGACCCGTGCTCCCAGCCAGCGAGGCTCAGCACTGGAAGCACAGGATCTCTTTATTTACTCTAATACTTTTCCTCAGCTGTAGAAAGAAGGCACAATCTGACTCATGTAATATACACAGTTTCTCAACATGCATTAGCAGGATTCTCTCAGCAGAAGTGGGAAGGAAGATTTCCTCCTGTTGTAGAAGAATTTCTGACATTTTGCAAATGCTCTGAAAACAAATCACTGGATGAATTTTTGGGGTCAAGTTCCACATTTGTTAGCAACTACTGAATTTTGTTTTGGAGTAAGAAATATAATAAGTTAGCAAGAGCAAGCAAGACCAAGAATGATAGAGAAACAAAGGTATGTTACCATTGCTGTAGTTTTATTTTGATAATAAATAGCGCCGTTCTCTGGGCGCTAACAGGAGACTCAAATGATGTGAATTTCTCCCCTATACATAAAGGAACATGTTATGTGTGTGAACCTCACCTGTGTGTAAGACTTGCCACCAGAGGGCATACCTGTGGGAGACCTATGGGTCACCTGTGTGTACCCTGGTGCAAGCAGGTATAAAAGGCAGGCCACCACGTTGCTGCCTCACTTTGGAGTTATATTAAACAGACCAAGGTCACAATGGTTTAAGTTTACAACACAGCCTCATGAAGTTATTCTAAACATAACAACTGGCGACGAGTTACAGATCACAAACTTTCACGCGGAAATGGTTGCCGTTGGTATTCTTGTGAGATTTATTGAGGGTGATGATTGGGAAGCCTTCATTGAGCTTCTCGACCAGTACTTTGTTGCCAATGAATTGGACACGGCTGAAACAGAGATCAAGCGCAGGACGATTCTCCTCACTGTATGTGGGTCATAGATATATGGCCTCCTAAGAATTTGCTGGCACCGGCCAAACTAATGGACAAATCGTACACAGAGCTGTGCACACTGGCTAAGGAGCACCTCAAGCCAAAGGAGAGCATCCTGATGGCCAGGTACTGCTTTTACACGCACCGTTGCTTCGAAGGCCAGAACGTGGCAAGTTTCATCACCGACCTTCGACGCCCTGCGGGACAGTGCGACTTTGGAGGATCCCTGGGGAAATGTTGTGGGACTTTTTCATGCTTGAAATTGGCCACGAGGGCATCCTTCTCAGACTGCTGTCTGCTCAATCGCTGGATCTGAGCAAGGCCATCACGATAGCCCAGGCCTTCACATCCACAAGCGACAACACGAAGACAATATCATCTCAGAATCGAAGCTCACCGGCAAGTACTGTGCTTAAAATAATGCCTTCAGCAGGCAGGACTGTACATGGTAGGGTCACACGGCCGCAGAGGCCAGGCCCAGGGTGACTCAGAGGCTGCTGGGGAGTGCTAATGTGAATCCATTAACGCCATGCTGGCGCAGCAGGGACAGTCACAGAGCCCATCAATGTCGTTTCGAGCACTACGTGTGCAGGGGCTGTGGAACAATGGGGCACCTCCAGCGATTGTGCAAATGACTCGGACTCACCACGTGGCAAAGTCAGCAGAGAGCGACCGATCCAGTGCGGGTCACGCTGAACGAGCAGGAGAGACAACTCAACTGGAGGATGAGAAGGAAGTGTATGGGGTACACACCTTCCCCACAAAAGCCCTCCTATAATGATAAAAGTCAAACTTAACGGCATTCCAGTCTCCATAGAACTGGACACGGGAGTGAGTCAATCGATTATGAGCCAAAAGGCTTTGAGAAACAGTGGAGTAACAAGGCACAGAGGCCAAAACTGAGCCCGATTCACACTACACTGCGCACCTACACCAAAGAACTCATACCTGTTATCGGTAGTGCGGCAGTGAAAGTATCGTATGACAGAATGGTGCATGATTTACCACGATGGATTGCATCGGGTGGTGGCCCTACGCTGTTCGGCAAGAGCTCGCTAGGCAAGATCCGATGGAACTGGGATGACATCAAAGCCCTGTCCTCGGTGGATGACGCCCATGCGCCCAGGTGCTAAACAAATTCCCGGCGTTATTTGAGCCAGGCATCGGCAACTTCACAGGCGCCAAAGTGCAGATCCACCTTGTTCCTGGGGCATGGCCCATTCATCACAAGGCCCGAGCAGTCCCATAATGATGCGAGAGAAAGTCGAAATTGAGCTGGACAGACTTCAACGAGAGGGAATCATATCACCAGTCGAGTTCAACGACTGGGCTAGTCCAATAATGCCGGTGCTAAAGAATGATGGGATGGTCAGAATCTGCGGGAACTACAAAGTGACGATCAACCGAGTCTCGCTACAAGACCAGTACCCGCTACCCAAAGCGGAGGACTTATTCGCAACGCTAGCAGGGGGAAAGTCGTTCACTTGGTTAGACCTCACCTCCGCTTTCATGACACAGGAGCTGGCATCAAAATGCACAAAGGACTGTTCGTGTATCACAGATGCCCCTTTGGGATTCGTTCAATGGCGGCAATCTTCCAGAGGAACATGGAGAGTCAGCTGAAATTGGTTCCATGTACAGTGGTGTTCCAGGACGACATTTTGATCACTGGTCGAAACACCACCGAACAAGAAGGGAAAGGAGGTGGGATAGCTCTGTTAATAAAGAATGATATCAGGGCAGTTGTGAGAGATGATATTGGCTCGAATGAACAAAATGTTGAATCATTGTGGGTGGAGATTAGAGATAGTAAGGGGAAAAAGTCACTGGTGGGCATAGTTTATAGGCCCCCAAATAATAACTTCACGGTGGGGCGGGCAATAATCAAGGGAATAATGGAGGCATGTGAAAAAGGAACGGCAGTAGTCATGGGGGATTTTAACCTACATATCGATTGGTCAAATCAAATCGCATGGGGTAGCCTTGAGGAGGAATTCATAGAATGCATACGGGATTGTTTCTTAGAACAGTATGTTACAGAACTTACAAGGGAGCAAGCTATCTTAGATCTGGTCCTGTGTAATGAGACAGGAAAAATAAACGATCTCCTAGTAAAAGATCCTCTCGGAATGAGTGATCACAGTATGGTTGAATTTGTAATACAGATTGAGGGTGAGGAAGTTGTGTCAGAAACGAGCGTACTATGCTTAAACAAAGGGGACTAAGTGGGATGAGGGCAGAGTTGGCTAAAGTAGACTGGAAACACAGACCAAACGGTGGCACAATTGAGGAACAGTGGAGGACTTTTAAGGAGCTCTTTCATAGTGCGCAACAAAAATATATTCCAGTGAAAAAGAAGGGCGGTAAGAGAAGGGATAACCAGCCATGGATAACCAAGGAAATAAAGGAGAGTATCAAAATAAAGACCAATGCATATAAGGTGGCCAAGGTTAGTGGGAAACTAGAAGATTGGGAAAATTTTAAACAACAGCAAAGAATGACTAAGAAAGCAATAAAGAAAGGAAAGATAGATTACGAAGGTAAACTTGCGCAAAACATAAAAACATAGTAAAAGCTTTTACAGAAATATAAAACGGAAAAGAGTGACTAAAGTAAATGTTGGTCCCTTAGAAGATGAGAAGGGGGATTTAATAATGGGAAATGCGGAAATGGCTGAGACCTGAAACAATAATTTTGCTTCGGTCTTCACAGTGGAAGACACAAAAACCATGCCAAAAATTGCTGGTCACGGGAATGTGGGAAGCGAGGACCTTGAGACAATCACTATCACTAGGGGGGTAGTGCTGGACAGGCTAATGGGACTCAAGGTAGACAAGTCCCCTGGTCCTGATGAAATGCATCCCAGGGTATTAAAAGAGATGGCGGAAGTTATAGCAGATGCATTCGTTATAATCTACCAAAATTCTCTGGACTCTGGGGAGGTACCAGCGGATTGGAAAGCAGCTAATGTAACGCCTCTGTTTAAAAAGGGGGGCAGACAAAAGGCAGGTAACTATAGGCCGGTTAGTTTAACATCCGTAGTGGGGAAAATGCTTGAAACTATCATTAAGGAAGAAATAGCGGGACATCTGGATAGGAATAGTGCAATCAAGCAGATGCAGCATGGATTCATGAAAGGGAAATCATGTTTAACTAATTTACTGGAATTCTTTGAGGATATAACGAGCATGGTGGATAGAGGTGTACTGATGGATGTGGTGTATTTAGATTTCCAAAAGGCATTCGATAAGGTGCCACACAAAAGGTTACTGCAGAAGATAGAGGTATGCGGAGTCAGAGGAAATGTATTAGCATGGATAGAGAATTGGCTGGCGAACAGAAAGCAGAGAGTCGGGATAAATGGGTCCTTTTTGGGTTGGAAATCAGTGGTGTGCCACAGGGATCGGTGCTGGGACCACAACTGTTTACAATATACATAAATGACCTGGAAGAGGGGACAGAGTGTAGTGTAACAAAATTTGCAGATGACACAAAGATTAGTGGGAAAGCGGGTTTTGTAGAGGACACAGAGAGGCTGCAAAGAGATTTGGATAGGTTAAGCAAATGGGCTAAGGTTTGGCAGATGGAATACAATGTCGGAAAGTGTGAGGTCATCCACCTTGGGAAAAAAAACAATAAAAGGGAATATTATTTGAATGGGGAGAAATTACAACATGCTGAGGTGCAGAGGGACCTGGGGGTCCTTGTGCATGAAACTCTTTTGGAGTTTACCTGTAAAACATAAACATTAATCGGTGCCACCCGACCTGGATGACACACCAGATATTTACAAGGCCCATTTTTTTTCTTTTTTGTGTTTTTTTTTGTGTTTTTCTTTTTTTGTTTTTTTTTGGCCACTAAAATCAAATTTTTTTTTCCCTCCAGTGCCCCCTATAAAAGGGGAGGGGGACACTAAAAGCACCGGCAATTAAAACAAATTAAACTTTAAAACGTAAAATCAAATTAAAATTTGGTTGCCGGGCGTGATGATGCACTCCAGTCCCTCCGGTGTCCACCTCTCGCGGAAGGCCGCGAGCGTACCGGTGGACACCGCATGCTCCATCTCCAAGGACACCCTGGACCGGATGTAAGAGCGGAAGAGAGGCAGGCAGTCAGGTTGAACGACCCCCTCGACCGCCCGCTGCCTGGACCGGCTGATGGCACCCTTGGCCGTGCCCAGGAGCAGTCCTACGAGGAGGCCCTCAGACCTACCCGCTCCCCTCCGCACAGGGTGCCCAAAGATCAGGAGAGTGGGACTGAAGTGCAGCCAGAATTTCAGGAGCAGCCCCTTTAAATAATGAAACTACTTGTGCATGAATCCCAAAAAGTTAGTTTGCATGTGCAGCAGGTAATCAGGAAGGCGAATGGAATGATGGCCTTCATTGCGAGAGGGATGGAGTACAAAAGCAGGGAGGTCCTGCTGCAACTGTATAGGGTATTGGTGAGGCCGCACCTGGAGTACTGCGTGCAGTTTTGGTCACCTTACTTAAGGAAGGATATACTGGCTTTGGAGGGGGTACAGAGACGATTCACTAGGCTGATTCCGGAGAAGAGAGGGTTACCTTATGATGATAGATTGGGTCTTTACTCGTTGGAGTTCAGAAGGATGAGGGGTGATCTTATAGAAACATTTAAAATAATGAAAGGGATAGACAAGATAGAGGCAGAGAGATTGTTTCCACTGGTCGGGGAGACTAGAACTAGGGGGCACAGCCTCAAAATACGGGGGAGGCAATTTAAAACCGAGTTGAGAAGGAATTTCTTCTCCCAGAGGGTTGTGAATCTGTGGAAATCTCTGCTCAAGGAAGCAATTGAGGCTAGCTCATTGAATGTTTTCAAGTCACAGATAGATAGATTTTTAACCAATAAGGGTTACGGGGAGCGGGCGGGTAAATGGAGCTGAGTCCACGGCCAGATCAGCCATGACCTTGTTGAATGGCGGAGCAGGCTCGAGGGGCTAGATGGCCTGCTCCTGTTCCTAATTCTTATGTTCTTATGTTCTTACACAACCTAAAGCGACTGGACAGAGTGGGACTCAGGCTGAAATGCTCCAAGTGTGTTTTCCTGGCACCAGAGGTCAAATTTCTGGGGAGAAAGATTGCGGCGGACAGCATCAGGCCCACGGACTTCACGATGGAGGCCATCAAGAATGCACCCAGACTACAAAACGTGACGGAGCTGCGTTCGTTCCTGGGACTCCTCAACTACTTTGGTAACTTTCTACCGGGGTTGAGCACTTTGCTGGAACCTTTGCATTTGCTGCTACGCAAGGGTGACGACTGGATTTGGGGTAAATCTCAAGAAACAGCCTTTAACAAGGTCAGAAACCTTCTATGCTCCAACAAATTACTTGTATTGTATGACCCATGTAAACGTTTGGTACTAGCATGTGATGCGTTGTCGTATGGGGTCGGGTGTGTGTTACAGCAAGCAAATGTGTCAGGCAAACTGCAATCGGTTGTATACACGTCCAGAAGTTTATCCAAGGCTGAAAGGGCCTATAGTATCATTGAGAAAGAAGTGCTGGCTTGTGTATATGGGGTTAAGAAAATGCACTAATATCTATTGGTTTCCGGTTTGAGCTCGAAACCGACCACAAACCGCTCACATCACTGCTCTCAGAAAGCAAAGGTATCAACACCAATGCTTCAACCTGCATCCAAAGATGGGCGCTAACATTGTCTGCATATGACTATGTAATCCGCCACAGACCAGGTACAGAGAACTGTGCTGAAGCCCTCAGTCAGTTGCCATTGCCCACCAACGGGGTGGAAATGGCGCAACCCGCAGACTTGCTTCTGGTAATGGACGCTTTTGAGAGCGATGGGTCACCCATCACGGCTTGCCAGATCAGGTCCTGGACCAGCCAAGACCCCCTGTTACCACCAGTAAAAAGATGCATCCTCAATGGAAGCTTGTCAGGGCTTCCCGGGGAAATGCAAGAGGAAATTAAGCTTTTTCACCGACGCAAGGACGAACTGTCAGTCCAGTCTGATTGCCTCCTATGGGGGAATTGCGTGATTTTGCCCAAAAAGGGCAGGGAAACGTTTAGACGTGACCTACACAATACCCACCCAGGCATAGTCATGATGAAGGCTATCGCCAGGTCTCACGTCTGATGGCCCGGCATCGACTCCGAATTAGAGTCATGCGTACACCAATGCGACACTTACTCACAGCTGAGCAACACACCCAGGGAGGCCCCACTCAGTCTGTGGTCATGGCCCTCCAAACCATGGTCCAGGGTTCACGTAGACTTCGCTGGCCCCTTTTCTAGGGAAGATGTTTCTGGTAGCAGTAGATGCTTACTCAAAATGGATTGAATGTATAATAATATCATCATGTACGTCCACTGCCACCATTGAAAGCCTCAGGGCCATGTTCGCCACCCATCGGTCACGCGACGTCCATGTCAGTAACAATGGACCATTTTTTATCAGCTGGGAATTCAACGAATTAATGAACCGCAATGGCAGCAAGCTTGTCAGGTCTGCCCCATTTAAACCTGCATCCAATGGCCAAGTGGAATGGGCAGTCCAAACCATCAAGCAAAGCTTGAGACGTGTAACGGACGGCTCCTTGCAGACCCGGTTATCTAGGGTCCTGCTCAGCTACCGGACGCGCCCCCACTCGCTCACCAGGGATCCCCCTGCAGAATTGTTAGTGAAGAGAGCACTCAAAACCAGGCTGTCCTTAGTCTACCCGGACCTCACTGATCACATAGAAACCCACGGCACAGGCATAACGTGTACCACGATCGCACGGCAGCCACGCGTGACATTGACGTCAATGACCCGGTGTTTGTTCTAAATTACGGTCACGGTCCCAGGTGGATTGCTGACACTGTCTTAGCCAAGGAGGGGAATAGAGTGTTTGTTGTGAAATTGTTGAATGGGCAAACATACAGAAAGCATCAGGATCAGACCAAACTGCGATTCACGGACTACCAAGAACAGTTTGAGATAGACACCACCATCTATGATCCACCAACACACACCCAACCAGAAATGGACCTTGCTGTCAACCACGAGAATGAACCCACCTTGCCCGACAGTCCGACCAGACCAGCCGAGCTGCCGTGCAGCGATGACCCAACCAACTCACCCATGCCAGGATGTCAACTCAGGCGATCAACCAGGGAACGTTTTAAAATTTAAAAAAAAATTTATTTCAAAATATACTTTATTCATATAAAAATTTGCACAATACATTCGAAAGCAGTTCAGTACATTTGGATGCAGTCAGCAATTCCATACATTACATTTGGATGCTGACCGCAGTTCCGTTCAATACATTTCTTTACTTTGCATTTCAAGGTACGATTCATATAATCCAGGATACATTGTGGTACGTTCATCAAGTTACATTACATGTGTCACCATACGGTGCACAGTGAGGGTACAGCTACATTTGTTTCCAACATGCATTACGCAACAGAACTTGCATTATACATGGCACTACATAGGTGTTTGCAGGTCATGGTGCTCTATGTATACAAAAAGTTTACCATTGCAGCCCGAGGGGCGTTTTATACTGATACCAGCCCCTGGGTTTACTGCGGCGGAAGGGCTTTAAACTGTGGCTCTTCCCCACCGTGCCTTTGCGGCGGCTGCACCAATTTTTAGTGCGTCCCTCAGCACGTAGTCCTGGATCTTGGATTGCGCCAGTCTGCAACACGCAGACGTGGTCATCTCCTTGCTCTGGAAGACCAGCAAGTTTCGGCAAGACCAAAGTGCGTCTTTCACCGAGTTGATGACCCTCCAGTAGCAGGTGATGTCTGTCTCAGTGTGTGTCCCTGGGAACAGCCCGTAGAGCACAGAGTCCTGTGTTACGGAGCTGCTTGGGATGAACCTCGACAGCAACCACTGCATCTCTTTCCAGACCTGCGTTGCAAAGGCGCAATCTTGAAGGAGATGGGTGACAGTCTCGTCCGCCCCGCAGCCGACTCGGGGGCACCGTGCCGTGCTGCTGAGACGCCGGCTGTGCATGAACGTTCTGACGGGTAGGGCCCTCCTCACCGCCAACCAAGCTACAACTTGGTGCTTGTGTGAAAGCTCTGGCGATGAGACGTTCTGTCAAACGAGTTCGACAGTCTGCTCAGGGAACCACCCGACAGGGTCCACCCTCTCCTTTCATAGGACGTCCAGGACCTTACGTGCTGACCACTGTTTTATGGCTTTGTGGTCAAAGGGGTTTTTTGTGAAAAACTTTTCCACGAAGGACAGGTGAACAGGCATGGTCCAGCTGGTGGGAGCGTTTCGCGGCAGCGTGGCCAGTCCCATCCTTCGCAACACCGGGGATAGGTAGAACCTAGGCACGTGGTGACACTTGGTGTTTGCGTACCGGGGGTCCGTGCACAGCTTGATGCAGCCACACACAAAGGTGGCCATCAGGATGAGGGCCACATTCGGAACATCCTTTCCTCCACTGTCCAGAGATTTGTACATTGTGTCTCTGTGGACACGGTCTATTTTGGACCTCCAGATAAAGTGGAAGACGGCCCGGGTGACTGCCGCGGCACAGGAGTGAGAGATGGGCCAGACCTGTGCCACGTACAGCAACACCGAGAGCACCTCACTCTTGATGACTAGGTTCTTTCCTGCCATGGAGAGTGAGCGCAGCTTCCACCATCCCAGTTTTTGCTTCACTTTGGCGATACGCTCTTCCCAGTTTTTGGCGCACGCCCCGTCCGCTCCGAACCATATTCCCAACACCTTCAGGTAATCTGGCTTAATGGTGAAGGGAATAAAGGATCGGTCGGCCCAGTTGCCAAAGAACATGGCCTCGCTTTTGCTGCGATTGACCTTCGCTCCCGAGGCCAGTTCAAACTGATCGCAGATTGTGAGCAATCTGCGGACCGACTGCGGATCCGAGCAAAAGATGACGACGTCGTCCATGTACAGGGAGGTCTTGACCTGAGCGCCTCCGCTGCCTGGGATCGTCAATCCTCTAATGCCCGCATCCTTCCTGATGGACCCGGCAAAGGGCTCATACAACACACAAACAAGACAGACGAGAGAGGACAGCCTTGCCTGACTCCGGATCTGATCGGAAAGCTTTCAGTTTCCCACCCGTTGATTAAAACTGCGCTACTGATGTCTTTGTAGAGCAGTTGGATCCAATTGCGGATACCCTCCCCAAACCCCATTTTGGAGAGCACGTCCATCAAGTATGTGTGCGATATCCTGTCAAAGGCCTTCTCCTGGTCTAAGCTGATTAAGCAGATGTCCACCCTCCTGTTCCGCACGTAGGCGGTCGTATCCCTGAGTAGCGCCAGGCTATCTAAGATCTTCCTGCCGGGGACAGTGCAGTCTGGTCTGGGTGAATCACCAGCTCAAGAGCAGACTTGACCCTGTTGGCGATGATCTTTGACAGGATCTTGTAGTCCACATTGAGCAGCGAAATGGGCCGCCAGTTTTTGATTTCCTCCCTCTCCCCCTTCTTCTTGTCGATGAGGGTGATGATGCCTTTCCTCATTGATTCTGACATACTGCCAGCCAGAAGCATACCCTCGTACACTTCCAGCAGGTCTGGGCCCATCCAGTCCCACAGAGCCGAATACAACTCAACCAGTAAGCTGTCACTTCCGGGAGTTTTACTCGTCGCAAGGGACCGGACAGCCTTTGTCATCCGTCCAGAGTTAACGGGTGATCCAGACTCTCCCGCTCGCTGTCGTCTAGGACCTCCGTGATAGACGACAGGAACGACTGGGAGGCCGCGTGGTCTGTGGGCTTGACGTCCTACAGCCTGGCATAGAAGGATTTGCTGATCCTCAGCATGTCAGGCTGCGAAGACGTCACAGAACCGTCTTCTTCCTTTAGGCTGGTGATCACTGAGCTCCCCCTGTGTACCTTTTGGAAGAAGAAGCGCGAACACGTCTCATCCTGCTCGACGGAGCGGACTCTGGAGCGGAAAATGATTTTGGAGGACTCTGAGGCAAAGAACGAGGCTTGCTGGCCCTTCACCTCTTCGAGTTCCTCCGCAACATCGACCCCCATCGACTGCAACAGGAGCAGGTTTTGCATGCTCTTCTGGAGTTGGGACAATTCCCTCTGTCTCCCTCTCGCCTCCTGAACACCTTTGAGGATGAAGAACCCCTTGATGTTTGTCTTGATTGTTTCCCACCAGTGCATTGGGGAATCGCAGAGGGGTTTTACGGTTCTCCAACCTTTATAATCCCTCTTGAGTTCCTCCACGTTTTCCGGAGTCAACAGTTTCACGTTCAGCTTCCATATCCCTCGGCCAACTTTCTGGTTTTCCTGTGGGCGACAGTCGGCCAGTAGGAGGCAGTGGTCAGAGAAGAACACCGGCGTGATGTCGGTGGATCTGACCTTGAGCATGTGGGACACAAACAGGAAGTCTATTCTGGAACGGACGGACCCGTCTGGTCTCGACCAGGTGTATCTGAGCAGTGCTCCGTCTGCAGGGTTGCTGAAGACGTCGCACAGCTTGGTGTCTTTTACCGCGTCCATCAGGAGTCTGGACGTGGTGTCCAGCTTGCTGTCGGCTCTGCTGGATCGTCCAGCCGCATCGATGATGCAGTTGAAGTCACTACCCAGAATGACCGGCCTGGACGTCGCCAGCAGCAGTGGGAGCTGCTGGAAGAGGGCCAGCCGCTCGCTTCTGAGAGGCGAGGCATACACGTTAATTAGCCTTAGAGGGGAATTTTTGTACATTACATCTGCTACGAGGAAGCGGCCGCCCACCACCTCCTTAACTTCGGTGATGGTGAAGTGGCCTCCCCGCAGCAGAATGCCCAGGCTGGAAGACTGGCAGTTGTTGCCTCCTGACCATATGGATGGTCCATGGGCCCACCATCGTGACCACTGCCGGTAACTGCTGAAGTGCGGCAGCCCGCACTCCTGCAAGAACAACAGGTCTGCTTTGACCTTGGCGAGGTACCCCAAGGTGGAAACACATCGCGTAGTGGATTTTACACTACGCACTTATTAGATGCAATTTTTAAATCCATGTTTAAGTTACAGGTTACAGTTCAAAACATTTACATTTCAAATAAACTGTCCTTTCCGTTGGAGACCTGCCTAGTGGCCGGTTCCTGCATACATAGATTTTCACTGTAAAAGTCTACTTCACCTGGGCTGGCATACTGGTCGTCCTCTGCCGTGGGAGTGTTTCGACCAGGGGACTGGTGCAGTGTTGTCAGAAAGTCCGATATGTCCTCTGCACTGTCCTCGCCTGGTGTTGGTGGTTCCCTCTTTTCCTCACTCACAATTTTCTCGAGCTGGTGTGCTTCGATTGCTGCGTCGCTCCCAGTATTCCGGAGGTGGGGTGTGCTGGGCACTTCACTTTTCCCGTTATCCCAGAGCTGGGCTGCGCTGGTCGCTTCTTTGCTCCCGGTGTTCCGGAGCTCGTGTGCGCTGGGCACTTCGCTGCTCCCAGGTTCCCGGAGCGGGGCTGTACTGGTCGCTTCACTGCTCCCGGTCGCCGGTGGCTGTGGGTTGGCGTATTGCCTCTTGTTCTGGTGCCAGTAGTGAGGGTCTTTGTCTCGCCTTTCGTCATCCGACGAGCTGATGTCACTGCTCTCTGTCGTGGATGTAAGCCGCCTCTTCCCTTTCGTTTCAGCAGGGGCCCTTGCTTGCCGCTTTTCCTTACACTTGCGGGCCTTTTTCTTGACAGTCTCCCATCCCGCTTCATCATCTGCTGCCTCCTCGTTCATGGACTCGGTGCGCTGGGGGAGAGCTTCACTGCTGGGTGCTGATGTCTCGCAGCTCGCCGAAGCAGGCTTCTCTTCCTCCCTGACCTGTTCCGAGTCCTTGAGGGTGGTTTCTTCTTTGTCCAGCGTGTTGGTCGGGGGGAGGGTGTAGGTCTCCTCTGGAGCGTTGTGTTCCTCAGCTTCCTCCTCCTCTCGTGCAATGTTCTTTGCCGCCTGCGCATAGCTGAAGTTGCGTTTGGGGCAGTTTTTGTAAAGATGCCCAGCCAGACCACAAAGGTTGCAGCACTTGGTCTCTTTACAGTCCTTTGTCTGGTGGCCTTCCTTCTTGCAGTTGCAGCAGATGACTGTTGTGCAGCTTGCCGCCACATGGCCTGCCTTCCCGCAGGTCCGGCACACGTTAGGTTGGCCAGCGTACACCATGTAGCCCCGACTTCCTCCGATGGCGAAGCTGGAGGGGGGGGGTGCAGGATGGTTCCGCTGGCATCCACTTTCATGGTGAACTGGATCTGGCGCTTGCTGGTCCAAATCCCGTGGAGGTCTTTCAGGTCGCTGCTGTTTCCTGCCCAATCGATATACCTGGCGAGGAATGTCAGCCCATCAATGATCGGGATGTGGGGGTTGTACATCTGAGCTGTGATAGTGCATCTTCTCTGCGACGGGAGGGTGAACAGTGGTTCCCAAGTCAACACTGAGCACAGTGGTTCACTCGCCTCCTTCAATCCCTTCAGGAACTTCAGGCATAGGGTGACGGTTCTGAAGGTCACATCAAAGTAACCTCTCTTCGGGAGGTCCTGCAAGGCGAAGACATCGGCGACGTTCATGCCACATGTTCCCAGCAGGATTTTCTTCACAGAGGTCCCGGTTGATCGTTGTCTGTCCTTCCACTTTCTTTACCGTCACTCGGATGGTGTTTCGGACGCCCTGGTTCGCCGCTCGGTTGGCCGCCATCCAGGTAGATTCCTCCTTTCGGTGTGTATTTTGGCCGAAGCCTTCAATCTTTCTTGATGCCAGTCCGGCACCTTGGCCGGTCTCTGGGCCCGCCCAATGGTCAGTCGACATGTAGATTTTCTTCTTCTCCCCAATTGGTGCTTGGCCCAAGCCAAAAGCCCAGACCCAGCCAAACTGGAAAGACGAGTTTCTGCAATTGGTCAATTAGCAAATGAATGCCCAATCAACACTTGATCTTAGCCAAAAGGCCGAGAGCCAGCAGGGAGTGCCTTTGAGCATCAATGCGTGAAAAGAGCCAGCACTCTCTTTCAGGCAAAACCTCAGGCAATCGACCAGGGAACGCAGATCGCCAGATCGCCTCAACCTGTAAATAACTTGTACTCAAGACTTTGGGGGGGAAGTGATGTTATGTGTGTGAACCTCACCTGTGTGCAAGACTTGCCACCAGAGGGCACACCTGTGGGAGACCTACTGGTCACCTGTGTACCCCGGTGCAAGCAGGTACAAAAGGCAGGCCACCACATTGCTGCTTCACTTTGGAGTTATATTAAACAGACCAAGGTCACAATGGTTTAAGTTTACAACACAGCCTCATGGAGTTTGACAAGGTCCCATGCAAGAGATTGGTGTGCAAAATTAAAGCACATGGTATTGGGGGTAATGTACTGACGTGGATAGAGAACTGGTTGGCAGTCAGGAAGCAGAGAGTTGGGATAAATGGGTCGTTTTCAGAATGGCAGGCAGTGACTCGTGGGGTACCGCAGGGCTCAGTGCTGGGACCCCAGCCATTTACAATATACATTAATGATTTGGATGAGGGAATTGAGTGTAATATCTCCAAGTTTGCAGATGACACTAAGCTGGGTGGCAGTGTGAGCTGTGAGGAGGATGCTAAAAGGCTGCAGGGTGATTTGGACAGGCTGGGTGAGTGAGCAAACATGTGGCAGATGCAGTATAATGTGGATAAATGTGAGGTTATCCACTCTGGGGGCAAAAACACAAAGGCAGAATATTATCTGAATGGTGGCAGATTAGGAAAAGGGGAGGTGCAGCGAGACCTGGGTGTCATGGTACATCAGTCATTGAAAGTTGGCATGCAGGTACAGCAGACGATGAAGAAGTCAAATGGTATGTTGGCCTTCATAGCTAGGGGATTTGAGTATCGGAGCAGGGAGGTCTTACTGCAGTTGTACAGAGCCTTGGTGAGGCCTCACCTGGAATATTGTGTTCAGTTTTGGTCTCCTAATCTGAGGAAGGACGTTCTTGCTATTGAGGGAGTGCAGCGAAGGTTCACCAGACTGATTCCCGGGATGGCAGGACTGACATATGAGGAGAGACTGGATCGACTGGGCCTGTATTCACAGGAGTTTAGAAGGATGAGAGGGGATCTCATAGAAACATATAAACTTCTGACGGGACTGGACAGGTTAGATGCAGGAAGAATGTTCCCGATGTTGGGGAAGTCCAGAACTAGGGGACATAGTCTAAGGATAAGGGCTAAGTCATTTAGGACTGAGATGAGGGGAAACTTCTTCACTCAGAGAGTTGTTAACCTGTGGAATTCCCTGCCGCAGAGAGTTGTTGATGCCAGTTCATTGGATATATTCAAGGCGGAGTTAGATATGGCCCTTATGGCTAAAGGGATCAAGGGGTATGGAGAGAAAGCAGGAAAGGGTTACTGAGGTGAATGATCAGCCATGATCTTATTGAATGGCAGTGCAGGCTCGAAGTGCCGAATGGCCTACTCCTGCACCTATTTTCTATGTTTCTATGTTTCTATGTTATTCTAAACATAACAGAACATATAAAAGTCCAGCGTCATGACAAAAATGGACAGAGTCACAGAATTCAATCAGAAACGTCTGAGTAAATATCCCAGCACATTAAGTAATAAAACAAGATTTCACCAGACTCCTACCATAACCCCAGTGAAGGTCCAGGAGAACCTGCATGAGGCATGGATCCGGCAGCCGGCCACTACCGGAGAGTTGATTAAAGGCGAGGTGGCCCCACGGTAAGTAAAAAAACCTTACCTTTGTTGATGCCAGTTTCTTCGTGGGTTCCTGCCCACGATTGTTCAGAATGGCACTCTGTTTGAGTGCCGGGCTGATCACGTGAGTTCACAGCTCCCTTGGTGGTCTGGGTAGGTCCGTTTTAACTTGCAGAGGCTGCAGCTATGGCCCTTCCTTTTAAGGGAGGGAAAGGCTGTTATGTCTGAAATAAAGCAATGTGACTGAGTTCTGTAGACTTGAGTAAGTGTGACCTTAGTCTCTTTATTCTGACTCCAGAGTGCTGGCACAGCATGGGGGAGCCTGCTTATGTACAGTGCTCCCATTGGATGCTGGGATCCCTTGGGACTCCAACAGATGCGCCCTCTGGTGGCGGTAGAATGCTGGTTACAAGGTGCTGCATACATAACATCACTCCCACCCCCCCCCCCCCAAAAGTCAGTAGTACACTTATTTACAGGGTGAGATGATCTGGGGTTTGCCGCTCCCTAGTCGATTGTCTCGGTACAAACTCAGGTGCAAGTGAGTTGGTTGGGCCTTCGCTGGGCTGCTGCACAGCTGGCCTTGCTGGGCTGCTGGGGATGATGAGCTCAGCTTCGTGGTCAATCGTAATGTCAGTTGCCACTTGTGTGTGTATCGGAGGGTCGAAGTTGGTGGTGTCTTCTTCAGGTTCCTCATGGCTGTCTGTGAATCGCAGTTTGGTTTGGTCCAAATGCTTTCTGCATGTTATTCCATTTGCAAGTTTGACCTCAAACACCCCACCCCCTTCTTTGGCTATGACAGTGCCAGCAAGCCATTTGGGACCAGGTCCATAGTTGAGCACAAATACAGGGTCATTGACTTCAATATCGCCTGACAAATTTGCGCGATCATGGTACATGCTTTGTTGATGCCGCCTGCCCTCGACATGATCATGGAGATCAGGGTGGACTAGAGAGAGCCTTGTTTTGAGTGCCCTTTTCATGAGCAGTTCGGCAGGGGGAACCCCGGTGAGGGTCTTGTGCGAGGTCTTGAGCAGGACTCGAGACAGGCGGGTCTGCAGGGAGCCTTCCGACACGCGTTTCAAGCTTTGCTTGATGGTCTGGACTGCCCGTTAGGCCTGGCCGTTAGATGCGGGTTTGAACGGGGCAGATGTGACGTGCTTGATCCCATTGCGGGTCATGAATTCCTTGAATTCGGTGCTAGTGATGCACGGCCCATTGTCGCTGACAAGGACATCAGGCAGGCCGTGCGTGGCAAACATGGCTCGTAGGTTTTCGATGGTGGCAGTGAATGTGCTTACAGACATTATTACACACTCAATCCATTTTGAATAAGCATCCACAACAACCAAGAACATTTGGCCTAGAAACGGGTCGGTGAAGTCAACATGGATCCTAGACCACGGTTTGGAGGGCCATGACCACAAACTTAGCGGTGCCTTCCTGGGTGCGTTGCTCAGTTGAGAGCAAGTCTTGCATTGGCGCACGCAAGACTCCAAATCTGAGTCGATGTCGGGCCACCACACATGGGATCTGGCTATGGCTTTCAGCATTATTATGCCTGGGTGGGTACTGGTGTAGGTCGCATATAAACGTTTCCCTGCCTTTCTTAGGCAAAACCATGCGATTACTCCACAAAAGACAGTCTGCCTGTATGGACATTTCGTCTTTGCGCCGCTGGAATGGTTTGATCTCTTCGTGCATCTCCGCTGGGATGCTGGACCAGCTCCCATGGAGGACACCGTTTTTTACAAGGGACAGTAAAGGATCCTGGCTGGTCCAGGTCCTGATCTAGCAGGCCATAATGGGTGACTTTTCGTTTTCAAATGCATCCATCACCACGAGCAAGTCGCAGGCTGTGCCACTTCCACCCCGATGGTGGGCAATGGTAGCCGACTGAAAGCATCAGCGCAGTTCTCTGTGCCTGGCCTGTGGCGAATTACCTAGTTATATGCAGACAGCGTGAGTGCTCATCTTTGGATACGAGCAGAGACATTGATATTAATACTTTTGCTCCCTGAGAATAGCGACATGAACGGCTTATGGTCAGTTTCTAGCTCGAACTTAAGCCCAAACAGATACTGGTGCATTTTTCTCAGCCCATAAACACATGCCAGAGCTTCTTTTTCAATCATGCTGCAGGTCCTTTCGGCCTTGGACAAACTCCTGGACACATGAAACTCTTTTGGAGTCCTGGACACATGAATCCCAAAAAGTTAGTTTGCAGGTGCAGCAGGTAATCAGGAAGGCGAATGGAATGTTGGCCTTCATTGCGAGAGGGATGGAGTATAAAAGCAGGAAGGTCCTGCTGCAACTGTACAGGGTATTGGTGAGGCCGCACCTGGAGTACTGCGTGCTGTTTTGGTCACCTTACTTAAGGAAGGATATACTAGCTTTGGAGAGGGTACAGAGACGATTCACTAGGCTGATTCCGGAGATGAGGGAGTTACCTTATGATGATAGATTGAGTAGACTGGGTCTTTACTCGTTGGAGTTCAGAAGGATGAGGGCTGATCTTATAGAAACATTTAAAATAATGAAAGGGATAGACAAGATAGAGGCAGAGAGGTTGTTTCCACTGGTCAGGGAGACTAGAACTAGGGGGCACAGACTCAAAATACGGGGGAGCCAATTTAAAACCGAGTTGAGAAGGAATTTCTTCTCCCAGAGGGTTGTGAATCTGTGGAATTCTCTGCCCAAGAAAGCAGTTGAGGCTAGCTCATTGAATGTATTCAAATCACAGATGGATAAATTTTTAACCAATAAGGGAATTAAGGGTTACGGGGAGCGGGCAGGTAAGTGGAGCTGAGTTCACGGCCAGATCAGCCACGATTTTGTTGAATGACGGAGCAGGCTCGAGGGGCTAGATGGCCTACTCCTGTTCCTAATTCTTATAAGCGACCAGTTGCAATGTTCCCGATTCGCTTACTTGTTGTAACACACACCCGACCCCGTACAAAGACGCATCGCAAGCTAGCACTAAACGTTTACATGGGTCATACAGAACAAGCAATTTGTTGAAACATAACAGATTTCTGGCTTTCTCAAAAGCAGTCTCTTGTGATTTCCCCCATCCCCAGTCATCACCCTTGCGTAGCAACACGTGTAGAGTTTCTAGCAAGGTGCTTAACCCGGGTCAGAAATTACCAAAATAATTGAGGAGTCCCAGGAACGACCGCAGCTCCGTCACGTTCTGTGGTCTCGGCGCGTTCTTGATGGCCTCCGTCTTGGCGTCAGTGGGTCTGATGCCGTCTGCCACGATTCTTCTCCCTAAGAACTCAACCTCAGGCGCCAGGAAAATACACTTCGAGCAATTCAACCTGAGTCCCACATGATCTAGCCGACTTAGAACCTCTTCCAGGTTCTGCAAGCGTTCGATGGTGTCCTGACCTGTGATCGTCCTGGAAAACCACGGTGCGCGGAGCTGACTTTAGCAGATTCTCACGTTCCTTTGAAAAATAGCCGCGGCCGATCGAATCCCAAACGGGCATCGATTGTAGATGAACAGACCTTTGTGCGTGTTGATGCAGGTGAGGCCTTTCGAAGATTCCGCCAGCTCCTGCGTCATGTAGGCCGAGGCCAGGTCCAACTTGGTGAACATCTTTTCTCCTGCCAGCATCGCAAATAGGTCGTTTGCCTTGGGTAATGGGTACTGGTTCTGCAGCGAAAAACGGTTAATTGTTATTTTATAGTCCCCACAAATTCTGACCATGCCATCACGCTTGAAAACCGGAACAATCGGACTAGCCCACTTGTTGAACTCAACTGGCACGATGATGCCCTCACATTGCACCCTGTCCAGCTCGATCTCCACTTTCTCTCACATCTTGTATGGCACCGCACGTTCCTGTGGTGGATGAGTCATGTACCGGGCACCAAGTGGATCTGCACCTTCACCCCAGAGAAATATCCGATGCCTAGCTCAAACAACGATGGGAACTTGCTCAAAATCTGGGCACATGAGGCATCATTGACGGATGAAAGTGCTCAAATGTCATCCCAGTTCCAGCGGATTTTGCCCAGCCAGCTTCTGTCGAACAGTGTGGGGCCATCTCCTGGTACAATCCATAGTGGTAGTTCATGCACCACTCATCATAGGAGACTTTTACTGCTGCACTACCAATTACTGGGATCAGGTCTTTAGGGTAAGTTCTCAGCTTGGTATGAGTCGGGCTCAGCTTGGGCCTTTGTGCCTTGTTGCACCACAGCCTCTCGAAGACCTTTTTGCTTATGATGAACTGACTCACACCCGTGTCCAATTCCATGGATACTGGAATTCCGTTCAGTTCAAATTTTATAATGATCGGTGGACATTTCGTGGTGAAGGTGTGTACCCCGTGCACTTCTGCCTCGTCGGTTCGAGTCTCTAGTCCAGTTTGACCTGCCATGGATTGGTCTTCCTCTGCAATGTGGTGGTTTGCAGGGTTTGCAGCTCGTCTGCACATTCGCTGGAGGTGTCCCATTGTTCCACAGCCTTTGCATGCATAGTGTTTGAAGTGGCATTGATGGGCTCGATGATCACCTCCACAGCACCAACAAGGTGTCAATTGCCTCGCATTCACGCTTGATGGCGGACTCTGAATACTCTGAGATCGTGCTGCTGCAGGCGTGTACATTCTGCCATATGCATTCCTGCCTGAAAACGACGTTACTTTGTGTACAGTACTTGCCGATGCATCTTTATGCTGCAAAATTTGTTTGATGTTATCGCTGGTGGACATAAATGCCTGGGATATCGTTATGGCTTTGCTCAGATTTGGTGTTTCAACAGGAGTTTGCGAAGGATAACCTCATGGCCAATACCAAGCAAAAAAAGTCTGTGATCATTTGCTCCAGGAATCCATCGAATTCGCAATGTCCTGCAAGGGGCCTTAGTTCGGCGACGTAGCTCACCACTTCCTGGCTTTCAGTCCGTTGACACGTATAAAATCGATACCTTACCATCAGAACGCTCTCCTTCGGATTTAGGTGCTCCCAGACAAGCATGCACAGTTCTTCGTACGATTTGGTGAGGAGGATCGCCCTTCGTTTGGCAGCGTTCACATTCCCTTCCAGCTCATTGGCCACGAAGTATTGGTTGACTCGCTCCACGAAGGCTTCCCAATCGTCACCTTCTGAGAATTTCTCCAGGATACCGATAATTCTCTGCACTTCCATGTGATAGTTCGTTATCTATTACTCGTCGCCAGTTGTTATGTCTCAAATAAAGCAATTTGACTGAGGACTGTAGACTTGAGTAAGTTGACCTTAGTCTCTTTATTCTGATTCCAGAGTGCTGGCACAGCATGGGAGGCCTGCTTATATACAGTGCTCTCAAGGGATGCTTGGAGCCCTTGGGACTCCAACAGATGCACCCTCTGGTGGCAGTAGAATGCTGGTTACAAGGTGTTGCATACATAACAAAGGTCCTTTGTACACGGCAGCGCTACAGGGCCCAGTGTGCATCTGCAGCTAAGTTTTCCATCCCGCCCGCATCCTTCAGCGCTCCAAGAAGGAAGCGCAGCACTTGATTTAGCACTCCACTTCCTTCCTGGAGTGCCAAAGCCAATTTTCTGAGAGCGGGAAAACATTAGCACCTGGCACTACGTTTCCCGGCTTTCAAAAATTACCGCCCCCAAACGGGGGGCTAGAATGAATTTCTCCCCTAATGTTTACCAGCCTTCAGAGAAGTACATGTGGGCCCCATTTGGCGGAGGTGGTGGTGGAGGGGAATCCTGACCAAGGAAGCGGCTTGTACTCCTGAAGAAAGGTTGGTGTTTTCGATAAAAAAATTACATAGTTGATGGGGTGAGAGATGAGTGGGGTTTGGAGGGATATTGGGCAAACCTTCCCCAATGTCGGGTACATCCCGGATTTTCCCATCTGCCGGGGGCAGGTGGGCACCAGAGTCGCACTTTTAGTGCTATTGTGTGCCCACCAGCTGCATGCAAATGAGGTGCCCTCCCACTGAAATTCCTGTCTTCCTGCAGAGTAAATGCTCAGCGAGTGCTATAAATGGCAAAAAACTGTTCAGGAGCTGCTCAATGACTATGTTTTGGTTAGCGTTAAAATATTGTTATGGCAAACAATACAGTGGCTGTCATGGCTGCCATCATGTTGAGAACTGGGTTTAGGTGCCTAGATAAAGCTGACCTTCTCAGAAGAGAATTGACTGCTCTCACCAATACAGGCAATCACTGACAAACAGGATTGCAAAATCCTCTTACACTATAACCTGTCTATCCCGAGCTTCGAAAGTTGCCTGAGATTCTGACTTTTAATGAACTGTTTACCAATAATCCTTGAAAGTAAAGCTTTGCAACAGACCACATGAATTTTTAAAATAATTATGTTTAATCCATCATCGTTTATCGACTTGTGATGGCTTGAGGGGTTGAACTTTCCTTCTGTTGGTGGGTTAACTGTGGAGCAGGAATTCCACCGCCAGTGTCAATCTACTGCTAACCCACTGCAATACCCTCCTGGGGCCCTCAGTTGCTATTTGAGGAAGGTTTGGAGCAGTAACACCACTCCTGATTGGTTTACTGCTGCTAGGAAGGAGGGAGGAAGAGTTATGGTGCAGCCAGTTAAAGGGGAGTACCACTAACTAAGCAGCACCTAGGTGAAGAAATGGTGGCAATGTCTGAAGCAGAATCAGCCTCACCCTCAGGGGTCAACGGCTGAAAAGGCCCCAGCTTCTGAGGACCTTACCTTCAGCGATCCACCTACACACACCCAATCAACAACAGACCTAGCTGCCAACCACAAGGATGATCCCACCATCTCTCACAGTCCAGTCAGACCAACAGCGCTGCAAGACAGCAGTGGCCCAACCAACTCACCCATGCCAGAAGTGACACTCAGACGATCAACCAGGGATCGCAGAGTTCCGGATCGCCTCAACCTGTAACTAACTCGCATCAAAGACTTTGAGGGGGGAATGTTGTCATATATGTATACTCTGTGTATATACTATGCTGGTACCACTAGAGGTTGCAATTACTGCACGTTCACATGAATTTAACCTGCATTAATATTTACTATCTATGTTACTTCTCAGAAATTTTATTAACTTGTATAAAAATGTATATAATAGACAACAATCTCTGGGGTGACTTAATACTGTTGAACATGGGAGTACAATTGCTCAACATCACGAAGTGTGAGAAGGGGAGTCAGGTGCAGACTGTGATGCTTTCCTGTAAATAAGGAACATGAATATCCCAACTTGGACACGCTTATCATCGGAGTTCAGGTGGTTTGATGGTTAAATTTAAATTTATAAAAAAGCCAAAATTTATTTTACATGTCCCACTCAGGAAACAAAATTGAAAGCTCACACAGGAAGTTGAATACTTTAAACTATTTTTGATGTAAAATGGAGAGAGCATGTCGACTAACAGCTCTCTTTTTCAAGCCATTGGTGCACTGAACATTTAAAGCTGTTTTAACATTTACTTTATTTGAACTGTCAACATCAAAATTTGTGTCTGGCGTTTATGTGTGAAAGTACGTTTTTACACTGTTCCTGCAATGTATCAAAATTACCAACATATTTCTAGCAATCCCTGGTTACAGATTAATGTTGCATTAAAATAACATTCCACTAATAGAGAAATGGAAAAAAAATAATTCTGTAGGGCAATTTGCATTTGTATAGTGTGTTACTGAACATCACTTCTATCTAGTACACATGTGTCATGAGTTATGGCAGGTTTGCAACTGTATAATTTTACACTATTAAATTTTTTTACACATTTAAATGCTTACTGCATATAATAATGAGCAGGAAATGTCACAGCAGCTTAGCAATGCAGTAAACATGTCACACCCTTTAGGGTTTACCACTCAAGTCAAAGGACTTATGACCACAAGACTGGTTAGCAAATTTGTTTTTTTTGGCTGTGTGCTCTTTGTTGTGTGTGGAGAAAGAGTCAGACTGAACACTGTGAGCTCAAAGTAAAGTGTGACCTTAGTCTTTTATTGCAGGTCTCCAGAGTGCCTCTCCAACCTGTGAAGCCTCCTTAAATACCTGTGCTCCCAAGGGATTATGGGATCCCTTGGGACTCCAGGGGATGAGCCCTCTGGTGGCTGTACAGAGTAAATACAAGTCCACATATATAACAACACCCCCCCCCCCCCACGCCACCCCAAAGTCAATAGTGTAACTATTTACAATGTGAGTCGATCTGGGGCCCTTCCTGCCCTGGTTGATCATCTCAGTGTGAAAGCTGATGTTGTTGAATCATTTGTCGGGCTCTCGCTGGGCTGCTGTGCAGCTGGCCTTGCTGGGCTGCCTGGTGTGTTGGGCCCTGCTGGGTTGCTGTGGATGATGGGTTCAGCTTCCGTGGTGCCGGCTGCCAATGGTGTGTAAGTTGGGGGATCAAAAAAGGTAGGGTCCAAGGTGGGTTGCTCAGGATAGTCCTTGAATCTGAGTTTGATTTGGTCCACGTGTTTCCGGTGAATTAGTCCATTTGAAAGTTTGACCCGAAACACCCTGCTCCCTTCTTTGGCCACGACAGTGCCGGTAAGCCACCTGGGACCTTGTCCATAATTTAATACAAATACAGGTTCATTGATTTCAATCTCGCTTGACACATTTGCGCTATCATGGTATGCACTTTGTTGAAGCCGTCTGCTCTCTACCTGTTCATGTAGATCAGGGTGAACTAACGAGAGCCTTGTCTTAAGTGCTCTTTTCATGAGCAATTCAGCAGGTGAGATCCCAGTGAGTGAGTGGGGTCTCGTGTGGAAGCTAAGCAGGACTCGGGATAGGCGAGTCTGCAGTGAGCCTTCATATACCCTCTTCAAGCCTTGCTTGATGGTTTGCACTGCTCTCTCTGCCTGACCATTGGACGCTGGTTTAAATGGGGCAGATGTGACATGTTTGATCCTGTTACGGGTCATGAATTCTTTGAACTCAGCACTGGTAAAACATGGCCCATTGTCACCCACCAGGAAATCGGGTAGGCCGTATGTGACAAACATGGCTCACAGGCTTTCAGTAGTGGCAGCGGACGTGCTAGCCGACATTATCTCACATTCAATCCACTTGGAGTACGTGTCTACAACCACAAGGAACATTTTACCCAAGAACCGGCCTGCATAGTCGACGTGTATACTAGACCACGTTTTGGAGGGCCAAGACCATAAACTTAGCGCTTAGCGGCCTCTCCCTGGGTATATTGCTTAACTGCGAGCATGTATTACATCTGTGAACTCAGGACTCCAAGTCCGCATCGATACCGGGCCACCACATGTGAGATCTGGCTATCGCTTTCATCATTACTGGGTGGGTAATGTGGAGGTCATTGATGAAGGTGTCTCTGCCTTTCTTGGGGACCACTACTCGACTGCCCCAAAGAAGGCAGTCTGCCTGTATAGACATTTCATCTTTGCGCCGCTGGAACGGCTTTATCTCTTCCTACATTTCCAGTGGGACACTGGAGCAGCTCCCATGAAGCACACAGCTTTTGACTAGAGATAATAAGGGGTCCTGGCTTGTCCAGGTTTTGATCTGCCGGGCAGGGAGGGGTGATTGCTCACTCTCAAATGCTTCCATAACATTGCCAGCACTTATGTGCTGAGAGATTTGTTTGGTGTTATCACTGGTGGACATAAACACCTGTGCTATCGCAATGGCCTTACTGAGGGTCGGTGTCTCTACAGTCAAAAGTTTTTGCAGGATGGTCTCGTGGCCAATGCCCAGTACAAAAAAGTCTCTGAGAATTTGTTCCAGGTAACCATCAAACTCACATTGCCCTGTAAGTCGCCTTAGCTCGGCGACGTAGCTCGCCACTTCCTGACCTTCAGATCGTTGGCACATGTAGAACCGATACCTCGCCATCAGCAGGCTCTCTCTCGGGTTAAGATGCTCCAAAACCAGTGTACACAGCTCCTCATATGACTTATCTGTGGGTTTCACCGGAGCCAGAAGATTCTTCATGAGGCTATGTCGCTGCCCTGCAGACCGCGAGGAAGACCGCTCTCTTTTTTGCAGCGTTTCCTTCTCCGTCCAGCTCGTTGGCTACAAAATACTGGTCTATCCATTCGACATAGGCTTCCCAGTCCTCACCCTCCGAGAACTTCTCCAGGATGCCCACAGTTTGCTGCATCTTTGCGTTGGATTCGTATACTCGTCGCCAATTATTGTGTTCCTAACACAGATGAGACTGCACACAAGGAGGTTAAAGTAACAGTGACCTCAGTTTTTATTAAGGCACTCCAGAGTGAGGAACAGTCCTTAGGGGCCAGCTTATATACAGCGCTCCCAAGGGATGCTGGGATCCCTTGGGACTTCAGGGGATGCGCTCCCTGGTGGCGGAACATGGGAGTGCATGATTTACTGATACACAACAAACCACACAGCCAATTTTAGTGTCGTCTACAAACTTCTTAATCATACTCCCTATAATCAAATCTGAATCGTTGATATATACCACAAAAAACAAGGGACCCTGTACTGAGCCCTGCAGAACCCCAATGGAAACATCCTTCCAGTCACAGAAACACCCATCAGTCATTACCCTTTGCTTCCTACCTCCAAGCCAATTTTGGATCGAACTTGCCACTTTGCCCTGGATCCCATGGGCTTTAACCTTCATAACCAGTCTACCATGTGGGATCTTATCAAAAGCTTTGCTAAAGTCCATATATATTACATCGTATGCATTACCCTCATCGACCCTCTTGGTTACCTCCTCAAAAGATTCAATCAGGTTAGTCAAACACGATCTTCCCTTAACAAATCTGTGCTGACTGTCCCTAATTAATCCTTGCCTTTCCAAATGTAGATTTATCCTGTCTTTCAGAATTTTTTCCAATAATTTTCCCATCACTGAGGTTAGGCTGACAGGCCTATCTCTTTCTCCCTTCTCAAACAAGGGTACTACATTAGCAGTCCTCCAATCCGCCGGCACCATGCCCAGATCCAAAGACGACTGGAAAATGATGGTCAAGGCCTCTGCTATTTCCTCTTTTACTTCGCTCAACAGCCTGGGATGCATTTCATCCGGTCCTGGGTACTTATCTACTTTCAAAGCTGCTAAACCCCTTAATACTTCCTCTCTCACTATATTTATTTCATCCAGAATATCACACTCCTCGATAGCAGTATCTGCATTGCCCCTTTCCTTTGTGAAACCAGATGCAAAGTATTCGTTAGGAACCTTACCAACATCTTCCACCTCCACATAAAAATTACCCTCATGGTCTCTAACAGGCCCTACCCTTTCGTTAGTTACCCTCTTACTCTTAATATATTTATAGAACATCTTAGAGTTTTCCTTAATTTTACTAGCCAAGAATTTCTCGTGCTCTCTCTTAGTATTCCTAATATCCTTTTTAATTTTGCCTCTAACTTTCTATATGACTCTAAAGATCCTATAGTATTTAGCGGTTGATATGTGACATAAGCATCGCTTTTTTTCTTAATCCTCTCCTGTAAGTCCCTAGACATCCAGGGGGCTCTCGAATTATTATTCCCAACCTTTTTCTTTAAGGGCACATGATTGGCCCGAGCCTGCCGTATCTCCTCCTTGAATGCCTCCCACTGTTCCGACACTGATTTACCCACAAGTAGCTGTTTCCAGTCCACTATGGCCAAATCACTCCTTAACTTAGCAAAATTAGCTTTTCCCCAATTCGGAACTTTTATTCCAGGCCTATCCTTGTCCTTATCCATAGCCAATTTGAATCTGACAGAATTATAGTCACTGGCACCCAAGTGCCCTCCCACTAATACCCCTTCATCCTGCCCAGCTTCATTCCCCAAAACTGAATCCAAGACTGCCCTCTCTCGTGTTGGGCTTGCTATATACTGACTAAAAAAGTTCTCTTGGCTGCACTTCAAGAATTCTAGGCAGAAACGAGGATGACTTGCTTCCATGCCAAAAAAAGATGAGTTCACAGGTGTTTCAATGAAGGACCTAATATTCCCGGTCCTGAACTACATCCTGAAGGATGGAAGATGCCTGTGCGTGAATTTTTTTAACATGTGATGGCCGTTGCACACCAGCCACCACATGGGCTTGACAGAGCTAGGTCTTGGTCCAGTGGCAAGGGTTATCCAAGATGACTGGAGACCTGCTCTGCTGCATGGACCTAGTGCGCACACATATCACAGTGTGGGTTGGCCCGTGCTGCCCCTGGGTCCCTGGCCCCGAACTCATGCCTCTCCTGGGTTCCGATCACATCCCTCCACAACTTCAGGGAGCAGCGCAAGCTGGTGCAGGAGGGCGACGGGGACCATTATTTACCAAGGTGATAACACCTCAAATCTTTGTAAAACAACCTAGCTGCGTGAAACACAGTCACATTGTGACACCCAGGACGACATGCAGTCTGTCACTGTGCATGTCCTCCTTCAACTTCCAGCGACTCGCGACTACTTTTCTGCTTGTACAATAAGACAGCAGCGCAACCTGGTCAAGCATATCCTGCTAGCAGGGGCAGTTAAAAATCACAGTGGAACACCTATGAATGATAGGTAGTTCAAAGAAAAACGTGAAAATAAACTAAAATGCAAAAAAAGGCAATGAACTTAAAAAAAATGAACAAAAGGAAACCTAAAAGGTTAAAATTGCAGACACACAGCAATGGCTTTGTGCTGCTGAAGCAAACCATCAGAAAATAATTGGACAAGGAGGCCCTTCCTTAATTAATACAAGTTGAACTTCCCTTATCGGAATCCTCGGAACCTGGCCTGTTCTGGATAAGTGATTTTTCCGGACGAGGGGTGGTCACGTTAAATTGGATAGTACAGGTACTGAGCAAGGGGATATCGGGGCTGGCTGACTTGGGACTGGGAGTGCAGCAGAGAGATCATGGTGCGGGGGGGGGGGGCGGTGGATCGCAGGGTCAGGCCAGCGATTGCGGGAGTCAGCAGTGAGGAAGGACTTCAATTTGTTCAGGTTGGAGTTCTGCGCATGCGCCACCCGATGGCCGGGAATGGTTCTGGACGAGGGGTGGTTCTGGATAAGGGAGTTCTGGATAAGGGAGGTTCAACCTGTATAATTTGTGATCTCTTAATATCAAAGCCTCCTGCTTCCTCCAATGCCGGTGGTCAGAAAAATATACAGACAACACATTTCCGCCACATTTCCACACTCAGCTACAACATCCGATTCCCCAACAGAAATTCACTCATATTAGAAGAAAAAAAGCATCAGTATGCAATGTCTGAAGGAGGATATAAGCTTTGAAGGCACAAATTTATTTTTCAGGGGCATCTGAGACCATCTCCCCCCGCTCCACGCTACAATTTTCTCCTCCCCAGTTCATCTTGGCACTCTGCTCCTTTTCCAAAATTCAACTGGATTGTCTTCTCTTCCCCCTCCAAATTTGACCTGGTACTCTTTGCTTTCCCACCCCCAAACCCCCAATCAATGCCACTCTCAATTTTTCCTTTAGTGCTGTCCTTGAGCTGGTACTGTAGTCCTATTGTTGCTGTTGTGAGAAGACAAAACTATTGAATCCACACTTGAACTAGGCCCCTTCAAAATGTTGACTACCCATGTAAAATGTGCACAGCATGCCAAGGAGGAAGCCCTGAATAGAAATTGCAATCCCACGCCAATGTATACTGCTGTTACAGTTCTTCAGTCTAAAGTGTTTGTTTTTTTCCAAGTCCCTGATCGGTCTGATTCTGTGACACTTGCTGGCAAATAAACTTGTGCCATGACATTGAAGATTTTCCAAAGATATGTTTTCATCTTTACCACCTGGGCAGTAATCTGGCAAGGCAGATTGCATGCTCGTTAATCGAACCCGCCTGATTTTCATTCCATAAAGTGTTGAACCTGAGGAATTCTCTCCCACAGAAAGTTGTTGAGGCCAGTTTGTTAGATATATTCAAAAGGGAGTTAGATGTGGCCCTTACGGCTAAAGGGATCAAGAGGTATGGAGAGAAAGCAGGAATGGGGTACAGAAGTTGCATGATCGGCCATGATCTTATTGAATGGTGGTGCAGGCTTGAAGGGCCGAATGGCCTACTCCTGCACCTATTTTCTATGTTTCTATGTATGCCATCCACCCCACCAATGCAAACAAATCCAAGGTACCATATACGGTGAAAGTAAAAATAGTAGACATGTGTACTCCATGGATTGCTGGAACTTACCAAGGGGGAAAATTGAAGGAGACTTGTATTGGTAGTTGACACATCACTCACAATGCAAGGTGACAATAAGCAAAATGAATGGGATTCTGGGTTATGTTGCCAAGTAAGTACCAGTCTCCAGCAGTTAGTGCTCTGGTTCGGTTAAACCTGGAGTGCTGCATACTACTCTACATTGTTCCAGTTGCTGCAACATGCAGATCGTAAAAGTACTACAAACCATAGCCGCAAAGCTGGTTCCTGGTTTTCATTGTTAGAGGAATGAGTTATGAAACAGCTACTGATATTTCTATAGCTTCATTATATATACAAAAAATGCTGGAAATACTCAGCAGGTCAGGCAGCATCTGTGGAGAGAGAAACAGAATTAACGTTTCAGGTTGAGACCCTTTTGTCAGAATTGGAAAAAGTTCCAGCTATAACAGGTTTTAAGTAAGTGCAGAGACAGGGAAAGGGAGGAAAGAACAAAGGGAAGGTCTGTGATAGGGGGGAAGCAGAAGTGATTAAGGGGGCAAAATTGGGGGCGGTAACCTCCCGGGGCCAGAACTTTTATCGCCTGGCCCAGAAGCCCCACCCCCAACACGGAATTGGGCCTACCGCCCCTCAAACGAAGCGGAGCGTTGTCTCCGGTCCTCCACGCACGAGACCAGGCCAGCAGCCCGGCACCCAAAAGAGAGTGCCAGGCTGCACGAAGGCAGCTCGCTTCATGAGAGGGCTGCCATGGTCGGCCCAACCCAAGAATCGGCCGACAAATAAAGATGGCGGCCCGGGGCACTGCAGGCCTCCACTTTAAACTGCACTCCGAGAGCGGATGTCGGCCAGCTTCATGACCCGTTCACATCCGCTCACACCAGCCTCGTGGCCCACGGGGCCATTTCCCCCGTGGGGTGTTAAGGGGTCAGCATGGGGCGGTGAGGGATCGCTGCACATGGTGATGGCGCACCGGTGGTTGCGCGGCGACCTGGGGCGCTAACCGTGGGGTGCGGCGTTACACAGCGCCTCCGAAACATCGGGGGCAATTTCCTGGCAAACGGTAATGCACCCCCCTCCCTCCTCAGGGCGAAAACTGCCTTGCCTCCGGAGGCACGAACCGGGCGCAAAAAAGGGGCAATTTCATCCCCTCAATGACAAAAGGAAAATGACATCATGTATACGTTTATAATGTATGCATTATGTGATATGTTTCCGTGGGCACCAACTGGGGGAAAGAAAAGGTCAAGGGTCAAAGGCATGGTTGAAGAGGAGGATGTAATTTCCAAAGGATGTCAGTTACTCAAAGAAAAATACTGCTTTCATCACAGTATTAGTCTTTCCAACAGTAACAATGCTTATAAGGCAAATACAAAATAAAACTATAGAAAAAATATAAGTTTTGCTGTCTTAGTTGGAAGCTTGTGCTTACTTTGCTTTGGACAACACAATAATCTGGAGTGTAGTTGCTGATGTGGTGACTTAGTGCCCATACTGAATGTTGAAAAGCCAGACATAGTATTTTGACTTCACATACGCCAAAAGATAGAAACATAAGTATGTCAAAGCAGATGGACCAAAACTCTCAGTGCCTACTTCTTCAGCAAATGAGAAATCAGACAGATGGGTGGCATTTGTCAACAAAACCGTTGCTATTCCATCACATGCAGGCTCAAGCGGCATTACTTCCAGCATTCTTGCCAGGCTATTGGAATTGTGGGAGGTGATCAAGTTACTGGTTATATTCTTCCATTGTTTGGCTGCCAAGATATGAGCTCACAAGCTCTTGCAAGCACTGCAGCTGCATACTTTCACAGATGAAACTAAGAGGCTATGCATTTGAATAATACTTTTTTAAGTTTAGGAATACATCATCGTTGTAGACAAGTGAGAGAGGAAAAGTAACGACTGTTTCTTGAAGCACACCACTTTGCCACTGAGACATAGAGGCCGCGAATTTCGGTACACAGCCACGAGGTGGGAGTTCCTGCGCGAGGCGCGGAAGTCCCGCCCCGCGACCTACGTTTGGGTTACTGCCCCCGAGAGGAAGTGCAGCGCACAATATCGTGCTGAACTTTCTCTTGGGGGCGGGAGCGAGGCGCAAGCCACGTGAAGTTCGCAGCACTATGCGGTGGGACGGTTGGCGCTGGCCGTAAACAGGGCCCTCCCTTTCATTAAAGGGGATGGCCAAGCTGCCGGCTCTGCGGGCAGTAAATGCAAGATCGCGGCACAGACCCTGCAGTCGGCCAAGTTTTTTCCTGCGCACCTCCCTTTTGCTTTTTGCCCCACGAGTGGCCTACAGCCCGGGACATGCCCCGTGAAGCTGTCACAGGCATTGCCCACGGCAGCTTCAGGGGACGCTACCAAATTTTTGCTTCAGGGCGAAAACGGGTCGCTATGCACAGTGATGACATTGTCATCGCCGGCGCAGTGGAGCAAGACGCTCGCGGTTACCGGCGCCGCTAAACTCCTGCGGAAGTTCACGCAAGTCGGTAGCAGCGCCGCGCCCGAGCCAAAGTCATTTGGGTCCCTTTAGCGTTCCCCAGGGTGCTAATGGGAGGCGCAAATGCCCCAGATTTCCCCCCAGGATGTTCGAGTCAAATCACTATATCAAGTCTCTCAAAAATCTCTAGCATGTAGCCAGGTTTTGAAAAAATTGCTGCAAAGTTACCCTTTCCTGTCATGTGCAGGTTACTTCCAAATAATGTTTTTCCATATGTAGTATACAAACTTCACCAGCTGGCTACAGGCTTCAGTGACTGTCAATTCACCCATCGAGATCACATAAACGTAATAAAAGCTGACTGTTATATCCTTCAACACGACTTCTGTTATATATGTAAACCTGTATAAATACCATCTTTAACCACCGAGGGCTCATCCCTTGGTCCCAAGGGATCCCACAATCCCTTGGGAGCACCTGTACATAAGGAGGCCTCACAGGCTGGAGAGGCACTCTGAGCCCTCTAATAAAGGACTACGGTCACACCTTACTTTGAGCTCGCAGTATCTAGTCTGACTCTTTATTCAAGACATGACAACTTCAATCTTGAGCAAGGTTGTATTGTCCAATCTTTGCTGCTGTCTCCATGCCTACCCATATAAACACAATTTCTAAATAGTTGGCATCACCACATCAGCAATCATGGTTGGCATTTTGCGCTTAGCCACCTGGCAAGCATATAAGTAAGAAGACTTGATTACTTCTCCAAAACAGAGATTGCAATTTTGAAGGATGTCTTCTGAATGGTGAAGGGACTCAGCTCCTGTTTAGAAAGTTTAATGGTTTATTTACTATGCTGGCTGAGCTTTACAGTTACCATTTGTCATGTATGTACATGCTGTTTGTAGCCACCAGATGGTGTCATTGTTGGAGGCCACTGAGCAGCACGCACATGGTGCTGCTCTGGTATAAAAGGCCAGCCATTGTGTGAATCAGGCACTTTGGGCCTAAATAAAGCAGAAGCAAGGTTGTACCTTGCTTAGTTAAACAGTACTCAGTTTGAACCTTTATTGCATACATAACATTTGGCGACGAGAATACAATAACCTTTGTTTGCAAAATGAGCACGATTGGATTTTTAGAGCGATTCGTGGAGAGAGAAGATTGGGCAGACTTTTGTGAGTTGCTTGAACCAGTACACGTTCGATAGGAGGCCAGAGCGCAGCGGAATTCGTTGCCGACCTGAGACATCTAGCTGGACCGTACAAGTTCGGGACAGTGTTGGCAGACATGCTCCAGATCACACACTCGCTTATACCACCTTCAGATCACTCAGAGTAACTACAACTCACTTAATCATACTGACTTCATATCACTCACTCACACTGATTCCAGATCACTCATTCACATCCACTTATTCTCAATGATCCTAGCCCTAGGTTACTGACATTGACTCCAAAAACAACAACCACTTGCATTTATATAGCTCTGTTAATGTTGTAAAATGCCCCAAGGTGCTTCACAAGAATGTTATCAAACAAAATTTGACATGAGCCACATAAAGAGATATTAGGACTGGTGACCAAAAAGTAGGCTTTAATGAGCACCTTAAAGGATGGGAGAATGGTGGAGGTGTTTAGGAAGGGAATTCCAGAGCTTTGGACCTAGACTCGATTAGTGGAGTGATGAAAATCATGGATACGCAAGAGGCCAGGACTGGAGGAGTGCAGAGATTGTGGAGGGTTGTAGGGTTGGAGAAGTTGCATAGATAGGGAGGGGCGAATCCAGAGAGGGATTTGAAAACAGGGATGAGAATTTTAAAATTAAGGTGTTGCCAGATTGGGTGCCAATATAGGTCAGGGAACACAGGAGTGACAGGTGAATGGGACTTGGTGCAAGTTAGGATACAGGCAGCAAAGTTTTGGATGAGCTCAAGTTTATGGAGTGTGAAAGGTGAGAGGCCGGCTCAGAGAGCAATGGTATAGTTGTCTAGAGGTAACAAAGGCCTCCAGCTCCAGATCTGGCTTCAGATTGCACTCACACAGACTCAAGATCCCGATCACACTCACACTCTCGATCACTCAATAACACCACCTCCAAAACATACATTCACAGTGTGCAGCTCCAGATCACTTATTCACACACGCTGACTGTTGCTGCAGATCACTCTCTCACACTAACTCCAGAACCAGATCACTCACTTAATACAGTGGGTTTTAACTGTGTATATTTAATCTCCCAAGGAGAACATAGGAACAGGTGTCGGCCATTCAACCCCTCAAGCCTGTTCCATCTGGAGAGAAAAGGAGGAAAGTTTTCTGCAGGATGACAGAACCCTCTGGGTTCAAAATCCGTTTTCAAAGAACTTTGTAGCAAAGGCTTCGGTTGCTGTAGATCTAAAAGGGAATTTGTTCAATGATGTCGATAACTCTGTTTTGAGACACAATTTTAAAGTCATGTCTTTTGCTCAGTTCTGGCTCTCAGTTATCCCAAGGAGCCACTGAACTATCTGTGTGAATTGGGATTTCCTTCACTTATTTATATTGAAAACGAGTATAGAAGCCGCTTCAATGTACTAACTGACTAGCAGTTGAAACTCTCCAAAATCAGACTAAGATTGCACAAATTGTGTGCTGGCAAACTGGCTCATCCAAGTCACAGAAATAAACATGAGTCAAGTGTTATTTTATGTTCAAGTTTATTCAGTTGTGTTGTACTATTTATGTTGCTTTCTGTCTTAAGCAATATGTTATGAGCTGATAACGTTAATAATTTAAACTACCTAAAAAAATCTCAGATTAAACAATCTCTCACTCAGTGACAAGTGCAGGTATTATATGGCTCTATATCATGTGCCCGATATACAGCAACCGAACACATAATAACGATGAAAAAATGTTTTGATAAAGTTTAGCTCAGAATTAAGTATAGCAAGAAAGAGCAGAGATTTTATTTGACTTTATGTAGAATTTACAGCACAGGAACTGGCCATTGTGCCCAACTGGTCTGTGCCGGTGTTTAAGCCCCACACCAGCCTTCTCCCACCTTACTTCATTTCATGCCATCAACATGCCATTCTATTCCTTTCTCTGTATTTATTGAGCTTCCCCTCAAATGTATGTATACTATTTGCCTCATCACGTCACGTGGTTGCGAGTTCCACATTCTCACCACTCTGAGTAAAGAGGTCGCTCCTGAATTCCTTATTTGATTTATTAGTGACTATCGTTACTCAATTATTTTGAACACTTGAATTCAAATGCATTCACAGATCAAATAAATTGATTTAATGATTTTGCACTTAGCTCGAGAGCTCTACTTCAGAATGAACATAATGATAACCTATTTTTGAGGTTGAAATGTCGAAGCCTATTTTTATTATATATGCATAAAACCTCTTAGGATAAGGGGTAAGCCATTTAGGACTGAGATGAGGAGGAACTTCTTCACTCAGAGAGCTGTTAACCTGTGGAATTCCCTACCACAGAGAGTTTTTGATGCCAGTTCATTGGAAAAATTCAAGAGGGAGTTAGATATGGCCCTTACGGCTAAAGGGATCAAGGGGTATGGAGAAAAAGCAGGAAAGGGGTACTGAAGGAATGATCAGCCATGATCTTATTGAATGGTGGTGCAGGCTCGAAGGGCCGACTGGCCTACTCCTGCACCTATTTTCTATGTTTCCATGTTTCTATGTTTCATTCAAATGAATCCAGACTTTAGAGATGAATCTCCGCAACTTTTATGATCCTCCCAAGCTGAAAAGCAGATGAGAGCCACAACTTACATTGATACTTGGTGACCAAGGAAACTCGTGACTTGAATGGTAGGAGGTGCTGTAATGAACTATTTAAGGTATCGGCCAAGCGTTGCAAAAGTCCCCAGGAAATTCTGGGCAAATGTGTTAGCATTTGCATAATATTGTATCTTAATCTCGGAGAATTCGGAAAAACGTATGTGCATTTCTCACATGTCAGAAGAGGTTTGTTGCTTTGCCACTTGAAGTGCGGTGGAGCGGGATCTTCAGCTGTCAACTTGTCAGGATATTGACCCCATCGCAAATCAGGAGCAACTGGGTCATTTCCATCGGCGGAACAGGCAGTCCCCTGCCTGTAAACATGAGCAGGGCAGAAAAGAAAAAGGGCCCCAGTTGTTTTTGAATACTCCTATGGGCACTAAGGGTCTTCATCTGAAAGACAACCAATGCCCTCTGGGCTCACATATCTTGGTTGTATCTTAAGGTTTTCCGAAGGACTTACACCAGCTTCAAAGAGGCTCAAGTGCTGTTGTGCTTATTTACGTACTGGATGGGATTTCAAGGATAACCTAAGAACATGCTGAAAAGGTCTTGCCTAATGTAAGGGGAGCAGGTGGAAGACTCGCCTACCTGCCTCCCATTGAAATTTGGGGCAGAGTGGAAAATGGGGAGAAACCGGAAAGATCCATGTTCCAACCCAAATTCCTGTGCCCTCTTTCAAGGGTGATTCATCCAAGATGTATCTTCTCCCACCCAAGGAAATTTGGTCTCAGAAAGTTCAGAGTTTAATATTTGGTTGTAAAACCAAAGTTATCAGAATGACCTCTCACATTCATACAGGGTTTTGCTAGCTAACCTGACCTGTCCTAAAAGAGGAAGATTCATTTAAAAATCAAATAGTTACAGTGAAATGAAATACCATTTTGCTTTGTTACATCCACATTTGACATATTTTTATGTAAGCAGTAAGTGCCAATAGCATAATTAGATGTACTGGACTAGAAGGAATACTGAGCCAATGAATGTCAGGGAGCTGAATTAATATGCAGTTAGGAACATAAGAAAGTGTAAATTGAGATAACTGCATTTGATCAATCTATCACATGTGTTTTCTCCACAAATCATGGACAAGTAGCTTTGTTAATTCTGCACTAGTGCCCCTCCAGTTCTTAGGTCTTGCTCAAAGTTAAATAACATATTTGCATATAAATTTATTCTGCCTCTCAGCATTTTAAATTCCCTCAATCTTCTTTCTCCAATGAAAATAAGTGTGACTGTGTAATTCTCTTTCTCTTAGCTTTAAATCCATACTTTCAGAAATCATCCTTAATAAAAATAGAAAATGCTGGAAATACACACAAGTCAGTCACATCTTTAGAGAAAAAAAGACAAGTTAACTTTTCAAATAGAATTCTTGCTCAGAACTTGTATAGACTTGAAACATAATTTGTTTTTTTGCACAACAGATGTTGCCTGACCTGCTGTGTGTTTTCAGAGTTTTCTGTTTCAGATATCCAATATTTGCAGTTTTTGTCTTTTTATTTATACTGGGATCATTCTTATTGCGTTTTTTACATCATCTGAAAGAATGAGGGGTTTCTGGATTGTAAAGAAAAGACTTAGAATCATAGAATCATAGAAGTTTACAGCACGGAAGGAGGCCATTTCGGCCCATTGTGTCCGCGCCGGCCGACCAAGAGCTATCCAGCCTAATCCCACTTTCTAGCTCTTGGTCCGTAGCCCTGTAGGTTACAGCACTTCAAGTATTTTTTAAATGTCATGAGGGTTCCTGCCTCTACCACCCTTTCAGGCAGTGAGTTCCAGACCCCCACCACCCTCTGGGTGAAAAAATATCCCCTCATATCTCCTCTTAACCTCCCCCCATTTACTTTAAATCTATGTCCCCTGGTTGTTGACCCCTCTACCAAGGGAAACAGGTCCTTCCTATCCACTCTATCCCGGCCCCTCATAATTTTATACACCTCAATCAGGTCTCCCCTCAGTCTCCTCTGTTCCAAATAAAACAGACCCAGCATCTCTAATCTTTCCTCATAGCCAAAATTCTCCAGTCCAAGCAATATTCTTGTAAATCTCCTCTGCACCCTTTCCAGTGCAATCACATCTTTCCTGTAATGTGGTGACCAGAACTGCACACAGTACTCCAGCTGCAGCCTAACCAGTGTTTTATACAGTTCAAGCATAATGTCCTTGCTCTTGTATTCCATGCCTCGACTAATAAAGGCAAGTATTCCATATGCCTTCTATTATGTATGCAATAAAGGTTCAAACTGAGCACTGTTTAACTAAGCAAGGTATGACCTTGGCTCTGCTTTATTTAGGCCCAAAGTGCCTGACTCTAAAAATGGCTGGCCTTTTATACCTGAGCAGCACCATGTGCGTGCTGCTCGGTGGCCTCCAACAATGACGCCATCTGGTGGCAACAACAGAATGTACACACATGACAATACCTACCTCTGAGATCTTATCACAGTCTTTCACAGGTTGAGACGGTCCGGTGCTTTGCGCTCCCGGGTTGACTGTCTCAGTTCGATTCCAGCCTTGGGTGAGTGTGCGGGGTCTGTTGTGGCTGAAGGCTGGATGATTGACTTATTGGGGATGACAGTGACCATGTCACGAATTGCAAGTCCATTTTTATTGAACAGGTCCGTGATGGAAATTCCGGGTTCACTGATGACCCTTGAGTCCTCTGAAGGCTGCTGGTAGGTTGGCTGGTCATCGATGGTTTCTTTGTCCGACTGTTCTGGCTCGTCTGTGTGCCTCAGCTTTGTCTGATCCATGTGTTTCCTGCAAGTTTGCCCATTCTTGAGCTTAATAACGAATACTCTGTTGTCCTCCTTGGCCATGACTGTACCAGCGATCCATTTGGGACCCTGACCATAGTTCAACACATATACAGGATCATTGACAGAAATCTCGCGTGACACAGTTGCACGATCGTGGTACCTTTGTTGACTCTGTCTTCGATATTCAACATGGTTACTTAAATCCGGGTGTACCAGAGATAGCTTGGTCTTAAGACTTATTTTCATGATGAGTTCAGCAGGCGAGACCCCTGTGAGTGTGTGGGGTCTTGTCCTGTAACTCAGCAGTATGCAGGACAAGCGGGTCTGCAGTGACCCTTGGATTACTGTACTGCACATTCAGCTTGCCCGTTGCGCGCAGGCTTGAACGGTGCTGACCTGACATCTTTTATGCCATTAAGTTTCACAAGCTCCTGAAACTCCTGACTGGTGAAGCACGACCCATTGTCGCTCACCACTATGTCAGGCAGACCAGGTGTCGCGAACATGACATTGAGATTCTCTATGGTTGCCGTAGACGTGCTGGATGACATGATTATGCATTCTATCCACTTCGAATAAGTGTCCACTACCACTAAAAACATCTTGCCCAGGAAGGGACCTACAAAATCTACATGGACCCTGGACCAAGATTTGGATGGCCTTGACCACAGACTCAGCAGCGATTCCGTTGGTGCTTTGCTGAGCTGCGTGCAGGTGTTGCACTGATGCACGCATGCTTCCAGCTCAGAATCAATTCCTGGCCACCATAGAAGGGACCTAGCAATGGCCTTCATCATCACTATACCAGGATATGTGCTGTGTAACTCACTCACAAACTTCTCTCTCCCTTTCTTGGGCATTACAACTCGATTACCACATAATATGCCATCTGCTTGAATAGACAGTTCGTCCTTGTGACGAATATACGGTTTGGCCTCCTCAAACATTTGCTTAGGTATGGCAGACCAATCCCTTTTGAGGCTGCAACCCTTTACCACCGATAAAATCGGGTCCTGGCTGGTCCAGGTCTTAACTTGTTGAGCCGTGACAGGGGTTCCTTCACTCTCAAAAGCATCCATGATTAACATTAGATCCGCCAGTTGTAGCATTTCCACCTCCGGTGTGGGCAACGGCAACCGGCTCAAAGCATCGGCACAATTCTCTGTGCCAGGTCTGTGGCAAATAAAATAATCACAGGCAGATAATGTCAGCGCCCACCTTTGGATGCGGGATGAAACATTGGTATTGATACCTTTGCTGTCGGAAAACAATGAAATGAGCGGCTTGTGATCTGTCTCTAATTCAAACCTCAGATCGAACAGGTATTGAAGCGTCTTTTTCTACCACGCTGTAGGCTCTTCCTGCTTTAGACAAACTTTTGGATGCATACGCGGCAGGTTGAAGTTTCTCTGACTCATTGGCTTGTTGTAACACGCAACCAATTCCATATGGCGATGCTTCACAGGTCAAAACGAAACGTTTACATGGGTCATAATGTACCAGCAGCTTGTTCGAGCAAAGCAGATTGGTGGCTTTCTCGAAACCTCTGTCTTTGCGATGGGCCCCATACCCAGTTGTCGCCTTTTCTCAATAGCATGTGCAGTGATTCTAGTAAGGTGCTCAATTTAGGTAGTGTTATGTCAATAATAAAGCAATGTGACTGAGTACTGTAGACATGAGTAAGTGTAACCTTAGTCTCTTTATTCTAACTCCAGAATACTGGTACAGCATGGAAGGCCTGCTTATATAAAATGCTCCCAAGGGATACTGGGATCCCTTGGGACTTCAACAGATGCGCCCTCTGATGGTGGTAGAATGCTGGTTACATAGTGTTGCATACAATACATCACCCCCTCCCAAAGTCAATAGTACACTTATTTACAGGGTGAGACGATCTAGGGCTTTCCGCTCCCTGGTCGATCGTCTCGGTACAAATGCAGGTGTGGGTGAGTTGTTTGGTTCTTCACTGGGCTGCTGTGCAGCTGGCCTTGATGGGCTGCTGGGGATGATGAGTTCAGCTTCGTGGCCAACCGTGATGTCGGTTGCCACTTGTGTGTGTATCGGAGGGTCGAAGTTGGTGGAGTCCTCTTCAGGTTGCACGCAGTTTGTGAATCGCAGTTTGGTTTGGTCCAAATGCTTTCTGCAAGTTAGTCCATTTGTAAGTTTGACCTGAAACACCCTACTCCCATCTTTGGCTATGACAGTGCCAGCAAACCATTTGGGACCATGTCCATAGTTGAGTACAAATACAGGGTCATTGACTTCAATATTGCGTGACAAATTTGCGCGATCATGGTACATGCTTTGTTGATGTCGCCTGCCCTTGACATGATCATGGAGATCAGGGTGGACTAGAGAAAACACTGTTTTGAGCGCACTTTTCTTGAGCAGCTCGGCTGGGGGATCCCTGGTGAGCGAGTGGGGTCTTCTGCGGTAGCTGAGCAGGACTCGGGACAGGCAGGTTTGCAGGGAGCCTTCCGACACGCGTTTCAAGCTTTGCTTGATGGTTTGGACTGCCCGTTCTGCCTGGCCATTGAATGCGGGCTTCAACGGGGCAGATGTGACATGCTTGATCCCATTGCAGGTCATGAATTCCTTGAATTCAGCACTGGTGAAGCACGGCCTGTTGTCACTGACAAGGACATCAGGCAGGCCATGCGTGGCAAACATGGCTCGTAGGTTTTCGATGGTGGCAGTGGACATGCTCACAGACATTATTACACAATCAATCCATTTTGAATAAGCATCCACAACAACCAAGAACATTTGGCCTAGAAACAGGCCAGTGAAGTCAACGTGGATCCTAGACCACAGTTTGGAGGGCCATCACCACAAACTTAGTGATGCCTCCTTGGGTGCATTGCTCAGTTGAGAGCAAGTGTTGCATTGACGCACGCAAGACTCCAAATCTGAGTCGGTGCTGGGCCACCACACATGGGATCTGGCTACAGCTTTCATCATTACTATGCCTAGGTGGGTACTGTGTAGGTTGCGTATGAACATTTCCCTGCCTTTCTTGGGCAAAACCACGCGATTACCCTGCAAAAGACAGTTCGCCTGTATGGACATTTCGTCTTTATGCCACTGGAACGGCTTGATCTCTTCGTGCAGCTCCGCTGGGACGCTGGACCAGCTCCCATGGAGGACACAGTTTTTTACAAGGGACAGTAAAGGATCCTGGCTGGTCCAGGTCCTGATCTGGCGGGCCATAACAGGTGACTTTTCGTTTTCAAATGCATCCATCACCAAGAGCAAGTCTGCAGGCTGTGCCATTTCCACCCCAGTGGTGGACAATGGAAGCCGACTGAGGCCGTCAGCACAGTTCTCTGTGCCTGGTCTGTGGCGAATTACATAGTTATATGCAGACAGCGTGAGCGCCCATCTTTGGATGCGAGCAGAGGCATTGTATTGATACCTTTGCTCTTTGAAAATAGCGATATGAGCGGCTTATGGTCAGTTTCTAACTCAAACTTAAGCCCAAACAGATACTGAGGTATTTTTTTTAAACCCGTAAATGCATACCAGAGCTTCTTTTTCAATCATGCTGTAGGCCTTTTCAGCCTTGGACAAGTTCCTGGATGCATAAGCGACCGGTTGCAATGTTCCCGATTCGTTTGCTTGTTGTAACACACATCCGACCCTGTACGAAGATGCATCTCAAGCTAGCACTGAACACTTACATGGGTTATACAGAACAAGCAGTTTGTTGGAACATAACAGATTTCTGGCTTTCTCATAAAAGCAGCCTCTTGTGATTTCCCTCATAACCAGCCATCACCCTTGCGTAGCAACACGTGTAGAGTTTCTAGCAAGGTGCTTAACCCGGGTCGGAAATTACCAAAATAATTGAGGAGTCCCAGGAACGACCGCAGCTCCGTCACGTTCTGTGGTCTCGGCGCGTTCTTGATGGCCTCCGTCTTGGCGTCAGTGGGTCTGATGCCGTCTGTCACGATTCTTCTCCCTAAGAACTCAACCTCAGGCGCCAGGAAAATACACTTCGAGCAATTCAACCTGAGTCCCACATGATCTAGCCGACTTAGAACCTCTTCCAGGTTCTGCAAGTGGTCGATGGTGTCCTGACCTGTGATCAATATGTCGTCCTGGAAAACCACGGTGCGCGGAACTGAATTTAGCAGGCTCTCCATGTTCCTTTGAAAAATAGCCGCGGCCGATCGAATCCCAAACGGGCATCGATTGTAGATGAACAGACCTTTGTGCGTGTTGATGCAGGTGAGGCCTTTCGAAGATTCCACCAGCTCCTGCGTCATGTAGGCCGAGGTCAGGTCGAATTTGGTGAACGTCTTTCCTCCTGCCAGCGTCGCAAATAGGTCGTCTGCCTTGGGTAGCAGGTACTGGTCATGCAGCGAAAAACGGTTTATCGTTACTTTACAGTCCCCACAATTTCTGACTGTGCCATCGCCCTTGAGAACTGGAACAATCGGACTGGTCCACTTGTTGAACTCAACCGGCGCGATGATGCCCTTTCGTTGCAGCCTGTCCAGCTTGACCTCGAATTTCTCTTGCATCGTATATGGCATCGCCTGTGCCTTGTGGTGGATGGGTTGTGTACCGGAAATCAAGTGGATCTGCACCTTCGCCCCCGAGAAACTTCCAAGGCCTGGCTCATACAATGACGGAAATTTGCTCAGAACCTGGGCACAAGAGGCGTAGTCGACGGACAAAAGCGCTCAGATGTCATCCCAGTTCCAGCGGATTTTTCCCAGCCAGCTTCTGCCGAACAGTGTGGGGCCATCTCCTGGTACAATCCATAGTGGGAGTTCGTGCACTGCTCCATCATAGGAGACTTTTACTGCTGCGCTGCCAATTACAGGGATCAGCTCTTTAGTGTAAGTTCTCAGCTTGGTATGAATAGGGCTCATCTTGGGCCTGTGTGCCTTGTTGCTCCACAGCCTGTCGAAGGCCTTTTTGCTCATGATGGACTGACTCGCACCCGTGTCCATTTCCATGGATACTGGAATTCCGTTCAGTTCAACTTATAACCTGATCGGTGGACATTTCGTGGTGAAGGTGTGTATCCCCGTACACTTCTGCCTCCTCGGTTTGAGTCTCTAGTTCAATTTGATCTGCCATGTATCGATCCTCCTCTGCAATGTGGTTGATACGTCCTTACTATACAGTATAAATGCACACGAGGCCCATGCTTTCTTCCTTAGCACTCAAGTGATGAAGGTGGGTGGAGCTTCCCCTTTTATACCTGAAGGTCCAAGTTAGGAGTGTCTCCCACCTAGTGGTCATTGTTCTCACAGTGTACAACTTAGGTCAGATTATACATGGGTTACAATGCTGGTTGAATACATGACAGTGGTGGGTTTGCAGCTCGCCTGCACATTCGCTGGAGTGTCCCATTGTTCCACAGCCTTTGCACGCATAGTATTTGAAGTGACATTGATGGGCTCGATGATCACCTCCGCAGCACCAACAAGGTGTCAATTGCCTCACATTAACGCTTGATGGCGGGCTCTGAGTCATCTGAGGTCGTGCAACTGCAGGCATGTAACATAGAAACATAGAAACATAGAAAATAGGTGCAGGAGTAGATCATTTGGCCCTTCGAGCCTGCACCGCCATTCAATAAGATCATGGCTGATCATTCCCTCAGTACCCCTTTCCTGCTTTCTCTCCATACCCCTTGATCCCTTTAGCCACAAGGGTCATATCTAACTTCCTCGTCAAAATAGGTGCAGGAGTAGATCATTCGGCCCTTCGAGCCTGCACCGCCATTCAATAAGATCATGGCTGATCATTCCCTCAGTACCCCTTTCCTGCTTTCTCTCCGTACCCCTTGATCCCTTTAGCCACAAGGGTCATATCTAACTTCCTCGTCAATATATCCAATGAACTGGCATCAACAACTCTCTGCGGTAGGGAATTCCACAGGTTAACAACTCTCTGAGTGAAGAAGTTTCTCCTCATCTCAGTCCTAAATGGCCGACCCCTTATCTTAAGATTGAGTCCCCTGGTTCTGGACTTCCCTATCATCGGGAACATTCTTCCCGCATCTATTCTGTCCAGTCCCGTCAGAATCTTATACATTTCTATGAGATCCCCTCTCGTCCTTCTAAACTCCAGTGTATAAAGGCCCAGTTGATCCAGTCGCTCCTCATATATCAGTCCCGCCATCCCGGGAATCAGTCTGGTGAACCTTCGCTGCACTCCCTCAATAGCAAAAACGTCCTTCCTCAGATTAGGAGACCAAAACTGAACACAATATTCCAGGTGAGGCCTCACCAAGGCCCTGTAAGACTTCCCTGCTCCTATACTCAAATCCCCTAGCTATGAAGGCCAACATACCATTTGCCTTCTTCACCACCTGCTGTACCTGCATGCCAACTTTCAATGACTGATGAACCATGACACCCAGGTCTCGTTGCACCTCGCCCTTTCCTAATCTGCCGCTATTCAGATAAAATTCTGCCTTCGTGTTTTTGCCCCCAAAGTGGATAACCTCACATTTATCCACATTATACCGCATCTGCCATGCATTTGCCCATTCACCCAACCTGTCCAAGTCACCCTGCAGCCTTTAAGCGTGTTCCTCACAGCTCACACCGCCACCCAGCTTAGTGTCATCTGAAAACTTGGAGATATTACACTCAATTCCTTCATCTAAATCATTAATGTATATTGTAAAGAGTTGGGGTCCCAGCACAGAGCCCTGCGGTACGTTCTGCCATTTGCATTCCTGCCTGAAAATGATGTTACTTTGTGTACAGTACTTGCCGAGACATCTTTATGCTGCGAAATTTGTTTGGTGTTATCGCTGGTGGACATAAATGCCTGGGCTATCGTTATGGCTTTGCTCAGGTTCAGTGTTTCAACAGTCAATAGTTTGCAAAGGATAACCTTATGGCCAATGCCAAGCACAAAAAAAGTCTCTTAGCATTTGCTTCAGGAATCCATTGAATTCGCAATGTGCTGCGAGGTGCCTTCGTTCGGCGATGTAGCTCACCACTTCCTGGCCTTCAGACCGTTGACACGTGTAAAATCGATACCTTGCCATCAGAATGCTCTCCTTCGGATTTAGGTGCTCCCGGACCAGTGTACACAGTTCGTCATACGATTTGGTTGTTGGTTTCATCGGATTCTTCCTGAAAAATCGGCCATAGGTTGTTGCCCCGCAGACAGTGAGGAGGATCGCCCTTCGTTTGGCAGCGTTCTCGTCCCCTTCCAGCTCGTTGGTCACGAAGTATTGGTCGAGTCTCTCCACGAAGGCCTCCCAATCATCACCTTCAGAGAATTTCTCCAGGATACCAACAGTTTTCTGCATTTTCGCATGATGGTTCGTTATCTCGTTGCCAGTTGTTATGTCTCAAATAAAGCAATGTGACTGAGTACTGTAGACATGAGTAAGTGTGACAGTCTCTTTATTCTAACTCCAGAGTACTGGTACAGCATGGGAGGCCTGCTTATATACAGTGCTCCCAAGAGATGCTGGGATCCCTTGGGATTCCAACAGATGTGCCGTCTGGTGGCGGTAGAATGCTGGTTACATAGTGTTGCATGCATAACAGGTAGGAAGTTACCAAAGTAGTTGAGTAGACCCAGGAACGAACGCAGCTCCGTCACATTCTGCGGCTTGGGTGCATTCTTGATCGCCTTGATTTTCACGTCAGTAGGTCTGATGCCATCAGCGGTGATTTTCCTCCCGAGGAATTCGACCTCCGGTGCCATGAAGACACACTTTGAGCGTTTAAGTCTGAGTCTCACTCTATCCAAATGCAGTAGAACCTCTTCCAGGTTGTTGAGATGTTCCTTGGCGTCACGACCGGTGATCAGGATGTCATCTTGGAACACGACAGTTCTGGGAACGGACTTTAGTAGACTTTCCATATTCCTCTGGAATATTGCTGCAGCCGAGCGAATTCCGAAAGGGCACCTGTGGTATATAAACAGCCCTTTTGCGTGTTAATGAACATAAGTCTCTTCGACTTCTTGACCAACTCCTGTGTCATATAGGCCGACGTCAATTCCAGTTTTGTGAACGACTTCCCTCCGGCTAGCGTCGCAAACAAGTCAGCCTTCGGTAATGGGTACTGATCTTGTTTCGAAACCCTGTTGGTCGTAGCCTTGTAGTCTCCACAGATTCTGACTGTGCCATCACTTTTCAGCTCAGGAACAATGGGGCTGGCCCATTCATTAAATTCAACCGGTGATATGATCCCTTCACGCTGGAGTCTGTCCAGTTCAATTTCGACCTTCTCCCTCATCATATATGGCACTACCCTAGCTTTATGATGGATGGGTCTTGCATCTGAGTCCACGTGGATCTGCACCTTGGCTCCCGTGAAGTTGCCGATACCTGGTTCGAACAGCGAGGGGAACTTGCTCAATACTTGGGCACATGTATCTTCCTCCGATGACAACGCCTTTATATCGTTCCAGTTGCATCTGATTTTCTCCAACCAGCTCCTACCGAGCAGCGTTGGGCCATTGCCTGGAATAATCCACAGCGGTAACTCGTGAACTGCACCGTTATATGACACATTTATTTGTGCACTGCCAATCACCTTGAACAGTTCTTTGGTGTATGTGCACAGCTTGGCATTAACAGGGCTCAGCCTGGGCCTCGCAGTTTTAGTAACCCACAGCTTATTAAATGCCCTCTCGATCATGATCGATTGACTCGCCCCCGTGTCCAGTTCCATCGATATCGGTATCCCGTTAAACTTCGCGTTAATCAAAATTGGTTTATTCTTGGTTATGAAGGAGTACAGTCCATACACCTCCTCCTCTGGCATCTCCACGTGGTGTGTTGCAGCTCGCTTGCTCATCTGCGAACACTTACGCTGGAGATGCCCCACTCTCAGACAGCCTTTGCAACTATTTTGCTTAAATCAACACTGCCGGTGCCGATGATTTCCCGTACAACGCCAACACGGAGAAGTCGGATACATTCCCGCTGGCAGACTTTGGTCAGCCACAAGTTCCGCGAACGCAGCTGCATAGTCCCTGCCATGTGCCGCTCTGCCGAATGCCGAATCAATCGCATTTACAGTACTTGCCGAGGTTCGGTTCTTCACCGCTATTTGCTTTAGACTCCTGTCCATCGTCAACCATGATTGAGCGATCTGGGTGGCCCTTTTTAAATCCAACTCCTCCACTGCCAGAAGTTTGCGCAGGATCACCTCGTGGTTGATACCGATAACAAAGAAGTCCCGCAGCATGTCTGCCAATACTGTAAAGAAACTTGCACGGTCCCGCTAGACATCTCAGGTCGGCAACGAATTCCGCCGCGCTCTGGCCCTCCAATCAAATGTGTGTATAAAATCTGTATCTCGAGATGATGATGCCATCGTCTGGTTTGAGGTGCTCCCGTACCAATGTACACAACTCCTGGTACATTTTCTCTGTTGGATCACTAGGCATGAGTAGATTCTTTATCAGACTGTAGATCTTTGAACCGCACACAGTGAGGCACACGGCCCGGCGCCGATCTGCATCGTCGACCCCCTCCATTTTGTTGGCCACAAAGTACTGGTTCAAATAGCTCACAAAGTCTGCCCAATCTTCTCCCTCCAAGAATCGCTCTAAAAGTCCAATCATTTTGCAAACAAAGATTTTTGTATTCTCGTCGCCAAATGTTATGTATGCAATAAAGGTTCAAACTGAGTACTGTTTAACTAAGCAAGGTATGACCTTGGCTCTGCTTTATTTAGGCCCAAAATGCCTGACTCTCAAAATGGCTGGCCTTTTATACCTGAGCAGCACCATGTGTGTGCTGCTCAGTGGCCTCCAACAATGACGCCATCTGGTGGCTACAAACAGAATGTACATACATGACACCTTCTTAACCACCTTATCTACCTGGCGTGCTACCTTTAGGGATCTGTGGACCTGCACTCCAAGGTCCCTTTGTGCCTCTACATATTTCAGTGTCGTACCAGTTAATGTGTATTCTATTGATTTGTGAGACCTCCACTAATGCATTACCTTACACTTATCTGGATTGAATTCCATTTGCCATGTTAGGCCCACCTGATCAGTATATTGATATCTGCAAAAGGACATAGACAGGCTAAGTGAGTGGGAAAAAATTGGCAAATGGAGTATAATGTTGGAAAGTGTGAGATCATGCACTTTGGCAGAAAAATATCCAAGAGCAAGTTATTATTTAAATGGAAAAAGATTGCAAAGTGCTGCAGTACAGCGGGACCTGGGGGTACTTGTGCATGAAACACAAAAGGATAGTATGCAGGTACAGCAAGTGATGGTGGATAGGCAATGGCAAACATTTAAAGATCACATGGATGAACTTCAACAATTCTACATCCCTGTCTGGAGTAAAAATAAAACAGGGAAGGTGGCTCAACCGTGGCTAACAAGGGAAATTAAGGATAGTGTTAAATCCAAGGAAGAGGCATATAAATTGGCCAGAAAAAGCAGCAAACCTGAGGACTGGGGGAAATTTATAATTCAGCAGAGGTGGACAAAGGGTTTAATTAGGAGGGGGAAAATAGAGTATGAGAGGAAGCTTGCTGGGAACATTAAAAACTGACTGCAAAAGCTTCTATAGATATGTGCAGAGAAAATGATTAGTGAAGATAAACTTAGGTCCCTTGCAGTCAGATTCAGGTGAATTTATAATGGGGAACAAAGAAATTGCAGACCAGTTGAACAAATACTTTTGTTCTGTCTTCATGAAGGAAGACACAAATAACCTTCCGGAAATACTAGGGGACTGAGGGTCTAGTGAGAAGGAGGAACTGAAGGAAATCCTTATTAGTCAGGAAATTGTGTTAGGGAAATTGATGGGATTGAAGGCCGATAAATCCCCGGGGCCTGATAGTCTGCATCCCAGAGTATTTAAGGAAGTGGCCCTAGAAATATTGGATGCATTGGTGATCATTTTCCAACAGTCTATCAATTCTGGATCAGTTCCTATGGACTGGAGGGTAACTAATGTAACACCACTTTTTAAGAAAAGAGGGAGAGAGCAAACGGCTAATTATAGACCGGTAGCCTGACATCAGTAGTGGGGAAAATGTTGGAATCAATTATTAAAGATGAAATAACAGCGCATTTGGAAAGCAGTGACAGGATCGGTCCAACTCAGCATGGAATTATGAAAGGGAAATCATGCTTGACAAATCGTCCAGAATTTTTTGAGGATGTAACTGGTAGAGTGGACAAGGGAGAATCAATGGATATGGTATATTTGGACTTTCAAAAGGCTTTTGACAAGGTCCCACACAAGAGATTGGTATGCAAAATTAAAGCACATGGTACGTTGGGTAATGTACTGACGTGGATAGAGAACTGGTTGGTAGACAGGAAGCAGAGAGTCAGGATAAACGGGTTCTTTTCAGAATGGCAGACAGTGACTAGTGGGGTGCTGCAGGGCTCAGTGCTGGGACCCCAGCTATTTACGATATACATTAATGACTTAGATGAAGGAATTGAGTGTAATATCTCCAGGTTTGCAGATGACACTAAGCTGGGTAGCGGTGTGAGCTGTGAGGAGGACGCTAAGAGGCTGTAGGGTGACTTGGACAGGTTAGGTGAGTGGGCAAATGCATGGCAGATGCAGTATAATGTGGATAAATGTGAGGTTATCCACTTTGGGGCCAAAAACACGAAGGCAGAATATTATCTGAATGGCGGCAGATTAGGAAAAGGGGAGGTGCAATGAGACCTGGGTGTCATGGTACATCAGTCATTGAAAGTTGGTATGCAGGTACAGCAGGCGGTGAAGATGGCAAATGATATGTTGGCCTTCATAGCTAGGGGATTTGAGTACAGGGCCTTGGTGAGGCCTCACCTGGAATATTGTGTTCAGTTTTGGTCTCCTAATCTGAGGAAGAACGTTCTTGCTATTGAGGGAGTGCAGCAAAGGTTCACCAGACTGATTCCAGGGATGGCAGGACTGACATATGAGGAGAGACTGGATCAACTGGGCCTGTATTCACTGGAGTTTAGAAGGATGAGAGGGGATCTCATAGAAACATATAAAATTCTGATGGGACTGGACAGGTTAGATGCAGGAAGAATGTTGCCGATGTTGGGGAAGTCCAGAACAAGGAGACATAGTCTAAGGATAAGGGGTAAGCCATTTAGGACTGAGATGAGGAGAAACTTTTTCACTCAGAGAGTTGCTAACCTGCGAAATTCACTACCGCAGAGAGTCGTTGATGCCAGTTGATTGGATATATTCAAGGAGGAGTTAAATATGGCCCTTACGGCTAAAGGGATCAAAGGATATGGAGAGAAAGCAGGAAGATGGTACTGAGGTGAATGATCAGCCATGACCTTATTGAATGGTAGTGCTGGCTCAAAGGCCCGAATGGCCTACTCCTGCACCTATTTTCTATGTTTCTATGTTTCTATGTGATCAGGAAGGCCAATGATATCATGGCCTTTATTGCAAAAGAGATAGAGTATAAAAGCAGGGAAGCCTTGCTACAGTTATACAAGGTATTACTGAGGCCACACCTAGAATACTGCGTGCAGTTTTGGTTTCCATATTTACGAAAGGATATACTTGCTTTGGAGGCATTTCAGAGAAGGTTCACTGGGTTGATTCTGGAGATGAGGGGGTTGACTTATGAGGAAAGGTTGAGTAGGTTGGGCCTCTACTCATTGGAATTCAGAAGAATGAGAGGTGATCTTATCGAAACATATAAGATTATGAGGGGGCTTGACAAGGTGGATGCAGAGAGGATGTTTCCACTGATAGGAAAGACTAGAACTAGAAGGCATAATCTTAGAATAAGTGGCTGCCCATTTAAAACTGATATGAGGAGAAATTTCTTCTCTCATAGGGTTGTAAATCTGTGGAATTCAATGCCTCAGAGAGCTGTGGAAGCTGGGACATTGAATAAATTTAAGACAGAAATAGACAGTTTCTTAAACGATAAGGGAATAAGGGGTTATGGGGAACGGGCAGTGAAGTGGACCTGAGTCCATGATCGAATCAGCCATGATCGTATTAAATGGCAGAGCAGGCTCGAGGGCTGTATGGCCTACTCCTGCTGCTATTTCTTATGTTCTTATATTCTTATTTCCTGCAGTCCGTGGCTTTCTTCTTCATTATCAACCACACAGCCTATTTTAGTGTCATCTGCAAACTTCTTAATCATACCCCCAACATTCAAGTCCAATTCATTGATATATACCACAAAAAGCAAGGGACCCAGCACTGAGCCATGACCCTCACCTGACTTACATTTATATAGTGCCTTTTACAACCTCAAGAAGTTCTAAAATGCTTTTCAGGCAATTAATTACATTTGAAGTGTAGTTGCTGTTGTTATGTAGGAAATATGGCAGTCCCACAAACAACGGTGAGATAATGACCAGATAATCTGAGGTTTTTTCGGTGTTGGTTGAGGGATAAATATTGGCCAGGACACTGGGGCGAACTCTCCTGCTTTGCTTTGAATTAGTGCCGTGGGATCTTTTATATCCACCTGAGAGGGCTGGGAGGACCTCGGTTTAACACTGCATCCGGAAAAAGGCACCTCCTACGGTGCAGCACACCCTCACTGCTGCAATGGGAGTGTCAGCCTAGACTTTGTGCTCAAGTCTCTGCAATGGAACCCAAGACCTTCTGGCTCAGAGATGAGAGTGCTACCTACTGAGCCACAGCTGACAGAAGGTCACCCAAGAAGCAATGCCAGATGGTTTTTGGACACAGGGTCAGTGGGACAGAGAAGTGAGTGACCATCTGCAGGAGCAGCAGAGAGAGACATGACTCATGGTGTATGGAACCCCTGAGATGGTGGAATTGTGCAATAGATACTGTGATGAATTGTACCTCCACTCCTGGTATTTTCAGGCATTACGACAACAGGGAGTGGATGGTGGCAGCTATAGGGGCCCCAAATAATTGGTCATAGGTGCACCTGACTAAACAAACAGGCAAAGTGGTTCTATAAACCAAATGTCCCAGACCAGGGGCAGATTTCCCATCTCCAATATTTTCAGAATTAATAAACGGAAGCATTCAAAGAAACTGATAAAAACGCACACTTTTTAAAATGCCCCGATGGCTCTATGGTTGATAATGAAGAGGAAAGTCATGGGCTGCAGGAGGATATCAATCCACTGGTCAGGTGGGCAGAGCAGTGGCAAATGGAATTAAATTCAGAGAAGTGAGAGGTAATGCACTTTGGGAGGGTTAACAAGGAAAGGGTTTACACATTAAGCGGTAGGCCACTTAATAGTGTAGATGAACAAAGGGACCTTGGAGTGCTTGTCCACAGATCCCTGAAAGTTGCAGGCCAGGTGGATAAGGTGGTTAAGAAGGTATATGGAATGCTTGCCTTTATTGGCCGAGGCATAGAATATAAGAGCAGGGAGGTTATGCTTAAAGTGTATAATACTTTGGTTAGGCCACAGCTGGAATACAGCATGCAGTTCTGGTCGCCGTATTATAGGAAGGACGTGATTGCACTAGAGAGGGTGCAGAGGAGATTTACTCAGATGCTGCCTGGAATGGAGAATCTTAGTTATGAGGACAGATTGGCTAGGCTGGGTTTGTTCTCATTGGAACAGAGGGGGTTGAGAGGTGACCTCATTGAGGTGTACAAAATATTGAGGGGCCTGGACATAGTGGAGAGTAAGGGTCTATTTCCATTGGTGGAGAGGTATATCACGAGGAGGCATAGTTTTAAGGTGGTTGGTGGAAGGTTTAGAGGGGATTTGAGGGGGGGCTTCTTTACGCAGAAGGTTGTGGGGATCTGGAACTCACTGCCTGGAAGAGTGGTGGATGCACAAACATTCACCACTTTTAAGAGATGGTTGGATGTGCACCTGCAGGGTTACGGACCGAGAGTTGGTAATTGGGATTAGACTGGATAACCTTTTGTTGGCTGGTGTAGATATAATGGTAAGTACTGCAGGGAATAGAATACAGCCAGGGTGATCTTCTGGATTAGCTTTGATCGCCTGAATGGGTCAGAGAGGAATTTTCCCAGATTTTTTTCTCCTTAAATTGGCCCAGGTTTTAATCTGGTTTTTGCTTCTCCCAGGAGATCACATGGCTCTGGTTGGGGTGGAGTTTAGATGGCTTCAGTATAAGGGGTGTCGCAGTTGTATGAGGCAGACTGGTTGCGCTGGATGCTCTTTGCCTTTCCGCCATTGTTCATTGTTCGTAGGTTTATATGTAACCTTCTGTTGTGTATGCAATAACTGTTAGACTGAGTACTGTTTAACTCCAAGAGGTATAACCTTGGTTCTGCTTTATTAAGGCCCAAAGTGACTAATATACAAAATGGCTGGCCTTTTATACTTGGACTGCACACACGTGCGTGCAGCCCAATGGCCTCCAACAGTGATGCCATCTAGTGACTAGTGATCCCAAAAGTATATACATGACAATATCCACCTCTGAGCTATTAACACAGTCTTTTATAAATTGAGATGGTCTGGTGTTTTATGCTCCTGGGTTAATGGTCTCAGTTCAACTCCAGCCTTGGGTGAGTGTTCAGAGTCTGTTGTGATTGGTGGCTCGGTGGCTGACCTGGTGGGAGTGGCAATGGCCAAGTCAGGAATTGAAAGTCCATATTCATTGAACATATCAGTGATTGAAAGTCCTGTTTCACTGATGACCACTGAGTCCTCTGATGACTGGGGGTAGGTTGGTTGGTCGTCGATTGTCTCTTCCTCCGACTGTTCCGGTTCATCTGTGTGCCGCAGCTTTGTCTGATCCATATGTTTCCTGCATGTTTGCCCATTTTTGAGCTTGACAATAAATACTCTGTTGCCCTCCTTGGCCATGACCGTACCAGCAATCCACTTGGGACCCTGACCATAATTCAGAACATATACAGGATCATTTACAGAACTATTGCATGACACAGCTGCGCGATCGTGATACCTTGGCTGACCATGTCTTCTATATTCAACATGGTTATTTAAGTCAGGGTGTACAAGAGATAGCTTGGTCTTAATACCTCTCTTCATCATTAGTTCAGCAGGCGAGACCCTGTTAAGCGTGTGTGGTCTTGTCCTGTAACTCAGCAGTATGCATGACAGGCGGGTCTGCAGTGACCCTTGGGTTACTCGCTTCATACTCTGCTTTATGATTTGGACAGCACGTTCTGCTTGCCCATTGGATGCAGGGTTGAACGGTGCTGACCTTACATGTTTTGATACCATTGAGTTTCATGAACTCTTGAAACTCCTGACTGGTGAAGCATGATCCGTTGTCACTAACAACGATGTCAGGCAGACCATGTGTCGCGAACATGACATTGAGATTCTCAATGATAGCTGTGGATGTGCTGGATGACATGATTATACACTCTATCCACTTCGAATATGCATCCATCACAACTAAAAACATCTTCCCTAGGAAGGGACTTGCAAAGTCTATGTGGATCTTGGACCATGGTTTAGACGGCCACAATCACAGACTCAGCGGCGATTCCACTGGTGCTTTGCTGAGCTGCATGCAAGTGTTGCACTAATGCACACATGATTCCAGCTCAGTGTCAATTCCCGGCCACCATACATGAGACCTGGCGATGGCTTTCAACACGATTGCCCCACAGTATACAATCCGACTGACTAGACAGTTCGTTTTTGCGATGAATGTAAGGTTTGGTCTCCTCGCACATTTGCTTGGGTTTGGCAGACCAATCACTTTTGAGGATGCAACTCTTCACCACCGATAAAATCGGGTCCTGGCTGGTCCAGATCTTAACTTGTTGAGCCGTGACAGGGGTTCCTTCACTCTCAAAAGCATCCATAACTAACAATAGGTCCGCCGGTTGTGGCATTTCCACCTCCGGTGTGGGCAACGGCAGACGGCTCAAAGCATCGGCACAATTCGGTGCCAGGGCTATGGCAAATGATATAATCACAAGCGAATAATGTCTGCGTCCACCTCTGGATGCGGGATGAAGCATTGGTATTGATACCTTTGTTTTCAGAGAACAGTGAAATGAACGGCTTGTGATCTGTCTCCAGTTCAAACCGAAGACCAAACAGGAACTGATGCATCTTTTTAACCCCATACACACAGGCTAGTGCTTCTTTCTCTACCATGCTGTGGGCTCTTTCCGCTTTCAACAAACTTTTTGAAGCATATGCGACTGGTTGACGTTTACCCGACTCATTAGCTTGTTGGAGTACGCAACCAATTCCATATGACGAAGCATCACAGGCCAATACTAAACGTTTACATGGGTCATAATGTACCATCAGCTTGTTAGAGCAAAGCAGATTAGTAGCTTTCTCAAAAGCTCTGTCATGAGACTCACCCCACACCCAGTTGTCGCCTTTTCTTAGCAGCATGTGCAGTGGTTCTAATAAGGTGCTCAATTTAGGTAGGAAGTTACCAAAGTAGTTGAGTAGACCCAGGAACGAACGCAGCTCCATCACATTCTGCGGCTTGGGTGCATTCTTGATGGCCTTGGTTTTCGCGTCCATGGGCCTGACGCCGTCAGCAGCAATTTTTCTCCCCAGGATTCAACCTCCAGTGCCATGAAGATGCACTTTGAGCGTTTCAGTCTGAGTCCCACTTTGTCCAGACAATGTAGAACTGCTTCCAGGTTGTTCAGATGTTCCTCAGAGTCACAACCTGTGATCAGGATGTCATCTTGGAACATGACGGTTCTGGGAACGGACTTCAGTCGACTCTCCATGTTCCTCTGAAATATTGCTGCAGCCGAGCAAATTCCAAAAGGGCACCTGTGATAAATGAACAGTCCTTTGTGCGTGTTAATGCGCATAACTTTCTTCAGCGTCTCAACCAGCTCCTGTGTAAAGTAGGCCAACGTCAAGTCCAATTTGGTGAACGACTTCCCCCCAGCTAGCATTGCAAACAAGTCATCAGCCTTCGGTAACGGGTACTGATCCTGTTTCGAACCCTGTTGATCGTAGCCTTGTATCTCCACAGATTCTGACTGTGCCATCACTTTTCAGCACAGGAACAATGGGGCTGGCCCATTCATTAAATTCGACCGGTGATATGATCCCTTCACGTTGGAATCTGTCCAGTTCAATTTCGACCTTCTCCCTCATCATATACGGAACTGCCCGAGCTTTATGATGGACGGATCTTGCATCCGAGTCCAAGTGGATCTGCACCTTGGCTCCTGTGTTTTGTGTTCCTAACACAGATGAGGCTACACACAGGGAGGTTAAAGTAACAGTGACCTCAGTCTTTAATAAGACACTCCAGATTGAGGAACAGGTCTTAGGGCTGGCTTATATACAGTGCTCCCAAGCGATGCTGGGATCCCTTGGGACTTCAGGAGATGAGCTCCCTGGTGGCGGAACATGGGAGTGCATGCTTTACAGATACACAACATCACTCCCCACCCCCCCAAAGTCAAATTGAAAACTATTTACAAGGTGAGGCAGTCGGGAGCCTTTCTTTCCCTGGTGGACCGCCTTGGTACAAATGTCTGTTCTGGTGTGTTGGCTGTGCCTTCGCTGGTCGGGCGTGTTGTTGGCCCTGCAGGGCGGCTAGGTGAGCCTGGCCTTGCTGGGCTGTTGGACATGATGGGTTCGATTTCCTGGTCCGGCGTAGTGTCGTTGATCCTTTAGGTGTGTGTTGTGGGCTCGAAAAAGGTGGTGTCTGCTGTGGGTTGTTCAGGGCAGTCTGTGAATCGCAGCCTCGTTTGGTCCAGGTGCTTTCTGCAAATTTGTCCATTGTCTAGTTTGACTACAAACACCCTACTCCCTTCTTTAGCTATCACCGTGCCCGCGATCCACTTGGGACCATGTCCATAGTTTAGCACATACAGAGGGTCATTCAGATCAATTTCCCGTGACACAGTGGCACGACCATCGTTTACATTTTGTTGCTGCCGCCTGCTCTCTACCTGATCATGCAGTTTGTGGTGAACCAGCGCGGGTCCGGTTTTAAGTGTCCTTTTAATGAGTGGCTCAGCCGGGGGCACCCCAGTGAGCGAGTGGGGTCTCGTGCAGTAGCTGAGTAGTACTCGGGACAGGCGGGTTTGGAGTGAGCCTTCTGTGACTCGTTTAAGGCTTTGTTTGATTGTTTGTACTGCCTGCTCTGACTGCCCATTGGAGGCTAATTTAAACGGGGCCGAGGTGACATGTTTGATCCCATTGCGGGTCATGAATTCTTTAAATTCGGCACTGGTGAAACATGGCCTGTTGTCACTGACCAGTATGTCAGGCAGGCCGTGGGTGGCAAACATGGCCCTCAGGCTTTCAATGGTGGCGGTGGTGATGCTTCCCGACATTATTTCACGTTCAATCCATTTTGAAAAAGCATCCACCGCCACCAGGAACATTTTACCGAGAAACGGGCCCGCATAGTCGACATGGATCCTCGACCATGGTCTGGAGGGCCAGGACCACAAACTTAGTGGTGCCTCTCTGGGCGCGTTGCTCAACTGAGCACATACGCTGCATTGCCGTACACAGGACTCTAAGTCAGAGTCAATACCGGGCCATCACACATGGGATCTGGCTATTGCTTTCATCATTACTATATCCGGGTGTGTGCTGTGGAGATCCGAGATGAACATCTCCCTGTCCATTTTTTGGTAGCACTACGTGGTTACCCCACAACAGGCAGTCTGCCTGGATGGACAGCTCGTCCTTTCACCACTGGAACGGCTTGATTGGCTCTTGCATTTCAAGGGGGATGCTGGCCCAGCTCCCATGCAGTACACAGCTTTTTACTAGGGACAGCAGATGATCTTGGCATGTCCAAGTTCTAATCTTGCGGGCTGTGACAGGTGATTTCTCATTTTCAAACGCTTCCATGACCATCAACAAGTCTGTGGGCTGCTCCACCATCAACAAGTTTGCAGGCTGCGCCATTTCCACCCCCGTGGTGGACAATGGTCGCCGACTGAGAGCATCCGCACAGTTCTCGGTGCCTGGCCTGTGGCAGATGTTATAGTTATACGCTGATAGCGCGAGTGCCCACCTTTGTATGCAGGCTGAGGCATTAATATTTATCCCCTTGCTTTCAGTGAACAGGGATGTGAGGGGCTTGTGATCGGTTCCCAGCTCAAATTTGAGGCCAAACAGGTATTGATGCATTTTCTTTATCCCGAACACACACGCTAATGCCGCTTTCTCAATCATGCTGTCGGCCCTCTCGGCCTTAGACAAGCTCCTGGAGGCATAGGCGACAGGTTGCAACTTCCCCACAATGTTAGCTTGTTGTAATACACACCCGACTCCATACGACGACGCATCACATGCGAGCACAAGTCTCTTACATGTGTTATACAATACAAGCAGCTTGTTGGAGCATAAAATGTTTCTGGCTTTCTCAAAAGCAATTACTTGGTTTTTTCCCCATACCCAGTTCTCACCTTTGCACAGTAACACAAGTAGGAGCTCTAAAAGGGTGTTTAACCCCGGTAGGAAGTTACCAAAATAGTTGAGGAGTGCCAGGAACGACCACAGCTCTGTGACGTTCTGTGGCCTGGGCGCGTTCCTGATAGCCTCTGTCTTGGCGTCTGTGGGCCGAATGCCATCTGCCGCGATCTTTCTCCCCAAAAACTCCACTTCTGTTGCCATGACAATGCATTTCGACCTCTTCAGCCGCAGCCCTACGCAATCCAGTCGCTGGAGGACCTCCTCCAGGTTTTGTAGGTGCTCGGTGGTGTCCCGATCCGTGACCAATATGTCGTCCTGAGAGACCACCGTGTGTGGTACCGACTTGAGTAGGCTCTCCATGTTTCTCTGGAAGATTGCTGCAGCCGACCGAATTCCAAACGGGCATCTGTTGTAGATGAACAGTCCCTTGTGCATGTTGATGCAGGTGAAGCCCCTTGAAGACTCTTCCAGTTCCTGCGTCATGTAGGCCGAAGTCAGGTCGAGCTTGGTGAATGTCTTGCCTCCTGCCAGCGTCACAAATAGGTCATCTGTCTTAGGTAGCGGGTATTGGTCCTGTTGCGAGAAACGATTAATAGTTATTTTATAATCGCCGCAAATCCTGACCGTGCCATTACTTTTGAGTACTGGAACAATCAGGCTGGCCCACTCGCTGAATTCCACTGGGGAGATGATGCCCTCGCGTTGCAGCCTATCCAGCTCAATTTCCACTCTCCTCATCATCATGTGAGGAACTGTTCGTGCCTTGTGGTGAATGGGTCGTGCCTCTGGGACCAAGTGGATCTACGCCTTCTCCCCGGAAAAGTTTCCAATGCCTGGCTCAAAAAGGGAAGGAAATTTGTTAAGAACCTGGGTACATGAGACCTCATCGACATGTGATAGTGCTCGGATGTCATCCTAGTTCCAGCGGATGTTGCGCAGCCAGCTCCTTCCAAGCAGTGTGGGGCCATCGCCCGGGACAATCAAGAGTGACAGTTCGTGCACGTGCCCTCGTAGGTGACCTTGACCATGGCACTGCCCAGGACAGTGATGAGCTCTTTGGTGTACATTCTCAGTTTTGTGTGGATGGGGCTCAGGGCTGGTCTGAATGCCTTGTTGCACCACAGTCTCTCAAACATCTTTTTACTCATGATTGATTGGCTAGCGTCAGTGTCCAGTTCTAAGGTTATGGGTAAGCCATTCAATTTTACATTTAGCATTATAGGTGGACATTTCGTCAAAAATGTGTGCACCCAGTGTACTTCAGCATCTGCCTCCTCTCTCTGAGGTTCGAAATAGCTTTGATCCACCATGGACCAATCTTCCTCTGCCATGTGGTGGTTAGCAGGTTTTGCAGAGCTTGCAGCTCGTCTGCAAGCTCGTTGGAGGTGTCTCGTTGTTCAACAGCTCTTGCAAACATACCCTTTGAAGCGGCATGAATAGGCTGAATGGAAGCCTCCACAACGCCAACAAGGTGTGAATTGCCTTGCATTCATCCTTTGTTGGGGACTCTGAGTCACCTGGGTCACTTGAGGCCTGCTGGCAGTTGCAGACTCGTGGTTTCTGCCCTATACATTTCTGCTCGCAAACACAGTTCCAGTTAATTTATGAACAATTGCTAGCACTTGTGTGCTGAGAGATTTGTTTGGTGTTATCACTAGTGGACATAAACGCCTGTTTTATCACAATGGCCTTACTGAGGGTTGGTGTCTCTACAGTCAAAAGTTTTCTTAGGATGGTCTCGTGGCCAATGCCCAGTACAAAAAAGTCTCTGAGAATTTGCTCCAAGTAGCCACCAAACACATTGTCCTGCAAGTCGCCTTAGCTCCGCGACGTAGCTCACCACTTCCTGACCTTCAGATCGCTGGCATGTGTAGAACCGATACCTCGCCATCAGCACACTCTCCCTCGGGTTAAGATGCTCCCGAACCAGTCTACACAGCTCCTCATACGACTTATCTGTGGATTTCACCGGAGCCAGAAGATTCTTCATGAGGCTGTAGGTCGGTGCCCCACAGACCGTGAGGAGGCTCGCTCTCCTTTTTGCAGCGCTTCCTTCTTCGTCCAGCTCGTTGGCTACTATGTACTGGTCTAGCCATTCGACATAGGCTTCCCAGTCCTCACCCTCCGAGAACTTCTCCAGGATGCCCACAGTTTGCTGCATCTTTGTGTTGGATTCGTATTCTCGTCACCAGTTATTGTGTTCCTAACACAGATGAGGTTGCACACAGGGAGGTTAAAGTAACAGTGACCTCAGTCTTTAATAAGACAACTCAAGGGTGAGGAACAGGCCTTAGGGGCCGGCTTATATACAGTGCTCCCAAGGGATGCTGGAATCCCTTGTGACTTCAGGGGATGAGCTCCCTGGTGGCGGACCATGGGAATGCATGCTTTACAGATCCACAATACTGTGAAGTTGCCGATGCCTGGTTCGAACAACGAGGGGAACTTGCTCAGTACTTGGACACATGTACCTTCCTCCGACGACAAAGCCTTGATATCGTTCGAGTTGCATCTGATTTTTTCAAGCCAGTTCCTGCTGAACAGCGTTGGACCATTGCCTGGGACAATCCATAGCAGTAACTCATGAACCGCACCGTCATACGACACTTTAATTGCGGCATTGCCAATTACCATTATGTGTTCTTTGGTGTACATGCGCAACTTGGCATTGACTGGACTCAGCCTGGGTCTCACAACCTTAGTATCCCATCCTCTGTTGAACTGTTTAACTCCAAGAGCTATAACCTTGGCTCTGCTTTATTAAGGCCCAAAGAGATTAATATACAAAATGGTAGGTCTTTTATACTTGGGCTGCACACACGTGCGTGCAGCCCAATGGCCTCCACAGTGATGCCATCTAGTGGCTAGTGATCCCAAAAGTACATACATGACATCTTCAGGGCTGCTGACCGAGGACCGTGTGGCTCTTTATCGGCTGGCGTGGACACGATGAGCCAAAATGGCCTACTTCTGCGCTGTAAATTTCTATGTTCCTATGTTTCTATGGTTTTTCTCCAGGGTTGCTCAGTCCTGGGGATCAATCTTCAATTCCTGAAGACTCCAGACCAATCCTGGAAAGTTGGCAACTCTGGGTGGGGGCTCGAGCTGTGGGATTCCTTTTACTCAAATGAATGTCTGTCCCACCTTTGACAGAGACGGAAATTCCCGTATTGGACTGTATCGTCACCTGAGAACTCATTTTTGGAGTGGAAGCAAGTCTTCATCAATTTCGAGGGACCGCCTATGATGATCTCATAGAAGCATATAAAATTCTGACGGGATTGGACAGGTTAGATGCAGGAAGAATATTCCCAATGTTGGGGAAGTCCAGAACCAGGGGTCACAGTCTAAGGATAAGGGGTAAGCCATTTACAACTGAGATGAGGAGAAACTTCTTCACTCAGAGAATTGTGAACCTGTGGAATTCTCTACCACAGAAAGTTGTTGAGGCCAGTTCGTTAGATATATTCAAAAGGGAGTTAGATGTGGCCCTTATGGCTAAAGGGATCAAGGGGCATGGAGAGTGCTCTGTAAGCTTGTAATGTTTGTAGCTCCACACTGTGGATGTGGACGTATTGTGTACTGCAAGTGCAGGGTTAAAAGTAAACAGAACCAGGCAGATTTCCGGAGGCTTCCGGGAGAGCAGCCTGCCATGTTGGAAGCTGTGTGTGCTTGTGTTCTGTGAATATATCACATTTGGCGATTGAGATGGGATTTTTCGGATGATTTAAAGCTTAAATTTTGTTGGGGAAGGATTCAGCCAGCCGACAGAGAGACTTTGGAAGTTTCTGTCTTTGGAAAAAAGCTACAAAATCCAAGGTAAAATACAGCTCACGGTGTGAACAGCTAGAGATTAAAATGGCAGGTGTAATCGGACATTTGGGGGAATATAGACACGACTGGGAACGTTTTAAAGCGTATGTGGATCGGCTAGAAATGTATTTCACTGCAAATAACATAATCGAAGTTCCAGACAATGCAGTCCAGAACCGGGCTGTGTTGGAATGGAGGCTGGTCCGACATTATATGAAACCCTTGTAAATCGGCTTGTTCCTGACGAGCCAAAGGACACAACGCTTAAAGAGATTTTAACGAAGCTGGAGCAGCACTATTAGAAATTGCTGAAAGCTATCGTTTCGGGATTCAGTATCAAAAGGCTGATGAAGGTATCAGTGATTACATCGTAGCATTAAAAAAGCTATCGATGCACTGTAATTTTGGAAACTTTCAAAACCGCGCATTACAGGATCGTTTTGTTTGTGGGGTGAAAAATGATGCGATCAGAAGGAAGTTGTTGACGACGGATGACTTGACTTTCGAGATTGCTTGTCAGACAGTGAGGTCGATGGTCATGGCCAAACAATATTCCCGAGAATTAAATAATGATTACGGTCGTCAGTCAACCGAGTAAATCACCTGCAGGTTCAAAGTAAAAGACAGTGGGGGCGCAAAGTCTCAGAAACTGGAAATTCTAACAGAGCGTCGAAGTCGTGCTATAGGTGCCTGGGACAACACATTGCTCAAAGTTGTCCATACGTGAAGGCAGAGTGTTTCTTCTGCAGAAAGACTGGGCATCTTGCGAAGGCATGCGGACTGAAGGGTAAACCAGCTTTTAAAGCTATAAGTCCAGCGTTCAAAGCTATGAGTAGAAATCCCGAGAGACTAAATAGCATGGAAGAACAACAACAGGATGAGGAGATGTTAGAGTTACACGTCATCAGGAGCATGAGGTTAACGGACAGCGATTCGGAAAGCATCAAACTCCACATAGATTTTGAGATTTCAAGATATCAATGGAAATTGACACGGGAGCATCTATGAGTGTAGTACCGGAGTCACTATACCGCGACAAATTGCGTGTTTTTCAACTGGAGAAATCCAAGATAGAGCTGCGAGGCTACTCGGGAGAGAAAATTCCTGTAGTAGGACATATCACCGTACCGGTGAAATATAAAGATCAATTTCAGAACTTTCCTCGAATAGTAGTGAAAGAGATAAGCCAGCCTTACTTGGAAGAAATTGGTTGAGCTCACTGAAGCTGGATTGGAGTAAGATTTTCTGTGTGGAAGCGAGATTTTCATCAACGGATGAGGTTATCAAGAAGTATTCGAAGGTGTTCTGCGAATCGGGCAGTCCGATTCAAGGCTTCAAGGCGAGTGTCAAGGTACAGAAGGATGCTAGGTCGGTTTACTACAAGCCATGTTCTGTACCATAAGCACTCAAGGAGAAAGTTGAGCAAGAACTCAAAAGACTAGAGACTGAGAACATTATTTGTAAGATAGATCGATGTAATTGGGCTACACCCATTGTTGTTGTACCGAAGTCTGATGGTAAGGTAAGATTGTGTGGTGATTATAAAGTAACCGTAAACCAGGTTCTAGAGGGTAATGTCCCCAATACATTGCCGAATATAGAAGATTTGTTCACAACACTGACAGGTGGTCAGATCTTCTCAAAACTGGATCTTACGAATGCCTACTTACAGCTTGAACTCGATGAGGAGTCCAAGTCATGTTTGACTATAAATACTCATCTAGGCCTATATCAATTTAATAGACTACCATTTGGAGTGTCTTCCACCGCTGCCATATTCCAAGGGGTGATGAACCAGATTTTGCAAGGTATTGAAGGGGTAGTATGTTATTTGGATGACATACTAATTTCAGCACCAAATAGGCAAATTCATAATAACATATTGAATGAAGTCCTCAAACGGCTAGAGAAGCACAGAGTATGAGTGTCTGCTCGTAAGTGTGAGTTATTTAAAAACTCAGTGGAGTACTTAGGGTACAGAGTAGACAAAGATGGTTTACATCCAACCATGAAAAAATTGGATGCAATTAGAAATGCACCCACCCCCAGGAATGTCACTGAACTTCGTTCATTCTTGGGTCTTTTGAACTATTATGGGAAGTTCCTACCACATTTGGCTACTGTATTACATCCACTGAATGAACTTCTGAAAAAACAGGTCCATTGGAAGTGTTCAAAAGAATGCGATACAGCATTCAAGGAGTGTAAAAGCAAATTGGTAGAGAGCACCATGTTAGTTCACTATGACATATCTAAGGAGATTAAGCTAGCATGTGATGCCTCTCCATATGGAGTTGGGGCTGTAATCTCTCATGTATTAAGTAGTGGGGAGGAGAGACCAATTGCTTTTGCTTCACGCACTCTCAAATGCCAGTGAGAGTAATTATGCGCAAATTGAAAGGGAAGCTTTGGCATTAATTTTTGGGGTCATGAAGTTTCACAAATACTTGTATGGTCGTAAGTTTACCATCGTTACGGACCATAAGCCCCTAACAGCAATCCTCCATCCAAAGTCCCCAGTTCCAACATTAGCTGCAGCCTGAATGCAGAGATGGGCTTCGATTTTGTCAGCATATATATATGATATTGAATACAGATGATCAACTAATCACAGTAATGCTGATGCAATGTCTAGATTGCCTTCCCCATCACAAGTTACACCCGATAGGGAAGAAGTGTTTTATTTTTCATACATTGATGAACTGCCAGTCACAGCTGAAGAGATTGGTAGAGCAACCAAACGTGACCCAGTGATGTCAAAGGTGTATGAGTATATTGTAAATGGATGACCAAACCAGGTAACAGATAAAGATACACATCCATTCTTCATTCGTAGGAATGAATTATCAGTCGATAAAGATTGAATCATGTGGGGTGCAAGAGTGGTTATACCAAATAAATTCAGGTCCAAATTATTAGGAGACCTCCATGACCAGCACCTGGGAATGTGCTTGACCTAGAGTTTTGCACGCAGTTATTTATGGTGGCCAGATCTTGATAAAGATATAGAGTACATCATGAGTCAGTGTACGACATGTCAATCGGTAAGCAAGCAACCACCACCAGTACCATTACAGCCATGGAAATGGCCTCCCAGGGTGTGGCAAAGGCTACATATTAATTTTGCTGAGTTAGAAGGACAATAATTGTTCATTGTGATTGATAGCCATTCGAAGTGGGTTGAGGTGTTCCCAATGTGGAAAATAACAACAAGTAAAACATTGGACATTTTACGAAAATTATTTTCTTCAATTGGCCTCCCTGAAGAGATTGTTTCGGATAATGGACCACAATTTCGTTCAGAAGAATTTGCACAATTCACGAGCAAAAATGGTGTGAAACATACCAAGGTTCCACCATACCATTCTGCTTCGAATGTTGCAGCAGAGCGCACTGTACAAATTGTAAAACATGCCCTCATAAAACAAATGTTAGATCCAAATCCAAGGAAACGACAGTTGTCATTGGATCACAAATTGGCAAATTTTTTGATTACATATTGAAATATTCCTCATACAACTATTGGTAGAGTTGTTTCTAAAATGACAGCCATGAACCAGATTCTCGTTGTTGAAGCCAAATTTGGCACAGTCCTTAGAAGAAACACAATTAAGATAGAAAGAGAATCATGATAGAGGTAGAGTAAAAGAGAGAAGTGTGAAATTAAACCAGAAGGTGAGAGTGAAGAATCATCACCATAAATGGTTAAAGTGGTTACTAGGAAGAGTGGTGAAGATATGTGGTTCTCGCACATATTTGATAATGGACAGGTTAGGTTTGTTCATATTGATCATATTTTACCTACAGACATGGAAGGAGTTGAAGGTGGGAATGATTCAATTATTTCTGACTCATCAGATAGTTTTGATACACCAGTCGCAAATCCTAAATCCAATGTACTGGAAACAAATCCAGGAGAGAATCAGAATGAAAGTCTGAGTCCGAGTCAGGAAAACAAAGAGCCTGAAGTTAGAGTGAGTTCAAATGAAAATCAAGGAAATTCCGTGGCAGAAAACGTTCCTCAGGATGAGCCTCGAATGAGTTTAGATTCGACACCATGTTTGGAAGGTTCTGTTCGAGAGTGAAGGTATCCTCTTTGAAACAGAAAACAAGTGGTAAAGTTAAATTTGTAAATATGGGAAAAAAAATAAGTTTATATCCTGTGTTATGTATAAACATGAAAGTTATGTATGATGTTTGTTATGATGGCTTCTTCATTAAGAAGGGAGAAGTGTAATGTCTGTAAGCTTGTAATGTTTGTAGCGCCACACTGTGGATGTGGACGTATTGTGTACTGCAAGTGCCGGGTTAATAATAAACAGAACCAGGCAGATTTCCGGAGGCTTCCGAGAGAGCTGCCTGCCATGTTGGAAGCCATGTGTGCTTGTGCTCTGTGAATATATCACAGAGAGAAAGCAGGAATGGGGTTCTGAAGTTGCATGATCAGCCATGATCATCTTGAATGGTGGTGCAGGGTCGAAGGGCCGAATGGCCTACTCCTGTACCTCTTTTCTATGTTTCTATGATGATAAGTTGAACTGGCCCAGGAGCTGCCATCTCCCCAACATAAGTGGCTCTTTCAGCCCTGTAGTGGGCCAGGAGAAGCAGGAGTGCTCCCCCCTCCCACGGCCCCTCAAGCAAGCCTACAGCTTCCCCCAGCCCCGACCGCCAGCCTCTCCCCTAGTCCTCCCGATTACAGGTGCCCCTGCCCCCCGATTACCGATTAGAGATTCTTTCCCAATTTCCAATCAGAGCTTCTTTCCCAATTGCTGACCTCTGCTCTCCTCTCCGAATTGTTGACTTGAACTCTGTTATGTATGAAGAAAGAGTCAGACTGAATACTGTGAGCTCAAAGTAAAGTGTGACAGTCTTTTATTGCAGGTCTCTAGAGTGTCTCTCCAACCTGTGAGGCCTCCTTAAATACCTGTGCTCCCAAGGGATTATGGGACCCTTTGGGACTCCACGGGGTGAGCCCTCAGGTGGCTGTACAGAGTATATACAAGTTTACATATATAACAACACTCCCCCGCCCAAAGTCAACAGTGTAACTATTTACAAGGTGAGTCGATCTGGGGCCCTGCTTGTCCTGGTTGATCATCTCGGGGCAAATGCTGGTTTTGGTGAATCATCTGTTGGGGCCTTGCTGGACTGCTGTGCAGCTGGCCTTGCTGGGCTGCCTGGAGTGGTGAGTCCTGCTGGGCTGCTGTGGATGATGGGTTCTGCTTTGTGGTCAACCGCTGTGTCAGTTGCCTCTGGTATGTGTGTTGGAGGGTCAAAGAAGGTAGGGTCCAAAGTGGTTTGCTCAGGATAGACCGTGAATCTGAGTTTGATTTGGTCCAAGTGTTTCCGGTGAATCAGTCCATTTGAAAGTTTGACCCTAAACACCCTGCTCTCATCTTTGGCCACAACATGCCGGGAAGCTACTTCGGACCTTGTCCATAATTCAATACAAATACAGGATCGTTGATTTCAATCTCGCATGACACATTTGCGCTATCATGATATGTACTTTGTTGGAGCCGCCTGCTCTCTACCTGTTCATGTAGATCAGGGTGAACTAACGAGAGCCTTGTCTTAAGTGCTCTTTTCATGAGCAGTTCAGCAGGTGGGATCCCAGTGAGCGAATGTTGTCTCGTGCGGTAGCGAAGCAGGACTCGGGATAGGTGAGTCTGCAATGAGTCTTCAGTTACCCTCTTCAAGCCCTGCTTGATGGTTTGCACTGCTCGCTCCGTCTGACCATTGGATGCTGGTTTAAACGGGGCAGATGTAACATGTTTGATCCTGTTACGGGTCATGAATTCTTTGAACTCAGCACTGGTAAAACATGGCCCGTTGTCACTCACCAGGACCTCGGCATGCCGTGCGTGGCAAACATGGCCCGCAGGCTTTCAGTGGTGGCAGCGGACGTGCTTGCCGACATTATCTCATATTCAATCCATTTGGGGTATGCATCTACAACCACAAGGAACATTTTACCCAAGAACGGGCCTGCATAGTCGACATGGACCCTAGACCATGGTTTGGAGGGCCAAGGCCATAGACTTAGTGACGCCTCCCTAGGTGCATTGCTTAGCTGCGAGCATGCATTACATCTGTGCACTCAGTACTCTAAGTCCGCATCGATACCGGGCCACCACACGTGGGATCTGGCTATCGCTTTCATCATTACGATGCCTGGGTGGGTACTGTGGAGGTCACTGATGAAGGTGTCTCTGCCCTTCTTGGGGACCATTACCCGATTACCCCACAGAAGGCAGTCTGCCTGTATAGAAATTTCATCTTTGCGCCGCTGGAATGGCTTTATCTCTTCCTGCATTTCCACTGGGACACTGGACCAGCTCCCATGAAGCATACAGTTTTTAACTAGGGACAATAAGAGGTCCTGGCTCATTCAGGTTTTAATCTGCCAGGCTGTGATGGGTGATTGCTCACTCTCAAATGCTTCCATAACCATGACTAAATCTGCGAGCTGCGCCATTTCCACCCCCATGGTGGGCAATGGCAGCCTACTGAGAGCATCGGCACAGTTTTCTGTGCCTGGCCTGTGGCAGATGGCCTATTTGTATGCGGACAACGTGAGTGCTCATCTCTGGATGTGGGCCGATGCATGAGTACTTATCCCCTTACTCTCGGAAAACAGGGATATAAGTGGCTTATGGTCAGTATCCAATTGAAATTTTAGCCAAACAGATATTGATGCATTTTCTTTACCCCTTGGACACATGCTAACGCTTTTTTTTCAATCATGCTGTAAGCTCTCTCAGCCTTAGACAGACTCCTGGATGCATAAGCAACCAGTTGTAGTTTCCCAAAATCATTAGCTTGTTGCAATACATACCCTACGCCATATGACGACCCATCACATGCTAGTACCAAACGCTTACATGGATCATACAACACAAGCAATTTGTTTGAGCATAACAATTTTCTAGCTTTTACTAACGCATTTTCTTGGCTTTTGCTCCAAACCCATTCATCCCCTTTATGCAGTAAGGCGTGCAGTGGTTCTAACAGTGTGCTGAGACCCGGTAAGAAGTTACCAAAGTAGTTCAGGAATCCCAGAAACGACCGCAGCTCCACCCCGTTCTGTGGCCTTGGTGCATTCTCAATTGCCTCAGTCTTCGAATCGGTGGGCCTAATGCCATCCGCCGCAATCCTCCTCCCCAGGAACTCCACTTCAGGCACCAGGAAAATGCACTTCGAGCGTTTTAACCTGAACCCCACGTGGTTGAGTCGACTAAGAACCTCCTCCAGGTTCTGCAGGTGCTCGACTGTGTCCCGATCTGTAACCAAGATGTCGTCCTGGAAAACGACGGTGCACGGGACTGACTTCAGTAAGCTTTCCATGTTTCTCTGGAATATCGCCGCCGCTGATCAAATTTCAAACGGGCATCTGTTATAAATGAAGGGACCTTTGTGCGTGTTGATGCAGGTGGGCCCTTCGATGATTCCTCCAGCTGCTGCATCATGTAGGCTGAAGTCAAATCCAGCTTCGTGAACGTCTTTCCTCCCACCAGCGTTGCAAAGAGGTCGTCGGCCTTTGGTAGTGGATATTGGTCCTGCAGGGAGAAACGATTGATAGTTACTTTGTAATCGCCACAGATTCTGACGGTGTCATCTCCCTTGAGGACTGGGACGATCGGGCTGGCCCACTTGTTGAATTCGATTGGGGAAATGATGCCCTCTCTTTGCAGCTGGTCTAACTCGATCTCTACCCTTTCTCTCATCATGTACGGTCATGCGTCGTGCCCCCGGAATTAGGTGGATCTGCACTTTAGCTCCTTGGAATTTCCCAATGCCTGGTTCGAACAGCAAAGGAAATTTGTTTAAGACCTGGGCACACGAAGTGTCGTCAGTGGGCGATAGCGCTTGGACGCCGTCCCAGTTCCAGTGTATCTTTCCCAGCAAGCTCCTTCCGAGCAGCGTGGGACCATCGCCCGGTACCACCCAGAGTGGTAGCTTGTGCACCGCTCCATCATCAGAGACCTTTACAGTAGCACTGCCGATTACAGGAATCAGTTCGTTTGTCTAAGTTCTTAGTTTCGTGTGAATTGGAGTTAAGACTGGCCTTGAGGCCTTGCTGCACCACAATTTTTCGAAGTCTTTTTACTCATGATGGACTGGCTCGCGCCCGTGTCCAGCTCCATTGAGACCGGAGTCCATTTAGTTCAACATTCAGCATTATCGGGGGACAATTCATGGTGAATGTGTGCACACCATGTACCTCTGCCTCCTTGGTCTGAGGCTCTGGTTTGTCGTGATCCGCCGTGGATCTGTCCTCCTCTGCAACATGGTGGTTTGCAGGATTAACAGGATTTGCAGCTCGCCTGCACATACGTTGGAGGTGTCCCATTGTTCCACAGCCCTTGCAAATGTACCCTTTGAAGTGGCATGAATGGAAACGATGATCATCTCCGCAGCGCCAACAAGGTGTTAATGGCCTTGCATTCATCACCCTTGATGGTGAACTCTGAGACATCTGCTGACGTGCAGCTGCAGGCATGTGTGACCTGCCCTGTACATTGCGATTTGAAAACAACGTCACTTTGTTCACAGTAATTGTAGCAGCACTTATGTGCTGAGAGATTTGTTACTGGTGGCAATGAACACCTGGGCTATCGCTATGGCCTTACTCAAGGTTGGGGTCTCTACAGTCAAAAGTTTGCAAAGTATTGTTTCGTGGCCAATGCCAAGTACGAAAAAGTCTCTGAGCATGTGCTCCAAATGTCCTTCAAATTCGCAATGTCCTGCAAGGTGTCTTAGCTCGGCGACATATCTCGCCACTTCCTGGCTTTCAGACCTTATGTAGGTACCTCGCTATCAGAACGCTTTCCTTCGGGTTCAAATGCTCCCGGACCGATGTGCACAAATCATCGTACGATTTCTTCGTGGGTTTCGCTGGAGCAAGCAGATTTTCATGAGGCCATACGTTGGTGCCCCGCAGACGGTGAGGACATTCGCCCTTCGTTTGGCAGCCTTCCCTTCGCCATCCAGCTCGTTGGCTACAAAATATTGGTTGAGTCGCTCCACAAAGGTTTCCCAATCATCTCCCTCCGAGAATTTCTCCAGGATGCCCACTGTTCTCTGCATCGTTGGGTTCGCTGCCCGTATCTCGTCTCTAGTTGTTATGTATGAAGAAAGAGTCAGACTGAATACTGTGAGCTCAAAGTAAAGTGTGACCGTAGTCTTTTATTGCAGGTCTCCAGAGTGCCTCTCCAACCTGTGAGGCCTCCTTAAATATCTGTGCTCCAAAGGGATTATGGGATCCTTTGGGACTCCAGGAGATGAGCCCTCTGGTGGCTGTACTGAGTATATACAAGTTTACATATATAATAAACTCCCTTCCCGATTGCGGACTGGAGCTTCCTTCCCAGTGCCAAGGACCGTCCCGAAGAGTCCCCGGCTATGGCCTCCATTTGTTCCCTCCCGGCCATCCGCCATTTGGCCGGCTGCAGGCGGGAGGCAGCACTAAAATATGTTAATGAGACCCTGCCATTCAGACCACCAGGCCTCCGCACCCCAGGTCTTGCTGGGTTCTTCAGCCATTTTCAGGCTCCCCGCACCATCCCCAGCTCCCGATTACTAGAAGTACCAGTAACTACCATCAGTCTGTGACAAGTTTGATGAATCTAACAATAAAAGTGAGAATGAGTGCTGAACTACCCTCGGTTGATTGGACTGAATCAACTTTGAGAGCACATAGCGGTGACACAAGTGTTTGGTCATCCGGAACAAGGGGCACTTCATTACAATACATAAGCTGGAAAATTGGAGCTGTTAGTGCCGGCTGTTAAGGCTGGTTTGGAAGAAAATATGGCGGCCATCTCGCTCCACCTGCTTCTGGCGCAGAACGTGGCAGCCGCCATTTTGGGTAGGTCAGCAGCGCTGCCGTTGCCTGTGCTCGCTTCCATATTTAAATGATTCAGATCGTGATGTCAATTGGCAAGCAATGCCTGAATTGACGCACGATCTGGGATTTTGGACGTCGCCGCTCTTAATAACCTCTCCAAAGATGCTGCCACGCTTCTAAAAGGGACACACACAACTTCCAGGAATGTTTAGAGTTTTGCTTTTGGATTGGTTTATTTACATTTTATTGGAGTAGTGGCTTGGTGCAATACATTTAAAAGTTTGTTAAAGTATGCAGGATGTGCTGCTGGACATTTTCAATACTTTGACTCTTAAAGTAGGCCTCGGTTAAAATAGAAGCAGATAGCTTAGGTGAAATAGACAATGACAAAATATTAGGAGGAGAAAGGAAAAGAAAGAATCTTTTGAGGCAGTGAGAGACAAAAATGTTGTTGCAGAAGGAGAAAGTGATGCCAAAAAATTAAATAAGAAAATCAAGGGGAAAAGTGTCAACGTTCCAAACAAAATGGAGTCAAGATTGAATTGTATGTATGTGAATGCACAATGCATTCAAAACAAAATTGGAGAGTTAAAAACACAAATAACTAAGGAGGACAACAATATTGTAGCTATAACAGAGCTGTGGTTTATGTTTGGCTGGGCCTGGAACGTAATATTCTTGGTTGTAGGAAAGGAAGATAGTGTTTTGGATTTCAGTTTTAGTGAAAAGATTCTATTACAGCCCTGACTGTAAGGATGCCCTAGTGGTTTGTGTTCAGACAGAATCCGTACAGATAGAACATAAGAACATAAGAAATAGGAACAGGAGTAGGCCATAAGGCCCCTCGAGCCTGCCCCGCCATTCAATAAGATCATGGCTGATCTGATCATGGATTCAGCTCCACTTCCCCCGCCCGCTCCCCATAACCCCTTATCCACTTTTCATTTAAGAAACTGTCTATTTCTGTCTTAAATTTATAAAATGTCCCAGCTTCCACAGCTCTCTGAGGCAGCAAATTCCACAGATTCACAACCCTCTGAGAGAAGAAATTTCTCCTCATCTCAGTTCTAAATGGGCGGCCCCTTATTCTAAGATCATGCCCTCTAGTTCTAGTCTCCCCCACCAGTGGAAACATCTTCTCTGCATCCACCTTGTCAAGCCCCCTCATAATCTTATATGTTTCGATAAGATCACCTCTCATTCTTCTAAATCCGAATGAGTAGAGGCTGAACCTACTCAACCTTTCCTCATAAGTCAACCCCCTCACCCCCGGGATTAACCTAGTGAACCTTCTCTGAACTGTCTCCACATCAGAAATATGGAAACCAAATTGCACGCAGTATTCCAGGTGTGGCCTCACCAATACCCTGTACAGCTGTAACAAGACTTCCCTGCTTTTATACTCCATCCCCTTTGCAATAAAGGCCAAGATTCCATTGGCCTTCCTGATCACTTGCTGTACTTGCATACTAACCTTTTGTGTTTCATGCACAAGTATCCTCAGGTCCCGCTGTACTGCAGCACTTTGCAATCTTTCGCCATTTAAATAATAACTTGCGCTTTTAATTTTTTTTGGCCAAAGTGCATGACCTCACACTTTCCAACATTATACTCCATCTGCCAAATTCTTGCTCACTCACTTAGCCTGTCTATGTCCTCCTGCAACCTGTTTATGTTCTTCTCAAACATTGCCCTTCCTCCCATCTTTGTATTGTCAGCAAACTTGGCTACGTTACACTCTTCCAAGTCGTTAATATAGATTGTAAATAGTTGGGGTCCCAGTACTGATCCCTGCGGCACACCACTCGTTACTGATTGCCAACCAGAGAATTAACCATTTATCCCTGTTTTCTATTTGTCAGCCAATCTTCTATCCATGCTAATATATTACCCCCAACCCTGTGAACTTTTATCTTGTGCAGTAACCTTTTGTGTGGCACCTTGTCAAATGCCTTCTGGACGTCCAAATACACCACATCCACTGGTTCCCCTTTATCCACCCTGTTTGTTACATCCTCAAAGAATTCCAGCAAATTTGTCAAACATGACTTCCCCACCATAAATCCATGCTGACTTTGTCTGACCAAATTTTGCTTTTCCAAATGTCCTGTTACTGCTTCTTTAATAATGGACTCCAATATTTTCCCAACCACAGATGTTAGAATAACTGGTCTATAGTTTCCTGCTTTTTGTCTGCCTCCTTTTTTAAATAGGGGCATTACATTTGCAATTTTCCAATCTGCTGGGACCTCCCCAGAATCCAGGGAATTTTGGTAAATTACAACCAATGCATCCACAATCCCTGCCGCTACTTCTCTTAAGAATGCAAGCCATCAGTCCAGGGGATTTATTTGCCTTTAGTCCCATTATCTTACTGAGTACCGCCTCCTTAATGATTGTGATTGTGTTAAATTCCTCCCCCCCTATGGCCCCTAGAATATTGTTAGTATCCTCTACCGTGAAAACTGATAAAAAAAAATACTTGTTTAGGCTTTCTGCCATCTCCATGTTCCTCATTACTAATTCCCCGGTTTTGTCGTTTAAGGGATCAACATTTACTTTAGCCACACTTTTTCTTTTTATATACCTATAGAAACTCTTACTATCTGTTTTTATATTTTGTGCTAGTTTACTTTCATTGTCTATCTTCCCTTTCTTAATCATTTTTTTAGTCATTCTTTGCTGGCTTTTAAAAGCTTCCCAATCTTTTAAAAAAAGGAGTGAGAGAGAAAACGGAATTATAGATCGGTTAGCCTGACATTGGTAGTGTGGAAAATGCTGGAATCAATTACTAAAGATGTAATAGCAGCGCATTTGGAAAGCAGTGATCGGTCCAAGTCAGCATGGGTTTATGAAAGGGAAATCATGCTTGACAAATCTTCTAGACTTTTTTGAGGATGTAACTTGTAGAGTGGATAAGGGAGAACCAGTGGATGTGGTGTATTTGGACTTTCAAAAGGGTTTTGACAAGGTCCCACACAAGAGATTAGTGTGCAAAATTAAGGCACATGGTATTGGGGGTAATTTGTTGACGTGGATAGAGAACTGGTTGGCAGACAGGAAGCAAAGAGTGGGAATAAACGGGTCCTTTTCAGAATGGCAGGCAGTGACTAGTGGGGTACTGCAAGGTTTAGTGCTGGGACCCCAGCTATTTACAATACATATTAATGATTTAGCTGAAGGAATTTAATGTAATATCTCCAAGTTTGCAGATGACACTAAGCTGGGTGGCAGTGTGAGCTGTGAAGAGGATGCTAAGAGGCAGCAGGGTGACTTGGACAGGTTAGGTGAGTGGGCAAATGCATGGCAGATGCAGTATAATGTGGATAAGTGTGAGGTTATCCACTTTGTGGCAAAAACAGGAAGGCAGATTATTATCTGAATGGTGACAGATTAGTAAAAGGGGAGGTGCAACGAGACCTGGGTGTCATGTAGCCCGGCATCAATTCAGATTTAAAGTCATGCGTACACCAGTGCAACACTTGCTCTCAACTGAGCAATTCACCCAGAGAGGCACCACTAAGTTTGTGGTCGTGGCCCTCCAAACCATGGTCGAGGATCTACTTGGAATATGCGGACCCATTTCTAGGCCAAATGTTCATGGTTGTTGTGGATGCTTATTCAAAATGGATTGAATGTGTAAGAATGTCTGTAAGCATGTCCACTGCCACCATCGAAAACCTACGAGCCATATTTGCCACACACGGCCTGCCTGATGTCCTTGTCAGCGTCAACGGGCCATGTTTCACCAGTGTTGAATTTAAGGAATTCATGATGCGCAATGGGATCAAGCACATCACATCTGCCCCGTTCAAGCCCGCATCCAACGGCCAGGTAGAACGGGCAGTCCAGACCATCAAGCAAAGCTTGAAACACGTGTCGGAAGGCTCCCTGCAGACCCAACTGTCCCGAGTGCTGCTCAGCTACCGCACCAGACCCCACTCATTCACCGGGGTTCCCCCAACCAAGCTGCTCATGAAAAGGGCGTTTAAAACAAGGCTCTCTCTTGTCCACTCTGATCTCCATAATCACGTGGAGGGCAGGCGGCATCAACAAAGTATGTACCATGATCGCGCAAATTTGTCACGTGATATTGAGGTCAATGATCCTGTGTTTGTACTCAATTATAGACATGGTCCCAAATGGCTCACTGGCACGGTCATAGTCAAAGAAGAGAGTAGGGTGTTTCAGGTCAAATTGGCCAATGGACTAACGTGCAGAAAGCATTTGGATCAAATCAAATTGCAGTTCACTAACAGCTACGAATAACCCGAAGAAGATACCGCCAACTTTGACCCTCCAACACACACACAAAAGTGGCAACCGACATCATGGTTGACCATGAAGCTGAACTCACCATCCCCAGCAGCCCGGCAAGGCCGGCTGCCCAGCAGCCCAGTGAAGAACTGACCAACCCAACCACACCAGCATCTGTACCGAGATGATCGACAAGAGAGCGAAAAGCCCCAGATCGTCTCACCCTGTAAATAAGTGTACTATTGACTTTACGAGGGAGTGATGTTATGTACCCTTGGCAACCTGTATCACACCACCACCAGAGGGCCTGTCCGTTGGAGTCCCAAGGGATCCCAGCATGTATATAAACAGGCCACCCACGCGGTACCTGCATTCTGGAGTCTTATTAAAGGAGCTAAGGTAACACTTACTCATTGCTCACAGCACTCAGTTTCATCCTTCATTATGAGCTTATCAATGTGAAAGAACAACAGCAATAATATTGAATAAATATAACTATCCCAAGACAGACTGCAATAAAGTTAATGCATGTGATCAAAGTGGGATATTATTTTTAAAATGCATCCAGACTTGTTCGAAAAGGTCATTATTATTTCCAGGCAGAAATGTTAGCAAATAGATCAGTAGATCAGCAGTGGGAAATCTTCAAACTGGGATGGATAGAATGCAAAATAAATATATTTCTATAAGACAAAAAAAAGGCTTGTATCAAAGCATGCAGATGCATGACTAGAAAGATTAAAGCTCAAACTTAAAATGAGAGCTAAGGATAATAAAGAAAATAGTGAGGAATATTTAAAATCATAGAATGAATCAGCACAGAAGAAGGCCTTTCGGCCCATCGTGCCAGTGCTAGCTCTTTGAAAGAGCTATCCAATTAGTGACACTCCCCTGCTTTTTCCCCATAGTCCTGCATGATTTTCCCCTTCAAGTATTTATCCAATTCCCCTTTGAAATTTACTACTGATCCCTTTCAGGCAGTGAATTCCAGAGTATAACAACTTGCTGCATAAAAAAATTTTTTCTGCCTGTCGTCTCAGGCTACTTTGCCAATTACCTTAAATCTGTGTTCTCTGGTTACCGAGGCTTCTGCCACTGGAAACAGTTTCTCATTAATTACTCTATCAAAACCATTCATAGTTTTGAACACTTCTATAAAATCTCCTCTTAACCTTCTCTGCTCCAAGGAGAACAACGCCAGCTTCTCCAGTCTCTGCACATAACTGACGGTGCCTGGTGCCTGTCGAGTAAATCTCTTTTGCACCTTCATGAAGGCTTTGACATCCTTCCTAAAGTGGCTCCACTGGCTTAAACATCCACTCCCTCCACCATTGGTATACCATGGCTGTAATGTGTACTACCTACAGGGTGCATTGTAGCAACTCGCCAAGGCTTCTTCGGTGAAAAATCTCGATCTGTCGTAACAGTTCAACCTTTGTCAAATGAGCCATTGCCAGAGAGGCAGCCTGTTGCAGGCCCATCCCATGACTTAGCAGTCCTGAGAGTAACCATCTAGCTCTCAGTCCCCTGGCAGTCAGATGGCACTTAGAAATATTAGAATAGGCCATTGAAGACAATGCATGGGCGGCAAGGGATATATTGTCATGGATGTACATTCTGTTTGTAGCCACCAGATGGCGTCATTGTTGGAGGTCACTGAGCAGCACACACATGGTGCTGCTCAGGTATAAAAGGCCAGCCATTTTTAGAGTCAGGCACTTTGGGCCTAAATAAAGCAGAGCCAAGGTTGTACCTTGCTTAGTTAGGTACTCAGTTTGAACCTTTATTGCACACATAACATTTGGCGACAAGAATACAAGAACCTTTGTTTGCAAAATGATTGGATTTTTAGAGTGATTCATGGAGGGAGAAGATTGGGCAGACTTTGTGAGCCGTTTGAACCAGTACTTCGGGGCCAACAAAATGAAGGGGGTCGACGATGCAGATCGGTGCCGGGCTGTGTTCCTCACTATGTGCGGTTCAAAGATCTACGGTCTGATAAAGAATCTACTCATGCCTAGTGATCCAACAGAGAAAACATACGATGAGTTGTGTACATTGGTACGGGAGCACTTCAAACCAGATGATGGCATCATCATCTCGAGATACAGGTTTTATACACATGTTCGATCGGAGGCCCAGAACGCGGAAGAATTCATTGCCAACCGGAGACGTCTAGCGGGACCGTGCAAGTTTGGGCCAGTGTTGGCAGACATGCTGCAGGACTTCTTTGTTATCGGTAGTCGGACACAAGGGTATCCCATGAGGGAGCGGTGCACGATTTACCACTGTGGATTGTTTCAGGTGATGGGCCAACGCTGCTTGGCAGGAGGTGGATGGGGAAGATTCGATGGAACTGGGAAGACCTCTGCGTTCCTTCTCCAGTGAACGATGTCTCCCCTGCTCAAAGGCTGAGCAAACCCCCACCTTCAGCTGAACCAGGTAACGAATTGCAGATCTATTTGCAGATCCCCAAGGCACAGGCCACTCATCACAACCATGAGGAGGTGAAGATCAATCAAGCAGCAGTACAGGCGCGGTACCCACCACCTGAAGCCGACAACCTCTTCGCTATGATGGTAGAGGCTCCAGGTCGACCATGCAGAGTGAGACTCCAACCGAAATGATCCGAATGCGTCTTCCTGACGCCAGAGGCAAAATCGCTGGGGAGGAAAATCACGGCAGTCGGCATCACGGACACGGATGAGAGTGCGTCCAGACCACGGGACGAGAGAGCGTCCAGACCACGGGATGTCACCGCAAGGCAACAGAGGCATGTGTTGCCGAGCAAGGAAGATGACTGGGTTTGGGGCAAAGGTAAAGGGGCGGCCACTGAGAAGGCCAGGAACCCACTACGTTTCAATAAGTTGTTTGCACTGTATAACCTATGTGAGCGTTCTTTCGCGGCCAATGATGTACTATCATCATCATCATAGGCAGTCCCTCGGAATCGAGGAGGGCTTGCTTCCACTCCCTAAGTGAGTTCTTTGATGGCTGAACAGTCCGATACGTGAGCCACAGACCCTGTTACAGGTGTGACAGGCATTCGTCGAGGGAAGGGGAGGGTGGGGCTGGTTTGCCGCGCGCTCCTTCCTCTGCCTGCGCGTGGCCTCTTCACACTCTTTGCGTTGAGACTTGAAGAGCTCAACGCCCTCCCGGATGCATTTTCTCCACCGCGGGCAGTCTTCGGCCAGGGTCTCCCAGGTGTCAGTGGTGATGTCACACTTTACCAGGGAGGCTTTGAGGGTATCCTTGTAACATTTCCACTGTCCTCCTTTGTCTCGTTTACCACGAAGGAGCTCCGCATAGAGCACTTGCTCAGGGAGTCTCGTATCTGGCATGCGATCTATGTGGCCTGCCCAGCGAAGCTGATCGAGTGTGGCCAGTGCTTCAATGCTGGGGATGTTAGCCTGGTTGAGGACACTGATGTTGGTCCGCCTGTCCTCCCAGGGGATTTGCAGGATCTTGCAGAGACATCGTTGGTGATATATTTCCAGCGACTTGAGGTGCCTTCTATACATCGTCCATGCCTCAGATCCATACAGGAGGACGGGTATTACTACAGCCTTGTAGACCATGAGCTTGGTGGCAGATTTGAGGGCCTGGTCTTCAAATACTCTTTTCCTCAGACGGCCGAAGGCTGCATTGGCACACTGGAGGTGATGTTGAATCTCCGCCTCAATGTCTGCCTTTGTTGATAAGAGGCTCCCGAGATATGGGAAATGGTCCACGTTGTCCAGGGCCGCGCCGTGAATCTTGATGATTGGAGGGCAGTGCTGTGCGGCAGTGACAGGCTGGTGGAGGACCTTTGTCTTACGGCTGTTAACCGTAAGGCTCATGCTTTCATATGCCTCAGTGAATACATTGACTGTATTCTGGAGTTCAGCCTCTGACTGTGCACAGACGCAGGCGTCATCCGCATACTGCAGCTCAATGACAGAGGTTGGGGTGATCTTGGACCTGGCCTGGAGGCGGTGTAAGTTAAACAGCTTCCCACTGGTTCTGTAGTTTAATTCCACTCCAGCGGGGAGCTTGTTGATTGTGAGGTGGAGCATGGCGGCGAGGAAGATTGAGAAGAGGGTTGGAGCGATAACGCAGCCCTGTTTGACCCCGGTCCGGACGTTCATTGGGTCTGTAATGGATCCGTTGGTAAAGATCACGGCCTGCATGTCATGTGAAGCAGGCGAAGGATGTTGACAAACTTTTGGGGGTATCCGAAACGGAGGAGGACGCTCCATAGACCCTCACGGTTGACAGTGTCAAAGGCCTTTGTAAGATTGAAAAAGGCCATGTATAAGGGCTGCCACTGCTCGCTGCATTTTTCCTGCAGCTGTCGCACTGCAAAGATCATGTCTGTTGTGCCTCATAGGGGACAAAATCCGCATTGTGATTCCGGGAGGAGCTCCTCGGCCACAGGGAGAAGTCGATTGAGGAGAACTCTAGCGACAACTTTCCCAGTGGCTGATAGCAGGGAGATTCCCCTGTAATTGCCGCAGTCGGACTTGTCCCCTTTTTAAAAAATGGTCACAATCACTGCGTCTCTGAGATCTCCCGCATGCTCTCCTCCCTCCAGATGAGAGAGATGAGGTCATGTATCCGTGCCAACAGCGCCTCTCCGCCATACTTTAGCGCCTCAGCAGGGATTCGATCCGCACCCATAGCCTTGTTATTCTTCAGTTGTTTTATGGCTTTGCCTACAACGTTGGAGTTTCACTGAGTTGGGGGCGGGTCGCATGCTGCGGGATGGAGTCGAGAACACTCGAGTCAAAGGCAGAGTCTCGATTGAGGAGATCTTCAAAGTGTTCCTTCCATTGAGCCCTGATGAGTGTTTCCCCGTTCTTGGCCAGGAGTGGGGTGGGGCCTTGGGAGTTTGGATCGTAGATGGCCTTGACTGCGGTGAAGGATCCTCACATATTGTGGCTGTCGACCAGTTGTTGTATCTCTTATGTTTTCTCCATCCACCACCTGTTCTTTAGGTCCCAGGTTTTTGGTTGGACCTGAGCCTTGAGCCATCTGTAATGTTGTTTTGCAGCTGCCGAATTGGGTTGTTGCTTGCGGCTCAGAAATGTTTTGCACTTGCGATCTATTAGTTCTTCGATCTCCTGATCATTTTCATCAAACCAGTCCTAATGTTTTCTGGTTGAGTAACCAAGTGTCTCTTCACAGGCACTGGTTATAGAGGCCTGGAGGGCAGACCAAGCGCTGTGGGCATTCAGCATCTCAGGGTTATCAAGGCACACTGTGAGACGCTGGCTGTATAGGGCTATCTTTGCTGGGTCTTTATGTGCCCCGGCATTAACTTTTTGCGGAACTGCTTCTGCTGTCCCCTCTGCTTTGGTGCAATGTTAATGTTGATGATGGATCGGATTAGACAGTGGTCCGTTCAGCAGTCATCAGCTCCTGTCATGGCGCAGGTGATGCGCACATCCTTGCGATCCCTGGCTCGGACGATGGCATAGTCAAGCAGATGCCAGTGTTTGGAGCGAGGGTGTTGCCACGATGCCTTGTATTTGTCTCTCTGGCGGAACAGGGTGCTGGTGATGATGAGTTCATGTTCTAGATATTTTGTCAGGAGTAGGATTCCACTGCAGTTGGCTTTCCCTACCCACTCTCTGCCAGTCACGTCTCCCCAGAGTGCTGTGTCTTTGCCGTTAAAATCACCCAGGAGGATCAATTTGTCGCCCATGGGGATGCAGGACAAGGATGTCTCGAGGTTGAAATAAAAGCCCTCTTTAGCCTCATCCATTGCATCGAGTGTAGGGGCGTATGCATTGATGACTGTGGCGCATTGGTTCTGGGATAGAGTAATACGAAGAGGCGGGAGATCGAGGAGTAACATGGGGAGGCCTATAAAGGCCAGCACGGAGTTCGTGAGGCAGTCGGAGAGGCGGGAGATCGAGGAGCAATGTGGGGAGGCCTATAAAGGCCAGTGAGGAGTTCCTGAGGCAGTCGGAGAGGCCCAGCCGGTGCAGCTACAGTAGGGTGAGAAGGCAAAAAAAAAGTAGAAAGAAATCGAAAGGTGACATCACAGCCAAGGGGGTAAGTGATTGGCTGCTAATTAGCAAGTAGTTTTTCTTTTTCTTTTCTTTATCAGTAAGTAATCTTTAGCATTGTTGTTGCCAAATTAAGTTTATCTAAGGGTTAAGTCATGGCAGGAGAGCTCGGACACGTGTTATGCTCCTCTTGTACTATGTGGGAAGTCAGGGATGCTTCCAGTGTCCCTGACAACTACGTGTGCAGGAAGTGCATCTGCCTGCAGCTCCTAACGGACTGCAGTGCGTCACTGGAGCTGCGGGTGGATTTACTCTGGAGCATCCATGATGCTGAGAATGACGTGAATAGCACGTTTAGTGAGATGATCTTACTGCAGGTAAAGATTACACAGCCAGATAGGGAATGGGTGACCAACAGGAAGAGCAGTGCAAGAAAGATAGTGCAGGTGTCCCCTGCGGTCATCCCCCTGCAATACAGATGCACCGCTTTGGGTACTGTTGGGGGGGAATGACTCATCAGGGGAGGGCAGCAGCAGCCAAGTTCATGGCACCATGGGTGGCTCTGCTGCACAGGAGGGCAGGAAAAAGAGTGGGAGAGCTATAGTGATGGGGGATTCAATTGTAAGGGGAATAGCTAGACGTTTCTGCGGCCGCAACGAGACTCCAGGATGGTATGTTGCCTCCCTGGTGCAAGGGTCAAGGATGTCTCGGAGCAGGTGCAGGGTATTCTGAAAAGGGAGGGTGAACAGCCAGTTGTCGTGGTGCATATAGGTACCAACGATATAAGTAAAAAAACGGGATGAGGTCCTACAAGACGAATTTAGGGAGCTAGGAGCTAAATTAAAAAGTAGGACCTCAAAAGTAGTAATCTCAGGATTTCTACCAGTGCCACCTGCTAGTCAAGTAGGAATCGCAGATTAATACGTGGCTTGAGGAGTGGTGCAGAAGGGAGGGATTCAAATTCCTGGGACATTGGAACCGGTTCTGGGGGAGGTGGGACCATTACAAACCGGACGGTCTGCACCTGGGCAGGACCGGAACCAATGTCCTAGGGGGAGTGTTTGCTAGTGCTGTTGGGGAGGAGTTAAACTAATACGGCAGGGAGATGGGAACCTATGCAGGGAGACAGAGGGAAGTAGAATGGGGGCAGAAGCAAAAAATAGAAAGAAGAAAAGTAAAAGTGGAGGGCAGAGAAACCCAAGGCATGAAGCAAAAAGGGCCACATTACAGCAAAATTCTAAAGGGGCAAAGTGTGTTAGAAAGACAAGCCTGAAGGCTCTGTGCCTCAATGTGAGGAATATTCGGAATAAGGTGGACGAATGAACTGCGCAGATAGCAGTTAACGGGTATGATGTAATTGGCATCACGGAGACAAGGCTGGGAACTCAACATCCAGGGTCAACATTTAGGAAGGATAGACAGAAAGGAAAAGGAGACGGGGTGGCATTGCTAGTTAAAGAGGAAATTAATGCAATAGTAAGAAAGAACATTAGCCTGGATGATGTGGAATCGGTATGGGTGGAGCTTCAGAATACCAAAGGGCAGAAAATGCGAGTGGAAATTGTGTACAGACGACCAAACAATAGTAGTGAGGTTGGGGACAGCATCAAACTAGAAATAAGGGATGTGAGCAGTTATCATGGGTGACTTTAATCTACATATTGATTGGGCTAACCAAACTGGTAGCAATACGGTGGAGGAGGATTTCCTGGAGTGTATTAGGGATGGTTTTCTAGACCAATATGCCGAGGAACCAACTAGGGAGCTGGCCATCCTAGACTGGGTGATGTGTAATGAGAAGGGACTAATTAGCAATCTTGTTGTGCAAGGCCCCTTGGGGAAGAGTGACCATAACATGGTAGAATTCTTTATTAAGATGAAGAGTGACACAGTTAATTCAGAAACTAAGGTCCTGAACTTAAGGAAAGGTAACTTCGATGGTATGAGGCGTGAATTGGCTAGAATAGACTGGCAAATGATACTTAAAGGGTTGACGGTGGATAGGCAATGGCAAACATTTAAAGATCACATGGATGAACTTCAACAATTGTACATCCCTGTCTGGAGTAAAAATAAAACGGGGAAGGTGGCTCAACCGTGGCTAACAAAGGAAATTAAGGATAGTGTTAAATCCAAGGAAGAGGCATATAAATTGGCCAGAAAAAGCAGCAAATCTGAAGACTGGGAGAAATTTAGAATTCAGCAGAGGAGGACAAAGGGTTTAATTAAGAGGGGGAAAATAGAGTACGAGAAGAAGCTTGCCGTGAACATAAAAACTGACTGCAAAAGCTTCTATAGATATGTGAAGAGAAAAAGATTAGTGAAGACAAACGTAGGTCCCTTGCAGTCGGATTCAGGTGAATTTATAATGCGGAACAAAGAAATGGCAGACCAATTGAACAAAAACTTTGGTTCTGTCTTCACGAAGGAAGACACAAATAACCTTCCGAAAGTACTAGGCGACCGAGGGTCTAGTGAGAAGGAGGAACTGAAGGATATCCTTATTAGGTGGGAAATTGTGTTCGGGAAATTGATGGTATTGAAGGCCGATAAATCCCCGGGTCCTTATAGTCTGCATCCCAGAGTACTTAAGGAAGTGGCCCTAGAAATGGTGGATGCATTGGTGATCATTTTTCAGCAGTCTATCAACTCTGGGTCAGTTCCTATTGACTGGAGGGTAGCTAATGTAACACCACTTTTTAAAACGGGAGGGAGAGAGAAAGCAGATAATTATAGACCGGTTAGCCTGACACCTGTGGTGGGGAAAATGTTGGAATCAATTATTAAGGATGAATAGCAGTGCATTTGGAAAGGAGTGACAGGATCAGTCCAAGTCAGCATGGATTTATGAAGGGGAAATCATGCTTGACAAGTCTTCTGGAATTTTTTGAAGATGTAACTAGCAGAGTGGACAAGGGAGAACCAGTGGATGTGGTATATTTGGACTTTCAAAAGGCTTTTGACAAGGTCCCACACAAGAGATTGGTGTGCAAAATCAAAGCACATGGTATTGGGGGTAATATACTGACGTGGCTAGAGAACTGGTTGGCAGACAGGAAGCAGAGAGTCGGAATAAACGGGTCCTTTTCAGAATGGTAGGCAGTGACTAGTGGAGTACCGCAGGGCTCAGTGCTGGGACCCCAGCTATTTAGAATATACAGCAATGATTTAGATGAAGGAATTGAGTGTAATATCTCCAAGTTTGCAGATGACACTAAACTGGGTGGCGGTGTGAGCTGTGAGGAGGATGCTCAGAGGCTGCAGGGTGACTTGGACAGGTTAGGTGAGTGAGCAAATGCATGGCAGATGCAGTATAATGTGAATAAATGTGAGGTTATCCACTTTGGGGCCAAAAACGCAAAGACAGAATATTATCTGAATGGCGGCAGATTAGGAAAAGGGGAGATGCAACGAGACCGGGGTGTCATGGTTCATCAGTCATTGAAAGTTGGTATACAGGTACAGCAGGCGGTGAAGAAGGCAAATGGCATGTTGGCCTTCATAGCTAGGGGATTTGAGTATAGGAGCAGGGAGGTCTTACTGCAGTTGTACAGGGCCTTGGTGACGCCTCACCTGGAATATTGTGTTCAGTTTTGGTCTCCTAATCTGAAGAAGGACGTTCTTGCTATTGAGGGAGTGCAGCGAAGGTTCATCAGACTGATTCCAGGGATGGCTGGACTGACATATGAGGAGAGACTGGATCAACTGGGCCTTTATTCATTGGAATTCAGAAGGATGAGAGGGGATCTCATAGAAACATATAAGAATCTGACGGGACAGGACAGGTTAGATGTGGGAAGAATGTTCCCGATGTTGGGGAAGTCCAGAACAAGGGGACACAGTCTTAGAATAAGGAGTAGGCCATTTAGGACTGAGATGAGGAGAAATTTCTGCACTCAGAGAGTTGTTAACCAGTGGAATTCCCTACCGCAGAGAGCTGTTGATGCCAGCTCATTGAATATATTGACGAGGGAGTTAGATACGGCCCTTATGGCTAAGGGGATCAAGGGGTATGAAGAGAAAGCAGGAAAGAGGTACTGAGGGAATGATCAGCCATGATCTTATTGATTGGTGGTGCAGGCTCGAAGGGCTGAATGGCCTACTCCTGCACCTATTTTCTATATTTCTATGTTTCTATGCGCTCGTGAACCCCACAGGGGGAGTCTTTGAGGTGGTCGACCAGCCGACTCCATGAAGGCGACGTTCTGCCTCTGGTTTCCCTTTCCAGAAAAAGGTATAACCTCGACCATGTTCCTTCAACTGGCCTCCCCCTGCCCGCCGGGTCTTGCTTCGGGTGGCGATGTCAATGTCAAAACGTCTGAGTTCCTGGGCAACTATGGCGGTGTGGCGTTGCGGCCTGTTGCTGTTGGGATTGTTCATGAGGGTCCTGACATTCCAGGTCCCGAACTTCATACTGACGAAGTGGAAGATGCCTCTGTGTGAGTGCTTTTAACGTGGGGTTGCCGCTGCACACCGGCAACCACACGGGCTTAGCTGAGCAAGTTCTTGGTCCAGTGGCAAGGGGGTCCAAGACAACTGGAGAGCAGGCACAGCTCTATGAGCCTAATTGCCTACGGCGAATTGTTGGCCGCCATTGATGGTAGATGGCCCGAGGCTTGGTTGGGGGTCAGGCATTAGGAAGGTGACTTCCAAAGTTATTTTAAAAGTTAAAAGTTGATAAAGATTCTCAATTTGTTTAAAAAGTTTTCTAAGAGTTGCTAAAAAGTCTAAGATGTAAATCAATAATACGTTATAAAAGTTTCCCTAATTTAAAAATCTGTCCCGGGCCGAAGGGACCCCGTGCTGGCCCGCTTCTGTCCCGGGCCATGGGGACCCTGTGCTGGCCCGCTTCTGTCCCGGGCCAAAGGGACCCCGTGCTGGCCCGCTTCTGTCCCGGGCTGAAGGGACTCCGTACTGGCCCGCTTCTGTCCCGGACCATAGGGACCCCGTGCTGGCCCGCTTCTGTCCCGGACCATAGGGACCCCGTGCTGGCCTGCTTCTGTCCCGGACCATAGGGACCCCGTGCTGGCCCGCTTCTGTCCCGGGCCGAAGGGACCCCGTACTGGCCCGCTTCTGTCCCGGGCCGAAGGGACCCCGTGCTGGCCCGCTTCTGTCCCGGGCTGAAGGGACTCCGTACTGGCCCGCTTCTGTCCCGGACCATAGGGACCCCGTGCTGGCCTGCTTCTGTCCCGGACCATAGGGACCCCGTGCTGGCCCGCTTCTGTCCCGGGCCGAAGGGACCCCGTGCTGGCCCGCTTCTGTCCCGGGCCAAAGGGACCCCGTGCTGGCCCGCTTCTGTCCTGGGTCGAAGGGACCCCGTACTGGCCCGCTTCTGTCCCAGACCATAGGGACCCCGTGCTGGCCCGCTTCTGTCCCGGGCCATAGGGACCCCGTGCTGGCCCGCTTCTGTCCCGGGCCAAAGGGACCCCGTGCTGGCCCGCTTCTGTCCTGGGTCGAAGGGACCCCGTACTGGCCCGCTTCTGTGCCGGGCCATAGGGACCCCGTGCTGGCCCGCTTCTGTGCCGGGCCATAGGGACCCCGTACTGGCCCGCTTCTGTCCCGGACCATAGGGACCCCGTGCTGGCCCGCTTCTGTCCTGGGTCGAAGGGACCCCGTGCTGGCCCGCTTCTGTCCCGGACCAAAAGGATTCGAAACCGGGCCTCGGGCCAAAAGGACTCTGCACCGGGCCCCGGGCCCCAGGCCAAAGGACTCTGCACCGGTGGAGCCCATCCCCGGCCGAAAGGACCCCACACCTGCCCACACCTGTCCCTGTGGTCGCACACCAGGTGTTCATCGTGCTGACAGATTCGGGGACGTCGAATCGGCCGAAGGGATTTTTAAACTTTTAATCAACTTTTAAACTTATTAAACAATTTGGGAGAACTTTTAAAACTTACATTTTAGACTCTTAATCAAAATACTTTTAAATATTTACTATTAATCTACATTTTTGTACTATCTTATGGGGTCGGGGGTACCTTACAGCAAGCCAAAGTAGCAGGCGAACTCCAACCAGTTGTATATGCATCTAACAAAGTATTTGTAGCAAGTGAGATGTTACCGCACGGCGTCGGGCATGTTGTGCAGCAAGCCAAAGTAGCGGGTGAGCCCCAACCGATTGGACATGTATCCAATAAGTTAACCAAGGCAGGAGCCTGGGTTCACGGGACGAAAGAGCCGTACCAAAGAGTGTCCCAATATTTGCTCGATTCAGACAAGCTGCCCATCCCACAGTTTTGGGAGAGCAGAGGCACTGAGAACGGCGCTAATGCCCTCAGTTGGCTACCGTTGCCCACCACCGGGGTGGAAATGGCGCAGCCTGCAGACCAACTCATTGTCGTGGGTAGAAAGCGAGGGGTCAACTGTAACGCCCCCCCCAGTTTAGGACCTGGACCAGCCAGGATCACACGTTACCACCTGCCAACGGCGAACTGCTATATAGGATGTTGCAGCTTATCCGTCGCAAAGACAAAAGGCTCATCCCATCAGATTGTCCCTCTACGGGGCAACCCTGCAATGTTGCAAAGAAAAGCAGGGAGGCTACACATAGTCGGTAGTCTGGGGCCTCCATATCATGGCCCAGGATCCACGGGGACCACGAGGCCTCCCGCCACTACTGAAAGTCTCAAGGCCATATCGGCCATCCTGGGTGCCAGACCTTAGGGTCAGTGACAATAGTCCGGAGCGGGCAGCCCAAATCATAAAGCCAAGCACCACACGTGTCACGGTAGACTCCCTACAGACCCGGCTATCCCGGGTGCTAAGCAGTCATCGGACAGAATCACTTGGAACTGAGCCTTCCGTATGCTATCAGCAGAGAATGTATCATGATCGCTCAGCTCCTCCACGCGACATCAGAATAAATGATGTAGACCATGTTCAGGGCCCCAGATGGGCTGCTAGCACTGTATTAGTCAAAGGGGGGGAATGGAGTGTGTGTGATGAAAATGGAACGTTTTTTGTGAAACCATGTACTGGGCAAATGCAGAAAGCATTTGGACCAGACCAAACTGCGAACTACAGATAACCAGGAACCACTGTGAAAGGACCTGGCCCCCAGCGACCCACTAACACAATCGACCTCGCCATCGACCATGTGGATGAACCCACCATGCCCAACAGTGCGATCAGACCAGCCGCGTGGCCGCGCAGCAACAATTCGACCAACTCATCCATGCCAGGACTTCAACTCAGGCGATCGACCCGGGGACGCTGGGCGACAGATCGCCTCAACTTGCAAATAAATTGTACATAAGACTTTGGGGGTGGGGGGGAGTGATGTTATGTATGTATGGAAACCTCACCAATATGTAAGACTTGCCACTGGGGGCACACCTGTGGGGACCACGGGACACCTGTACACCCTGGGGCAAGCAGGTATAAAAGGTGATTCACCATGCTGCTTCCCCACTCTGGAGTTTGACTAAAGAAACCAAGGTCACAACAGTTTGAGCTTACAATACAGACATGTGGATTTATTCTGAACATAACAGAGGTGAAGAATCGAACCTCAACAAGTACTGTAAATGAGATTGATTCGGCGTTCGGCAGAGCGGCACATGGCAGGGCCTATCCGGCTGCATTCGTGAAGCCTGTGGCTGCCCAAAGTCCGCCAGCGGGAATGTATCCGACTTCTCTGTGTTGGCATGATAGGGGAAATCATCGGCACCAACAGTGCCGAATTAATCAATATAGTTTTCTGAGACTGGGGCTCGATATGCAATCCGAGATACCAGAGGAGGAAGTGTATGGACTGTACTCTTTCATAATCAAGATTAATGTGAAGTTTAACGGGATACCGGTATCGATGGAACTGGACACATAGAAACATAGAAAATAGGTGCAGGAGTAGGCCATTTGGCCCTTCGAGCCTGCACCACCATTCAATAAGATCATGGGTGATCATTCCCTCAGTACCCCTTTCCCGCTTTCTCTCCATGCCCCTTGATCCTTTTAGCCGTAAGGGCCATTACATACTCCGTCTTGAATATATCCAATGAACTGGCATCAATAACTCTCTGCGGCAGTGAATTCCACAGGTTAACAACTCTCTGAGTGAAGAAATTTCCCCTCATCTCAGTCCTAAATGGCCTACCCCTTATCCTAAGACTGTGTCCTCTGGTTCTGGACTTCCCCAACATCGGGAACATTCTTCCCGCATCTAACCTATCTAGTCCCGTCAGAATCTTATACGTTTCTATGAGATCCCCTCTCATCCTTCTAAACTCCAGTGTATAAAAGCCCAGTTGATCCAGTCTCTCCTCATCTGTCAGTCCAGCCATCCCTGGAATCAGTCTGATGAACCTTGGTTGCACTCCCTCAATAGCAAGAATGTCCTTTCTCAGATTAGGAGATCAAAACTGAACACAATATTCCAGGTGAGGTCTCACCAAGGCCCTGTACAACTCCTATACTCAAATCCCCTAGCTATGAAGGCCAACATACCATTTGCCTTCTTCACTGCCTGCTGTACCTGTATGCCAACTTTCAATGACTGATGAACCATGACACCCAGGTCTCGTTCCACCTCACCTTTTCCCAATCTGCCACCATTCAGATAATATTCTGACTTCGTGTTTTTGCCCCCAAAGTGGATAACCTCACAATTATCCACATTATACTGCATCTGCCATGCATTTGCCCACTCACCGAACCTGTCCAAGTCACCCTGCAGCCTCTTAGCGTCCTCCTCACAGCTCACACTGCCACCCAGTTTAGTGTCATCTGCAAACTTGGAGATATTACATTCAATTCCTTCATCTAAATCATTAATGTATATTGTAAAGATCTGGGGTCCCAGCACTGAGCCCTGCGGCACCCCACTAGTCACTGCCTGCCATTCTGAAAAGGACCCGTTTACCCCGACTCCTTGCTTCCTATCTGCCAACCTGTTCTCTATCCACGTCAGTACATTACCTCCAACACCATGTGCTTTGATTTTACACATCAATCTCTTGTGTGGGACCTTGTCAAAAGTCTTTTGAAAGTCCAAATACACCACATCCACTGGTTCTCCCTTGTCCACACTGCTGATTACATCCTCAAAAAACTCCAGAAGATTCGTCAAGCATGATTCCCTTTCACAAATCTATGCTGACTTGGACCGATCCTGTCACTGCTTTTCAGGGGTGAGTCAATCGATCATGAACGAGAGGGCATTTACTAAGCTGTGGGATACCAAGACTGTGAGGCCCAGGCTGAGCCCTGTTAACGCCAAGCTGCGCACGTACACCAAAGAACTGATAAAGGTGATTGGCAGTGCACAAATTAATGTGTCGTATAATGGTGCGGTTCATGAGTTACCGCTGTGGATTGTTCCAGGTAATGGCCCAACGCTGCTCGTCAGGAGCTGGTCGGAGAAAATCAGATGCAACTGGAACGACATAAAGGAGTTGTCTTCAGAGGAAGATACACGTGCCCAAGTATTGAGCAAGTTCCCTTCACTGTTCGAACTGGGTATCAGCAACTTTACGGGAGCCAAGGTGCAGATCCACGTGGACTCAGATGCAAGACTCGTCTATCAGAAAGCTCGGGCCATATATGATGAGGGAGAAGGTCGAAATTGAACTGGACAGACTCCAGCGTGAAGGGATCATATCACCAGTCAAAATTAATGAATGGGCCAGCCCCATTGTTCCTGTGCTGAAAAGTGATGGCACAGTCAGAATCTGTGGAGACTACAAGGATACGATCAACAGGGTTTCGAAACAAGATCAGTACCTGTTACCGAAGGCTGATGACTTGTTTGAGACGCTAGCCGGAGGGAAGTCGTTCACAAAACTGGACTTGATGTCGGCCTATATGACGCAGGAGTTGGTCGAGATGTCGAAAAGACTTACATACATTAACAAGCACAAAGGACTGTTTATTTATCACAAGTGCCCATTTGGAATTCGCTCGGCTGCAGCAATATTCCAGAGGAATATGGAAAGTCGACTGAAGTCCGCTCCCAGAACTGTCGTGTTCAAAGATGACATCCTGATCACCGGTCATGACTCCAAGGAACATCTGAACAACCTGGAAGAGGTTCTACTGCATTTGGATAGATTAGGACTCAGATTTAAATGCTTAAAGTGCGTCTTCATGGCACCGGAGGTCGAATTCCTCGGGAGGAAAATCGCCACTGATGGCATCAGACCTATTGACGTAAAAACCAAAGCCATCAAGAATGGACCGAAACCGCAGAACGTGACGGAGCTGCATTTGTTCCTGGGTCTACTCAACTACTTTGGTAACTTCCTACCTAAATTGAGCACCTTACTTAACACTGCACATGCTATTGAGAAAAGGCAACAACTGGGTGTGGGGCGCATTGCAAGACAGAGGTTTCGAGAAAGTCACCAATCTGCTTTGCTCGAACAAGCTGCTGGTACATTATGACCCATGTAAATGTTTAGTTTTGGCCTGTGACGCATCGTAACATGGAATTGGTTGCGTGTTACAACAAGCCAATGAGTCGGGGAAACTTCAACCTGTCGCATATGCATCCAAAAGTTTGTCTAAAGCAGAACGGGCCTACAGTATGGTAGAAAAAGCTTTAGCCTGTGTGTACGGTGTTAAAAAGATGCATCAATACCTGTTCGGTCTCAGGTTTGAATTAGAGACCGATCACAAGCTGCTCATTTCGTTGTTTTCTGAGAGCAAAGCTATCAATACCAACTCTTCATCCCGCATCCAAAGGTGGGCGCTGACATTATCTGCCTATGATTATGTCATTCACCACAGACCTGGCACAGAGAATTGTGCCGATGCTTTGAGCCGATTGCCGTTGCCCACACCGGAGGTGGAAATGCCACAACCGGCAGATTTAATGTTAATCATGGATGCTTTTGAGAGTGAAGGTACCCCTTACACGGCTCAACAATTTAAGACCTGGACCAGCCAGGATCCATGTAGATTTTGCAGGTGCCTTCCTGGGTAAGATGTTTTTAGTGGTGGTGGATGCTTATTTGAAGTGGATTGCTACCAGTGCCATGTGCTAGTCAGAGTAGGAATCGCAGGATAGCGCAGATGAATACATGGCTTGAGCAGTGGTGCAGCAGGGAGGGATTCAAATTCCTGGGGCATTGGAACCGGTTCTGGGGGAGGTGGGACCAGTACAAAGCGGACGGTCTGCACCTGGGCAGGACCGCAACCAATGTCCTAGGGGGAGTGTTTGCTTGTGCTGTTGGGGAGGAGTTAAACTAATATGGCAGGGGGATGGGAATCAATGCACGGAGACAGAGGGAAACAAAAAGGAGACAAAAGCAAAAGACAGAAAGGAGATGAGGAAAAGTGGAGGGCAGAGAAACCCAAGACAAAAAACAAAAAGGCCCACTGTACAGCAAAATTCCAAAAGGAAAAAGGGTGTTAAAAAAACAAGCCTGAAGGCTTTGTGTCTTAATGCAAGGAGTATCCGTAATAAGGTGGATGAATTAACTGTGCAAATAGATGTTAACAAATATGATGTGATTGGGATTACGGAGACATGGCTCCAGGATGATCAGGGCTGGGAACTCAACATCCAGGGGTATTCAACATTCAGGAAGGATAGAATAAAAGGAAAAGGAGGTGGGGTAGCATTGCTGGTTAAAGAAGAGATTAATGCAATAGTTAGAATGGACATTAGCTTGGATGATGTGGAATCTATATGGGTAGAACTGCAGAACACCAAAGGGCAAAAAACGTTAGTGGGAGTTGTGTACAGACCTCCATACAGTAGTAGTAATGTTGGGGAGGGCATCAAACAGGAAATTAGGGGTGCATGCAATAAGGGTGCAGCAGTTATAATGGGTGACTTTAATATGCACATAGATTGGGCTAACCAAACTGGAAGCAATACGGTGGAGGAGGATTTCCTGGAGTGCATAAGGGATGGTTTACTAGACCAATATATCGAGGAACCAACTAGGGGGGAGGCCATCTTAGACTGGGTGTTGTGTAATGAGAGAGGATTAATTAGCAATACCGTTGTGCGAGGCTCCTTGGGGAAGAGTGACCATAATATGGTGGAATTCTGCATTAGGATGGAGAATGAAACAGTTAATTCAGAGACCATGGTCCAGAACTTAAAGAAGGGTAACTTTGAAGGTATGAGGCGTGAATTGGCTCGGATAGATTGGCGAATGATACTTAAGGGGTTGACAGTGGATGGGCAATAGTAGACATTTAGAGACCGCATAGATGAACTACAACAATTGTACATTCCTGTCTGTCGTAAAAATAAAAAAGGGAAGGTGGATCAACCGTGGCTATCAAGGGAAATTAGGGATAGTATTAAAGCCAAGGAAGTGGCATACAAATTCGCCAGAAATAGCAGTGAACCCAGAGACTGGGAGAAATTTAGAACTCCGCAGAGGAGGACAAAGGGTTTGATTAGGGCAGGGAAAATGGAGTACGAGAAGAAGCTTGCAGGGAACATTAAGACGGATTGCAAAAGTTTCTATAGATATGTAAAGAGAAAAAGGTTAGTAAAGACAAATGTAGGTCCCCTGCAGTCAGAATCAAGGGAAGTCATAACGGGGAACAAAGAAATGGCGGACCAATTGACTAAGTACTTTGGTTCGGTATTCACTAAGGAGGACACAAACAACCTTCCGAATATAAGAGGGGTCAGAGGGTCCAGTAAGGAGGAGGAACTGAGGGAAATCCTTATTAGTCGGGAAATTGTGTTGGGGAAATTAATGGGATTGAAGGCCGATAAATCCCCAGGGCCTGATGGACTGCATCCCAGAGTACTTAAGGAGGTGGCCTTGGAAATAGCGGATGCATTGACAGTCATTCTTCAACATTCCATTGACTCTGGATCAGTTCCTATCGAGTGCAGGGTAGCCAATGTAACCCCACTTTTTAAAAAAGGAGGGAGAGAGAAAACAGGGAAATATAGACCGGTAAGCCTGACATCGGTAGTGGGTAAGATGATGGAATCAATTATTAAGGATGTCAAAGCAGCGCATTTGGAAAGAGGTGACATGATAGGTCCAAGTCAGCATGGATTTGTGAAAGGGAAATCATGCTTGACAAATCTTCTGGAATTTTTTGAGTATGTTTCCAGTAGAGTGGACAAGGGAGAACCAGTTGATGTGGTATATTTGGACTTTCAGAAGGCTTTCGACAAGGTCCCACACAAGAGATTAATGTGCAAAGTTAAAGCACATGGGATTGGGGGTAGTGTGCTGACATGGATTGAGAACTGGTTGTCAGACAGAAAGCAAAGAGTAGGAGTAAATGGATACTTTTCAGAATGGCAGGCAGTGACTAGTGGGGTACCGCAAGGCTCTGTGCTGGGGCTCCAGCTGTTTACACTGTACATTAATGATTTAGATGAGGGGATTAAATGTAGTCTCTCCAAATTTGCGGATGACACTAAGTTAGGTGGCAGTGTGAGCTGCGAGGAGGATGCTATGAGGCTGCAGAGCGACTTGGATAGGTTAGGTGAGTGGGCAAATGCATGGCAGATGAAGTATAATGTGGATAAATGTGAGGTTATCCACTTTGGTGGTAAAAACAGAGAGACAGACTATTATCTGAATGGTGACAGATTAGGAAAAGGGGAGGTGCAACGAGACCTGGGTGTCATTGAAGGTTGGCATGCAGGTACAGCAGGCGGTTAAGAAAGCAAATGGCATGTTGGCCTTCATAGCGAGGGGATTTGAATACAGAGGCAGGGAGGTGTTGCTACAGTTGTATAGGGCATTGGTGAGGCCACACCTGGAGTATTGTGTACAGTTTTGGTCTCCTAACCTGAGGAAGGACATTCTTGCTATTGAGGGAGTGCAGCGAAGGTTCACCAGACTGATTCCCGGGATGACGGGACTGACCTATCAAGAAAGATTGGATCAACTGGGCTTGTATTCACTGGAGTTCAGAAGAATGAGAGGCAACCTCATAAAAACGTTTAAAATTCTGATGGGTTTCGACAGGTTAGATGCAGGAAGAATGTTTCCAATGTTGGGGAAGTCCAGAACCAGGGGTCACAGTCTAAGGATAAGGGGTAAGCCATTTAGGACCGAGATGAGGAGGAACTTCTTCACCCAGAGAGTGGTGAACCTGTGGAATTTCTCTACCACAGAAAGTTGTTGAGGCCAATTCACTAAATATATTCAAAAAAGAGTTAGATGTAGTCCTTACTACTAAGGGGATCAAGGCGTATGGTGAGAAAGCAGGAATGGGGTACTGAAGTTGCATGTTCAGCCATGAACTCATTGAATGGTGGTGCAGGCTAGAAGGGCCGAATGGCCTACTCCTGCACCTATTTTCTATGTTTCTATGGATAGAATGCATAATCATGTCATCCAGTCTGTTCACGGCAACCATAGAGAATCTCAATGTCATGTTCACGACACATGGTCTGCCTGACATAGTGGTGAGCGACAATGGGTCGTGTTTCATCAGTCAGGAGTTTCAGGAGTTTGTAAAACTTAATGGCATAAAACAGGTAAGGTCAGCACTGTTCAAACCTGCATCCAACGGACAAGCTGAACGTGCAGTACAAATTATCAAGCAAAGCAAGAGGAGAGTAACCCAAGGGTTCACTTTCAGACCTGCTTGTCTTGCATACTGCTGAGTTACAGGACAAGACCCCACACACTCACAGGGGTCTCGCCTGCTGAACTCATGATGAAAAGAGGTCTTAAGACCAAGCTATCTCTTGTACACCTGGATTTAAATAATCATGTTGACAAGGGTACCACGATCGCGCAACTGTGTCACGCGAGAATCCTGTATATGTGTTGAATTATGGTCAGGGTCGCAAATGGATCACTGATACAGTCATGGCCAAGGAGGGCAACAGAGTATTTGTTATTAAGCTCAAGAATTGGCAACCTTGCAGGAAACACATGGAACAAACAAAGCTGAGCCACACAGATGAGCCAGAGCAGTCGGACGAAGAAACCGTTGATGACCAACCAACCTACCAGCAGTCTTCAGTGGACTCAAGGGTCATCAGTGAACCCGGAATTTCCATCACGGACTTGTTCAATAAAAATGGACTTGCAATTTATGATATGGCCACTGCCACCCCCAACAAGTCAGTCATCCAGCCACCAGCCACAACAGACTCCGCACATTCACCCAAGGCTGGAATCGAACCGAGACGGTCAACCCGGGAGCGTAAAGCATTGGACCGTCTCAACCTGTGAAAGACTGTGATAAGATCTCAGAGGAGGGTATTGTCATGTATGTACATGCTGTTTGTAGCCACCAGATGGTGTCATTGTTGGAGGCAACTGAGCAGCATGCAGATGGTGCTGCTCGGGTATAAAAGGCCAGCCATTTTGTGAGTCAGGCATTTGGGTTTAAATAAAGCAGAAGCAAGGTTGTACCTTGCTTAGTTAAACAGTACTCAGTTTGAACCTTTATTGCATACATAACACCATTCCTTCATTCAAGAGGGTCATGAGGCAATCACTGTGAGATGCTATGCATGTTAATGCAGATAAACATGTATTGCAGGTAATGCTCATTGCATTGCGTAACCTTTTTTCTGGTGGTAACTCTTTTACAACAGACAAGTTCCATCTTTGCTGTTCCATAGAAACATAGAATGATACAGCATAGAAGAGGCCATTCGGTCCATGGTGCCTGTGACAGCTCTCTAAAAGAGCTATCCAATTAGTCCCACTCCCCTGCTCTTTCCCCTTAACCCTGTAATTTTTTCCACTTCAAGTTTTTATCAAATTCCCTTTTGAAAGTTATTATTGAATCTGCTTCCGCTACCCTTTCATGCAGTGCATTCCAAATCATGACAACTCGCTGCGTAAAAAATGTGTTCCTCACATCGCCTCTGGTTCTTTTCCAAATCACGTTAAATATGTGTCCTCTGGTTACCAACCCTTCTACCAGTGGAAAGTTTCTCCTTATTTACTCTATCAAAACAATTCTATGTTTTGAACACTTCTATGAAATCTCCTGTTAACCTTCTCTGCTCCAAGGAGAACCCCAGCTTCTCCAGACTTTCCATGTAACTGAAGTCTCTCATCCCTGGTACCATTCGAGTAACTCTCCTCTGCACCCTCTCGTAGGGCTCGACATCCTTCCTAAAGTGCGGTACCCAGAATTGGACACAATACTCCAGCTGAGACCTAACCAATGTCTTAGAAAGATTTAGCATAACTTCCTTGCATTTGTACTCCATGCCTCCATTTGTAAAACCAAGGACCCCGCATGCCTTTTTAAAAGCCTTCTCAACTTGTCCCGCCACCTTCAAAGATGTCTGTACGTACACCCCAAGGTCTCTCTCTTTCTGCACCTCCTTTAAAATTGTTTCATTTAGTTTATATTGTCTCTTCTCAATCTTCCTATCCAAAATGCATAATTTCACATGTCTATGTGTTAATTTTCGCCTGCCATGTGTCTGCCCATTTCACCAATCTATCTATGTCCTGATCAAAAAAGTTCTTGCGTATGCATTTCAGGAATCGTTCCTCCTCTTTTCCCTTTACACTCTTTATTTTTTGAGTCAATGGGTCCAAAATTGCCCAAGCCATTTTTTCGGCGCACTGACCTGAAGCGTGCTGGAAGGGACGCCGGAAAAAAAGGGGCCTCATCCTGGCCGCTCTTTGGAGTCCCCGGAGTCCTGGCGTGGTGTGCAGACTGAATGGGGTGGGAAAGGGGGGGGGGGGTAAGTGCGGAGCAACAAGTCAGTGCAGAAAGCACTGCCGGCACCTGCGTGCAAGCTCCTGCCCTCCCAGTGTGTCCTGCGGGCTGTGAGCAGGACCCGATGCTCGCAGCCCCTATCCCCGGCCGAAGGGACGCCCGATCTCGCCACACCCTATCCCAGGCTGAGTGGCCTCCCGCACCGGACGGCCGGTCCGCTGAGTTCCCGGGCGAGGTAGGACTTCGGTTTTATTTTTTATTTAGTGGTTGTGTGTGCTTGAGAGTTTTGATTGAGGGGGGGGGGAGGAGGAGAGTTTTGGGGGGGGTGGGGAGAAGAGAGATAGAGTGTATTGGGGAGGAGAGAAAGAGTGGATTGGGGGGGTGGAGGAGAGTTTTGGGGCGAGAGAAAGAGTGTTTTGGGGCGGGCGGGGGGAAAGAAAGTCTTTTGTATACCAGCATCTCTCTCTCTGGCTACACCTCCCCCGCCGCAGCTCGCATTTATTTCATTTTTATTAGTATTTTAATTGTTTGAACTTTTCCTTGCAATGTTTGATGCTTGGTTGTTGAGGTCCTCTCCAATTCCCTTCCCTCCGCTATCCCTGCCCTAATGTCTGCCGAATGTGCACTGCTTTTTCTTCACTGCCCACAAGATTTTTCAGAGCTGGCCACATACGCTGACCTGTCGATTTGGATTACGTTTTTGCTGGCCAAAGTGGCATAAATGGCCAAAACTGGCCTAAGTGTCTGGGAACACCCCCTTTTGAAAAAAAAACTGACCTAAAAAAAATTGTACCTAACTGGAGCAAATTTTGGGGGGGAAAATGGCATTTTTTAAACTTACGCCAGAAAAAACAACTTACTCCAAAAAAATTGATGCAAGTCATGGCCAAAATTGGGCCCCTTATTAGGATAATTGGAGTCCTCAATTATCACTGCTCTAAAGTTCTAGCATCTTTCTGCAATTTGCTTGCAAATTTGCTCCTCTAAATCCTCCCACTAGATTCTATATTTGAACCCTCAAGTACATCATGTGCTGCAACAGTATATTTGATCAATACTAACCCACCACTCTTTTTTTCCCCTATCTTTGCTCAATACATTGTAACCAGGAATATTAAATGTCCATTCCTTCCCTTGTTTGAGCCAAATCTCCATTATTGCCTGTATCATAATTCCGTGTAGCTACTTGTGCCTGGAGCTCATCAACCTTATTTCCTTCACTATGTGCATTTGCACTCTGGACCCATCTTAGTCTGCCTCACATTTCCGCCCTGCCTAATCCCTCCAATTCTGCACTACTCTTTGGGCTAGACTTTCTCTAAAGCCCGCCACCGCCGGATTGCCGCCCAAAAAGACCGCTAAGGTTCTTCAAATAATGCTGGCGTAAGATTGCAAAAAAAAGGGAAAAAATGTTGCCCGGCGAGAAAATGGATCTTATACGTAGATTCTCAGCTGTTAAACGCGATCCTCGGCAAATTGGACGGTTCTTAACCAGAATGGGTGGTTTAGACCGAGGCTGCGGTTGGGTGCAGGGAGGGGGGAAAACACAAAAAATATTTTTTCATTGAAACAAAAAATAAAAATCACAAAATATTCTTAACTTAGTCCTTTTTAACTTAATCGTCATAAAAGAATTTAAAAAGAATTATAAAAAAACCTTTAACTTACCGTTTTTTGCAGGGGTACTTACCAACGCCCAGCTCCAGCTGCTTTTCGTGGGCGTTTTTTTTCGATCTTACCTACGGGTCACCGCTGAGCTAAAACTCGGGCAGTGGCGTTTTTTTCGGCAGTGCACAGGTGTGAGTCCGCTCCCCAGCGACATTTTGCAAATGTTGGCGGAATTCTTTAAACAATGAAGTGGAAACTTTTGCTGGGTGGTTTTCCACCGAAAACAAGCATTACCGCCAAGAAAATCGCTGAAAATGAAGAGGAAAGTCTAGCCCTTTATTCTAATGTGGTTTGTCTCTCCCAATCCTCTGTGCATCTTGTATTTCCTCTCCAATGCTTCATCTGGTGCTCCTCCCCCTGCCAAATTATTGTGAAACCTCTGTCACAGCACAAGTTAACCTCCCCACAAGAACATTGGTCCCGGCTCTGTTGAGGTGCAACCTGTCTATCTTGGACAAGGTCCCAAGGGCCCAGGAATCTGAAGCCCTCCTTCCTACACCATTCCTCCAGCCACATGTCAACCTACCTTATCCAACTACTCCGATATACTCACTAGCACGTTGCACTGGGAGTAATCCAGATGTGACTACCTTTGAGGTCCTGCTCTTTAATTTCTTCCCTAGCTCCTGAAAATCTGTCTGTTGGATCACAGCTCTTTTCCTACCTATGTCACTGGTTCCACATATACCACGACTTCTGACTGTTCCCCTTTCCCATGCAAAATGTTCTGCAACAATTCAGTGATGTACTTTACCATGGCACCAGGGAGGCATCATACCATGCGAGACTCACGTCTGCGGTTGCAGAAATATCTGTCTATCTCCGACGAGAGAATCCCCTATGACCACTGACTTTCTACACTTTGCTCTGTGCCCCTGTGCAGTCATTTTCCCCACAGTGCCAAGGATGTACTCTAAACTGTACTTCCAAGGCGTCGTCACACTCACCGGCATTCAGCATTGAAAACTGGTTGACAGTGCCACAGTCCTGGAGGATTCCTGCACTGCCTGCCTTTTCCTACCCAGCCTGATGGCCACCCACTTACTATCTTCTTAAACTCTCTGTAGCTGCGGAGTAATCACCTGGAACACGCGCTGTAGGAAATTCACAGCCTCGCGTATGCCCTACAGTGACTCCAGCTGCTCCTCATGCTCAAAAACCCTGTGCTTGAGTTCGAGCAACTGGAGGGACTTCCTGCACATGTGATTATTCAGGACACATGAAGCATCCTGGAGTTCCCACATGGCACAGGAATTGCAGGCAATTGGTTTCAGCTGTCCCATCATTTTACTTAAGTCTATGGGCTAGATTTTCCACTTTTGTTTGCATGCTTAATGCCCACTTAACATCCATTTTACCGCTGAAATCAAATATAATGCCCATATATCACCCGTGTAGCCACAAAATGGAAACTGATGGGCATTTTTAGGAAACCTATCGTTGAGCGTTACTTTCCCCATGTGCATAACGCCGGGAAAAAATCATACCGCCCGCCCACTTTTTTTGGGCAGAATCATCAGAATGGGCGAAATCAATGTCGATAATATCACCCAGCGTTAGTTTCTGCACGGAATTAACACCGAGATTCAATAATACCGCCCACCCACTTTTTTTATCGTGAAGATCACATTTGCCGAAACTAACGGCTATGAGATCGGCCAGCGTCACTTTCACCATCTCGCACACATATCACCCAAAATAGCGCTCGCCCAAAAAAAGTCCAGAAAAAGTGGAACTAACTGGAATTAATCACAGCGTTATGGACGCCATGTTCTACATCACATGTCGCATCCTTTAAAAGGCTGCTCTGCTTCAACCTCGGGGGAGGTCGGGTGTACTCTGGAGGTCTTTGAAGGTGATGTGAACATCTGACCAAACATCTTTATCATACTGTGACCAATTGGAATTTAATAGGTGTCTTCGTCGGGACATTCATTCTTTGTGACCAATCGATGGAAAATAGAGAGCTACTGCAATGGGGCCTGTTCTTTCTCCCCCTCTCTTGATGACCAATTACATGCTGCAGACTCGAGATGGCCGAAGGTATGCTCCACAGCATTATGTGCCCAATGTAAGACGTACCAGACTGATGAAGAGGACCAGACGTTACACCCCCGCAAGTACAGGGACAAGCGGTCTTACCTCGACTTGCCCGACAACACCTGTCTTCGGAGACTGCGCTTCCACAAAGGGATTATCTCTGAGGTAAGCCAGCTCATAAGGGGAGATCTTCAGCCTGCCAGCACCATCAGTACTGCACTGTCCGTTGTGGTCAAAGTTACCGCGGCACTGTCGTTCTACGCGTCGGGTTCTTTTCAGGCCACAGCTGGCGACATTTGCAGTCTGTCTCAGCATGCCACACATTGCTGCATTAGACAGGTCACTGAAGCCCTGTATGCACACAGGAGGGACTTGATCAGCTTCCCTATGACCAGGGAGACACAGAATGAGAGGGCTCTAGGATTCTCCAGAATTGCAAACTTCCCCAAGGTGCAGGGAGCAATAGACTGTCCCCGCATTGCGATGCGGGCACCTTTTCAGGATGCAGAGGTTTTCAGGAACCGCAAGGGATTCCACTCCCTGAATGTCCAACTTGTTGTCGACCACCAGTAAATTATACTGGCAGTGAATGCTAAATTTCCGGGCAGCATCCATGATGCTCACATCCTGTGTGAGAGCACTGTATCTGACTTGTTTAACAATCAGCCACAAGGTCAATGCTGGACAAAGGATATGGCCTTGCCACCTGGCTGATGACCCCCCTGCGTGACACCCAGACCGAAGCCGCGAGGCGATACGAGAGCCATAGAGCCACTCGCAAGATCGAGGAGAAAACCATTGGAGTGCTTAAGCAGCGCTTTAGATGCCTGGACGACTCAGGAGGCGACCTCCAATACTACCCTGAGCAGGTAGCTCAATTCGTGATGGTGTACCTCATGCTGTACAACTTGGCTATCAGGAGGGTACAAGAATTGCCTGAAGAGTCTGACAGTCCACCTCACCACAGAGAGGAAGAGGAGGACAAGGAGGCGGACGCTGACATCGGCCCAATCAGGCTGACGCTGAAGCCATGCCCCCGCCCCCCTGTAGACCACATGAAAGGGCCCGTGGTGGCTTGATAGCTGCAAGAGCCTTACATCAGGAGCTCATCAATGATCGCTTTGCCTATAAGAACGTTGGTGTTATTTACAAGGCTGACAAACTGCTGCGTGTGCAGGTCATACATCAATGGTGGGCATCACCTTGGTGACACTTAAAGTTTAAGTTGATTGAAATTAAGTGTAATTATACCCTTTGATGTTAAGGAATCACCAGCATGTAACGGTGCAGCTATCTGAGCCAATGCACAACAAGGTTTTGTAAAATAAAAAACATTTAAACCGAACATTTGTCTGAAATCATCAGTATTTCTGTAAAAAACAATCCTCCCCCCGCCCCCCCACCCGCTTCTCCTTCCCACCTCTACCCCTTTCCCTTCCCCTCCTAACTCCAAGCCGTCTGGCCGAGGAGCTCCTCAGGTGATACTTCATTGCTGGGGGGGGGGGGGGGGTGGTGGGTGGAGGGGGTGGATGACAGCTGAACCACTGCTTGGACGGATATGGGAGAGGACAGACCCGAGGTGGGAACTTGCTCCGAGCCAGAAGCAAGATGTTGCTCCTGGCTCTTATGTGTGGTTGGCAATGTGGGTGCAGCACCTTGGGGTGCAGCGCCACATTCCGGGACTACTGGGAGCTCTCTGCCACCAGTGTTCCTGGCTACCAGCTCCAGGGCCTCCACCATCCCTTCCATGTCATATCTTATTTGTTGGACAAAACTCGGTGCCAACTATGGTATTGGTGCTTAGTAGGTTTTTTGCTGCTGGTGAATTTCCCTCGTGCCTCCCACAACAGCCAAACAAGCACACACACCTTCACTCCCGCTCTCTGTCTCCTCTTTTGCACATGTCATGATGACCCTTGACCTCCTGAATCACGAGAATCGAGTATTACCATGCCATTGCTAAGGATGGCGACACTTTACGGCAGAAGGTCAGAGAGATTTAACGCTACTGCTCATTTCATATCGTTCGCAGTAACGGTCAATTTCAAAAATGGAGACTCGGTCCTTTGAGAATGGACAAGAAGCCGGCGATCTGAAAACACATTTTTACTGCCCACGCTGGAAATAATGCTAATGTTTGGGCGATAGGCACAAAAGTGTAAAATCTAGCCCTTTCTACTCACGTTATATGTCTCTGATATATATTTTTAGAATGGTAACCCCTTACTCCTATTTATTATCTTTGTATACCAGATTTTTATTTAGTGCAATTCACATCCCTTTACTGTTGGTATCCTCTACTTAGTTAATTTTAATTTTATCCCTAGATGTAATTAATTACCGATTGTTTGATGTATTTACTTATTTACTGTTGTCCCTTGATTTAAATTACTTAGCACCTCCTTGCCCCTCTGCTGTGAATTCCCACTCTTACCAAATTCCTATCGTCACTCTGTTCAGCAGATTCACCCAATCCTCACCGATCTGTGTGCTTAAAGCACTGAACTGTAACTCGGTCGAATTTCCCACCAAAATGACACCTCTAATGTCATGTGCTTTTATTAGTGAAATGAACAAGTGCATTAAAATATGAATTAAAAATACAAGATTGCATTTGTTGTAGAAAAGATGCATATTTAATTCACGCTGAAGTATGTAGCAGTAATACAGTATGCAACCATTCTCATTGAGCGACCTACATTGCTGGTTGTGCTGTGCTCCTGCTCATTAAAAAGTGGCAACTGGGGCAGCTGGAGTTGCGTGACAGAATATTCAGACAGACATTTACCAAGAACCTATCACTTTGCTGGTCGACAGACATGTTGAACTTGTTGCTTTTGCGATCCAGTCTGAAAACTGCAGCTATACACAGGGGTGATCAATCCCTGGAAGGGTTGTTGTTACATTTCTAACTTTCTTACTTTACATTATTACAGCTCTTGTATCTAAGACCGCTCACATGGGTGTCTCCCAACTCCAGGGTGTCTATCCTTGCCTTGAAATCGAGTTAAGATTTTGATAATACATCCAGCAAAATTGACACTATTCAACAAAAATAAAACCACCCAATAAAAACTTAAGTGAACTGATATTTTTTGTATTTAGTAGCAGAAATATGGACTATCTACTGAGGTACTCATTGCAAAAATAGCATGATGAAACTTCTGACCTGCTATTGGGTAAGAAATAACAATCAACTGTTAAATTAGTTAAAAGGAACAAGCTACCTCAACGGCTCAAGCAATTTTATCCTGAGTAGCTGAGCCATACAAATCAGGAAACTCTCAAGTTCAAGATGCCTGGTCTGTGTTGACTGAGCTGATCGCAAATGACGATATAGAGTACTGCAATAACTTCAGTGGCCAATAGATTCATGAAGGAAAAATTGGCTCACATTCCAATTTGAGGGGCCAGGATTGGGTTCAGCCATGAAAACCTCCATGTTCATATAGCCTGCCATCATACTCGGTCAGAGCTCACATAGTAAAAATAAAATTGGATATACAAGTTTGTAGAGGACACTAAATTAGAACACACAATAAGTTGTGTAGATGGGAGCAGGAAGTTACAAAAGGACATAGACAGTTTAAGTGAGTAGGCAAAACTGTGGCAGATGGAGTTCAATCTGGGAAAGTGAGAGATTATTTTGGCTCACAGAAAGACAAATCGACAATGGCAAGAGACTGGGAAATGTGAATGAGCAAGGGGATTTGGGTGTCCAGATACACCAATCATTAAAGGCTAGTGCACAGGTGAAAAAAGTAATCATAAAAGTTAATGGAACGTTGGCCTTTATCATAAGGGATTGGAATAAAAATGGGAGTTATGCTTTAGTTGTACAGCCTTGGTCAGACCCCATCTAGAGTACTATGTTCAGTTTTGGGCACCCCACCTCAGGAAGGATATATGGGCCTTGGAGTGGGTACAGCGCAGATTCAACAGAATGAGACCAGGCTTAAAGGTTTAAATTATGAGGGCAGGTTGCATAAACTTGGCTTGTATTCTAATAAAGTTTAGAAAGTTGAGGGGTGATTTAATTAAAATGATAAAAGGTTTCAGTAGGGTTGACACAGAGAAGCAATTTCCTTTGGCAAGGTTATCCAGAGCAAGAGGGCACAATCTTAAAATTAGAGCTAGGCTATTCAGCAGTAAAATCAGGAAGCATCTTTTCCACACAAAGGGTAGTGGAAATCTGGAATTCTCTCCCCTCAAAAGGCTGTGGTTGTTGGGTCAATTAAACATTTCAAGACAGAGTTGAATAGATTTTTCTTAGATAAGGGTATCACGGGATATAGATCAAAGATGGGTAAAGGGAATTGAGGTACAGATCAGCCATGATCTAATGGAATGGCAGAACAGGCTGATGGGGCTGAATGGACTACTCCTGTTCCTATAACCTACTTGGGTGAGGTATAAATAAAGTTTGCATGAAAGCAATAAGAGTGGAGTGGAGGTGAGAAAATTGGCAATCAGAGAGAAAAACACAAATGAAAAGGGAAGATGCTGCCTTCTTATTCAAACCTTCCAGTTGGAGACGAAAGAACTTTGAATAAAAGTGGACTAATGATCAGGTTATTGCTTTGTAGATTGTCTTTAGATGGAAATACAAGAGAATTCCCATAGAAAACTACACAATACAACTTTTAGAACTCCCTTCAATGGTAGAATGCATATATTTTCCAGTAGAAGTATGAAATATGATTCTCATTAGACAACTGAAGTCTGTTTTTTTACCAATAGGATGGTCTAAATCAGTTTCATTGTACCAAAATCCCATACTATCTTCAAAATGACAACAGATTTTGAATAAAAAACATATTTTCTAGTATGGAAAGAGCAATTAGAAGCATAAAAGTTTACAGGAGGCCATTTGACCCATCGTGCCTGTGCAGGATCTCTGCTAGAGCATTAAAATAATGATTTCCACTATCCTGCTCTCTCCTGCAATTCTATTGTGCCAGACTGTACTCTTCCTAAGGGTGTATTGCCTTTATGGGAGTTTAGGGAGGAGAGGAATCCAGGGGAAGTGTCTTTCTGAGCTACTCCTGCATTCCTATTACCAATAGATGTCATAGTGACATTGGCAGAGGCAGAGCAGTCGCTGATCCATTTGGCTTGGCATATCTAAGAAAAGCAGAAGCAAATGCCTGTTGTAAACAACAAAAGAAATTACTGCTTTTCCTGAGCCATACAGACCATAAAGGTCTCAGGTCCAATCCTTGGTCTCTGTTGAATTAACTGGTCTCTGGCAATAGAATAAACACTGTTGCAGTTGGCCTCAGCAATCCCAAGGGAGGGAATAAGGTAAAAATCAACAAGGGTTCCCATTCCTGGTCACCATCTCAAACCCCTGCTTCAAGTGTGTATATCAAGTTGAAACAAAGTTAGGCTCATGTAATGGCTTCCACAGTAAAATGGCATGCTTAAAATAGGTTTCCAGAGTAGCTGCAACCTGCACCTCAACAGATTCTTGCCTGAGAATGGTGCTCCATTAACACATATTACAGCTCTTATGCAAACAAAATCCTAAGGCTCGTGTAGCAATGAAATACCACAATCTGGCTGTGCTGTCATTTCCAGAGTATCCATAGCCAACTGCTCCAACAGCTGTGATGTCTGGGCAATGCTATCTATATTGTTTTCTACCTGGCTGCTCTCCATATCAATTTGGCTAGATTCTGTACAAACATGATGCAAGAAACCTTGCTGGAGGCCAACTGAATTCAAAGCTTGTCTCATATCTAAAGCTTCTTGCTTCAATCATTTGTCAGTTTTGATTCTTCCTTAAGAATTACTTGAGCTTTCTCTGAATAGGGGATTAGCTATGTTTGGTTTATACTTGCGACAATTAAGTCATCCTCCACTCAATGGATAAACTTTGCCTCGTCAAAGTTCTGATGGACTTGATAGAATTTGTCCAAGTTGTGGGAGATTGGTGTGACTGCATCACATTTATGCTATACAACTTTTCCTGACAACCACTTTGGGGGTTTAGTAGTGGAAAGCAGGAAAATTGTGGTTGATGCGATAGGTACAAGATTATACCCATTTTTGAGTTTGTTGGGTCCCAACATATGCAGAGAGTTCATGTGCATGAGACATCTCCTATGGAGGAATCAAGAGTTTCCTCCATAGGAGGAGTCCCCTACTGGCTCCTATTCCGAGGAGATCCTCTGGCCCTTTGGCTGGTGTACATCCCTAATGCTTCAGTGACATTAGGGTCTTGCTATCGTCAGTCAACGACATTGAAGCTGATGACTGCTGGGGAAAGGCTAGCTTTGAGTCAGTGCTGGAGTTGCTTCAGCTGAGACAACAGTTTTCTGTGACAAGAACTACATGACTGGTGACCTACCTGACCTCGTTCTCACCAATCTACCTGTCGCAGATGCATCTGTCCATGACTGTATTGGTAGGAGTGACCACCGCACAGTCCTTGTGGAGATGAAATCCCGTCTTCACACTGAGGCCACTGTCCATCAGGTTGTGTGGCACTACCACTGTGCTATGTTGGATAGATTCAGAACAGATCTAGCAACTCAAAACCGGGCATTCCACCCGAATTTGTAACCTCATGGCCCAGCATATCCCTCACTCTACCATTAACATCAAGCCAGGCAAACAATACTGGTTCAATGAGGAGTGTAGCAGAGCATGTCAGGAGCAGCACCAGGTGTACCTAAAATGAAGTGCCAACCTGGAGAAACACAGGACTACATGCATGCTAAACAGAGACACAGCGAAGCGATCCCACAACCAACAAATTTGATCACAGCTCTGCAGTCCTGCCACATAAAGTCGTGAACGGTGGTGGACAATTAAACAACTAATGGAATGAGGAGGTTCCATGAGCATCCCCACTGGAGTGCAAAAGACAGGCTGAAGCATTTGTAAACATCTTTAGCCAGTAATGCCGAGTGGATGATCCATCTCGGTCTCCTCCTGAGATCCCTACCATCACAGAAGCCAGTCTTCAGCCAATTCGATTCATTCGATGTGATATCAATAAGCAGCTGAGCATACTGGATACAGCATCTCGGCCATCATGCTGAAGACTTGTGCTCCAGAACTAGCAATGCCTTTAGCCATACTGTTCCAGTACAGCTACAACACTAGCATCTATCCTACAATGTGGAAAATTCCCTCGGTATGTCCTGTCCAAAAAAAGCAAGACAAATCCCATCCGGCCCCATAAATCTACTGTCAATCATCAGCAAAGTGATGGAAGGTGTTATCAACAGTGCTGTCAAGCTGCACTTACTCTCCAATAACGTGCACACTAATGCTCAGTTTGGGTTCCACCAGGACCAGTCGGCTCCAGCCCTCATTACAGCCTTAGTCTAAACATTGACAAAAGAGCTGAATTCCAGAGATGAGGTGAGAGTGACCCTTGACCTCAATGCAGCATTTGACCGAGTGTGGCATCAAGGAGCCCTATAAAATTGAAGTCAATGGGAATCAAGGGGAAAACTCTCCACAGGCTGGAGCCATACCTATCATAAAGGTGAGGTTGTTAGAGGTCAATCATCACAGCCACAAGACATCGCTGCAGGAGTTCCTTAGGGCAGTGTCCTAGGCCCAACCATCTTCAGCTGCTTCATCAATGACCTTCCCTCCATCATAAGGTTAGAAGTGGGGATGTTCACTGATGATTGCACAATGTTCAGTTCCATTCGCAAGGCCTCAGATAATGAAGCAGTCGTGCCCACATGTAGGAAGACCTGGATGACATTCAGGCTTGGGCTGATAAGTGGCAAGTAACAGTCGCTCCACACAAGTGCCGGACAATGACTATCTCCAACAAGAGAGTGTCTAACAACCACCCCATGACATTCAACGGGATTACCATTGTTGAATCCCCCCATCAACATCCTGGGGAGGGCGGGGGGAGGGGAAATCACCATTAACCAGGAACCTAACTGGACCAGCCACATAAATACTGTGGCTACAAGAGCAGGTCAGAGGCTGGGTATTCTACAGTGAGAGTATCTCGCCTCCTGACTCCCCAAGGCTTTTTCATCATCTACAAAGCACAAGGAATACTCTCCACTTGCCTGGATGAGTGCAGCTCCAACAACACTCAAGAAGCTCGACATCCCATCCACCATCTTAAACATTCACTCCTTCCACCACTGGCGCACCGTGGCTGCAGTGTGTACCATCTACAAGATGAACTGCAGCAACTCACCAAGACTTCTTCGACAGCACCTTCCAAACCTGCAACCTCTACCACCTAGAAGGAAAAAGGCAGTATATGCATGGGAATACCATCTCCTCCAAGTCACACACCATCCTGAATATGTTGCCGTTCCTTCATAGTCACTGGGTCAAAATCCTGGAACTCCCTCCCTAACACTACTGTGGGAGTACCTTCACCCCATGGACTGCAGCTGTTCAAGAAGATGGCTCACCACCACCTTCTCAAGGGCAATTAGGGCTGGGCAATAAATGCTGGCCTTGCCAGCAACGCGCACATCCCATGAAGGAAAAAAAATAACTCGAAGCAAAGATATTTTTAATGAGAGATCTTATAGGTGCCGCCTTGGCCTTGTGTTGTGAGCATGATTGAGCAACACGTGGCCAGTAATAACAAATTAGTTGGGTTTGGTATAGTGTCTATGTTCACTTTTATGAGATAACACTGTAATCACCGTGATTGAACCTGAGGTTTGTGCCTGTGGAGAAAAAGTAATTGCATGGCCTTAGCTGAAACCTTGTTTATCCAGTCAGTCAGTCAGTGACAGACCGTGTTGGTTCAGAAGCCAGAATGCAAAGGTTACACCTTTATAACTAAAACAAGAGAAAGTTATGGTGAAGCCCTAACTTTATGCCTTATCCCTGGGTATACAATCACCTGCAGAATGAGCTTTTAGCTCTGCATTCAAAAGGAAGGGAACTCTTAGCCAAGTGCTTAGAAATAGTATATTGTCTCTCCCTCTCTCCCTGTGATAGAAGAGAATGGTACTGAACTGAATCAGGTGTCCTGAACTAAACTTGAAGGCCAGGATTCTTTGAGTAAAATTGGCAGTCTCTCAAAATGCTAGAGTTGACAATAAGTACAGAAATTGAGACTAAATGGAAGATACAAGCTAAGAGTGATGAGTGTTTGATACTATGCCCAAAATGGACAGATTTAAAAGCAAGTGGTGGTTTAAATAGTAGGCAATCTCTTCGGGAAAAAGCAATGGTGCCAACTGGATGTTAACAGTGCTAATTGGGTAATACCTGAGTTTAACATCAAGTTTTAAGAACTTGACATATTATCCAAATTAAGAAGAAATAGTAGCATGGCCAAAGCAATTTCAAAAAGCCACTGAAAAAAATGACTATTCATTTGCCTTGTGTCAGAACACAAGATGCAAACTGCCGATTGAAGGAGGGAAGAAAAATAACTACAGTTGTGCTTCAGATTGAAGATATGAATATAATCTGAATTCAGCTGAGAGAATTTCAAGAGACACTTCAAAGTCCCTGAAATTGATTTTCCACAGTGAGAAGGAGGTAATTATATTAGTGTGAAGAAGCTGAACAAACAGTAAAGAATTTACACATTTTTTTTTGCCATGTAGGACCATTCTTAAAAACTTGATCTTGGCTTTCTTGATCAGCTATGAAATGTATGGGCAGAACCTCTTGAAACCTTTTAGATTTTTAACTTGCACCAAAACAACACTTATACTATAAAAACACACCAGCAAACATTTGAAATAAATTCCACGTATTTTGAAATTACTGACTGTCAACTCATCCAGAAGAACAGGAAAAGTAGAAATAAAAGGGAAGTGTAATACATTCATTTTCATTCTTGGTAAGTTACTGTTATAACCAACATTGTTCCTTCAGAAGGTAATAATTGACTAATCAAGGCAACCAATTTTGTACATAATGTGTTTTTTTAAACTCAAGCAACAAACCAGGTGTTTTGTAACCAATGTGGTTCTATTAAAATCTATTTGCGATCCTTGAACTACATAAGCATAGATTGACAGCAGTACAGAGCTACATTTCACAAAATAACATGTATAAAAGTCAGAAATGAATTATAAATTCCAAATGTTTTGCAATGCTACTGAATATAACACTCTCTTTACATATAATTAGCCGATAACATACATTTTTCTTTTCTAAATTCCCCCTTTTAAAGGTAATTGCTTTTTATATAGGGCAAATTTCTTCTGAATCATTTTATTCAATTACCTTGCATACTTTTCTATTCGAATTCATATATAACAGGGCACTAAAAGAGCAATAAACACTTGTAAAAATAATATTACATTGTATTCTTCAGGACAGCATATGAGCAACACATAAAAATCTTAAATGCAAATGCTTAACAAATAGAACTTCAGCAAGTACTGCATTACATTGTAACTGGTACAGTATATGTATATACACATTTAACTAATTGTTTTTACAAAAGTTTTTTTGTTCATTTTTTTCACAAAATTTTAGTTATACAACAAACACTTAACAAAATATATTACTGTGAATAACTTTTGAGAAATGTTACAGGTTAAAAGGTTCTGATGTTGTCTACGTAGTTTTGCAAAGCAAAAAATAAAAAGCAGTCTGAAGCTGCAGAGGCTTCATCTTCAAAGAAAGATGCTGTAGACATCAAACTGGTCAGAACTCAGATTACAAATACTACTCTGATTTATCACAATAAAGTTCTTTCAAAGTTTTGAGTTCCTCGATTAGCTGCTTGTTTTGGGTTTCCAGCACTGCAACACGACTCTCCAGACACTTTACATATTCCTTTTTTCGACGTCGACATTCTTTGGCAGCCTCCCTGCAAACAGCAGAAGCAAAAAAGGAACGAGAAATACTTGATATGCTATGCAACATCAGGGCTTCTGGAACAATTCCAGTATTATAGGTCAACATGATTTCCCCCCCTCCCAAACTTGCAACTGAACTCATTGGCTAGGTTAAAATGCAAAGCAAAATGGAGTACATCATGCTCAGGGGTGTCCCTGTCCCAACTCCACCTGGTAGTCCATGGAACTGCAACATCTCATGCCTGGGTCAGAGTTCAAAAAGTATGAAAGTGGCAGTTTGAAGCTGTTAATCTGTTTTATGGCAGTACAAGTCTTTTAGGGCCTTGAGCTCCTCGATAAGAGTCTTGTTTTGATTTTCAAGCACAGCGACTCGATTTTCAAGACACTTGACATACTCCTTCTTCTTTATGCGACATTCACGAGCAGCCTCCCTGGAATTAACAGAAGGCACATCATAGCGACAGCCGAAAAAGGGCAGAAACCGACTAATCTGTATACTTTGTCTTTGTAATGCCATCCTTAGAGTGCCACTTGAGGATCCCCAGTCCTTGAGCTACGACCTGCACCAACCAACTCAGAAGCTGCTGGCTTTGCCGGATCCCTCACAATCCAACAATCTAAAATCATATTTAAGAGATTATTTGCAGCCAACCGGAATGAAGGTCAGGAATGGGATGCAGTTGACTCAATCCCATCGAGCGACTTTTGACAGGTGACATACCACATCAAATTGAAGTACAGTATTCAGATGTAAGTTTCTGTCTGGATTGAAGTATGTAGGCATAGCAGTGAAACAAGTAATTGAACCACTGTTACAGGAAGCACCATTTTGCTTTTATTTAACAAAATGAAAATCAACTATATCAAAATTTGCATCAGCCCAAAATGTGTTAACTAAGACTTCTTTTTAAAAGCAACAATAAATGCACATCCTTCCAATTATTTGAGATGACACAATCAAAAAGTGAGTGTCAAAAATTCTATCAGCCAGTTGTCCATACCAACACTGAAGGAATTGTTAGCTCATTATTCAATATCATAATTTTCCTCAAAGCCATCCTTGTATAAAAACGTATGAAAACAAAGGATGACAAAAGATGTTAAACACTAAAATATACCGGAAAAGTTAAAAACAAAATATAAAACATTTGAAATGCCAAGGCAGTACAATTAAGCTTTTTTGTATTTTCATCTATTTGCTAATTTTAGCAAAAAAGTGTCCCTGTCCCAACTTCATCTGGTCATCCTGGGACTGCAACATTTCAAGCCTGGGTCAGAGTTCAAAAAGTACAAAAGCGGTAGTTTGAAGTCACTGCTATACTTTTTGAACTCTGACAGACATGCAAAGTGGACTTCTTCACCTTATACTCATGTATACTTTTTCTCTAAAACTAGTAAGAGGAAAATATAGTGCCTGATTAGCGACTGAAATCCAATCAAAATGTTTTGAAAAAGTTTATAAGCAACCACAGCAATTACATTACACTGAAAGTACCTTCCAGCTGCAATTATAATGCAATCCTTAAGAAGGTAAGCATTTTACATGTTAAATTGGGCTGCAAGGTATCACGTAAACACCCGTAACATATAAATACAACATTAAAAAGTTAAAAACTTATAACAAATATAGAGCATTATGACGGACACCCTAATACAGCTTTGTAAATTGACAGCCAACAATATAATTTTATGGAAAAAATTGTTAAAACATTCTAAAATGTTTAAAAATCCTTCATTTTTTCCAACAGTATTTTCCCTTTATTGCTTGCAAACTGAAAAAATACTACAGTGGATAAATGAATGCAAATTATGTACAGATTATCTTTAACTGAAGGCTAATTTTTAGGGCTCATCTGTTTTGCCAACTTAATATTTGTGGAAATATTTTGGTAGCATTTCATATTGGTGCTTACAAGTAGCTATTTATTGCCAATCTTTCTGCTATGGATAAAATTGGAACTTCATCAAACAACCTCGTTCAACACTATTTTGTTTTTTAAAAAGTTAAGTCAAATCTTGTTTATGTACAGCAATGGCAAGCCTGACTTTCTCAGCTTCCCTTTGCACTTGTCTTGCATGTTCAAGCTGTATTTCTTGCATGATGGAGCATCAGTGAGGAGTGTTCAAGCAGCAAATTTAAAGTCAGTCCTGAATGCAACTGCATGCAGTTTCCTTTGAAGGCAAGCTCAAGGAATAGTTTCTTGTATACTGAGTGAAGAGCAATGACTTAAGGGGTTCATGATATTTCTATCATAATAGAACAGATCAATATAACCACACAGTTAGTGAAGAAATCATGCAGGAGGAAATAACCATTGGCAGACAGTAAGATAACTGACGCATGAGGATAAAGCAAAACCAGGGATGTACCAGGGAGAGGGCATGCTACTGACCCACAGCTAGATTGCATGTAGCAGTCATATGGCATGACTGGGACAAGCAGATACTGCTACATTATAATCAGAGACCATCAATCTGTGCATGTAAATCTCCTACTGATGTAACTTTACTTGCATAAATTATTTTTCTAAAATACATGCATGAAAACAATGTTGGTGTTTGCAGTAAAATATGCAGATAATAACATAACAAACTGTCAAAAGAAAGCAAAGATGCAAAATATTTATTTCATGAAATTGAGCACATATTCTGAATTTTCATCAGAACATTAAAATAATACACTACAAAGAGAACCTTCAATTTATTGATGCCTAAAAGGAAAATAAATACACAAGCACTTGCCTATGTATATTTATAATAAATATGATATACACATACACAGTAGTTACCACCCAAAAAAAAATATTTGCAAAATTCAGTTAGAATTTTCAGCAATGACCATTATCACTGCAAACCAGCTTACGTTACACAGTGAAAAGAAAGGTTTCTAAATAGTCACATTAGAAGACTGGTGTAAGTGGTGATTAACAGGCACCAACAGTAGCTACAGGCCATTTTGGCACAGTGAAAGAACATTTATTAAAGGGTTATAACTCATCAAGTTAGCAATAGGTTATTTGAAAATATAAGGCTTAGATTAGTTTCTTGAATTAGAATGTTAGGCTCTAAAGCAGTTCCCCCATGCTACTAAATTGCCAAATGTCACCTGTGCTGCTGGGAGATGCCAAATTAAGGCTATACATCTCTCTTTAGGAGGCAGTGAAAAATCTAAGCCAGAGTCATATCATGAGCAGAAAGAGCCGAACTGGAGTTGAAGCAAGGAACTCCTGATTATATGGAGTCAAAAGTATCTTTATTAATGCCTTCATTTTGCAATGATATGGCCTTGGATCATTTAGACACTTCCTTGCATCAATGGGCCAGTATGAATAAGCTTGTGGATTGCATGACATTGGCTGTAATGCTAAAGCAACTTGCCACAAAGCTTTACAGTCCGGGGTCAATTTTAAGCAGAACTAGGAGGTGGCAATTTGCATCAGCACAAGTGGCTGAAATCACTGTTGAAAACCTAGATTTTATGGAAGATTTGTGATAGGGTAAAATGTACAAAGATAAATGGACTTAGAAAGTATCTGGCCATGGAAGCCAGTTGGCTGATGGTTTTTCCTCCAATGATAGAGATGGGGTGGGGGGGTGGGGGAATATGCAGCATGCATAACACTAGCAATGCAAGAGTGTAGAGTACAGCAGGGATGTAAAGCTCAAGAAGGTTGCAAGGTAGCAAGGCCATGGAGAGGTTTGAAGATGAAGACAAGTATTTTGTAGTCGATGTACAGGAAAACAGGTGCCAATGAGGGTCAGCAAGAATCTGAGCGTCAGGTAAGCAGGACTTTCTGCAGGATAGGATGCTGGCAGTAAAGTTCTGGATGAATTTGTGCTAACTGAAGTGACGGGATATGGCAGCAGTATCAATCAACAGCTTGGTTACTCAGCCAGCAACAACCTCCACTGGTATTAGTTCTGAGGACAATGATAACCAACATCAGCTACTAACTGGTCCTGACTTGAGTTGGTGCTTGTACAGAGGCCAGAGTCTGCAACAACTGGTGCTAGAGCAGTCTCCACACCGTCTGTAATGTTTTCTCCTCAGCTTGACAAGCTTCCCTCGCAAAATGAAAGTGTGGCTTGATCAAAAGCTCTCAATTAGTCCAACTAATCATCATCATAGGCAGTCCCTCGAAACGAGGATGACTTGCTTCCACGTCAAAAAAGGATGAGTTCACAGATGTTTCAATGAAGGACCTAATATTCCAGGTCCCGAACTACATCCTGAAGGGTGGAAGATGCCTGTGCGTGGATTTATTTAACGTGCGGTGGCCGTTGCACACCAGCCACCAGCCAATTAATGTATGATAGGTCTCTCTTTCCGACCTAGGGGTTGAAGCAGGTATTACCAATCCCGATTCAACGGTTTCTCTCTCTCAAGGCAACTGAGATTGGACATCCACCTCCCCTAAACCCCCTTTAACTTGGATCTGACCAACTGTAAAGCACAATGGGACATTTACTACAATAAAGGCAAGTTGGTGCTTTGGCATTACATTGGAGGCAAGAAGTCCATTCCAATGATTTTGACAAACTCTCAATTCCAGAGCTCAGGTTTGAGTAGCTGTGATTTGAAGAAATCATCACTGAATCAAAAACACAAGAAATGAGAACTGTGGTGGTGGTTGGCTCTAAACAAATGTAAAACCACGGTGTACACTTAAACCAGCAATATTAATTTCTTAAAAAAACACTCCAAAATCAAGACTCAATAAAACTGGTTTAATTATTTTTATGAATAAAGTACCCCTTTTCTCAGTTGCAGTACATACTCTCTATTACAGCACTATTTTTTTTTAATGTCATCATCATAGGCGGTTCCTCGAAGCGAGGATGACTTGCTTCCACGCCAAAAAGGGATGAGTTCACAGGTGTTTCAATGAAGGACCTAATATTCCAGGTCCTGAACTACATATTGAAGGGTGGAAGATGTCTGTGATTGGATTTTTTTTTAACATGTGGTGCCGTTGCACACTAGCCACCACACGGGCTTGACAGGGCTAGGTCTTGATCCAGTGGCAAGGATTACCCAAGACGTCTGGAGACCAGTTCTGCGGCATGGACCTAGTGCGCGCACATATCGCAGTGTGGGCTGGCCCGAGGAGTCTAGTAGATCTGTGCTGTACCCTCTCTAAATGTCCTTTCTAGTGTGGAGGCCAATATTGCACACAATACTCAAACGAAGCTCTTAAGATTTAAAACAAACTCAACACTACCTCTTCTTTTATATTCTAGACCTCCTGTGATTAAAAATTAGAATTCCATTTGCTTTCTGTAATATCCTGTTCCCCCAAATCAAGTTTTTAGTACAACTATAATTGGGTCAAATTCTTTGCTGTTCCGGATGTTTGCAACAGAGCAAACCGATTGCTCGCTGCCTCGGACCTATTGCAGTCACGCAGCACCTCAGGCTGCATATGGCTCCGGGATCAATGCTCAAACCCAGAACGTGAGCCCCTGGACAGCAACAGAGCCCATTACCTATTTTCTGAAATCTTACCTGTTTTTCATTAGCCTGAGCTCCCGTTTACGTGTAGCCTCTTCTGCTAGTTGTTGTGGACTGTGTAATGTCCCTGGTGAGGTCGCCATCACTACTCCCTGAGGTAGGGTGGTAGTTGGGGTTCGGATTTGGTAAGTTGGCATATCTCCAGTGGCAGCTGCAGGACAAATGGAATAAATATTGGACACATGTACAAAATCTTTAATTTTAATGAGATGCAGACCAGCAGCAACTTTTAATCTTCATTATGTACACACACATATAATTGCACTTCTTTCAAAGGTGAATCACCATATAATTTCTTCCCCACATTCTTCTCCCGCTCTGGTATTTTCACATACCATCTCCAGCTAACCTGTTTTCAGGCATCCCAATAGCAACTTGCAGTTTTATCACACCTTTACCATGATTAAAATTTCATGAGGGGTTTCACAGGGAAGGAAGTTAGTAGAGATGAAGGCACAGTCGACAAAAAGAGACTTTTTTTTAAAAAGACAGAAAAGGAAGTAGCATACCAAAGAGATTTAGAGGAGTTCCAGGGAGTATTGCCTAGATCGCTGAAGGCTCCGTCACTGAAATGCACAGGAAGCCAAATTTGAAGGGCTGACGGACACAGTGTACAACTTAGTGGAGGCTACAAATGTCAAGCGGGGAGAGGTTACGAAGAGTTTTGTATGCAGGAACATGGATTTCGAATTAAGTGTATTGGAGGATAGGAAACCTGCCAAACTCAGCGAAAACAGGTGATGGGTGAGCAGGATTTGGTGTGGGTGAGAAAGTTCTGAATGAGTTGGAGATAATGTAGTGTTGAGCTCGGAAGGCAGACATTGAAATCAAGTCCTGAGGTAAGATAAAAGTGGATAATGGTTGTAGTGGTGAAATAGGGGCAGATGCAGGCAATGTTGTGGAGGAAAAACTAGTCTTAATGATGGATAGGATGTGGCATTTGGTACTCAGTTGAGGATCATATTGGAGTATATCAGATGCACATCATCTGATTCAGTCTGGTGGAGTTATTGAGTCGGAGGATGGAGTCAAGGTAGTTGAAGATAGTGTTAGAGAGGTAAAGCTAGACGTAATCAATCTACATATAGAAAATGATTATGTACCCACAGATAATATCGCTGAGGGACAGTATGCATATTAGGAAAAAGAGGGAGCCAAAGATGAAACCTTCAGTTACTCTACTGACACTGTACAGAGCTAGCGAGAAGATGGAAATGTACTTTTTACAATGGGACATATAGATGTGGAACCAGGTGAGAAAGATTCCCTGAAAGACTATGGAGAAGCCATGGAAGATGGAGTGGCGGCTTATGTCTGCAGAGAAGTGAAGGAGGACAATGAGCGATAACATGCCACAGTTGCAGTTAAAAAGAATGTAATTGATGACTGACTAGGGTGGCCTTGATGTTGTGGGTGGGACAAAGCTGGAATGAGGAATTCAAAAAAGGAGTTATAGAAGTGAGCACAGAGCTTAAGAACATAGGAATTAGATGCAAGAGTAGGCCATACATCCCCTCGAGCCTGCTCTGCCATTCAGTAAGATCATGGCTGATCTTCGACCTCAATTTCACTTTCCCGCCCTATCTTCATATCCCTCAATTCCCCTAGAGTCCAAAAATCTATCTATCTGAGCCTTGAATATGCCGAATGATTCAGCATCCACAGTCCTTTGAGGTGGAGAATTCCAAAGATTCACAACCCTCTGAGTGAAGAAATTCCTCCTCATCTCAGTCTTAAATGGACAACCCTTTATCCTGAGACTTCTACTTCTTAGACAGCACCACCACCACTACCAACCTTTTCTGCAATCACCTGATGCTGCACAGGACACAGGCCATCAGCACCCGACCACATTGCTGCCCAGGATGGCCTCACCATGGCCACACGTACACCCTGGCTGCCACATGATGTGCCAGGTTGGCAACACCACACACAGCACCATAAACCAACCCTGCAATGCCAAAGCCATTCCTTTCACACTCATCACCATTGTGCAGGGTACCGTTATGTCTGACTACTCACTAGAACATAAGAGTAGGCTATTTGGCCCTTTGAGCCTGTTCCGTCATTTAATAAGATCATGGCTGATCTGATCATGGACTCAGCTCCACTTCCCTGTCCGCTCCCCATAACCCCTTGTTCTCTTATTGTTCAAAAATCTGACTATCTCCATCTCAAATATATTCAATGACCCAGCCTCCACAGCTCTCTGAGGCAGATAATTCCACAGATTTACAACCCTGAGAGAAGAAATTCCTCTTCATCTCAGTTTTAAATGGGCAGCCACTTCCAAACGTGCACACAAATCTGTCCAAGAACAAAACGTGTTCAAAATAAAGAATTCAATGTTTCATAACACATTAGCAGAAAGTCTACAATAACATTGGCTGAAACACCCAAGTGTCTACCCTTGCGCACTGTTAGTTGGTTTGAATGGACAAGGATGAGGGTGTGTGTGAGGGGTGGCTAGTCAGATGAGGAAGTGATAATGTAGATAGAGAGAGAGATAGATGGATGGAGGTGCAAGGTCAGTTGGTACGAATACAGGGTAGGGAATACAAAGTGATGGGGATATGATGAGTGTCACAGCATGATGAGGTTGAGTGTGGCTTTGCAGCCTGCAGTTGATCTACTGAGATCATTAAAAGGTTTGTGCCACTGCAGCTTGTCCTGATCACATTGCTGTTTTTGCCCTCCTGTACAATGTGTACCCAGGACACAATGCTGGTGTCCTGGGGAAGTCTCTTCCATCCATTGGAAGGGAAGAGAACCTCCCTGTGTGCTGTAACTTCCTCAAGCACCAGGAGGGAGCCTGGTTGCAGCCATGCACCTTTGTGCCGTGCTCATCAGTGTTTGCAGTAATTCAATGCTGCAGAACACTGACAGAAGAACTGTCAAAATCAATGTGGACATGGTCCTTTTAAGGAAACTGGCTGATGACGCATCATCAGATGATGTCATCAGACTATCTTTGTGTTAATTGGCCAGGAACCCTACAGGGCGGGCTCAACAAGCCCCATCAACGCAAGTTTGCTGTCAGAGGGCAGGCTGGAGCCGGGAGTGCATTCCCCACACGCCACCGATGCCGCCCGCAACCAACTCGCATCCGTTGGCAAAATCGCAGCCCATCAGTGGGAAAATGTCTGACCTTTGCTCAGTGCTGCCAATATGGGAAACTCTGCAGAGTGGGGAATTCAGGCTTGCATCCCACCACTCCTTGGAGGCTTGCATCAGTGTTTCAACACATTGTGCTATTGTGTTGCCTTTTGCATATCAGGATTAATGTATTTTAGTGATTTAAAATAATTAATCATGATTAATCTCGCATTTAAAATTTTTAATCTCAGTCCATCTTGGTTTTAATCGCATATTTAATTGATAGTGTAGTGTCTCTGCACCTTGTTACAAACTCACACGAGGCATGGATATATCAGACACGGTCACTCTGTGACCTTCACTTTATTTTCAGGACTGAAGAGTGCTGATCCTGGGTGGGACCTCCCCTTTTATACCTGGAAGCCCAGGTGTGGAGCTCACTCCCTATGGTCAGGGTGTGCATTACAAGGGTAGGGGTACAGTATGCATGAGTTACAGTTACATTCATATAGTCATTGCAAGATGGTGAAATACATGACATCACCTCCCCCCTTAGGTCTTTTAGTTTCAGAGGTTAAGTCTATCGGGTGGTCGACGCTCTCTCATGGTGCGCCGCAGTTGTGGCGCTGGTGGCTGAGCCTCAGCATGCGTCTCTGTCACTTGAGGTGATTCCGGCCTGTCCGGGCTGGCCGCAGGGACTGTGCATGCTGAGGGCTGTCTTTGTTGCTCATGCACTGGCAGTGGTGTGGATGCTATCTCATCATGCTCTTCTTCCGGTGCCTCCGCATCTGCACTGAACCTTGTCTTTACTTAGTCCAAGTGTTTGCGGCATATCTGCCCATTGTTTAGTCTGACCACCATGATCCTGTTTCCTTCTTTGCCAATTACGGTGTCCTCAAGCCATTTGGGTCCCAAAGCATGGTTAAGAACAAATACCGGGTCATCTATTTCTATAGACCTCTCCCTTGAGCCTCGATCATGGAGTTCGGTTTGGGACTGGCGCATGCCCTCAACAATGTCTGGCAGGGCTGGGTGAATGAGGGACAGCCGCGTCTTGAGCGTGCGTTTCATGAGGAGTTCCGCTGGCGGGACTCCCAGGAGCGAGTGCGGCCGGGACCTGTAGGCCAGCAGAGGCGCAATAGGCGGTATTGAAGGGAGGGTCCTTTGATGCGTAGCATGCCCTGCTTTATGACTTGGACCACTCGTTCCACCTGGCCATTGGAGGCCGGCTTGAACGGCGCTATCCGGACGTGCTTGATCCCATTGCCCAACATAAACTCCTGGAATTCATGGCTGGTAAAACACGGGCCATTATCGCTGACCAGGATGTCCGGCAAGCTGTGGGTCGCGAAAACCGTACGCAGACTCTCCACAGTGATGGATGTCGTGCACGAGTTCAATATGATGCACTCGATCCACTTCGAGTATGCATCGACAACGATCAGAAACATTTTTCCCATGAACGGGCCCGCATAGTCCACATGAATACGTGACCATGGCCTGGTGGGCCAGGGCCAAGGGCTGAGTGGGGCCTCCCAGAGGGAATTGCCCAGCTGGGCACACGTCGTGCACCTGTGAACCCAGTGTTCCAGGTCTGAGTCAATCCCTGGCCACCACACGTGTGACCAGGCAATGGCCTTCATTAAAACGATGCCAGGGTGCTCGCTGTGGAGTTCCCTGATGAACGCTTCCCTTCCTTTCTGGGGCATGACTACCCGGCTGCCCCATAACAGGCAGTCAGCTTGGACAGAAAGTTCATCCATCCATCTCTGAAACGGCTCGACTTCCTCAGGGTACACCCTGTGTGAGGGCGCCCAGTCCCCAGTCAGGGCACATTTCTTTATCATGGATAGGAGGGGATCCCTGTTGGTCCAGAGTTTAATCTGGCGGGCTGTGATGGGGGAGCCCGCAGTATCAAAAGCCTCAATGGCCATGATCATCTTGGCGCTCTGCTCCAATGTCCCCTCTGTGGTGGCCAGTGGGAGCCTGCTGAGCGCGTCAGCGCAATTTTCGGTGCCTGGCCGGTGCTGTATGGTGTAATCATACGCAGCCAGCGTGAAGGCCCATCGCTGTATGCGAGCTGACGCATTAGCGTCGACAGCCTTGCTGTCGGACAACAGGGATGTTAATGGCTTGTGGTCCGTCTCTAGCTCGAACCGTCTACCGAAAAGGTACTGGTGCATCTTTGCCACACCGTACACATACGCGAGTGCCTCCTTCTCGACCATGCCGTATCCATGCTCTGCCTGGGTGAGCGACCTGGAGGCGTAAGCCACCGGGTGGAGTCGGCCGTCATCGTTACCCTGCTGCAAAACACACCCAACCCCGTAGGATGACGCATCGCATGTTAAAACCAGTTTTTTTTTTTAAAACAGAGGTCATACAAAGTCAACAGTTTGTTGGAACACAGCAGGTTCCTCGCCTTATTGAAAGCCTGTTCTTGACTATCCCCCCAAGACCATTCACAACCTTTACGGAGGAGCATGTGTAACGGCTCCAACAATGTGCTTAAGTTCGGCAGAAAGTTCCCAAAATAGTTCAAGAGTCCCAGGAATGATCGCAACTCTGACGTGTTGCCGGGCCTGGGCGCCCGGCGAATCACCTCAGTTTTTGATTCAGTGGACCGGATCCCGTCTGCGGAAACCCTCCTGCCCAGAAACTCGACCTCTGGGGCCAAAAACACGCACTTGGCCTTTTTCAGCCGCAGGCCTACCCGTTCCAATCGGCGTAGCACCTCCTCCAGGTTGCGGAGGTGTTCCTCAGTGTCTCGACCCGTTATAATGATGTCGTCTTGGAACACGATTGTTCCAGGGATGGACTTGACCAAGCTTTCCATGTTTCGCTGAAAAATAGCTGCTGCCGAACGAATGCCAAACGGGCACCTATTGTAAACAAATAATCCTGTGTGTGTCGTGATGGTGATCAGAAACTTGGATTCTTCAGCCAGTTCCTGAGTCATGTAGGCCGAAGTGAGGTCCAGCTTTGTGAACAGCTTACCACCTGCCAGCATGGCAAAAAGGACCTCCGCTCTCGGGAGCGGGTATTGGTCTTGCAGCGACACTCAGTTGATGGTGGCTTTGTAGTGGCCACAAATCCTAACCGAGCCATCTGCTTTGAGGACGGGAACAATGGGACTTGTCCAGCCGCTGAATTCAACGGGCAAAATCATGCCCTCTCTGAGCAGCCTGTCCAGTTCGCTTTCAATTTTTTCATGCATCACGTACGGCACCGCTCTGGCTTTGTGGTGCACTGGTCTGGCGTCCGGAGTGATGTGTTTCACTACTTTGGTGCCCTTGAACATTCCGACACCGGGTTGAAAGTGTGACTCGAATTTTTGCAATACCTGCGAGCATGAACTTCGCTCCACAGATGAAATGACGTGCACATCCCCCCCATTTCCAATTCATCTCAGCTAGCCAACTCCTCCCTAAGACCACGGGGCCATTTCCTGGAACAATCCAGAGTGGCAGCCGGTTCTGTGATCCATTATGCATTACCATCAAATTTGCACTGCCCAGCACTGGGATGATCTCTTTGGTGTACGTACGTAGCTGCGTCTCAATGCGTTCCAATTTGGGCCTGCTAGCTCTGTGTGGCCATAGTCTCTCAAATTGTTGGGCGCTCATGAGGGACTGGCTAGCTCCGGTATCCAGCTCCATGTGCACCGGGATGCCATTCAGTAAGACTTCCATCATCATGGGTGGCGTTTCGGTGTATGAGCTGTGGATGTCGGCCACATGAACTCTCTGAACTTCAGCATACATGGTTGTTCCCCAGGCCTCATCCTGCATTTCAGACCCCACGTCTAGTTCGTCTGTCTCGCAGACTAGCCTCGCTACTGCCTTTTTGCACATCCTGGCCAAGTGTCCCTTGACATTACAAATCCTACAGGTGTAAAGTTGCAACCAGCAGATTTTTGCAGTGTGTCTGCCCCCACATCTCCAACATGAGCTGAGATTGCTGTTAACAATCCCAGGCATTCCTCTCTGATGGCTCGTTTGGCTGTTTTTAAGCACTCTGATGGAGGGTGTTAATTGTCCCATCACAGGATGCATTGTTCCTCGTGATGGCGTGAATTGCTGATCCCCTTTCCACTGTCCCTGTTGCAGGCCCACCCTGGGGCTAGTTGCTGCCTGGACAATGTCGAATTGCCCTTGCCTGCCTACCTGGACGGTATCGAATTGCCCTTGCCTGCCTGTGGGATTCTGTGTCCTTTTTACAAAATTAACTCCCTGGTTCATCGCAACATTGAAACTAGGGCTGTGTGTGTAAATTAGCTTGGTCTCCTCTTCCCCTGCCATGAAGGTCTGAGCTATCAACGCTGCCCCTTCTAAAGTCAAATCCTTAGTCTTTATGAGCTTCCTGAAAATGCCGGCATGATTAATACCCTCGATTTATCTTGGGAAATTAAAAGCAAGCACTAAGCACACAGCCTCTATCTCACTATGATGTACAGTGACCAACGTTACAGGGACCTCTTCACCTCCATTTTTGCTATAAATTGCTAAATTTAGTGTCATCTGTTGGCAACTGTTCTGTACCAGGAGGTCAGTCAAGTCAAAATGTCTATACTGTAAATTAAAATACAAGTTCTCTTCCAGTTCATTAACATTTAATTATACATTTATATCTAAATTAGGGCTGGCAATTGATAGCAGTTAACTTCTGAGAAAATTGCCTGCTTTTAAAATATTAATCTCTAAAAAAATTAACGCATTAGTCACAGTTTAACTGCGATAATTGACAGCCCTACTCCAAATGTGACAATTGTGCATTGGCTTTCTGAATTGAAGTATTTGATGTATATTAGAAACAGTAGTGGGGCACTCAACTCAGCCCTTCCCCACCCTACTCTGACATAAATCCTGAGATGTACTTGTTTTCTATTCTTTAGTCAACTTCTTATCTATTCCCAAGATTTATGCTAAATCCCCAATTTGAGTTTAACTAATAGTGTTTTGTCAGGAACACTCAAAAGCCTTGGTCCCATCAAAAGAAGTTATTTTTTTAAATTCTAAATTACAGCAGGATTTACTTTATAACATTTTCAAAGCAAAGGCTGAGTTTCTCGGTCAGTCCTAACTTAAAATTATACCAATTTAAGAATTTAATATCAAAATACCCAAGTTAATATTTTCCAAATGCATCCTTTCGTGAGTACTTAAAACGAATGGCTTTTTACTGAATTTAGAACTCTACCAAAGCCTCACATTGATATCTAGCAGTTGATCAATTATTACTGAGGAAATCAAAATACTGATTTTTATGGAAACTAGCTTAATGTTTTGAGTTTCTGAATTGCAGGTCTCATGATGTTCTAATGTGAGCTCCAGACACACCACTGGATTACTGAATTTAATGACAGCGCCATTTTCCCTATAAATTTAACAACCTCTTTCGCCAATTATTGCTTTTGCAGCATGAGTTGTGTTGATTTGATCAAGTCTTGAGGTTATGATTAATCACGGTTGGAGGAACACAATTATCTCGTTTTACCTTTCCATTAAAATTCTCCCCTCTTCCCCCATTTCTCTAACCATAAGAACAGTGCACTTGGAAAGGTGTTACCAAGTGTCATTCTGTGCACTTTCCCAAGACAAAAAGTAATGGAAGAATAACCTAAAACTAAAAAGGTCACTTTAGAAAAAAACCTTCAGTAAAGTGTTAAGAAATACTTTGAAGCCAGTCAGTTTTTCCTCGCTCAATTCTCAGTTCAATTAACCGCAGAAATTTGAAGAAGCTTACTCAGAAATCTTCTTCATTACATGATTGAAAATGTACATTGAAGGAGCCTAATATTTGTCCAGAGAGGTTCATAGTCCATCAGACATTTTATTTCAAATACCTTTTGATTGCATTTTATGTCAATATCTCTAGGTAAGAAACAAACATCAAGTAATCCAGTTCTTAAGAAGTTTAGTGTGTTTTTTCAGTGAAAATACTAACCATTGCGAAAGCTCACAGGAAATTTGAGCATTAAAACACAATATTTGACTGTTCAGATACATTGGCCCCAAGTTTCCACACGCGGCAAAACAGGCGCCCCTCTGAGCTGGGCGCCCGTTTTTCGCGCCGAAAACGCCGCCTGAAAAAAAAAGCACTATTCTCGAGCGCTTTGCAGCTCGATGTCTGCTTGGCGCGGTGCCCAGGGGGCGGAGCCTACCACTCGCGCCGATTTTGTAAGTAGGAGGGGGCGGGTACAATTTAAATGAGTTTTTTTCGTGCCGGCAACGCTGCGTGTGCGCGTTGGAGCGTTCGCGCACACGCAGTGTGAAGGAAACATTGGCACTCAGCCATTTTAAAAAGTGCTGCAGAAAAAGTGAAAATTTGTTTATTGAACCCTTGCAAAGGCTTGTATTTTAATTTTCTTGATATTTCTGTGTGTGAGGGTGAGGGAGTGCATTCTGTAATTAAAGATAGACTGTGATAAACGGGACACATGCACTTGTTTGAGACTATTCAAATTCTTTGTAGCTGTTCAATTTTTAACATTTTTTAATAAAACCACATTGCCCTTCCATGATCAGCACTAAGGCTTCTTGCAGCTTTCTCCCCCTGTCGTCGGTCGGGCCAGACGGCAAACGGCTGCCTCAAGTAATGAGGCTTCCTGCAGCCTTCTCCCTGCCTCCCCCCCCCTGCCGTCGGGAATGGCTGCCTCAAGTAATGAGGCTTCCTGCAGCCTTCTCCCTGCCTCCCCTTGCCGTCGGTCGGTCCTGACGGCAAACCGCTGCCTGAAAGGCCTGCCTGAAGCACTTTCACACAGGTAGGAACATGGTTTATTTAATCTTTTCTTTGCTTATAAATTTTTATTCAGGTTGGATTTATTTGTATAATATTTGTACAAGTATAAATAAGGATTTATTGTAGAATGTAGTGACTTGACTTCCCTTCTCCCCCCCCCCCCCCACCCCCACCACCTCGTTCTGAACGCCTAATTTGTAACCTGCGCCTGATTTTTTAATGTGTAGACAAGGTTTTTTCAAGCCTACAAAAATCTTCACTTGCTCCATTCTAAGTTAGTTTGGAGTACGTTTCACTGTGGAAACTTTCAAATCCGGCGTTAGTGGCCGGACACGCCCCCTTCTGAAAAAAAAAATCTGTTCAAAAGTGAAACTGTTCTACCTGACTAGAACTGCAGAAAACTTAAATGTGGAGAATTCCGATTTCTAAGATACTCCGTTCTCCACCAGTTGCTCCTAAAAAATCAGGAGCAAATCATGTGGAAACTTGGGGCCATTGTATGGAGCTTGACATACCTGAGATTAACTCATATCATGTCGATTAGGCACATATTTTCCTTTGAATACACTGAACAAACTATGTATTAATAGATATTCCCAAACTCTTAAAGTCCCTGTAAATTTAAGGCTGTCAAATGGTTACAGTTAGCTTCCACGATTAGCATGCACGAAAAAGATTAATTTCCCCCAAAAATGTTAACTGCAGTTAATTGACAACCAAATATATTTACAAATTTTAAAAGGCCTCACGACTTAACTACAACCTTTACATGTGCTCTTCTCGATAAAACATTTGATAGCGGTTGGTAAATTGAACTGTATCTCGAGCAGAAATAGCCAAAAGCTGTACATTCTACAAAAAAGGTTGTTGGCGAAGCAATCCACCAAGAAGATATTTTCAAGAATCAGATTATAAACTTATGACAAAATGATCAACTTTGCATTACCAAATTGATCAGATTATTTATTTTTTGCAGTTATGATTTTAATGCAGTGCAAAGGACAAAATGCAGAATGGAACCAGAAAAGGTAAATGGTGCAACTAAGAGAACTCCTTGATTATATAACCAGTATGAACATGATGCAAAATTAATAAACGGCCAGAGAGCCACAGCGAATAAAGAGTTTTAGTACACAGTTTTTACTATCATCATCTTGTGGTACTGATGCAGAATTGATTACGTTGTTTTGACGAATTGATACTTTTTGATTGAAGATTCAGCAGTCACAAATCTTTTCTTCCTGTCACAGACATGATTCCTCCTCTTTCATTGACTAGTACTGCTCAGACGTCACCGTACCTGCCTTGTACCCAAAGTTCTTTCTCTCCGCTGCACAATTTAGTTCTGGTCTGGTACTCGTCTGCATTTGTTCCTTGACACTGAGTTAGGCTCAACATCCTTTAATTATCTCTTTTGTTCCAGGGCCTGCCTCAGCTTTGGGATGGGAGGGGCACTAAAAGTTTAGTAGGTGCCTAAAACTGGCTCTGGTTCCAACGCAGTGAAGCAGAACAAAATACCAGCTTTGGGTTACACCATCGTACAGATAGATCACTTTGTGTTAATGGGATTGCAACAAAGAATTTCAAATTTATAGTTTACCACAGAGATATAGGATAGATTGCATTAGACTTCAAGTCATACATTTTATGCTGTTTTCAAAAATCAGACCAACAGCCTACTACTAAGGTATTCAATATACATTAAGAAATCTGGTCATCCCAATACACTTACTAGCACTGTGGTAAGCAGCAAATATTCACAGAATCACGCGAGTGCTGACAAATCAAGAGAGTGAGAGCAGAAGGAGACACACACACACACTCGCACAGTTCCTGGGAGAGGGGCCCCTGTCCAGGAAGTGCCTTTCAGAAGATTTATTTACAAACTGGCTAACCTGCTTGTTATTAATCCTAGATAACTGTTACATGGTGCAAGCAGTTTATAAACTGAGCTGAGGTCACAAGCCAATTATTTTCTTCCTGGTATCCTGTTCAACACATTTAAAAATAGCAAGATTGGCAACTTCTCCAGTCACAGAAATTAGTTCTCAAAATTATAATCAGTTACACAAATTATTAGTGAAACAGATGTGAGTGAGTCATGAAAATGGTTTTATACTTATTTTGCATGGAGGGAAAACATTTTTGAGAAACTGAAGAGTCAGACTTTTTTTTATTTTGGTTTGAGTGTTTATATAAAATATACCGCTTATTTTTTTTTAAACAGAATGACTTGTACATAGCAGAAAGAAATTACAGTTATGTGATGCATTGCTTCTATACATATATTGCACCGACACCCCCGGCCTAGGAGGAAACACCGGAGGAGGAGCGGGGATAAAAACAGGGAATAGCGCGAGCAGGTAAGAGAGGGCGACAAAGGAGAACAGGGCGACTACATTCGACATCACAGGAAAGCAGGAAAATGATTGGTTGGTGTGTTTTTCTCTCTCTTTCTTGCTTTAAATTAAGGGCCTTAGATTAGAGGCCGAGATTAATAACTTAAAACTAAATCTAATTAATTAAATACATTAGAGATGGCAGGACAGGCGCTGTGTTTCTGCTGTTGCATATGGGAGCTGGTTGACTCCATTGTGGTCTACGGCGACCACATCTGCAGCAAGTGTCTGCAGTTCGAGGAACTTTGGCTCCATGTTGATGAGCTGGAATCTGAGCTGCAGACACTACAACACATCAGGGAGGGGGAGAGTTACCTGGACGCCGCAATCCAGAAGCTGATCACACCATCCGTGGTCAGGGATAGGAGGGTGTGACTACGAGCGAGGAAGATATGGAGACTCCAGATGGAGTGATGGAAGAGACTCAGCCCTTGCTCTTGTCTAACAGGTTCAACGCTCTTACTCCCTGTGTGGACGAGAGCAGGGACTGCAGGGAGGATGAGCAAACTGACCACCTCACTGTGGTACAGGAGCCATTCAAGTGGGGGGAGTAAAAAGAAACGCTGTAGTGGTAGGCGACAGTATTAGAGGGATAGATAAGATTCTCTGCAGCCAGGAGCGTGAGTCCCGAAGGCTGTGTTGCCTGCCAGTGCTAGGGTTAAGAACATCTCCTCAGGGCTGGAGAGGAACTTGGAATGGGAGGAGGAAGATCCAGTTGTCGTGGTCCACATGGGTACCAAAGACATAGATAGGACAAAGAAAGAGGTTCTGCTGAGGGATTATGAGCAGCTAAGGACCAAATTAAAAAGCGGAACCACAAAGGTAATAATCTCTGGATTACTACCTGAGCCACAAGCAAATTTGCATAGGGTAAATAAGATCAGAGAGTTAAACATGTAGCTCAAAGACTGGTGTGAGAGAAATGGGTTTTGGTTTGTGGGACACTGGCACCAGTATTGGGGTAAGAGGGAGCTGTTCTGTTTGGATGGGCTCCACTTAGACTGTGCTGGGACGAGGGTCCTGGCGAATCAAATAACTAGGGCTGTAGAGAGGGCTTTAAACTAATTAGTGGGGGAAGAGGATGAGAACATAAGAACATAATGCACATAGCATTCGTAACAAAATAGATGAATTGACGGCACAAATAGATACAAATAGGTATGATCTGATAGCCATTACAGAGATGTGGTTGCAAGGTGACCAGGACTGGGAATTAAATATTCAGAGGTATTTGACAATTCGGAAGGACAAACAGAAAGGAAAAGGAGGCGGGTAGCGCTGTTAATAAAGGACGAGATCAGTGCATTAGTGAGAAACGATACTGGCTCAGAAGATCAAGATGTTGAACCAATTTGGGTGAAGATAATAAAATAATAAGGGGAAAAAAGTCACTGGTGATGATAGTCTATCGGCCCCCAAACAGTAGCTACTCTGTTGGATGGAGTATAAATCAAGAAATAATGGAGGCTTGTAATAAAGGAACAGCAATAATCATGGGCAATTTTAACCTTCATATTGATTTGACAAAACAAATTGGCCAGGATAGCCTTGAGGAAGAGTTCATAGAGTACATCCACGACAGATTCTTTCAACGGTATGTTGTGAAACCAACCAGGGAGATACAGTACCAGGGATCTTAGATCTGGTACTGTATAATGAGACAGGACCAATACATTTGATCTCGTAGTCAAGGATCCTCTCGGGATGAGTAACCATAACATAGTTGAATTTCAAATTCAGTTGGAGGGTGAGAAAGTTGGTTCTCAAACCAGTGTCCTAAGCTTAAATAAAAGAGACTACAAAGGTATGAGGGCAGAGTTGGCTAAAGTGGACTGGGAAAATAGATTAAAGAATGGGACAGTTAATGAGCAGTGGCAAACATTTAAGGAGCTATTTCATAACTCGCAACAAAAATATATCCCAATGAGAAGGAAAGACTGTAAGAGAAGGGATAACCATCCGTGACTAATTAAGGAAATAAGGGACGGTATCAAATTGAAAACAAGGGCACACAATGTGGCCAAGACTAGTGGGAGGCCAAAGGATTGGGAAACTTTTAAAAGCCAGCAAAGAACGACAAAAAAAAAATGATAGAGGGAAGATAGATTATGAAAGTAAACGAGCACGAAATATAAAAACAGATAGTAAGAGTTTCTACACATACATAAAAAGGAAAAGAGTGGCGAAAGTAAATGTTGGTCCCCTAGAGGAAGAGACTGGGGAATTAATAACAGAGAACAAGGAAATGGCAGAGACGCGGAACAAATATTTTGTATCAGTCTTCAGTAAAATAATGGGACTAAAGGCAGACAAGTCCCCTGGACCTGATGACTTACAATCTAGAGTCTTAAAAGAAGTGTCTGCAGAGATAGTGGATGCATTGGTTGTAATCTACCAAAATTCCTTGGTTTCTGGGGCGGTCCTAGCAGGTTGGAAAACCGCAAAGTAACGCCCGTATTTAAAAAAAGAAGCTGACAAAAAGCAGGAAACTATAGACCAGTTAGCCTAACATCTATCGTTGGGAAAATGCTGGAATCCATTATTAAGGAAGCAGTAGCGGGACATTTGGAAAAGCATAATTCAATCAAGCAGTATCAACCTGGTTTTATGAAAGGGAAATCATGTTTGACAAATTTGCTGGAGTTCTTTGCGGATGAAAGTAACCTTTAGCACTGTTGTTGCCAAATTAAGTTTATCTAAGGGTTAAGTCAATGGCAGGACAGCTCGGACGTGTGTTATGCTCCTCTTGTACTATGTGGGAAGTCAGGGACGCTTCCGGTGTCCCTAACGACTACATGTGTGGGAAGTGTATCCGCCTGCAGATCCTAACAGACCGCAATGCGGCACTGTAGCTGCAGGTGGATTCACTCTGAAGCATCCACGATGCTGAGAATAACGTGAATAGCACGCTTAGTGAGTTGGTCTTACCGCAGGAAAAGAGTACACAGCCAGAAAGGGAATGGAAGACCAACAGGAAGAGCAGTGCAAGGAAGGTAGTGCAGGTGTCCCCTGCGGTCATCCCCCTGCAATACAGATACACTGCTTTGGATACGGTTGAGGGGGATGACTCATCAGGGGAGAGCAGCAGCAGTCAAGTCCATGGCACCGTGGATGGATCTGCTGCACAGGAGGGCAGAAAAAAAGAGTGGGAAAGCGATAGTGATAGGGGATTCAATTGTAAGGGGAATAGATAGGCGTTTCTGCGGATGGTATGTTGCCTCCCTGGTGCAATGGTCAAGGATGTCTCGGAACGGGTGCAGGAGATTCTAAAAAGGGTGAACAGCCAGTTGTCGTGGTACATAAAGGTAGCAACGACACAGGTAAAAAACGGGATGAGGTCCTAGGAGACGAATTTAGGGAGCTAGGAGTTAAATTAAATAGTAGGACCTCAAAAGTAGTAATCTCAGGATTGCTACCACTGCCACGTGCTAGTCAGAGTAGGAATCGCAGGATAGCTCAGATGAATACGTGGCTTGAGCAGTGGTGCAGCAGGAAGGGATTCAAATTCCTGGAGCATTAAAACCGGTTCTGGGGGAAGTGGGACCAGTACAAACTGGACGGTCTGCACCTGGGCAGGACCGGAACCAATGTCCGAGGGGGAGTGTTTGCTAGTGCTGTTTGGGAGGATTTAAACTAATATGGCAGGGGGATGGGAACCTATGCAGGGAGACAGAGGGAAACAAAATGGAGACAGAAGCAAAAGATAGAAAGGAGAAAAATAAAAGTGGAGGGCAGAGAAACCCAAGGCAAAAAACAAAAAGGGCCACTTTACAGCAAAATTCGAAAGGGTCAAAGTGTGTTAAAAAGACATGCCTGAAGGCTCTGTGCCTCAATGCAAGGAGTATTTGGAATAATGTGGACGAATTAACTGCGCAGATAGCAGTTAACGGATACGATGTGATTGGCATCACGGAGACATGGCTCCACGGTGATCAAGGTTCAACATCCAAGGGTATTCAGCATTTAGGAAGGATAGATAGAAAGGAAAAGGAGGCGGGGTGGCATTGCTGGTTAAAAAGGAAATTAATGCAATTGTAAGGAAGGACATTAGCTTGGATGATGTGGAATCGGTATGGGTGGAGCTACGGAATACCAAAGGGCAGAAAACATTACTGGGAGTTGTGTACAGGCCACCAAATAGTAGTAGTGAGGTTGGGGACAGCATCAAACAAGAAATAAGGGATGTGTGCAATAGAGGTATAGCAGTAATCATGGGCGACTTTAATCTACATATTGATTGGGCTAACCTAACTGGTAGCAATGCGGTGGAGGAAGATTTCCGAGAGTGTATTAGGGATGGTTTTCCAGGCCAATATGTCGAGGAACCAACCAGAGAGCTGCTCATCCGAGACTGAGTGATGTGTAATGAGAAGGGACTAATTAGCAATCTTGTTGTGCGAGGCCCCTTGGGGAAGAGTGACCATAATATGGTAGAATTCTTTATTAAGATGGAGAGTGACAAAGTTAATTCAGAAACTAGGGTCCTGAACTTAAGGAAAGGTAACTTTGACGGTAAGAGGAGTGCACTGGCTAGATTAGACTGGCAAAAATTACTTAAAGGGTTGACGGTTGATAGGCAATGGGCAATGGCAAACCTTTAAAGATCATAGGGACAAACTTCAACAATTGTACATCCCTGTCTGGAGTAAAAATAAAATGGGGAAGGTGGCTCAACCGTGGCTAACAAGGGAAATTAAGGATAGTGTTAAATCCAAAGAAGAGACATACAAATTAGCCAGAAAAAGCAGCAAAGCGGAGGACTGGGAGAAATTTAGAATTCAGCAGAGGAGGACAAAGGGTTTAATTAAGAAGGGGAAAATAGAGTATGAGAGGAAGCTTGCTGGAAACATAAAAACTGACTGTAGAAGCTTCTATAAATATGTGAAGAGAAAAAGATTAGTGAAGACAAACATAGGTCCCTTGCAATTGGATTCGGGTGAATTTATAATAGGGAACAAAGAAATGGCAGACCAATTGAACAATACTTTGGTTCTGTCTTCACAAAGGAAGATACAAATAACCTTCCGGATATACTAGGGGACCGAGGGTCCAGTGAGAAGGAGGAATTGAAGGATATCCTTATTAGGCGGGAAATTGTGTTAGGGAAATTGATGGGATTGAAGGCTGATAAATCCCCAGGGCCTGATAGTCTACATCCCAGAGTACTTAAGGAAGTGGCCCTAGAAATAGTGGATGCATTGCTGATCATTTTCCAGCAGTCTATCGACTCTGGATCAGTTCCTATGGATTGGAGGGTTGCTAATGTAACACCACTTTTTTAAAAAGGAGGGAGACAGAAAACAAGTAATTATAGACCGGTTAGCCTGGCATCAGTCGTGGGGAAAATGTTGGAATCAATCATTAAGGATGAAATAGCAGCGCATTTGGAAAGCAGTGATAGGATTGGTCCAAGTCAGCATGGATTTATGAAAGGGAAATCATGCTTGACAAATCTGGAATTTTTTGAGGACGTAACTAGTAGAGTGGGCAAGGGAGAACCAGTGGATGTGATGTATTTGGACTTTCAAAAGGCTTTTGACAAGGTCCCACACAAGAGATTGGTGTGCAAAATCAAAGCACATGGTATTGGAGGTAATGTACTGACGTGGATAGAGAACTGGTTGGCAGACAGGAAGCAGAGAGTCGGGATAAACGGGTCCTTTTCAGAATGGCAGGCAGTGACTAGTGGAGTGCCGCAGGGCTTGGTGCTGGGACCCCAGCTCTTTACAATATATATTAATGATTTAGATGATGGAATTGAGTGTAATATCTCCAAGTTTGCAGATGACACTAAACTGGGTGGCGATGTGAGCTGTAAGGAGGACGCTAAGAGGCTGCAGAGTGACTTGGACAGGTTAGGCGAATGGGCAAATACATGGCAGATGCAGTATAATGTGGATAAATGTGAGGTTATCCACTTTGGGGGCAAAAACACGAAGGCAGAATATTATCTGAATGGCGGCAGATTTGGAAAAGGGGAGCTGCAGCGAGACCTGGGTGTCATGGTACATCAGTCATTGAACGTTGGCATGCAGGTACAGCAGGCGGTGAAGGCAGCAAATGGTATGTTGGCCTTCATAGCAAGGGGATTTGAGTATAGGAGCAGGGAAGTCTTACTGCAGTTGTACAGGGCCTTGGTGAGGCCCCACCTGGAATATTGTGTTCAGTTTTGGTCTCCTAATCTGAGGAAGGACATTCTTGCTATTGAGGGAGTGCAGCGAAGGTTCACCAGACTGATTCCCGGGATGGCTGGACTGACATATGAGGAGAGACTGGATCAACTGGGCCTTTATACATTGGAATTTAGAAGGATGAGAGGGGATCTCATAGAAACATATAAGATTCTGACGGGACGGGACAGGTTAGATGCGAGTAGAATGTTCCTGATGTTCGGGAAGTCCAGAACCAGGGGACACAGTCTTAGGATAAGGGGCAGGCCATTTAGAAGTGAGATGAGGAGAAATTTCTTCACTCAGAGAGTTGTTAACCTGTGGAATTCCCTGCCGCAGAGAGTTGTCGATGCCAGTTCATTGGATATATTCAAGAGGGAGTTAGATATGGCCCTTACGGCTAAAGGGATCAAGGGGTATGGAGAGAAAGCAGGAAAGGGTTACTGAAGGAATGATCAGCCATGATCTTATTGAATGGTGGTGCAGGCTCGAAGGGCCGAATGGTCTACTCCTGCACCTATTTTCTATGTTTCTATGTAACAAGCAGGGTGGATAAGGAGGAACCAGTGGATGTGGTGTATTTGGATTTCCAGAAGGCATTCGATAAGGTGCCACATAAAAGGTTACTGTACAAGATAAAAGTTCACAGTGTTGGGGGTAATATATTAGCATGGATAAGAAGATTGGCTAACTAACAGAAAACAGAGAGTCGGGATAAATGGGTCATGGCAAACAGTGATGAGTGGGGTGCCGCAGAGATCGGTGCTGGGTCCTCAACTATTTACAATTTACATTAATGACTTGGATGAAGGGACCGAGTGTAATGTAGCCAAGTTTGCTGATGATACAAAGATGGGTGGGAAAGCAAATTGTGAGGAGGACACAAAAAAATCTGCAGAGATATAGGCAGGATAAGTGAGTGGGCAAAAATTTGGCAGATGAATTATGATGTGAGAAAATGTGAGGTTATCCATTTTGGCAGAAAAAATAGAAAAGCAAATTATAATCTAAACAGAGAAAAATTGCAAAGTGCTGCAATACCGAGGGACTTGGGGGTCCTTGTGCATGAAACACAAAAAGTTAGTATGTAGGTACAGCAAGTAATCAAGAAGGCAAATGGAATGTTGGCCTTTATTGCAAGGGGGATAGATTATAAAAGCAGAGAAGTCCTGCTTCAACTGTACAGAACATAAGAACATAAGAATTAGGAACAGGAGTAGGCCATCTAGCCCCTCGAGCCTGCTCCACCATTCAACAAGATCATGGCTGATCTGGCCATGGACTCAGCTCCACTTACCCGCCCGCTCCCCATAACCCTTAACTCCCTTATTGGTCAAAAATCTATCTATCTGTGACTTGAAAGCATCCAATGAGCTAGCCTCAACTGATTTCTTGGGCAGAGAATTCCACAGATTCACAACCCTCTGGGAGAAGAAATTCCTCCTCAACTCGGTTTTAAATTGGGTCCCTTGTATTTTGAGGCTGTGCCCCAGGGTATTGGTGAGGCCACACCGAGAGTACTGCGTACAGTTTTGGTCTCCATATTTAAGGAAGGATATACTTGCATTGGAGGCTGTTCAGAGAAGGTTCACTAGGTTGATTCCGTAGATGAGGGGGTTGACTTATGAAGATAGGTTGAGTAGGTTGGACCTATACACATTGGAGTTCAGAAGAATGAGGTGTGATCTAATCGAAACATACAAGATGATGAGAGGGCTCGACAAGCTGGATGCAGAGAGGATATTTCCACTCATAGGGGAAACCAAAACTAAGGAACATAGTCTCAGAATAAGTGGCCTCCTATTTAAAACTGAGAAGAGGAGGAATTTCTTCTCTGAGGATTGTAAATCTATTGTAAAATAAGGGAATAAAGGGTTATAGGGTGCAGGCAGGAAAGTGGGGCCGAGTCCATGATCAGAAATGGCGGAGCAGGCTCGAGGGGCCAAATGGCCTCCTCCGACTCCTATTTCTTTTGTTCTTAAATGAAATCTTGATCCTCGCATGATAAAGTTAAGCCTGTTTATTAAGTAAACAATGAGAAATTCAATAATAAATCTGTAACCAGATTGGATTCCAATTACTGTACTTTACACTAATTGCCACTTTTTCCTCAAGTTTGAATTTTTTGAATTCCACCTCCTTTAACTTATCCGAGGTCACGTCTGTCGACAGTCTTATTCCCCTTCTTGTACAACTGGCATCACAGTGGTATTTTCACAGTAAGTTGGACACTGCTTTATATTATAACAGATTGCATATTTTGCTGCTGAGGGTCAGCTGCTTAAAGTCCACCTCTTTAAGCATATCATGTCTAATTGTATGCTAAATTAATTACATTATTTCTACAGGTGATGCAAGTTTACAGATTGGAGCTTGTATGTTTCTGGCTCCAGACTAAAAGTAACCAGCATAGAATCATGCCATTTCTTTCTCTCCACCCCCCACCAAGTGCATGTGTATTGTGTGGCAATCTGCATTGTGACAGACATGCAATACTTACACATATATGCAGATTTTAGCAGATTGCCCAGGGGTTTGCTCTCAGTGAATCACAGCTGATGTATGGAGGTGGGGAATATATAACTGATAAAAGTTATATCAGTTTTATAACTTTTTCCATTGGAACGATTTGCAAAGAAGTTTGCAATGGATCCCTCTAGAGATGGTGAAGTATTTTTTGATTTGTTTCTGGAAAATAAATGGTGATTTCCTTACTCACAAATTTGTATTCTCACCTATCATTTTTGCATGCATAATTAAATAAATGCATGTGTAATAGAGGAGCAGCTCTTTACCTTTACTGTCCATCTACTTAAGGCGAAAGGGAAGAAATATTAAAAGAATTAAAAATATAAAAATAATCTAGAGGGATCCATTGCAAACTGCAAATCTTCTGTGGTCTTTGTGGTGTTGGTGCTTCCACAATGGTTTTAGTTGTGGAATTCCAAAGGAATAACAGTACATGTCGAAGACAAGATAGTGTGCGACTTGGAAGGGAACTTGTAAGCAATGGTGTTTCCATGCCATTGCTTCTCATATTCTTTCTCTTGGTGATAAAGGTAATACAGCTGTAAGGTGCTGCTAAAGTATGCTTCATTGCAACCTGCAGACCATATATACTGCAGTGACAGCGTGCCACGGATAGAGGAAGTGGATTCTGAGTTCAGTGGCCAGAATGCCAATCAAGCAGACCTCTCCATCCTGGATGGTGTCAAATTTCTTAAATATCCAGGTGAGCATTCTTTCACATTCCTGACTTGAGCCTTGTAGATGGTGGAGAGGCATTAAGAGGGCAGGCGGTAAGCTACAACTCTGTGGTCCTGGTGTACGTGTAGCTGGTTCAGTTAAGCATCTGGTCAATGATGACCCTGTCGGGATGATGGTGTCCTTGTAGGTGGTTAAGCCTTTTCCTGGTGGAGATGGTTACTGCCTGGAACTTACGTGAGAAAATGTTACCCATCACTTACCAGCTAACTGTTGTTGCAGAAGATCAGGTAATATATATATACAGTAGTATACATTGTTGTTGCTTTCAGAGTTACCTTAGAAAAGATTGTAGAGTTCATGCTTTTCAAAAAACAAAATTCCAGTATCTTGCATTGCTCCTAAAAATGGTTTCCATCTGCAGTAATTTTCTTTCTTTATTCAGGAGTGCAGATGGGTAGGGCTTAAAAACAGCAAGTCCTGGTACACTCTGATTGGTCAGTCTTATTCTCAATCATAAAAATAATTCTGTAAATTAAAGATAAAGTTACATCTTTCGGATGAGACGTTAAATCGAGGCCCTGTCTGCTCTCTCAATTGGACGTAAAAGATCCCATGGCACAATTTAGAAAAAGAGCAGGGGAGTTATCCCCAATGTTCTGGCCAATATTTATCCCTCAATCAACAGAACAAAACAAAATAGATTATCTGGTCATTACATTGCTGCTTGTGGGAGCTTGCTGTGCGCATATGAACTACCACCTTTCCTACATTACAACAGTGACTACACTCCAAAAGTACTTAATTGGCTGTAAAGCATTTTGAGATGTCCGGTGGTCGTGAAAGGCGCTCTATAAATCCAAGTCTTTCTTTCTTGTACAAATGCATGCTGGGAGCTACAGGCTTCTGCCTTGCTGAATATCCTTAGCCGAGAATCCATTGCCCAGTCGCTTAAATATCTACCCAACTCTGCATTAAATTCATTCACATTATCTGCCTCCTCTGTCTTCCTGGGTAGTCCATTTCAACTTTTCCATCAGCCTCTATATAAAGTAGTTACATCGAAACTGTGCACCTTCCCTCTTTTTGAGGCTATAACCTGGTCTGTGGCAATCTCCAACATGTTACTGAAGTTCAATTAATTTATTCATTTATTCCATTAAGGATCTTAAACAGTTGAATGGTTTTTCCAGAGTAAATGTGTGTTATCAAGGTGATAAAAAGAACATAATCTGGGAAGGAACAACATTTTTGTTGCATTCATCATAAACTTCGAAGATATGAAGTATGGAGAGCTGAGAATAGAATGGTAAGTAATATTTAAATATGTGTAGCTCAATACATATAACATAGCAAATATATATTTTTTAAATTCCTGTTCCTGAATAGCATTGGAGATCAAGCAAGAGGTCTTAAATATCTTGGTGTCGAACTAATCCCTGCTTTATCAGGTTTGTGGAAAATGAATTACTCAGATGCCCTGATCTGGACCAGTGGCAATTGCTGCCAGTCCCTTTTTTTAAATGAGAGTAAAAGGAATTAAAATGAATGTACTTCATCTGCTGGATCAATTTTGCATGCTCCCAATAAATGTTACATATAGGAGATTGCAAGATTTCAAATTTCCATGGAATCAAACAAATCGATTGACTTTGGCAAGTAGCATCTGTTAAAATATGAGACAGTAGGGGCTGGGTTTCCAAATTTTTTAATATACTATTAGGCATCACAAATGGTGCATACCTTCAGGTGTGTGGGAAGAACTGCAATCTGCTGGGTTAGAGTGGCACAGAGGAACTGTGGCTCAGTTTCCTTTTATATATTAGCTTGGAAATTGTTCCAGTAAGATGTATTCTCTAGCATCCCACACAATGCAAACCTGGAAAGCAGTGAGACAGAAAATCAGAACACCATGGCAGATCTTGGAACTCACAATGCTTCTGTCTGTTCCTGGATTGGTAGAACCACACATAACTCCACCAGAGTGATTGAATGAGAAGAGCAGGGTATGATAAAAGTGTCTAATCAATTTGAAGTATGTGAAATTTGTTCTGTTAAAGGAGGAAGAAAAATAACTTAGGGAGCAAAGTTGGCCAGACCCCAGAAAAACTCTATGCTCATCTGTGAATAGTGCCATGGGGTCTTTAACATCCACCATGGTTTAACATTTCATCTGAAGGATAGCAGCTCTGACAATGCAACATTCCCTCACTGCTACATTGAAGTATCACCTTAAGTTCTAAAAAGGGACTTGAAACCACAAGGACATGGTTATAAGAGCTGAATGCCAGAGCGACTTTCAAGTCAGCATTCAACAGAGTATGGCACTAAGGAGACCTAGCAAAAGTGAGGTCAATGGGCGTTAAAAGGAAACCCTGCCAGTGCCTGGAATCATATCTGGCACAAAAGGAAGATGGTCACAGTTGTTAAGCGAGGCCAAACATCGCAACACCAGGACATTGCTGCAAGAGTTCCTTAGGGAAGCATTCTCGGCCCAATCATTTTAAATTGCTTCATCAATGACATACCTTCCATCATAAGGTCAGGAGTGGGCCGGCTAGCTACAAATCTTAGTGTTGAGCTCCATTCACAAATCTGCCAAAAATGCAGCCCGTGTCAGCCTTCAGAGAACTTTGACAATATCCAGGTTTGGGCTGAGAAGTGGTAGGCAATATCTGTGCCACACAAGTGCTAGGTAATGTCCATTTCAAATAGGAGAAAGCCCAGCCATCTTCACCTGACCTTCAACAGCACCGCCATCGCCGAGTTCCCCGTAATCAACAGCTTGGGGGGTGACTTGACCAGAAGTTTAATTGGACTACCCAGATGAATACCATGGCGTCAAGAGCAGGGAAGAGGCTAGGTACTGTGTATCACCTCCTCCTGACCCCTCAAAACCACTCCACCAACTAGAAGGTACAAGTTAGGTGTGCAATGAAATATTCACTGCTTGCCTTGATGGCTACTGCATAACAACGCTCAAGTTTGACACCATCCAGACAGAGCAGTTCATTTCATTAGCACCCCTTCCATTAGTCTCCACCCTTTCTATCACCAGCCCATTATGGCTGCAGTATATACAATCTACAGGATGTACTGCGGAATCTCACCAAGGTTACTTAAGCAGCACCTGCTTCCCTGCGACCTCTACCATCAAGAAGCAGAAGAGAAGCAATGCAGTAGAACACCATCACCTCTAAGTTCCCCTTCAAGTGACACAGCATTCCAACATGGACATACATTGCCTTTCCTTCACTATCGCTAATCAGTATCCTGGAATTTCCTACTCAAAACCATTGTGGGAATACTACCAATTACAAGATTAACAGCATTTTAAGGCAGCCCACCACTTCTCATAATAGATAAGGATGGTCAATAAATGTGGCCTTGCCAGCATCATCCATCTCCCAAGAAGACATTTTTAAAATCCACCACAATGGAGGGGGAAGTCCTGGTACAGTATGGAGATTGTCAGATGATTCAATCCCAATAAATTAAACTAAAATAGAATAAGGTAGCATCACAATGAATCCAGGCAGGATGATGGGACAGAAGCAGAAGCATCTATGGTCATTGAGTCCATAGTTTAGTGGTGAGGAATATTGGAGGCACTGCTTGGTGGAGCCTAGAAGATCCTAATTGCTGGGCATCGATGGAAGGGTAAAGTCTGTGGGGCAGGCAAAGGTACTAGCATATTCACTCTCAGCAGCCTTGGGCCAGCCTTTAAGGACTTGTTTGGCTTGCTACAAATGATCTAGCCAAGCCATGGAAACTATATTCCCACCTGCTTTCAGGACAAAGGCATATGCAAGTGTGGTCAATGCTTTGAATGAAAAGCACTCACCTCCAAAAATTAATTGCGAACAGCTGATCTGCAGGTGGAGAATAAAAATGACAGCCAGTATGGCACCTCTCATTGAAGAAGCAAAGTGGCCTGACACACTTCCAGCTCCCAGCAGCCCTGCTGTCCTTCTTCAATCAATATTGCTGAGAATGAGGCAAATATCAGAATAGTGTCGAGGATGCCTGCAGTGTTCAGTTTGTTATTTTTATTCTCCACCTGCAATCCACTGATGGAGTTGGACACCAGTTGATTGTTATGGTGATGAAAGCTTGTACAGTACAGCAACTGAATTGTTAAAAAAAATTACAAATTTCAAAGGAAATCCGAGAGCAGTCTAGTAATTTTATTGCTATAGACCACTCCAGCTATTAAAAGAAAAAACATGACTTCCACTAACACTGCATACGTGAAACACTGCAAGATCAATTTTGTATTACAAACTGCAATTTTGAAGTCAGGTCTTGTTGTCAGCAACGAGAGATCATTCTAATAACCTTACACTTACATGCATGCAGAATTAGGAAAATAATTTATTTTTCCTCATCTAGTGCACAAGATCATACAATAAATAATGCACTTTTTCTTGGCTCCGAGAAAACAAATTGTAACTTGGGCTACAATACTTTAGAGAAAGAAATAGAATAACTTCTATGCAAAAACTTGTGCTCACAGATTGAGAATGACTGAAATATTCTGAGACTTGTTCTCTCACTCATGGCAGCAGCTGTTAAGAGACTGTTTTGTTATATTGACTCCCTCAGGTATAACTTAAAAACAAAATCAAAACTATCAAAGTTCTTGAATCGGGCATACTCAACAATTACAACAGCCTTTAATGTTCAAACCTCTTGCCATTCCAAACTGGGTTGACTAAAATTTATTGCTTCTAACATCTTGTTTGTGACTATGCAGGATTAAACATTTTCAATTGCATGTCTGACACAATGGTCTCGCTATTTACAGGGAGGCAAGGAGGGAGTGGGAGCATGTGTTTGCAGCCAGGAACGCGAACGTCCTGTTGAATTTAATGGCAAGACCTCTATCATTTTTTTACTCCATTTCCTGCTCGGCAGCTGGCCAGATTGAAAAGGTGGCTGGCTGCCAGGTGGGAAAACCAGTGTCAGAAGGCTGCAGCAAAGATCCGCTGGCAACAGTCACCAGCAATAGGAAAAGATTGTGGCGTAGTGGGGGGGGGCTGGAAGTTCGTGGTAAGGGAGGCCGTTTGAGGGGGGACAGGCAGATCGCGGTGAGGGATGACAGATCATGCTAGAAAATTTGCTCGAGAGGCCGGGCTCCTCCTGGCCCACAAACAGTGCTCTAAAAAGCACTTTGCTGCTGGATTTGCCAGCTCCCACGTCCCTATACCTGCCGGGTCTCCCGAACTCTGGGAAACCCAGCCCACAGCTGTTAAGTTCAAATGGCTCCCAGAATCTGAGAAACGGGGCCTCATTAACATACGGAGTGACTGTTGCCAATGTCCGGAAGCTGCACAGAAGCATACTGCGTACTCCAAAAATCGGAAGCATGATGTTTCTGCTTTTAAAAAAATGAGCACACTAATGAGCCCGCTCCCTTCCAGGCTTTTAAAAAAACGAGCCCTCTCCCTTCCCAGCTTTTTTTTAAAAAGCACGTCCACACCATTCCTGGCTTTTTCTCACAAACCCCCTCCCTTCTCGGCTTTTAAGATTTTTTTATTTTAAACAAGACTGCTTCCATCACGAATCGGAAACACACATGCGCAGGACGCTTGCGGTTTGTTGGTAGCAGTCGCAACCATTAACATATTATAATGACGGATCTACCTCTCCAAAGCAGGTTACTCAGACGTGCCCAAACCCACCAGGGTTAAGTCAGAAGTAAGTGCGTTTGCAGCAGATTGGGACCTGATTTCACACATTTACCAATTTAACCCCGCCTCGATTCTCTACCATCCGCCGTAAGGTTCAAATTCCCTCCTAGGTTGTAGGGTGTTTAGCAGTGTATTGTTCAGCAAATTGAATTCACAGCAAAAGCATACCTTTATTTTCCAACAAAAAACATTTGATAGTTTTCTGTTATCAATTAGATGTTTAAATCAGTTTAGAATCAATTCAGAATTATAATTGGTGAATGGTTATATTACTTTGATTCAGATATTCTTCAATTTTTATTTAAGACAAAAGTTACATTCACTTATGTCACCTTCTTTGAATTAAATGACAACAGTACAACTTTTAATTTCTCTGTATGTTACCAAAGTTCATGTGTTTTTAAAACGCCTGGTTGATCCAATAAAATCCATAAACATATATAGAACTTAACAGCGTTTTTGTAAAACAAAACTACACAGTGGTTTGCCTATAAACAATCATGCACAATGAATATTGTGATTGAAGTTTGATGTTCAAAAAGGTGCTCTACCGCTTACAAATCTATGAATACAACAATTACAGTACCTATAAAATGTTATTTCCAAAACCTCAATGTCTAATCCATTTATTCAACCTTTAAATATAAAATATTGGGATAAATATGCCATCCAGTTTTATTTACCTTTGCAACTTATGGATTTATTTTTTGAAATCAAAGAATCATAGAAATTTGTAGCACAGAAGGAGGCCATTTCGGCCCATTGTGTCCACGCCAGCCAACCAAGAGCTATCCAGCCTAATCCCACTTTCCAGCTCTTGCTCCATAACCCTGTAGGTTACAGCACTTGAAGTGCACATCCAAGTATCTTTTAAATGTGGTGAGGGTTTCTGCCTCTGCCATCCTGTCAGGCAGGGAGTTCCAAACACCCACTATCCTCTGGGTGAAGAAATTTTCCCTCATATCTCCTCTAAACCTCCACCCAATAATTTTAAATAAGAACATAAGAATTAGGAACAGGAGTAGCCCCTCGAGCCTGCTCCGCCATTCAACAAGATCATGGCTGATCTGGCCGTGGACTCAGCTCCACTTACTCGCCCGCTCCCCATAGCCCTTAACTCCCTTATTGGTCAAAAATCTATCGATCTGTGACTTGAATACATTCAATGAGCTAGCCTCAACTGCTTCCTTGGGCAGAGAATTCCACAGATTCACAACCCTCTGGGAGAAGAAATTCCTTCTCAACTCTGTTTTAAATTGGCTCCCCTGTATTTTGAGGCTGTGCTCCCTAGTTCTAGTCTCCCCCACCAGTGGAAACAACCTCTCTGCCTCTATCTTGTCTATCCCTTTCATTATTTTAAATGTTTCTATAAGATCAGCCCTCATCCTTCTGAATTCCAACGAGTAAAGACCCAGTCTACTCAATCTATCATCATAAGGTAACCCCTCATCTCCGGAATCAGCCTAGTGAATCGTCTCTGTACCTCCTCCAAAGCTAGTATATCCTTCCTTAAGGTGACCAAAACTGCACGCAGTACTCCAGGTGCGGCCTCACCAATGCCCTATACAGTTACAGAAGGACCTCCCTGCTTTTGTACTCCATCCCTCTCGCAATGAAGGCCAACATTCCATTCGCCTTCCTAATTACCTGCTACAGCTGCAAACTAACTTTTTGGGATTCAAAAGAGTTTCATGCACAAGGACTCCCAGGTCCCTCTGCACCGCAGTATGTTGTAATTTCTCCTCATTTAAATAATATTCCCTTTTACTGTTTTTTTTCCCCCAAGGTGGATGACCTCACACTTTCCGACATTGTATTCCATCTGCCAAACCTTAGCCCATTCGCTTAACCTATCTAAATTTCTTTGCAGCCTCTATGGGTCCTCTACACAACCCGCTTTCCCACTAATCTTTGTGTCATCTGCAAATTTTGTTACACTACACTCTGTCCCCTCTTCCAGGTCATCTATGTATATTGTAAACAGTTGTGGTTCCAGCACCGATCCCTGTGGCACACCACTAACCACCGATTTCCAACCCGAAAAGGACCCAATTATCCTGACTCTCTGCTTTCTATTCGCCAGCCAATTCTCTATCCATGCTAATACATTTCCACTGAATCCGCGTACCTTTATCTTCTGCAGTAACCTTTTCTGTGGCACTTTATCGAATACCTTTTGAAAATCTAAATACACCACATCCATCGGTACACCTCTATCCACCATGCTCGTTATATCCTCAAAGAATTCCAGTAAATTAGTTAAACATGATTTCCCCTTCATGAATCCATGATGCGTCTGCTTGATTGCACTATTCCTATCTCGATGTCCCGCTATTTCTTCCTTAATGATAGTTTCAAGCATTTTCCCCACTACAGATGTTAAACTAACTGGCCCATAGTTACCTGCCTTTTGTCTGCCCTCTTTTTTAAACAGAGGCGTTACATTAGCTGCTTTCCAATCCGCTGGTACCTCCCCAGAGTCCAGAGAATTTTGGTAGATTATAACGAATGCATCTGCTATAACTTCCGCCATCTCTTTTAATACCCTAGGATGCATTTCATCAGGACCAGGGGACTTGTCTACCTTGAGTTCCATTAGCCTGTCCAGCACTACCCCCCAAGTGATAGTGATTATCTCAAGGTCCTCCCTTCCCACATTCCCGTGACCAGCAATTTCTGGCATGGTTTCTGTGTCTTCCACTGTGAAGACCGAAGCAAAATAATTGTTTAAGGTCTCAGCCATTTCCACATTTCCCATTATTAAATCCCCCTTCTCATCTTCTAAGGGACCAACATTTACTTTAGTTACTCTTTTCCATTTTATATATCTGTAAAAGCTTTTACTATCCGTTTTTATGTTTTGCGCAAGTTTACCTTCGTAATCTATCTTTCCTTTCTTTATTGCTTTCTTAGTCATTCTTTGTTGTTGTTTAAAATTTTCCCAATCTTCTATTTTCCCACTAACCTTGGCCAACTTATATGCATTAGTTTTTAATTTGATACTCTCCTTTATTTCCTTGGTTATCCACGGCTGGTTATCCCTTCTCTTACCGCCCTTCTTTTTCACTGGAATATATTTTTGTTGAGCACTATGAAAGAGCTCCTTAAAAGTCCTCCACTATTCCTCAATTGTGCCACCGTTTAGTCTGTGTTTCCAGTCTCCTTTAGCCAACTCTGCCCTCATCCCACTGTAATCCCCTTTGTTTAAGCATAGTACGCTCGTTTGAGACACTACTTCCTCACCCTCAATCTGTATTACAAATTCAACCATACTGTGATCACTCATTCTGAGAGGATCTTTTACTAGGAGATCATTTATTATTCCTGTCTCATTACACAGGCCGGTGCAGCTACAGGGAGAAGGCAAAAAAGAAGTAGAAAGAAACAGAAAGGTGACGTCATAGCCAAGGGTTATGCCCCCTGGTTGTTGACCCCTCTGCCAAGGGAAACAGGTCCTTCCTATCCACTCTATCCAGGCCCCTCATAATTTTATACACCTCAATCAGGTCTCCCCTCAGTCTCCTCTGTTCCAAATAAAACAGACCCAGCATCTCTAATCTTTCCTCATAGCCAAAATTCTCCAGTCCAAGCAATATTCTTGTAAATCTCCTCTGCACCCTTTCCAGTGCAATCATATCTTTCCTGTAATGTGGTGACCAGAACTCCATACAGTACTCCAGCTGCAGCCTAACCAGTGTTTTATACAGTTCAAGCATAACCTCCTTGCTCTTGTATTCCATGCCTCGACTAATAAAGGCAAGTATTCCATATGCCTTCTTAAACACCTTATCTACTTGGCCTGCTACCTTCAGGGATCTGTGGACCTGCACTCTGAGGTCCCTTTGTTCCTCTACACTTTTCAGTTTCGTACCGATTACCAGTGTCGATCAGGCTTGATCAGCTAATGGCAAAAACCCAAGGAAAAAATATATCCATCAGTTTGTAATTGACTCATAATTTGGTCATGCGATATAAATACAGGATGCAAAATGATATTTCATGTTAGGTACTTAATGCATTTGCTCTTTCAATCAGACGAAATTGATGGCTTGTGTAAGTCTACTAATATGTTTTTAAACTTTGCTTTTTGTTTAATAGAGGCAAAACTATAATATGGAAAGGATTTGTTAAAATGTCCTTGAAAAAGCCTATTTTTCTCCGGTCAATTTCTCAAAGGCCCTTCTCAAAACTGCTGATAAGCGATGCTTTTGAAACACAGGCTTTTCACAGCAGGGGTGCCATGAGTGCATACATCAAAGGATTATTTATGCCACAGGTTGTTTTTTTTTTGGTGGGGGGTGGGGGCCATGAATAAGAAGCAACGGTCTGCTGTGAAAAGGATACCAATGAGGTCTCTCATCTCTCTCTGGTAAACTATTAGGGACAAATGGGTAGTTGTAAAACATGAGGTAAGGGTTGCATTTGGCAGGAAGAGAAACATAAACCAAAAGGATACCATGTTTTACTTAGTTACAAAAAGGAAATAAAACTGCATTGAAATCCCTGGGCGACTTGAAGAAGCCATCTTTGTGATTTTTCATTAACTCTAGGCACATTAAGTTTTGCACACAGAGCTAACGTGTGCTATTGTGCATGGTTGGCTAGGGTGTTTAACATTTATGTTTTGTTGGTTAGGGTATTTAAGATGAATGTTTTGTCAGTAATCCAAACATATTACTGTCCCTAGTTGTATGAATCTGTCAAACGGATAAGGAAGGAATTATCCAACAGCTTGTTCTTCTGCAAGAGATTTAAATCTTATATCTTTGCACCGTGCATCATTGTAGTATCCATAATCAGACGTACAAATTTACCTATTTTAATATTAAAAATATGGGTATTTGGAATCAAAGTTTGGTAGGCAAAATTGTAGTGGAATTTAAAGAGGAAATAGTTCGGGTACAATCGAGGTACATGCCCACTAGGGGGAAAGGCAGGGCAACTAAAGTCAGAGCTCCTTGGATGACGAAGGAAAGAGAGTAAGATAAAGCAGAAAAATGGAGCATGTGACAGATGTCAGGTCGAGAATACATCTGAGAATCAGGTTGAATATAGAAAGTTCAGAGGAGAAGTGAAAAAGAAAATAAGAGGGGCACAGAGAGGGTATGAGAATGGAATGGCAGCTGACATAAAAGGTAATCCAAACGTCTTCTATAGGCATATAGGGCTCAAATTTCCCCAGGAGTTGCCCCGTTTTTTTTTGAATAAGTAGATTTTTTTTGGAGTAACTTAAAAATTACAAATTTCCCCATTTAACTTGCTCCAGTGTAAATCAGTTAGTTAGGTTTTTTTCTAGTTTCGTTTTTTCTCTCCAAAAGGGGGCGTGACCAGCCACTTGCGCCTCTTTTGGCCATAGAAGCAAATTTGGCCAGCTAAAGGTTACTCCAAACTAACTTAGGCCAGTGCATGTGGCCACTTTTGTAAGCACAGAAAAACCTTACCAACATTTAAGAAATCAGCGCAGGTAGCCAGAGATTGGGGGGGCGGGGGGGGGGAAGGTGATTTAGAGGATTCTAAAGCACTAAACACCTTCACAACATCAGCACAACATCACAACATCTTCAGCACAACAGCTGCACATCATCATCAAAAATAAATGAAAGATAAATCAGCTACTGAAAATAGGACAGTCCCACCTTGCCAACTGCAGAACACACTGGCTAGCCCTCCCGCCAGGGCTAGGAGCAGCAGGCACGCATGACTGCAGGGATGAGGGACTTTTACCTTTTACAGTTGTCCCTAATGTTGTGTGGTGATAATGGAACATGATTCAGTCTTAATGCTAAATATCTTTTATTGGATATTTTACAATGCACTTCAACAACAACAACAACAACGACAACAGCAACAACAGCAACACCCATCTCTCACCCACATCTCGGGGAAAGTGCACTTCCTCATAGGGTCGGTGATGGTGGTGGGGGGGGTTGGCGGCTCGGCTTGGGTCTTACTGGTGCGTGGATTGAAGTTGGAGTGGCATTTGAGTATCCGGCCTTTGTGCCCTTATTGCAGAAGCTAGCTCTCTCATGGCATTTGCCATCGTTTGCACACCCTTGAAATGCCCGCCCTCAGTGCTGAGATTTCTCTCGACAGTGTCGCTACCTCATCACGCACCCCATTGATGGTCGCCACGAATGATCTTGTAAGAGCATTGGTCTCCTCACCCAATGACAGAACCTGATTAACATCTGCTGAAGGCTGCAGCTCAGGAGAGACTGGTCGGCTTCTCCTTCCCCTCGCTGTGGGTCTGCCTAGTGGCACCCCTCCAATGCGAGGCGCAGGCTGGGACAGTGGGGCACTGGGTGTTCCAACATACATTTCACCACCGCCACTGGAACCCGCAACCTCGGAAGGTGTGAAACCATGGCACGTTGCCGAGGAGCTCATGGAGATTTCTGGCAATGTGATGCCCTGTACTATGGACTGATCCATATCAGCATTCTCCTGTGAACACATTTCCATGGACCCCTCCTCCCTCCACCCGCCTTGGTCTGGAGCGCATGCATCTGGATCTTCTGGTGGATCTTCAGGATGTTGAGGAGTGTCTTCTTCTTCTGCAAAATACAACAGAACAGTCAAATGGTTAGCAGCACAGGAGGGGGCAGAATGGGAGACATGAGTAGTCTGACGCGTAGCAGGCCAGTCAGCAGGTTGATTTGAAGGGCGACAATGCATTTTAATGGCTCACCCTCGCGTGTGGGTCCAGCTTGTGCAGAGCTGATCCTTTTTCTGCAGGTGCAACTCTGCAAGGCAGCAACCCTCTGTTCCAGGGGTGATAGTTGGTGCAGATTTGCCTGCCCTCCTCCTGTTCTAAGCCTTTCCCTTTTGCCAGGAGCCAATTACTTCTGCAAAGATGAAAATATAACTTTTCACACATGGTGCGCTTCTGATGGGTGGGACATAGAGAGAGTCACATTTTCAATTGCAATTCCATTTAAAGATGAAGATATTACTTACACTCACTAATTGACCGATTTCCTGCCATTTCTTTTTACACTGGCTTTCAGATCTTGCGGTATTCACCCCTACAGAGTATTCTTCTGCAACTAGGCTCCATCTTCTTCTCATTTCCTTGGGTGAAACTTTTGTGGGACCACTCTTACGGATATCCAGCTCCAGCCATTTCTCCTCAATGACAGTGACTAGTTTCTCCATTTCCTCATGGAGGAAATTCTTTGTTCTTGTTGCACGCTCTTGCGTCATTCGTGTATTGGACTTACACTCAGATAATGTTCAAAAATCACAGTTCTCACCTTTCTTCCACCTATCCAGCACTCCTTTCACTCCCTCAGCCACCCAAAAATCACTATTCACACCTTACCTTTATATATGGTCCATTGCCAATGCTGCTGAGCACGGAGGATGCTCTCTCTTTAATTGGCTGATTGCCAAGCTTCCTGCTCCACTGCGCATGCTGAAACACGCTGAAATACGCACGATCAAAAGGACATGCATCCCCCTGCCGGCACGCCACGAGACGCTGGGCCCAAGCCCCGCCCACCTGCCGGCTGCGCTGAGCAAGCGCGGCCGAAGCTCCACCCCCCGCAGGCTCTGCAGCTCCATGCCACTGGAACTGGATGACGAGGGAGTGGCCAAAGTGGAAGGTAAATTTTCAGCGCTTTTTTTGGCTCACAAAGTAGGCGTGCTACCCCTAACTACGCCGCTCTAGGCAGCTGGGGAAATTTGGGCCCATAAGTAGTAAACAGGTAGTAAGAGGAGGGGTCGGGCCAATTGGGACCAAAAAGGAGACCTACGCATGGAGACAGAGAGTATGACTGAGGTACTAAATGAGTATTTTGCATCTCTCTTCACCAAAGAAGAAGATGCTGCCATAGACATAGTAAAGGAGGAGGTAGAGGAGATACTGAATGGAATAAGAATTGATAAAAACAAGGTACTAGAAGGACTGGCTGTACTTAAAGTAGCTAAGTGACCAGACTGGATGGGATACATCCTAGGGCGCTGAGGGAAGTGAAGGAAGAAATCGCGGAGGTATTGGCCGTAAAATTGCAGTCTCCTTAGAAACAGGGATGGAGAAATGCAAATGTTACACCCTTGTTCAAAAAAGGGGGTGTAAAGATAAACCCAGCAACTATAGGCCAGTCAGTTTGCTAGTGCTATTGGTGAAAGTTTAAACTAGCTTGGCAGGGGGATGGAAACCTGAGAGTAGATTCAGAAGGGAGAGAAGCAAAGCTGGAATTGGAAAGCAGAAAATTAGAAAGTGAATTTGGAAGGCAGAGGAAACAGAGAGAAAATAGACAACAAGGAAGTTTGGCTGTGCTAAATGATATATACTTCAATGCAAGAAGTCTAGGGAATAAGGCAGATGAGCTGAGAGCACAGATAGACACTTGGGAGTATGATATTACAGCTATTACTGAGACATGGCTAAAAGGGCAGGTATGGCAGCTCAACATTCCTGGTTACAGGGAGTTCAGACGGGGATAAAAAAGGAGGGGGAGGGGTCGCAGTATTAATTAAAGAAACAATTAGAGCTGTGAGGAGGGATGATATGTTAGAAGGATCATCAAATGAGGCCATATAGGTTGAACTGAAGAAAAAAAAAGGGGCGATCACACTTCTGGGAATGTACTATAGACCCCCAAACTGTCAGAGGGAGATAAAAGAGCAAATATGTCGGCAAATTTCTGAGAAGTGCAAAAACTATAGGTCAGTAATAGTAGGGGATTTCAACTACCCTAATATTAGCTGGGATAGAAGTAGTGTGAAAGGTATAGAGAGTGCAAGATTCCTAAAATGCATTTAGGAAGAACTTCTGTGGCCAGTATGTAACAAGCCCAACAAAGGAAAGGGCAGTTCTGGACTTAACTTTAGGGAATGAAGCTGGGCAGGTGGAAGGGGTATCAGTGGGAGAGCATTTTGGTGCTAGTGATCATAATTCAGTTAGATTTAGGGTAGTTATGGAAAAGGACAAAGATGGACCAATAATAAAGGTTTTCAATTGCGGAAAAGCCAATTTTACTAAGCTGGGAGGTGATTTAGCCAAGGTGGACTGGAAACAACGATTGGAAGGTAAATCAGTGAGAGCAGTGGGAGGCATTCGAGGAGCAGATCCTAAGGGTTCACAGCAAGTAAGTTCCCTCAAAGAAAAAGGATAGGATTAACAAAATCTAGAGACCCCTGGATGTCACGGGACTTACAGGGTAGGATAAAGAAAAAAAAGGGAGGCTTATGACAGATATCGAGGGCTCATTACTGCAGAAACTCTAGAGGAGTATAGAAAGTGTAGGGGTGAAATTAAAAAGGAAATTAGGAAGGCAAAGAGAGAGCATGAAAACATTTTGGCAAATAACAGAAGTAGTGTGAAAGGTACAGAGAGTGCAAGGAGAGGGCTCTGAGCTAGTTAGAGTGAGTGAGAGCTCAGATGAACAGGACCCCAAGAAAGAATGCAAAAGGCAGGAGGCAACAGAGCAGAGTAGCACTGGGGTAAGTGTAAACCACAAGGTGATAGGAAGGGACAATATGTATGAATATAAAGGGGCTGCAGGAGGGGTCAAAACTAAAATTCATGGTTTAAAAACTAGTATTAAAACACTCTACCTAAACGCACGCAGCATTTGAAATAAAGTAAATGAGTTGACGGCACAAATCATTACAAATGGGTATGATTTGGTGGCCATTACAGAAACGTGGTTGCAGGGTGGCCAAGACTGGGAATTAAACATACAGGGGTATCTGACAATTCAGAAAGATAGACAAAAAGGGAAAGGAGGTGGGATAGCTCTGTTAATAAAGGATGATATCAGGGCAGTTGTGAGAGACGATATTGGCTCTAATGAACAAAATGTTGAATCATTGTGGGTGGAGATTTGAGATAGTAAGGGGAAAAAGTCACTGGTGGGCGTAGTTTATAGGCCCCCAAATAATAACTTCACGGTGGGGCGGGCAATAATCAAGGGAATAATGGAGGCATGTGAAAAAGGAACGGCAGTAATCATGGGGGATTTTAAGCTACATATCGATTGGTCAAACCAAATCGCACGGGGTGGCCTGGAGGAGGAATTCATAGAAAGCAGACGGGATTGTTTCTTTGAACAGTATGTTACAGAACCTACAAAGGAGCAAGCTATCTTAGATCTGGTCCTGTGTAATGAGACAGGAAAAATAAACGATCTCCGAGTAAAAGATCCTCTCAGAATGAGTGATCACAGTATGGCTGAATTTGTAATACAGATTGAGGGTGAGGAAGTTGTGTCAGAAACGAGCGTACTATGCTTAAACAAAGGGGATTACAGTGGGATGAGGGCAGAGTTGGCTAAAGTAGACTGGAAACAGACTAAACGGTGGCACAATTGAGGAACAGTGGAGGACTTTTGAGGAGCTCTTTCATAGTGCTCAACAAAAATATATTCCAGTGAAAAAGAAAGGCGGTAAGAGAAGGGATAACCAGCCGTGGATAACCAAGGAAATAAAGGAGAGTATCAAATTAAAAACCAATGCGTATAAGGTGGCCAAGGTTAGTGGAAACGAGAAGATTGGGAAAATTTTAAACGACAGCAAAGAATGACTAAGAAAGCAATAAAGAAAGGAAAGATAGATTACGAAAGTAAACTTGCGCAAAACATAAAAACAGATAGTAAAAGCTTTTACAGATATATAAAACGGAAAAGAGTGACTAAAGTAAATGTTGGTCCCTTAGATGATGAGAAGGGGGATTTAATAATGGGAAATGTGGAAATGGCTGAGACCTTAAACAATTATTTTGCTTCGGTCTTCACAGTGGAAGACACAAAAACCATGCCAAAAATTGCTGGTCACGGGAATGTGGGAAGGGAGGACCTTGAGATAATCACCATCACTAGGGGGGTAGTGCTGGACAGGCTAATGGGACTCAGGGTAGACAAGTCCCCTGATCCTGATGAAATGCATCCTAGGGTATTAAAAGAGATGGCAGAAGTTATAGCAGATGCATTCGTTATAATCTACCAAAATTCTCTGGATTCTGGGGAGGTACCAGCGGATTGGAAAGCAGCTAATGTAATACCTCTGTTTAAAAAAGGGGGCAGACAAAAGGCAGGTAACTATAGGCCGGTTAGTTTAACATCTGTAGTGGGGAAAATGCTTGAAGCTATCATTAAGGAAGAAATAGCGGGACATCTCGATAGGAATAGTGCAATCAAGCAGATGCAACATGGATTCATGAAGGGGAAATCATGTTTAACTAATTTACTGGAATTCTTTGAGGATATAACGAGCATGGTGGATAGAGGTGTACCGATGGATGTGGTGTATTTAGATTTCCAAAAGGCATTCGAAAAGGTGCCACACAAAAGGTTACTGCAGAAGATAAAGGTACACGGAGTCAGAGGAAATGTATTAGCATGGATAGAGAATTGGCTAGCTAACAAAAGCAGAGAGTCGGGATAAATGGGTCCTTTTTGGGTTGGAAATCGGTGGTTAGTGGTGTGCCACAGGGATCGGTGCTGGAACCACAACTGTTTACAATATACATAGATGACCTGGAAGAGGGGACAGAGTGTAGTGTAACAACATTTGCAGATGATACAAAGATTAGTGGGAAAGCGGGTTGTGTAGAGGACACAGAGAGGCTGCAAAGAGATTTAGATAGGTTAAGCGAATGGGCTAAGGTTTGGCAGATGGAATAGAATTTCGGAAAATGTGAGGTCATCCAGCTTGGGGAAAAAAAAACAGTAAAAAGAAATATTATTTGAATGGGGAGAAATTACAACATGCTGCGGTGCAGAGGGAGTCCTTGTGCATGAATTCCAAAAAGTTAGTTTGCAGCTGTAGCAGGTAATCAGGAAGGCGAATGGAATGATGGCCTTCATTGCGAGAGGGATGGAGTACAAAAGCAGGGAGGTCCTGCTGCAACTGTATAGGGTATTGGTGAGGCCGCACCTGGAGTACTGCGTGCAGTTTTGGTCACCTTTCTTAAGGAAAGATATACTAGCTTTGGAAGGGGTACAGAGACCATTCACTAGGCTGATTCTGGAGATGAGGGGGTTACCTTATGATGATAGATTGAGTAGACTGGGTCTTTACTCGTTGGAGTTCAGAAGGATGAGGGCTGATCTTATAGAAACATTTAAAATAATGAAAGGGATAGGCAAGATAGAGGCAAAGAGGTTGTTTCCACTTGTCGGGGAGACTAGAACTAGGGGGCACAGCCTCAAAATACGGGGGAGCCAATTTAAAACCGAGTCGAGAAGGAATTTCTTCTCCCAGATGGTTGTGAATCTGTGGAATTCTCTGCCCAAGGAAGCAGTTGAGGCTAGCTCATTGAATGTATTCAAATCACAGATAGATAGATTTTTAACCAATAAGGGAATTAACGGTTACGGGGAGTGGGCGGGTCAGTGGAGCTGAGTCCACGGCCAGATCAGCCATGATCTTGTTGAATGGCAGAGCAGGCTCAAGGGGCTAGATGGCCTACTCCTGTTCCTAATTCTTATGTTCTTATTATAAAATCAAGGAAATCCCAAAGATGTTTTATAAATACATTAGTAGGAATAAGATAACTAAAGAATGACCAGAGCCTATTCGAGACCTTAAAGGTAATCTGTATGTGGAGTCGGAAGAAGTGGGTATGGTTCTTAATGAATACTTTGCATCTGTTTTCACAAAGGCAAGGGGCGATGCAGACATGGCAATCAGGGAGGAGAAGTGTGAAATATTAGATGAAATAAACATAGTAGGAGAAGAGCTTTAGCAGCTTTGAAAGTGGATAAATCCTCAGGCCTGGATGAAATGTATCCCAGGCTGTTAAGAGAAACAAAAGAGGAAATAGCAGATGCTCTGACCATCATTTTCCAATCCTCTCTGGCTACAGGTGTGGTGCCGGAGGACTGGAGGACTGCTAATGTTGTACCTTTGTTTAAAAAGGGAGAAAGGGATAGACCGAGTAATTATAGGCCAGTCAGCCTAATCTCAGTAGTGGGAAAATTATTGGAGAAAATTCTGAGGGACAGGATAAATCTTCATTTAGAAAGATACAGATTAATCAGGGACAGTCAGCATGGATTTGTTACGGGAAGGTCATGTCAACTAATTTGATTGAATTTTTTGAGGAGGTAACAAGGAGGATTGATGAGGGTCTTGCATTTGATATAGTGTATATAGATTTTAGCAAGGTTTTTGATAACGTCCTACATGGCAGACTGGTCACAAAAGTAAAAGCCCATGGGATCCAAGGCAAAGTTTCAAGTTGGATTCAAAATTGGCTCAGAAGCAAGAAGCAAAGGGTAATGGTTAATGGGTGTTTTTGTGACTGGAAGGCGGTTTCCAGTGGGGTTCAGCAGGGCTCAGTGCTGGGTCCCCTGCTTTTTGTGTTATATATCAATGATTTAGACTTGAATGTAGGGGGTAAGAGGTTTGCAGATGATACAAAAATTGGCTGTGTGGTTGACAATGAAGAAGAAAGCTGTAGACTGCAGGAAGACATCAATGAACTGGTCAGGTAGGCAGAACAGTGGCAAATGAAACTCAATCCGGAGAAGTATGAGGTAATGCATTTGGGGAGAGCCAACAAGGCAAGGGATTAAATCATAGGACAGAGAAGTGTAGAGGAACAAAGGGACCTTGGGAGTGCATGTCCACAGATCCCTGAAGGTAGCAGGCCAGGTCGATAAGGTGGTTAAGAAGGCATACGGAATACTTACCATTATTAGTTGAGGCATAGAATACAAGAGCAGGGAGGTTATGCTTGAACTGTACAAACACTAGTTAGGCCACAGCTAGAGTACTGCGTGTAGTTCTGGTCACCGCATTACAGGAAAGATGTGATTGCACTAGAGAGGGTACAGAGGAAATTTACGAGGATTGGAGAATTTTAGCTATGAGCAAAGATTGGATAGGCTCGGTTTGTTTTCTTTGGAACAGTGCAAGCTGAGGGGAGACCTTATTGAGGTATAAAATTATGAGAGGCCTCGACAGAGTGGATAGGAAGGACCTATTTCCCTTAGCAGAGGGGCCAACAACCAGGGGGCATAGATTTAAAGTAATTGGTAGGAGATTTAGAGGGGATTTGAGGGGAATTGTTTTCACCCAGAGGGTGGGGGTATGGCACTCACTGCTTGAAAGGGTGCTAGACGCAGAAACTTTTAAATAGTACTTGGATATGCACTTGAAGTGCCATCAATTAAAGACTATGGACCAAGAGCTGGAAAGTGGGATTAGGCTGGATAGCTCTTTGTCGGCCGTCATGGACATGATGAGCCGAAATGGCCTCCTTCCGTGCTGTAAATTTCTATGATTTTATGGGGCCGAAATTGCCCCACTCATTAAGTTCCATTCTTGATAATGGGGCGGTAAGGCCTTTCCGACCGGGGACAGGCAGACGATCCGACCCATGGGAAATTGGCCCCTGGCCGGCGGAAACAGTTTCCGCCGCGCCCCATGTTCCCAACCCGTCGGGCACACACCAACCGCTTTCTGCCCAGTGGCGACCCCTTTCTGTCCTGCAAGTGAAATTGCCTCGCAGAGCCGTCGCCGCCCGACACTCTTCCTGGCGTGAAGCTGCCAGTGGCTGTGCGGCACATCCGCCCTAAAAGGGGAGGGCGCACCGCCGTGGATGCCATTTTATTTTAATTGTCGGCCAACTCTGAAGTCGGCACGATAATGGCGGCCACGGGTTCGGCTGGGCCACCAACGGTCAGCTTGGCACCCCCAGTTGGCTGCCGGGCCACTGACCCGGCCGAAGCCCTCCCTGGCGAATCAAATAACTAGGGCTGTAGAGAGGGCTTTAAACTAAATAATGGGGGGGAGGGTTCAGGTGAGCGTAAATTTAAAAAGTCAAGAATAAAGGAGAAGGCAATAGAGCAGAGTAGCGATGGGGGAAATGATAACCAGAGTGTGACAGGAAGGGATAGAATGTATAAAAATAAGAGTGCATCAGAAAGTGTGGTCAAAGAAGGAAATATGGTAAAAAGACAAAATTAAAAGCTCTTTATCTGAATGCACGCAGCATTCTTAACAAGATGGGTGAGTTGACAGCACAAATAGATATAAATGGATATGATCTGATAGTCATTACAGAGACATGGTTGCAAGGTGACCAAGGCTGGAACTGAATATTCAGGGATATTTGACAATTCGGAAGGATAGACAGAAAGGAAAAGGAGGTGGGGTAGCTCTGTTAATAAAGGATTAGATCAGTGTAGTAGTGAGAAATTATATTGGCTCAGAAGATCAAGATGGAGAATCAGTTTGGGTGGTGTTAAGAAATAAGGGGAAGAAGTCACTGGTGGGGGTAGTCTATAGGCCCCCTAACTGTAGCTACACTGTTGATTAGAGTATAAATCAAGAAATAATGGAAGCTTGTGATAAAGGTACGGCAATAATCATGGGCGATTTTAATCTTCATATTGATTGGACAAATCAAATTGGCAATGGTAGCCTTGAAGAAGAGTTTATAGAATGTATCCGGGATGGTTTCCTTGAACAGTATGTTGTGGAACCAACTAGGGAGCAGGCTATCTTAGATCTGGTAATATTAGGCAGTCCCTCGTATCGAGGAAGACCCACTTCCACACCAAAAAGGTGTTTCAATGAGGGACCTGATATTCCAGGTTCCGAACTACATATTGAAGGGTGAAAGATGCCTGTGCGTGGATTCTTTTAACTTGGGGTGGCCATTACACACCAGCCCCCACACAGGTTTGACAGAGCTAGGTCTTGATCCAGTGGCAAGGGTTATCCAAGACAACTGGAGACGAAGCTCTGCTGCACAGACCAGGCATGCACACATACTCCTACTGTCCATAGTGTGGGATCTGGTACTGGCTAATGAGACAGGATTAATAAATGATCTCGTAGTACAGGATCCTCTAGGAAAGAGTGATCATAGCATGGTTGAATTTCAAATTCAGTTAGAGGGTGAGAAAGTTGGGTCTCAAACCAGTGTCCTGATCTTAAATAAAGGCGATTACAAAGGTATGAAAGCAGAGTTGGCTAAAGTGGACTGGGAAAATAGATTAAAGTATAATCAGTGATAGATATTTAAAGAGATATTTCATAACTCTGAACAAAAATATATTCCAGTGAGAAGGAAAGACTTTGAGAAGGGAGAACCATCCGTGGCTAACTAAGGAAGTAAAGGATGGTATCAGGTTGAAAACAGTGTCCAAAGTTGTCAAGATTAGTGGGAGGGATTGGGAAATTTTTTTAAACCAGCAAAGGACGACTAAAAAAAAATAGAGACAAGATGGATTATGAGAGTAAACTAGCAAGAAATATAAAAACTATTTACAATCTATATTAATGACTTGGATGAATGGACTAAGGTTAATGTAGCAAAATTTGCTGATGATACAAAGATGGGTGGAAAAGCAAGTTGTGAGGAGGACACAAATACTCTGCAAAGGGATATAGACAAGCTAAGTGAGTGGGAAAACATTTGGCAGATGGAGTATAATGTGGGAAAGTGTGAGGTTATCCACTTTGGCAGGAAAAATAAAAAGCAAATTATCATTTAAATGAAGAGAGATTACAAAATGCTGCAGTACAGAGGAATCCCTTGTGCATGAAATACAAAAAGTTAGTGTGCAGGTACAGCAAGTAATCAGGAAGACAAATGGAGTGTTGGCCTTTATTGCAAGGGGGATGGAGTAGAAAAGCAGGGGAGCCCTGCCACTACTGTACAGGGTACTGGTGAGAACACACCTAGAGTACTGCATACAGTTTTAGTCTCTTTTATTTAAGGAGGGGCATACTTGCATTGGAGGCTGTTCAAAGAAGGTTCACTAGGTTGATTCCTGAGATGAAAGGGTTGACTTATGCAGAAAGGTTGAGCAGATTGACCCTACACTCATTGGAGTTTAGAAGATTGAGAGGTGATCCTGTAGAAACATACAAGAGATACTGAGGGGGCTCGACAAGATAGATGCAGAGAGGATGTTTCCACTTGTAGGGGAATCTAGAACTCGGGGGCATAGTTTAAGAATAAGGGTTCACCCATTTAGAACTGAGATGATGAGAAATTTATTTTCTGAGGGTTGTAAATCTATGGAATTCTCTGCCCCAGAGAGCTGTGGAGACTGGGTCATTGAATATATTTAAGGTGGAGATAGACAAGAGTTTTGAATAATAAGGAAGTGAAGGGTTATGGGGAGCGGACAGGGAAGTGGAGCTGAGCCCAAGATCAGATCAGCCATGATCTTATTAAATGGCGGAGCAGGGTCGAGGGGCCAGATGACCTACTCCTACTCCTATTTGTTATGTTCTTGTAAGAGTAAAGAAGTCTTACTGCATTTATATAGGGCATTGGTGTACAGTTATGGTCTCCTTACCCAAGGAAAAACATACTTGCCTTAGAGGGAGTGCAATGAAGGTTCACTGGATTAGTTCCTGGGAGGAAGGGATTGTCCTATAAAGGAGAGATGGAGTAGACTAGTCCTATATTCCCTAGAGTTTAGAAGAATGAGAGGTGATCTAATTGAAACATAAAACATTCTTAAGGGGCTTGACACGGTTAATGATGAGAAGATGTTTCCCCTGGCTGGGGAATCTAGAACACCGGGTCACAGTCTCAAAATAAAAGGTCGGCCATTTAGGACAGATGAGAAATGTCTTCATTCAAAGGGTTATGAATCTTTGGAATTCTCTACCCGAAAGAGCTGTGGATGCTCAGTTGTTGAGTCTATTCAAGACTGAAAGGAACAAAGGGAATGAAAGGATATGGAGATAGTGCAGGAAGATGGAGTTGAGGAATGATCAGCCATGATCTAGTTGAATGGCAAAGCAGGCTCGAAGGGCCAAATGGCCTACTTTAGCTCCTATTTCTTATGTTGTTATACAAAAAGAGTAAATCTCCCTAGTCTTAGTGGACCCAAATGTTGTGTGAAGACGTATGTATATAAAATGCACAATGACATCACTAACACAATGTATTTGTACCCCAGTGTCTGAATCTGAAAGGGAGCTAACTGGAAGTAAATTCTTTATGCACTTTGAAGAGTTTGAAAAAGAGTTTAAGTGCTCTCATGCCTATCACACCTGACCTGTGATCCCAAAAGGAAAATGCAAATGGTATTGAGGTACATTGTGACAAAATTTAATAGATTGGCACAATAACAGACAAAATTCTGAATGCTGGTTGCCCAAGCGTCAGTTTGAAGTACTCCCATGATCAATATACAAGGGACCCAATTAAGCAATGCAAGAGCATTTATGGTTTATAATGGAGATGGAACAAAAGGAATGAAAATGTGCATCAAGATGTCAATTAAAAAATGTTATACTTTTGACATTCGGCCTTTTGAGTCTGCTGTGCCATTCAATAAGATCATGGTTGATCTTCTATCTCAACTCCACTTTCCTGCACAATCCCCATATCCTTTGATTCCCGTAATAATCCCCTGACAGCACCTCTTTCCCCTGCAAGCTGTATGACCGAGAAGGAAAAGAGCGGCGATATCATGGAAATACCATTGCCACCAAATTTATCTCCAATTCACACACCATCTTGACTTGGACACATTGCCATTCCTCCATCATCCTAGCACAATTATGGGAGCACCATCATCACAAAGACTGATGTGATCAAGGAGAAACCCCACTAACATCTTCTCGGGGACAACTAAAGACGGGTAATAAATATAGTCCTGCTACTGTAGCCCACAGTTCAAGAACAAATAAATTAAAATTGTGAAAGGTTTTGAAAGGGTAAATAGTGAAAGATTGTTTCCATTGGTTGGCAGATCAGTGATGAGGGCCATAAACTGAAGATTGTTAAGTCAAGAAGAATATTTTTCACACACACAGTTATTTGAACATTGATTGCTTTATCAAAAGTGACTATTGAGAAAGAGAAAATAGCATCATTCAAAATAGAATTGGATAAATATTTGAAAAATATAAAAGTATGTGGCGAAGAGCAGAAAGATTGAATTTCCAGTTTAGTAGCACTGGAACAAGCACTCTGGGCCAATTGACCTTCCTACACTGCAATTTTTATGATTTTAAAATTTATCACGTCAAATAGAATTTGGCACGAATACCATAGCAATACATCAAATATGTTTTTGTGATTTCATTCTGACGTCAATAAGCTTCTCCTTTTCTACTTAAAATGTACATTTCCCTGCTGGCACCAAATTCCAGGAAATCTAATGACGTCAGCAAGATAAATTCAATAGAATGTGGAATCTACCATCTAAAACACACAGAAGGGAGGGAACAAGTACATAAGCAATGTTTTCATTAAAGCAACTGCTTAGAGATTTACTGCATAGCTGACACTTAACTACCTCACAAGACAAATCATACTTCCTTGAATTGATTTGTGCCAAACATATACAACTGGTTTAATAAGGTAACTTCTTCTTCTAAAATGTATCATTTAACAGTGGAAAACTTAAACTGGTGTGCCAGAAAGCCTTTGCAACAAGATACATGATACAGTACTGCATGAACTTTAAAGCTAAGAGCTGTCTTTCAGTGAACAAACAGCAAATGAACTTTGATACAAGACCAGACGAGTTACCTTGATATGTATTTGTACATAACCAAAAGGCTTTTTGCAATATTGAAAAATAATCAATGTTAAAAAAATAGAAACAAGCATTTACATTGATTATTTTCACTTTTTAATGCTATCCTGCTTCACAACAAAAATCATAATTTTTCAGCAGACTAAACGCGAAACAATTTCAACTATGATAATATTGTAATATTTTCAAAATGCAGATATGCAGTGCCAGAACTGAAAACTGAATATGCAAGGTTATCTAATTATTGAATTATTCAAAAATTATCGGTTCCTCCTTTTATATAGAAAAGTTTAGAATCTTGCTGTTACTTTACCTGTTTCTGTTTCATCTTGTGTCACAGCCATGCCTAACCCTTACTTTGTAGACTGCTCCTTATCTCTGTCCATTCTACATGAAAGGTTCTTAGTCAACATGCATTTATGGGATTACAATAAGATACAATAACATCAGACTGACATCACTGCCCTTCAACAACAGGTTCCCAACTGGATCTTTTCCATGCTGTAAAGGTCAAAAATAATAAGTTGCCATTGTAAATGTAGGATATAATAATTTCTATTGTTAGGTTTTATTTATTAATTTGGGTTACCTGTTTAAAAAAAACATGCCTGCTACACTGAACAATTTAGTTCTAAGAGGATAAACATTAAAATGACTTTACTCTCAGACATAATTATAGCTTTCTGTGCAAAGAAACCGTTTAGAAGAAATTCAAGTAAAGCAGTTGTCGGATAAATATTGCTTAATTGCAACTCCCATCTGAATTTTTAAAAAGGGCTCTAATTATTAACATTTAATAGCTTTCTACAATATTTCCACAAAGTTAAAAGGGTAATACTTGCTATGCAGTCCCAACAGCTACAGAAAAAATACATTTGTTTAGCTTTGAAGAAAACCTGCCATTTCCACAAGGCACAAAATCTGTTACTTTGGGCCCAAGTTTCCACATGATTCGCGCCTGATTTTTAGGAGCAACTGGTGGAGAACGGACTATTTTAGAAATCGCAATTCTCCACATTTTTTTTCTGCAGTTCTAGTCAGGTAGAACAGTTCTAGTTTAGAACAGAATTTTTTCTTCAAAAGGGGGCGTGTCCGGCCACTGACGCCTGATTTGAAAGCTTCCACAGTGAAAATGTACTCCAAACTAAAGTAGAATGGAGCCAGTGAAGATTTTTGTAGAACTGAAAAAACCTGTTCTATACATTAAAAAATCAGGCGCAGGTTACAAATTAGGCGTCCAGAACGAGGTGGAAGGGAACTCATTAAATTCGACAATAAATCCTTATTTATACTTCTACAAATATTATACAAATAAATCCAACCTGAATAAACATTTATAAGCCACGAAAAGATTAAATAAACCATCTTCCTACCTGTGTGAAAGTGCTTCAGCCAGGGAGAATTCTGCAGCCGTTCGTGCCGCTGAGCGGGAGGGGGAGAGGGGGAGGGAGGGAGGGAGGGAGAGGGGGAGGGAGAGAGAGAGAGGGGGGAGAGAGAGAGAGAGGGGGGAGGGGGAGAGAGAGAGAGAGGGGGGAGGGGGAGAGAGAGAGAGAGAGGGGGGAGGGGGGGAGAGAGAGAGAGAGGGGGGAGGGGGGGAGAGAGAGGGGGGAGGGGGGAGAGAGAGAGAGAGGGGGGAGAGGGAGAGAGAGGGGGGAGAGAGAGAGAGGGGGGAAGGGAGAGAGGGGGGAAGGGAGAGAGGGGGGAAGGGAGAGAGGGGGGGAAGGGAGAGAGGGGGGGAAGGGAGAGAGGGGGGGAAGGGAGAGAGGGGGGGAAGGGAGAGAGGGGGGGAAGGGAGAGAGGGGGGGAAGGGAGAGAGGGGGGGGGAGGGAGAGAGGGGGGGGAAGGGAGAGAGGGGGGGGAAGGGAGAGAGGGGGGGGAAGGGAGAGAGAGGGGGGGAGGGAGAGAGAGGGGGGGAGGGAGAGAGAGGGGGGGAGAGAGGGGGGGAGAGAGGGGGGGAGAGAGGGGGGGGAGAGAGGGGGGGGAGAGAGGGGGGGGAGAGAGGGGGGGGAGAGAGGGGGGGGAGAGAGGGGGGGGAGAGAGGGGGGGGAGAGAGGGGGGGGAGAGAGGGGGGGAGGGAGGGAGAGGGGGGGGGAGAGAGGGGGGGGAGAGAGGGGGGAGGGAGGGAGAGGGGGGGGGAGAGAGGGGGGGGGGGAAGAGAGGGAAGGGAGAGAGAGGGGGGGGAGAGAGAGGGAGGGGGGGCGGGGAGGGAGGGGGGGCGGGGAGGGAGGGGGGCGGCGAGGGGAGGGAGAGAGGGGGGGACGGGAGGGAGAGGGGAGGAAGGGAGAGGGAGAGAGAGGGGGGAGGGAGAGAGAGGGGGGGGAGGGGGGGGAGAGAGAAAGAGAGAGAGGGGGGGGAGAGAGAAAGAGAGAGAGGGGGGGGAGGGAGGGAGAGAGAGGGGGGGGAGGGAGGGAGAGAGAGAGGGGGGGGAGGGAGAGAGAGAGGGGGGAGGAGGGAGGGGGGGAGGGAGAGAGGGGGGGAGGGAGAGGGGGGGGAGGGAGAGGGGGGGGAGGGAGAGGGGGGGGAGGGAGTGAGGGGGGCGAGGGAGTGAGGGGGGGAGGGAGGGAGAGAGAGGGAGGGAGAGGGGGATGCGTCGGGCCGGGGAACAGGTGCGCGGGTCGGATCAGTGCGGGGGGGGGAGGAGCGGGGGTCGGGTCTCGGGTCGGGGGAGCGGGTGTCGGGTCTCGGGTCGGGGGAGCGGGTGTCGGGTCGGGGCGGGGGGGGGGAGCGGGTGTCTGGTCGGGGGGGGTGGGGGGAGCGGGTCTCGGGTCGGTGCGGGGGGGGGGGGTGGGGGGAGCGGGTCTCGGGTCGGTGCAGGGGGGGGAGCCTCATTCACGCAGCCCCAGTGAGGCCATTGGGCCAGGGCTAGGGGCTGCGTGCTTCAGGCCCCTCCCACACAGTTCGGCGCCTGGAGCTACTGCACTTGCATGCCAACTGTAGCGCGCATGTGCAGAGGTCCTAGCACTGTTTTCAGCGCCGGGACCTGGCTCCGCCCCCCCCACAGCTCGTGCTGACTGCGCCGAGGGCCAGAGGACCTACAGGTAGGTGGAGAATACCGAGGATTTTTTTAGGCGTTGTTTTAGGCGCGAAAAACGGGCGCCCAGCTCGGAGGGGCGCCCGTTTTTTTTTCTTGTGGAAACTTGGGCCCTTTATGTCTGCTTCCGCTCAGAGCTGCTCCAAATGATGTCGCCTGCAGCTTCATTCATTTTCATGCGGTATAACTTAGGACCAGTTTGGGACTCGAGCAAGAGCCATCCATGAAATAACATTACCAGTTGAATCTGCAGCAAGTTAGTGTATAGTAGCCTGGTAGTTGTGGTTCTGGACTAGTGGCCTAGAGGTTGAGTTCAAAATTTCACCACAGCATGTTGTGAAATTGAATTCAATAAATCTAGTAATTTGTGAGCCAGCACAGGATAAATTGCCATGAAAGCTGCTGGATTGTGGTAAAATCCCAATTGGTTCACTGACCTCCTTCAAAGTAAGGAACCTGCTACCCAGTCTGGATTGTACGGGACTAGTCCACACTTCGTGATAGGTTTGGTGCCCTCTAAAGTAGTTAAGCCATTCAATTGTACAAACAATCGCTCACAGCAATAGCAATGGCCAATAAATGTGGATAACATCCTGTCAGCATTAATTATACCCAACTTTTTTTTTTTAATTAATTTTCTGGAGTCAGCCACCTCTGGATTCAACCCAGGCTATTTCAAAATATAGATAGTTCCTTCCAGTCAATGGCAACAATACAAAATTGCATTTATATAGTGTTGTCAATGTAAAAAAAGTCCTAAGGTGCTGCACAGATATGTGCAAGGAAAATCTTACACCTCTACCCAGTTTGGCTTGTGCATAACACTAGTCTACACTATGTGGTTGAAGCACAGTGCTCTCAGAAATAGACTAGCAATTTACAGTGTGAAAAAATACAACTCAGAAGGAATATAACAAGAAAAATAGGAGATGGACCCATCGGCAACAACCCAGATATTGTATTGTGTACAGGCAATCCCAGCCCACTTAACCCTGTAAAGCATTTCTACATAACATCTGGGGACTGGTGCCCAATAAGAGTGTTGTTTTACTAGTAAGTAAAGTGTTACTTTGAGATAGCTGTACTTTCAGAGTCGCATCTATCAGCCAACATCCCAAACCCCACCATTATCATTGCTAAATGTGCCCCATCCAGCAGTAGAACAGACCCACCAGAGGTGGCGGCACCGTGGTATACAGTCAGGTGTGAGTGGCCTTGGGAGTCCTCTACAGCAACTCCAGACCTTAAGTACAAAGGCATCAGGTAGATCACGGCCATGGAAACCTCTTGCTGATCAACATCTACTATTGTTTTGAACTGAAAAATCAGTATGCCTCCTCGTTGAGCACCACTTAGAGGTAGAACTGAGGGAAGTAAGGGCACAGGATTATACTCAGTGATGAATTGCCAGACCGGGCATGTGTCAGGCATTGAGGGAACAAATACCAACCTACCTGTCGCAGACAGATATATACAACAGCATTGGTATAACTATCCATGTGAAGACAAAGTCTCTTCTCCACAGGGAAGACACCCTCCATCAGATAGATGGATTTGGATCCATTTGAAGATTGGATCTGTTTAGAGACTGGTCACCAGAGCTGCCCCGCATGGATCGGTGTTAGGACCGTTATTCTTTATTATTTTTATTAATAATCTAGTTGGAGGCACAATCAGCAAGTTTGCAGATGATTCTAAAATTTGGGCAAGTATCAGGACTGTAGAAGGTGTGCAACTGCTTCAGGTGGATCTTGAAGCAATGGGGAATTGGGCTTTTGACTGGCAAATGATGTTAAACTTGGAAAAGTGCAGTGTTCTGTGCATGGCTGTATGCTGAACATACGAGCACTCTTCAGGAAAAAGCATTAAAGCAGGTGGAGAAGGAAGATATCTGGGCATATTCTAGTGCAATGATCTCTAAAGGGTCATGAGCAATGTCGTGAAATGATAGAGCGAATAGGATGTTGGGTTGCATTTGTAGAACAACAACTTGCATTTATGTATCTTTTTTGAATTAATTCACGTGATGTGGGCGTCACTGGCAAGGCCAACATTTATTGCACATCCCTAATTGCCCTTGAAAAGGTGGTGGTGAGTCGCCTTCTTGAAGGTACTCCCACAGTGCCATTAGGGAGGGAATTCCAGGATTTTGACCTAGCAACGATGAAGGAACGGAGATATATTTCCAAGTCAGGTTGGTGTCTGACTTGGAGGTGGTGGTGTTCCCATGCGCTTGCTGCCCTTGTCCCTCTAGGTGGTAGAGGTTACGGGTTTTGGAGATGCTGTCGAAGAAACCTTCGTGATTTGCAAATGGTACAGACTGCAGCCAGGGTGCGCTAGTGGTGGAGAGAGTGAATGTTTAAGGTGACAGATGGGGTGCTAATCATGCGGACTGCTTTGCCCTGGATGGTGGCGAGCTCCTTAAGAGTTGTTGGAGCTACACTCATCCAGGCAAGTGGAAAGTATTCCATCACACTCCTGACTTGTGTCTTGTCGATGGTAGAAAGTCTTTGGGGAGTCAAGAGGTGAATTACTCGTCGCAGAAGACCCAACCTCTGACCTGGTCTTGCAGTCACAGTATTTATACGGCTGGTCCAGTTAAGTTTCTTGTTAATGGTGACCCTATGACTGATGGTGAGGGATTAAACGATGGTACTGCCATTGAATGTCAAGAGGAAGTGGTTGGACTCTCTCTTGTGTGGTGTGAATGTTACTTGCCACTTATCAGCCCAAGCCTGAATGTTGTCCAGAGTGCTGCAAGTGGCAACGGAATGCTTCATTATCGGAGGAGTTGTGAATGGAATTGAACACTGTACAATCATTAGCAAACAATTCCACTTCTGTCATTATGACGAGAAGATCACTGACAAAGCAGCTGAAAATGGTTGGGCCGAGGACACTGCCCTGAGGAATTCCTGCAGCAATGTCTTGGGGCTGAGATGGTGAGCTTCCAACAACCACAACCATCTTCCTTTGTGCTACATATGACACCAGCCAGTGGAGATTTTCCCTACAATTCCCATTGACTTCAATTTTACTAGGGCTCCTTGATGCCACACTCGCTCAAATACTGGCTGCTTTGATGTCAAGAGCAATCACTCTCACCTCAGCTCTGGAATTCAGCTCTTTTGCCCATGTTTGGACCAAGGCTGTAATGGGGTCTGGAGCAGAGTGGCCCTGGCAGAAACCAAACTGAGCATCAGTGAGTATACGATAGCATTATCACCACATTAAGTGGGGACAGATCTAAAAGCCCAAAACCAGGCATCCATAAGACACTGCAGGACATCAGTCGACAAAGCTAAGTGGGTCAGAGAAAAGCTCTGTAGGCCTACCACATCTCGTCCAGAATGATGATGGACAATTAGGCAGCTAATCGGAGAAGCATTCCCATCCGCAAATATAGCAGAGCCAAGCACAAACATAAGAGAGAAAGAATAATAGGGCCCGAATTTGGTCAAAGCCAAGTTGCGCCCATTTTTCGGCGGTCCTCGGGTGGTGCGTGATTTTTTTTTACCGGCCAGTACCGCTGGGGCCCCCGCCCACTCGACAGTAACAGGAGCAGAGCGCAGCGGGCGGTTGGGGGGAGAAGAGAGATCGCTGTGTGTGGGGGGAGGGGGGAAAGAGAAGAGAGATCACTGTGTGTGTGGGGGGGTGGGGGCAGAGATCACAGTGGGTGGCGGGGGGGGGGGAAATCGCTGTGTGTAGGGGGGGCAAAGAGATCCCTGTTTGTGTGGGGAGTGGGGGGGGGGGGGAAAAGAGATTGCTGTGGGGATGGGGAGGAAATCACTGGGGGGGGTCAGGGGGAGAAAGATCGCTTGTGGGGGGCAGAGAGAAGAGATCACTGTTGGGGCGGGGAGAGGGGAAGAGATTGCTGTGTGGGGGGGTGGGAGGGGGAGAAGAGATTACTGTGGGGGGGGGAGGGGGGGGGAAGAGATCGCTGGGGGGAGGGCACGGTGGAAGAGATCGCTGTAGGGGTGGGGGGGGAAAGAGATCACTGTGGGGGATGGGGGGTGGGGGGAGGAGAAAGACTGGGGGGTGAGAGAGGCTTGGGGTGAGAGAAACTATAACAATTTTATTACTGTCCATTAATAAAGGAGTAAATAAGGCTTTATTAAACCATTTATATTATTGCCTAACACTAGAAAATACTAAAATCCATTAAAAAATATATCAAACTGTGGAGAACTATAAAGGTGTGTGTAATATCAAACAAACCTGTCAACTCTGTGTCCATACCGCCCATTTTAGATCCACTTAAAAGCACCTTCTCCAGAACGGTATGCAGTTCTGGCAGTATGTCGGCCAGAAACTTGCACTTTTAGGTGGTATGTGAGCAGTTCTACATGGGTGGGCGGTGTGCATACTGCCTGACGGTATGTCACTCATGAAACTTCCACCAGGCGGATGTCGGCATTATGTAACTGTTTTTTTGACGAAACTTGTATTTTTCGGCGGTAAGCGGGCGGTATGTCGATGAATTTCGGGCCCAGAGCGTCATAGGATGATACAGCATAGGAAGAGGTCTTTCTGCCCATCGTGCTCATGCCGTCTGTTTGAAAGAGCTATCCAAATAGTCCCATTTCCGTGCCCTTTTCCCTACAATTTTTTCCCGAAATATTTCTCCAATTCTCTTTAGAAAGTTATTGTTGAATCTGCTTCCGCCAGCCTTTCAAGCAGTGCATTCCATATTATAGCACTGCATAAAAAAAAAAATTATCCTTACCTCAACTCTAGTTCTTTTGCAAATTATCTGAAATCCGTGTCCTCCAGCTACCTAACTTTCTGCCACTGGAAACAGTTCCTCCTTATTTACCCTAGCAAATCCCTTCATGATTAGGAACACCTCTATTAAATCTCCCCTAAACCTTCACATCTCCAAGGAGAACTACCCATGTTCTCCAGTAACTGAAGTCCTACATCCCTGGTACCATTCTAGTAAATCTCCTCTGCACCCTCTCTAAGGCCGCTAAAGTGTTTTCAATTGCCTTCAGCCAAAAATGGCTTGAGCCGACTTGATCTGAATTCAACAGAGTTCGCTACCATCATAAATGTAGTATCCAGCCAGTTCAGTTCAATCCATCTAACATTAAGAAGCAGACTCAATGAGATGAATGACCTCCTTCTGTGCTGTACCATTCTATTATTCTATAAGAGATATTAGAAAGATGAAGGCATTGCTGGAGGTCTGGAGGGAAAAACTTCATGAGCGGCACATTATTTTATTTTTTAATTTTAAAAGGCAATATGGATATTTCACTCATGGGCACAAACAGGCTACGGTCCCGGACAACATTCTAGCTGACTGCTAAAGACTTGTGCCCCCAGCCCAAACAAGCTGTTCCAGTACAAGCTGTGACACATCCAATTACAGGATAATGTGGAAAATGTTCGATCCACAAAATCTAACATGACCAATGACTGCCCCATTAGATTCTTCTCAATTATCAGCAAACCGATGGAAGAAGTCATCAAACAATACCTAGTCATGATTAACCTGCTCACTGAAGGGTCTTGGAAAGTGGGATATAATTAATGCTAGCAAGTTGGCATTTTATCCTCATTTATTGGCCATTACTACTTGCTGTGAGCGATTGTACAATTGAGTGGCTAGGCTACTTCAAAGGGCATTGACCCTATCATGTGTGGACTAGAGTCACGTACAATCCAGAATGGGTAAGGAAGTGGTGCAGCTTCCCTACTTAGAACGATCATGAACCAATTGGGATTTTACCACAATCCAGCTGCCTTCATGGTACTTTTCCCTGTGCTAGTCTCCAAGGCACAAAAATCTACACTGACACTCAAGTGCAGTACTGAAGGCATGCTGCACTATCAGAGGTGCTGTCTTTCGAAGGAGACCTTAAGCCGAGCTCCCATCTGCTCTCTCAGGTGCACATAAAAGATTCCAAGGCAATCAACATCAACATCACGAAAAACAGATTATCTGGTCATTATCACATTGCTGTTTGTGGGAGCTTGCTGTGCACAAATTGGCTGCCACATTTCCTACATTACAACAGTGACTACACTTCAAAAAGTACTTCATAAGAACATAAGAAATAGGAGCAGGAGTAGGCCATTTGGCCACTCGAGCCTGCTACACCATTCAATAAGATCACGGCTGATCTGATCCTGGCCTCAACTCCACGTCCCCACCTGCTCCCCATAACCCTTGACTCCCTTATCATTCAAAAATTGGTCTATATCCACCTTAATTATTTTCAAAGACCCAGCCTCCACAGCTCTCTGGGGTAGAGAATTCCAAAGATTCACGACCCTCAGAGAAGAAATTCCTTCTCATTTCTGTTTTAAATGGGTGACCCCTTATTCTGAAACTATGCACCCTAGTTCTAGATTCCCCCATGAGGGGAAACATCAGCTCTGCATCGACCCTGTCAGGCCCCCTCAGAATCTTATATGTGTCAATAAGATCACCTCACATTCTTCTAAACTTCAACGGGTATAGGCCCAACCTGCTCAACCTTTCTTCATGACAACCCTCTTATCTCAGGAATCAACGTCGTGAACCGTCTCTGAACTGCCTCCAATGCAAGTATATTCTTCCTTAAATAAGGAGACCAAAACTGTACACAGTATTCCAGGTGTGGCCTTACCAATGCCCTGTACAGTTGGAGCAGGACTTCCCTATTTTTATACTCCATCCCCTTTGCAATAAAAGCCAACATTCCATTTGCCTTCCTGATTACTTGCTGTACCTGCTTGCTAACTTTTCTTGCATTTTATGCACAAGAACCCCCTTGTGCAAGCAAGTCATCCTCGACTCCGAGAGTCTGCCAAAGAGAAAGAGAGAGAGAGAGAGGTTAGATGTGTATACAAAGGCCACTCTGGAGGATGACATCAAAAGAAATGTGGCTTATGGTGATGGAAAGGTAACACATGCAAAGTGTGTTAGAATGCCTTTGATAATTCTGTAACTGACTTCATCCTAAGGATTTGATTGACAGATTAAACAGGATGTATAAAACTGAAGTAATTGACAGGGGACATGAAAGGAACATTAGGTAATACGAAACCATAATAGGATTGGGAAAAAAATGAGAGTCTAGTTGCTGGAAAAGACCTCAGAATTCGAAAAGCCAGATCAGCCGAAGATTTAGCTGTTGACGTGTGAATCCTCTGGGTTAAAAACTCATGCGCTATTGTTAAGAATATGTGTAATTATTGTTAATAATAGTTATCATATGCTTAATAAATATGTGAATATCTAGCTGTAATCCTGTGAACCCTATTATTTTGAGGAGTAACGAATAAGTAAGCACATCCATCCTCTTAATTGTTTCATCAATGACCTTCCACTGCCTTGAGGTCAGTATTCATCTCCATTTATGACTCCACTGATAATGACACATACCATGCAAGCCTTTAGGAGAACCGGGACAACATCCAGGCTTGCGCAGGTAACATTCATGCCACACGAATGTCAGACAATGACTGTTGTATATCTGTAAAGCAGACACTCCCATGTTCCGCCACCAGGGAGCTCATCCCCTGAAGTCCCAAGGGATCCCAGCATCCCATGGGAGCACTGTGTACAAGCTGGCCCCTAAGGCCTGTTACTCACTCTGGAGTGTCTTAATAAAGACTGAGTCACTGTTACTTTAACCTCCCTGTGTGCAGCCTCATCTGTGTTAGGAACACAATAATTGGCAACAAGAATACGAATCCAACGCAAAGATGCAGCAAACTGTAGGCATCCTAGAGAAGTTCTCAGAGGGTGAGGACTGGGAAGCCAATGTCGAACGGCTAGACCAGTACTTTGTAGCCAACGAGCTGGACAGAGAAGGATGCGCTGCAAAAAGGAGAGCGGTCCTCCTCACAGTCTGCGGGACACCGATCTATAGTCTCATGAAGAATCTTCTGGCTCCTGTGAAACCCACAGATAAGTCGTATGAGGAGCTGTGCACACTGGTTCGGGAGCATCTTAACCCGAGGGAGAGCGTGCTGATGGCGAGGTATCGGTTCTACACGTGCCAGTGATCTGAAGGTGAGGAAGTGGCGAGCTACGTCGCCGAGCTAAAGCAACTTGCAGGACAATGTGAGTTTGATGGCTACCTGGAGCAAATGCTCAGAGACTTTTTTGTACTGGGCATTGGCCTACGAAAACGTTTGACTGTAGAGACACCGACCCTCAGTAAGGCCACTGCGATAGCACAGGCGTTTATGTCCACCAGAGATAACACCAAACAAATTTTTCAGCACACAAGTGCTAGCAATGTTCATAAATTAACTGAAACTGTGTTTGCGAGCAGACATGTACAGGGCAGAACCTACGAGTTTGCAACTGCCAGCAGGCCTCAGGTGACCCAGATGACTCAGAGTCCCCAACAAAGGATGAATGCAAGGCAATTCACACCTTGTTGGAGTTGTGGAGGCTTCCATTCAGCCTATTCATTCCGCCTCAAAGGGTATGTTTGCAAGAGCTGTGGAACAATGGAGCACCTCCAACGAGCTGCAAGCTCTGCAAAACCTGCTAACCACCACATGGCAGAGGAAGATCGGTCCATGGTGGATCAAAGCAATTTCAAGCCTCAGAGAGAGGAGGCAGATGCTGAAGTTCACGGGGTGCACACATTTTCGACGAAATATCCACCTATAATGCTAAACGTAAAATTGAATGGCTTACCCATAGCCATGGAACTGGACACTGGCGCTAGCCAATCCATCATGTAAAAAGATGTTTGAGAGACTGTGGTGCAACAAGGCATTCAGACCAGCCCTGAGCCCCATCCACACGAAACTGAGAACGTACATCAAAGAGCTCATCATTGTCCTGGGCAGCACCATGGTCAAGGTCACCTACGAAGGCATGGTGCACGAACTGTCACTTTGGATTGTCCCGGGCAAGGCCTCACACTGCTAGGAAGGAGTTGGCTGGGCAAAATCTGCTGGAACTGGGATGACATCCGAGCGCTATCACATGTCGATGAGGCCTCATGTACCCAGGTTCTCAACAAATTTCTTTCCCTTTTTGAGCCAGGCATTGGAAACTTTTCCGGGGCGAAGGTGCAGATCCACTTGGTCCCAGAGGCACGACCCATTCACCACAAGGAGCGAGCGGTACCTCACATGATGAGGGAGAGAGTGGAAATCAAGCTGGACAGGCTGCAACGCGAGGGCATCAACTCCCCAGTGGAATTCAGCGAGTGGGCCAGCCCGATTGTTCCAGTACTCAAAGTGATGGCACGGTCAAGATTTGCGGCGATTATAAAGTAACTATTAATCGTTTCTCGCTACAGGACCAATACCCGTTACCGAAGGCAGACAACCTATTTGCGAAGCTGGCAGGACGCAAGACGTTCAACCAAGCTCGACCTGACTTCGGCCTACATGACGCAGGAGCTGGAGAAGTCTTCGAAGGGCCACACCTGCATCAACATGCACAAAGGACTGTTCATCGACAACAGATGCCCGTTTGGAATTCGGTCGGCTGCAGCGATCTTCCAGAGAAACATGGAGAGACTATTCAAGTCGGTACCACACACGGTGGTCTTTCAGGACGACATATTGGTCACGGGTCGGGACACCGTCGAGCACCTACAAAACCTGGAGGAGGTCCTCCAGCGGCTGGATCGCGTAGGGCTGCGGCTGAAGAGGTCGAAATGAGTCTTCATGGCAACAGAATTTGAGTTTTTGGGGAGAAAGATCACGGCGGACGGCATTCGGCCCACAGACGCCAAGACAGAGGCTATCAGGAACGTGCCCAGGCCACAGAACGTCACGGAGCTGCGGTCGTTCCTGGGACTCCTCAACTATTTTGGTAACTTCCTACCGGGGTTAAGTACCCTTTTAGAGCCCCTACATGTGATATTGCGTAAAGGTGAGAACTGGGTATGGGAAAAAAACAAGTAATTGCTTTTGAGAAAGCCAGAAACATTTTATGCTCCAACAAGCTGCTTGTATTGTAAAATCCGTGTAAAAGACTTGTGCTAGCATGTGATGCGTCGTCGTACGGAGTCGGGCGTGTATTACAACAAGCTAACGTTGCGGGGAAGTTGCAACCTGTCGCCTATGCCTCCAGGAGCTTGCCTAAGGCCGAGAGGGCCTTCGGCATGATTGAGAAAGAGGCATTAGCGTGTGTGTTCGGGGTAAAGAAAATGCATCAGTACCTGTTTGGCCTCAAATCTGAGCTGGAAACCGATCACAAGCCCCTCATATCCCTGTTTGCTGAAAATAAGGGGATAAATACTAATGCCTCAGCCCGCGTACAAAGGTGGGCACTCGCACTATCAGCGTATAACTATACCATCCGCCACAGGCTAGGCACTGAGAACTGTGCGGATGCTCTGAGTCGGCTACCATTGCCCACCACGGGGGTGGAAATGGCGCAGCCTGTAAACTTGTTGATGGTGGCGCAGCCCGCAGACTTGTTGATGATCATGGAAGCGTTTGAAAATGATAAATCCCCTGTCACGGCCCGCTAGATTAGGACTTGGACCAGCCAAGATCCTCTGCTGTCCATAGTAAAAAACTGTGTACTGCATGGGAGCTGGGCCAGCATCCCCGTTGAAATGCAAGAGCTAATCAAGCCGTTCCAGCGGCAAATGGACGAGCTGTCCATTCAAGCAGACTGCCTGTTGTGGGGTAACCGCGTAGTGCTACACAAAAAGGACAGGGAGACGTTCATCTCGGATCTCCACAGCACAAACCCGGGTATAGTAATGATGAAAGCGATAGCCAGATCCCACGTGTGGTGGCCCGGTATCGACTCTGACTTAGAGTCCTGTGTACGACAATGCAGCATGCGTGCAGTTGAGCAACCCGTCCAGAGAGACACCTCTAAGTTTGTGGTCCTGGCCCTCCAGACCATGGTCGAGGATCAATGCAGACTATGCGGGCCCGTTTCTCAGTAAAATGTTCCTGGTGGTGGTGGTGGATGCTTTTTCAAAATGGATTGAATGTGAAATAATGTCGGGAAGCACCGCCACCGCCACCATTGAAAGCCTGAGGGCCATGTTTGCCACCCACGGCCTGTCTGACATAGAAACATAGAAACATAGAAAATAGGTGCAGGAGCAGGCCATTCAGCCCTTCTAGCCTGCACCGCCATTCAATGAGTTCATGGCTGAACATGAAACTTCAGTACCCCCTTCCTGCTTTCTCGCCATAACCCTTGATCCCCCGAGTAGTAAGGACTTCATCTAACTCCCTTTTGAATATATTTAGTGAATTGGCCTCAACTACTTTCTGTGGTAGAGAATTCCACAGGTTCACCACTCTCTGGGTGAAGAAGTTTCTCCTCATCTCGGTCCTAAATGGCTTACCCCTTATCCTCAGACTGTGACCCCTGGTTCTGGACTTCCCCAACATTGGGAACATTCTTTCTGCATCTAACCTGTCTAAACCCGTCAGAATTTTAAACGTTTCTATGAGGTCCCCTCTCATTCTTCTGAACTCCAGTGAATACAAGCCCAATTGATCCAATCTTTCTTGATAGGTCATACCGGTCAATGGCAACGGGCCATGTTTCACCAGTGCCGAATTTAAAGAATTCATGACCCGCAAAGGGATTAAACATGTCACCTCGGCCCCGTTTAAACCAGCCTCCAATGGGCAGGCAGAGCGGGCAGTACAAACAATCAAACAGAGCCTTAAACGAGTCACAGAAGGCTCACTCCAAACCCGCCTGTTCAGAGTACTGCTCAGCTACCGCACGAGACCCCACTCGCTCACAGGGGTGCCCCTGGCTGAGCTACTCATGAAAAGGACACTTAAAACCAGACTCTCACTGGTTCACCCCAGCCTGCATGATCAGGTAGAGAGCAGGCGGCAGCAACAAAATGTAAACGATGGTCGCATCAATGTCACGGGAAATTGATCTGAATGACCCTGTGTATGTGCTAAACTATGGACATGGTCCCAAGTGGATCGCGGGCATGGTGATAGCTAAAGAAGGGAGTAGGGTGTTTGTAGTCAAACTAGACAATGGACAAATTTGCAGAAAGCACCTGGACCAAACGAGGCTGCGGTTCACAGACTGCCCTGAACAACCCACAGCAGACACCACCTTTTTCAAGCCCACAACACACACCCAAAGGATCAACGACACCACCCCGGACCAGGAAATCAAACCCATCACGCCCAACAGCCCAGCAAGGCCAGGCTCACCCAGCAGCCCTGCAGGGCCAACAACACGCCAGCCCAGCGAGGGCACACCACACCAGAACAGACATTTGTACCGAGGCGGTCCACCAGGGGAAAGAAAGGCTCCCGACCATCTCACCTTGTAAATAGTTTTCACTTTGACTTTGGGGTGGGAGTGATGTTGTGTATCTGTAAAGCATGCACTCCCATGTTCCACCACCAGGGAGCGCATCCCCTGAAGTCCCAAGGAATCCCAGCATCCCTTGGGAGCATTGTATATAAGCCGGCTGCTAAGGCCTGTTCCTCACTCTGGAGTGTCTTAATAAAGACTGAAGTCACTATTTCTTTAACCTCCCTGTGTGCAGTCTCATCTGTGTTAGGAACACAATAACTAAAACAGATTATCTAATTGTTGTTTTGGAAGCTTGCTGTGCAAAAATTGGCTTTTGCATCTCCTACATTACAACAGTGACTACACTTCAAAAAGAACTTCATTGGTTTTAAAGTGCTTTGGGGTATCCCAAAATTGAGAAAGGCATTATATAAATGCAAGTTCTTTCTTTCTAGACTTCAGGGAATCCAAACAAATTGCAGTTTCCTTTCGATCTATTGCTAGCTGCCCTGGGGAAATAGGTGAAATTGTTTATCTTACCAAATAGTGCATCAGGCACCTGATTGAAAAACTGCAATGTGGCTGATACTGTGCCTCCTCTGTGACAGCTTGAATTGGTCTAGATACCCCAAAATATTCAGAACTGTGGTGATCTCGACAGTCACTAACAATGCCATCCCGACAGTGGAGGCTTTCTGGAAGTCAAATTCCAGGAGACGGCGCAAATCTATCAAATTTTCCGCAGTGAAGCAATTTCAGCAACGGCAGCTTTCCTCCAACATTCAAAAATAGATGCGAATCTGGCTGCTGATATGGTTTTGTGGGTACGGGCAGGAGTTAACCGTCTATTTCTGATGCAATCTGAACTGCCTCACATGCCTCCTTTTATCCACTTTCTCATCTTCCAAATAACACAAACAGTGGAATCCCCATTTGCAAAATCGTAACTGTAGCAACTAAAATGCTGGCATACAAAACACTTGGATAAAAAACACCAGAAATCGCCTGACAAAAAAAATAGTACTGAACATAAAACCTAGCACTAATCTAAAGATAAACTGAATTTTCAGATATTCTTCAAAAACAGGTTGCTCTTTAAATGCTAAAATTCTCAGCCCATAAATTCTCTCAACCCAATGTCCACATTCTGCAGAGCAATTTGAAGTACAACACAGTCCCAGCGAGAACTAGGATAAATCGCACTTGGCCACAACCATGTCATTACAAAACTTTATAATATTACACGGAAGCTCTAGTATTGTTTTCAACAAGAGCTCTCAAGGCTCGCCTTAAAGCTCAACTGGTCCAGAATGGGCAGAGTTCTAGTAAGATAAATCTCTGCTCTGTTTTTTGACCGCTCGCCAATACACCAGAGATGTTGGTCAGAAATTTCCTCTATTTTGTCTAAGTTACTGTATTATTTAAGAATGGCATTTACTCAGTATGCCAACTACAAAACACATCCTCCATTAAGACAACCATAAATTTTAATCTTTTTCAAAAGTCTTGTTTTTGTTATCCAATTTAAGTAAGACATCCAAAATATCAAGACTTATTCATCACGATTAAAAAATGATTCTGGAGGGAAGGAAATACAAGTTAGCTTTCTTACACCTACTGGAATGTGTGTGTGTAGATACTGGATGAGGACAGGAATGAGCGCTCCATGGTTAAATAACCAGATGGTATTCACTATATAAGCTTACATATGAGAACAAACACTTAGTGAGCAGGCAGTGCAGTGCTCATGGGATTGTGGAGGTAGTATTCCAGAGTACGTACTTATGAAGAATCTTCTCCACTGCCAGTGCATATGGGAAAGTAGGGAAATGTTGCCTGCAAATGAGGCTCTTTATTGCCAGTGCATACTTGATAATTGTAGGCTTACACCACTGCTTAAGTTACTGCCTTCAGGAGAGGAGCAGAGAAAATGCAATAAGCATTATGCTTTAAAACTGTGATAAAGTTATCCTTTTGAAATTTATGATTTAAAAAAAATGTGGTATTATTGATTCTGTTAGCAAATACTTACCAATAGAAATTCATATTATTGGTTTTGAATTACAGATTTTAAAAAAATGTTTCTCAATTTTCTTCCAGTCACATAAAACATGCTTGGTTGACACATGACGGAATTCCTTTGGACAAATTTTTCCTCCCTTCCCCAGTCCATCCTACTGAGACTAACAAACTTGTCCTTGGGTGATCCTGTGCACAAAACAGATGAACTTCAGGTCTCCTGGTCAAGAATCCAGTGTTTTACTAGTGTAGCTGCTGGGTTGCCTTTAAGATTACATGGTGTAAAATCAAGTAAATCATACGTCATCTGCTATTTTTCTAAATTACAATATTTATGAATACTACTAATTTTACCCATAATACAGGTCTTGTCTTTTATCAGAGCATCATCTCTGAACAAAACCTTTTACTTCTGAATCCTTTTCTTTTAAAACACTGCTGTAATAACATCTCGTCAAATAAATCTACTTCTCATACCTTGAACAACAACTTGGCTGCCTGGAACAAAGAACTGTTGTGTCCCATCACTTGACTGTGTAGCATATTGCACGATGGTTGCCCCAGGCTGAGGCGTTCCAGCATTTGTCATTGTAAGCGTCTGTAGTCCCTGCACACCATCAGCTCCTGGATTTGCAATCTGGATAGTTCCACCTTGAGCGATTGCAACTAAAAAGAGATCAAAGCAGTTAAGTGAAAATACCAGAGAAGGTATAAAAGTTAAAAAATAACTTGGCAATATGGCAGAAAAATTGCAAAAAGAGAAACTTTACTAACAAACTGGAACATTGCACTATAGGTTTTATGATCATTTTGAAGTTGATCACAAATGCTTTATTGCAATGAATAAAACACAATCATACTGTACTTCTCATTGAGGAAAGAATATGCTCCAATGGCAACTTTTCATTTCAGCATGAAACATGCAAAATTAATAACAGCCTGAGGCTTATCAATGCCCCTATTTTAGAAGTGAAACTAAAATGTTTACAAAATAAAGATTTATCAAAATGGTTGAAAAGGTTCAAAATGTTTATACATGTTAAAAGTCACCAACTACACCATGATTGTAGATAACAGTTTTTTTGTTTTGTTGAAGGATATCCAAGCGATTGATTTAAAAAATGGATCGATGAAGACCCAGATCGGGCATGATCCATCAGAGGAACATCATTTAGGAAGCCAGTATTCAGTTAGCCAACCAAGAGGTGGAGCTAAACTGCTACAAGATTCTACTCTTTTCTAGTATTAAAAAGATCAATTTGGGAAAAAACTTTTGGATTCTGAAATAACATTTTCAAATAAAAGTTGTAGCAGTAGATTTCTGCATTTCATAGAGTGTTCTAGTTGATTCTTTTTTTGAAATTTTACCTTCAGTTTCCTCCCTTTCTGAAATGTTGTTGCAGAATGGCTCCACTAACACTTGCAGTTCCCCAATACTCACACAAGTATAAGCATAGTGAGAATCAGTAGATTATGACCAAGGAAAGCATCAGAACCTAGGCCTGGTCTCAGCTGACACGCACACACAAACTCTATAGTGGGACATTGAACAGCTACCTGACCTTACCCCTCAATTGGCCAGGAGATTGAATAGATTGTAACTGAGAAAAGGCTACTATGCACTGAGCAAAAGACAAACATAGGAACATTCTGCACTCTCTATCTTTTTACCTGCTTGGTCAGAGGAGGAGCTCCTAAATGTTCCAATTCTGACCACAGATAATTTTAAAACAACTGATATGCCTTATGATAAAAAATTACATTAAAATAGATTGGGATGAAGTAACTATTTAAGGCCACCAATGCAAGCATCGGGATATCAATAAATATGGTGAGGTAAAATGATAGTACGTACTGTATTGGCCAGTACTCGTCTGGTAGATAGATGTTGGTACTGCCATTGTAGTGATAGCAGCTGTTGCTCCCTCTTCCTCAGATTTTTCTTCATCAATCTTTGGAACACCAGGTGCATCAGAAGATAATTCATTTAGGATTTTTCTGAAATAACATTATCTAAGTTCAGCTAATTGTGATACAAAGAAAGACAGTCGCAAATGCGATTTTACTAATTTATCTTAAAACATAGCTCATTTGCAATATCTTGTAAGTGCAATTCCAAAGAATGAGAAGCTAAAACTAATACTAAATGTATAATACCACCAAATTAATGATCAATGTAAGCTCGAGTAACCGCACCACATCCTTACGTAAGGCACTTTACAGCCTACAAAAGCAAAATACTGCGGATGCTGGAACCTGAAATAAAAACAGAACATTTTGGAAATCTCAGCGGGTCAGGCAGCGTCTGAGGAGAGAAAAACAGAGTTAACATTTCATTTCAATGACCCTTCGTCAGAACTGGCGAATGTTCGAAAAGAACAGATTCTTAAGGAGCACTGAAAGAGGGGAGGGGAAGAAGGAACAAAAGGGAAGGTCTGACAGGGTGGAAGGCAGGAGGGATTAGAGAGACAAAAGGGATGATGGGCCGAATTGAAATGGTAATGCCAGGAGTTAGAAAAAGGTTAATTTAGATAGGGTGTGAATGGCAGAATAATGACCAGCTGCCATTGGAGACAAAGAGAAAAAAAAAATAAGATTGGGGGGGGGGGGGGGGGGGGTTGGGGCTGGGGGAAAAGGAGCCAAAAATGGGCAGAGGTTATCTGAAATTGTTGAACTCAATGTTGAGTCCAGAAGGTTGTAAAGTGTCTAAACGAAAGAGGTGCTGTCCCTCGAGCTTGCGGTGAGATTCATTGGAACAGTGCAGGAGTCCAAGGACGGAGATGTCGGAGTGGGAGTGGAGCGGAGAAGTGATAACCAACTGGAAGCTGAGGGTCACGCTTAGAGACTGAACGGAGGTGCTCCACAAAGCGGTCACCCAATGTGCGTTTGGTCTCCCCAATGTAAAGGAGACCAAATCGTGAGCAGCGAATGCTGTATACTAAATTGAAAGAAGTACAAATAAATCGCTGTTTCACCTGGAAGGAATATTTGGGACCCTGGATAGTGGGAAGGGAGGAAGTAAAGGGGCAGGTGTTGCATCTCCTGCGCTTGCACGGGAAGTTGCCGTGGGAAGGGGAGGGATTGCTGGGAGGGAAATGGACCAGGGTGTTGCGGAGGTAGCGAGGTGCGGGAAATAGAATGAACGTAGTCGAGGGCCATGTTAATCACAATGGAGGGGAATCCTCGGTTGAGGAAAAAGGAAGACATGGCAGAGACACGAGTGTGAAAGGTGGTGTCGTCAGAGCAGATGCGACAGAGATGGAAAAACTGGGAGAATAGAATGGAGTCCTTACACTTTGCGGGATGGGAGGAAGTGTCGTCCAGGTCGCTGTGGACTCATAGTGGATATTGGTCGATAGCCTATCCCCAGAAATGGAGACAGAGAAGTCGAAGAAGGGAAGGAAAGAATCGGAGATGAACCATGTGAAGGTGAGGGAAGGGTGGAAATGGGATGCAAAGTGAATGAAATTTTCTAGTTCAGGGAGAGAGCAGGAAACGGCACAGATACAGTCATCGATGTACCGGAAAAAGAGGCGAGAGAGAGGACCAGAGTAGGATTGGAACAAAGAATGTTCCACATATCCCACTTTACAGCCTCCCAGACTCAATAGGGAGCTCAACAATTTCAGATCATAACCTCTGCCCCATTTTTTTTGCCAACCAGCTGTTGCCAATGATTCCGATATTCCCATTTACACCTTCTCTAGACCCATCTTTTATTTCTTTACTTGTACCATTACCATCTCTTTTGCCTTACACCATCACCCCTATTTTCATTTAATCTCTCCTGACTTCCATCCTATCACAGACTTTCCCTTTTGTTCTTTCCTCCCCTCCTTTCCCTGCCTCTGTTCTTGTGTTACATTTCTAACCTTTGAGTTATGATGTAAGGTCATCAACCTGAAACATCAATTCTGTTTCTCTCTCCACGGATGCTGCCTGACCTGCTGAGAATTTCCAGCATTTTTTATTTTTTTCAGATTTTCAGCATACACAATATCTTGCTTTTGTATCAAATGAAGATGATTAACTCATGAAATCCCAATACTTCATTGAGGGAGCAACTAGGATTCCCAGTGTCTTGTTACCATCTAATTGTTTGGCGGTAAAAATAATTTTATTCACAAAATAAAAGTACTTTCAGAAAACAAATGCAAGTAGAGGCTTCCATATGCACAATTGTTTTCACAATCCTGTTTTTGACCAGCAGCTATGAAAAATCTACATAAATAAAATAATAAAGTGTATCGAAACAAACTAAACCAACTGGAAGCCGGCATCTATGATGGAGACCTCAGGAGGAGGGCACGTGAGATTGTCTACTTGGCACTTTTGGGTGTTAACATTTCAGCTTCATCTCTTGCACTCAGTGCTGGCCCCCACAATAATTCAGAATGGGAATGTTCATGGAGTCTGCTTTTTCCTTAGTTGCCTCATTGTCCGCCACTATTCTCAACTGGATGTGGCATGGTTATCGAGCTTTACTGAGAAAGACTACCAAAAAGAATACATGGCCACCACTCTCGGCCAAACTGTATCCTGACAGTTAAATAATACTACTTTATGAATTTGATTTCTACAGTAGGGGTGTAATGGAGTATGCACAGCACAGCCGTCACAGAAATAATTTTTTTTGCAAAAATTTGCAACTTTGTACTAATAGAAAGGAAAACTATTTTTCATATATATCTCAGAATTATCTGTGTGTCCAAAACACTTTCATCAATGACCTTCCCTCCATCGTAAGGTCACAAATGGGACTGTTCACTGATGATTACACAGAGTTCATCACCATTTGCAATTCCTTAAATAATGAAACAGTCCATGCCCGCACAAAGCAAGACCTAGACAACATCCAGGCTTGGACTGATAACAATAACTTGTATTTATATAGCAGCTTTAACCAAGTAAAACATCCCAAGGCAGTTCACAGGAGCGTTATCAAACAAAATTTGATACATAGAAACATAGAATATAGGTGCAGTAGGTCATTCAGCCCTTCGAGCCTGCACCACCATTCAATATGATCATGGCTGATCATGCAACTTTAGTACCCCATTCCTGCTTTCTCTCCATACCCATTGGTCCCTTTAACCCTAAGGGCCACATTTAACTCCCTTTTGAATATGTCTATCGAATTGGCCTCAACAACTTTCTGTGGTAGGGAATTCCACAGGTTCATAATTCTCTGAGTGAGGAAGTTTCTCCTCATCTCGGTCCTAAATGGCTTACCCCTTATCCTTAGACTGTGACCCCTGGTTCTGGACTTCCCCAACATCAGGAACATTCTTCCCGCATCTAACCTGTCCAATCCCGTCAGAATTTTATCTGTTTCTATGAGATCCCCTCTCATTCTTCTAAATTCCAGTGAATATAAGCCTAGTAGATCCAGTCTTTCTTCATATGTCAGTCCTGCCATCCCGGGAATCAGTCTGGTGAACCTTCGCTGCACTCCCTCAATAGCAAGAATGTCCTTCCTCAGATTAGGAGACCAAAACTGTACACAATATTCAAGGTGTGGCCTCACCAAGGCCCTGTACAACTGCAGTAAGACCTCCCTGCTCCTATACTCAAATCCTCTCGCTATGAAGGCCAACATGCCAATTCCCTTCTTCACCGCCTGCTGTATCTGCATGCCAACTTTCAATGACTGATGTACCATGACACCCAGGTCTCGTTGCACCTCCCCTTTTCATAATCTGTCCCAAAGTGGATAACCTCACATTTATCTACATTATACTGCATCTGCCATGCATTTGCCCACTCACTTAACCTGTCCAAGTCACCCTGCAGCCTCTTAGCATCCTCCTCACAGCTCACACTGTTACCCAGCTTAGTGTCATCTGCAAATTTGGAGATATTACATTCAATTCCTTCGTCCAAATCATTAATTTATATTGTAAATAGCTGGGATCCCAGCACTGAACCTTGCGGTACCCCACTAGTCACTGCCTGCTATTCTGAAAAGAACCCGTTTATTCCTACTCTTTGCTTCCTGTCTGCCAATCAGTTCTCTATCCACATCAATACATTACCCCCAATACCATGTGCTTTAATTTTGCACACCAATCTCTTGTGTGGGACCTTGTCAAAAGCCTTTTGAAAGTGCAAATACACCACATCCACTGGTTCTCCCTTGTCCACTCTACTAATTACATCCTCAAAAAATTCTAGAAGATTTGTCAAGCATGATTTCCCTTTCATAAATCTACAAAAGGAGATATTAGAACAGATTGATCAAAGAGGGAGATTTTAAGGAGTGTATTAAAAGGAGGACAAAGAGGCGGAGAGGTTTAGGGAAGGAATTCCATAGTTCAGGGCCTAGGCAATGGATGGCATTGGCCACCAATGGTGGAGCTTTGAAAAATGGGGATGCGCAAGAGGCCAGAATTGGAGGAGCGCAGAGATCTGAGGTTTGTAGGCAACGTTCCCTCCACGCTGCCCGGCCGCGCAGCGATCAGGAAATCCCACGCAGGCCACACACCAGCTGTAACGCTGGAAAAGATACTGCGCAGCAAATCTAAAGGGACCGCGCACCTAAAATAAAAATGAGAGGGAACATTGGTTGCAGAGCTGGAGGAGGTTACAGAGATAGGGAGGGGCATGGGCATGGAGGGATTTGAAAACAAGCATGAGAATTTTAAAATGGAGGTGCTGGGAGCTAAGAAAGGTCAGTGAGCACAGGGGTGATGGGTGAACGGGAGGGTGCGAGTTAGGATAAGGCAGCAGAGATGTGGATGAGCTCAAGTTTATTGAGTGTACAAGGTGGGAGGCCAGCTAGGAGAGCTTTGGAATAATTATTAATGGATAAGTAGGAAGTACCATCTTCGCCACACAAGTGCTTGGCAATGATTTTCTCCAACAAGAATCAGTCTAACCACCTCCCCATGACATTCAATGGCATTATCACCAATATCTTGGACCAAAAACTCAACTGGAGCAGCCACATAAATGCCATGGCTACTAGAACAGGTCAGAGATTCTGCTGCAAGTGGCTCACCTCCTGACTTCCCAAAGTCTCTCTGCCACCAACAAGGCACAAGTCAGGAATGTGATTAAATACCCTCCACTTGCCTGGATGGATGCAACTGCAACAACACAAAAGAAGCTTGCTACCATCCAGGATAAGGCAGCCCGCTTGATTGGCATCTCGTCAACTAGTCTAAACTAGTCCACCACCGCCGTGGCTGCAGTGTGTACAGCACCTTGCCAAGGCTTCTTCAGCAGCACCTCTCAAATCAGCAACCTCTACCATAGACACAGACAAGGGCAGCAGGTGCAATGGGAATACCAGCACCTCGTAGTTACATGCCAAGTCGCACACCATCCTGACTTGAACATAGAATGCTGCTCCTTCTTAGTTACTGAGTCAGAATCCTAAAGTTCTTGCCTAACAGCGTTGTGGAAGCACTTTCATCACATGGACTGCAAGTTCAAGAAGGTGGCCCACAACCACCTTCTCAAAGGCAAATAGGGATGGGTAACAATTGGCAGCTTTGCCAGCAATGCCCACATTCCAAACATAACTTTTTTTAAACCAACTTAAAACAGAACAGACTACTGTGCATACAAAAGCTGCACCACACCCTTAATGTAGAAATAACATTCATAAAGGTAATTCTGTTAACTGTTTCAATAATCCATAGGCTATTTTGCAATTGATTACAATTTACGTGTAACCTTTCAGTATTACTCAAATGCTTGAAAGTTAAGCTTCATTTTACAATGACCAGTCATAATTTTTATAATCTCACAAAACAAAGATTGGGAGTGAAGTTGGGGGCAAAAAGGGACGTGAGGCTACCGTGGGGCGATGTCAATGACAGCTTTGAGTGGCGCGAAGCTGTTGTACAGGGGCCGTTGGGACACCCTTTAAAGGGGAGCGCCTTTGCACCGCGGCTGGCACATTTTTTTGCCAGCCGACCGGACTGCCATCATGCAGCCTGGCACCCCCTTTTGGGTGCCAGGCCACTGATCTGGCCGAAAAAGTCCCTGGTGGCCCACTGCCCACCAACAGGGCTGCAGAGTTCACAGCAACCCTTCCCTTTAAATGAAGGGAAGGGCCATTGTGGCACGTCAGCACTACACGGAGCAGTTGCGTAGCGCTGACATCATCAGCTTAGCGCTGAAGTCATCAGCGCCATGCTGAGAAGCGCGCCCCGCTACCGCCCCGGAAATGAAGTGCCTCGGACAGTTTTTGGGGCGCTATGGCCCAATTCCCAGAGGCGTTAGCTCCCTGCAACACTGGTGCAGGGCAATTTCGCCCCCATTATCTTCCCATTCTAGAATTCATTCAAAAAACATCACCAGTTGTAGCTTCACACCTCATATAATGCAGATGAATTTCCTCTCGTCCTAGTCTAGTCATGAAGCACTGAAGACTGACTGTTGAGAATCTCCAATGTGGTTCAAATGATCAATTGTTAAGCAACACCATTGTACAGTGGATGTTATTGTGAGGTCACCCAGAACATTCTTAACTCACATGTACAACCCACCACATTACTCCATTTAGCAAGATGCCAGACTCAATTTTCTCTTCCTCGACCATGCCATTAACTTCAACCAAAACAAAATATAGTCTATTTTATTCCTCTGCATAGTTCATTTTTTAAGATAGAGTTGATTTATATTTAACTTTTTAGCAGTATTTCCTTACAGAAAGCAATTCTAGGAAAAGATGGTTCATTTTTTTAAATTCTTTCACAGGATGTAGGCAAAGCCAGCAATTATTGCCCATCCGTAATTGCCCTCGAGAAAGTGGTGGTGATGACACTCCCACAGTGCTGTTAGGGAGGGAGTTCCAGGATTTTGACCCAGCTGAAGATGGTTGGTAGTAGGACACTGCCCTGAGGAACTCCTGCAGTGATGTCCTGGGGCTGAGATGATTGATCTTCAACAACCATAATTATCGTCCTTTGTGCTGGGTATAATTCCAGCCAGTGGAGAGTTTTCCCCCCCGATTCCCATTGGCTTCAATTATACTTGGGCTCTTTGATGGCACACTCGGTTAAATGCTGCCTTGATATCAAGGGCAGTCACTCTCACCTCAGCTCTGGAATTTAGCTCTTTTGTCCATGTTTGGACCAAGGCTAAATGAGGTCTGGAGCCAAGTGGCCTGGCAGAACCCAAACTGAGCATCGGTGAGCAGAGTATAGGTGACTAAGTACCACTTGATAGCACTGTCGACGACCCTTTCCATCACTGTGCTAATGATTGAGTGTAGGCTGATGGGACGATAATTGGCTGAATTGGATTTGTGCTGCTTTTTGTAGATAGGACATTAACTGGGCAATTTTCCACTTTGTCGGGTAGATGCCAGTGTTGTAGCTGGACTGGAACAGCTTGGCTAGAGGCACGGCTAGTTTTGGAGCAGAAAAAATGAACCATCTTTGCCTAGAATTGCTTTACATAAGGAAATACTGCCAAAAAGCTGTATATAAATCAAATTTTATCTTAAAAAATGAACTCTGCAGAGGAAAAAATAGACTATATTTCAGCACTACAGCCGGGATGCTGTTGGGGCCTTTATTGTACACGCAGCTGTTTCTTCATATCACATGGAGTGAATCAAATTGGCTAAAGACTGGCTTCCGTGATGGTAGAAATTTCAGGAGGAGCCGAGATGGTTCATCCACTCATCATTGAGGATGGGGATGATCATGGAGGCACGTCCTCCCATTATTTCTTTAATTTTCCACCATAATTCACGAGTGCAGAGCTTTAATCTGATCCATCGGTTGTGGGATCGCTAAGCTGTTTATGGCATGCGGATTCAGCAGTTTAGCATGCATAAGAATGCAAGAACATAAGAAATAGGAAGAGGAGTAGGCCATACGCCCCCTCGAGCCTGCTCCGCCATTCAATAAGATCATGGCTGATCTGATCATGGACTCAGCTCCACTTCACCGCCCGCTCCGCATAACCCCTTATCATTTAAGAAACTGTCTATTTCTGTCTTAAATTTATTCAATGTTCCAGCTTCCACAACTCTCTAAGGCAGCGAATTTCACAGATTAACAACCCTCAGAAATTTCTCCTCATCTCTGTTTTAAATGGGCAGCCCCTTATTCTAAGATCATGCCCTCTCGTTCTAGTCTCCCCCATCAGTGGAAACATCCTCTATGCATCCACCTTGTCAAGTCCCCTCAATCTTATACATTTTGATAAGATCACCTCTCATTCTTCTGAATTCCAATGAGTAGAGGCCCAACCTACTCAATCTTTCCTCATAAGTCAACCCCCTCATCCCTGGAATCAACCTAGTGAACCTTCTCTGAACTGCCTCCAAAGCAAGTATATCCTTTTGTAAATATGGAAACCAAAACTGCACGCAGTATTCCAGGTGTGGCCTCACCAATACCTTATATAGCTGTAGCAAGACTTCCCTGCTTTTATACTCCATTCCCTTTGCAATAAAGGCCAAAATACCATTGGCCTTCCTGATCACTTGTTGCACTGCAGACTATCTTTTTGTGTTTCATGCACAAGTACCCCCAGGTCCCGCTGTACTGCGGCACTTTGCAATCTTTCTCCATTTAAATAATAACTTGTTCTTTGATTTTTTTCTGCCAAAGTGCATGACCTCACACTTTCCAACATTATACTCCATCTGCCAATTTTTTTTTTTGCCCACTCACTTAGCCTGTCTATGTCCTTTTGCATATGTTTTATGTCCTCCTCACACATTGCTTTTCCTCCCATCTTTGTATCGTCAGCAAACTTGGCTACGTTACACTCAGTCCCTTCTTCCAAGTCATTAATATAGATTGTAAATAGTTGGGGTCCCAGCACTGATCCCTGCGGCACCCCACTAGTTACTGGTTGCCAACCAGAGAATGAACCATTTATCCCGACACTGTGTTCTCTGTTAAGTAGCCAATCCTCTATCCATGCTAATATATTACCCCCAGTAACCTTTTATGTGGCACCTTGTCAGATGCCTTCTGGAAGTCCAAATACATCACATCCACTGGCTTCCCCTTTATCCACCTTGTTCATTACCTCCTCAAAGAACTCCAGCAAATTTATCAAACATGACTTCCCCTTCATAAATCCATGCTGACTCTGCCTGGCCGAATTTTGCTTTTCCAAATGCCCTGCTACTGCTTCTTTAATAATGGACTGCATAATTTTCCCAACCACAGATGTTAGGCTAACTGGTCTATGGTTGCATATAGTTCTGTGGGACAGCTTCACAAGGTTGCCACCTCATTTTTAGGTACGCCTGGTGCTGCTCCTGGCATGTTCTTCTACATTCCTCATTGAACCAGGTTTGGTCACCCAGCTTGATAGAGTGAGGGAAATGCCAGGCCATGAGATTACAGATTGCGGTGGAATACAATTCTGCTACTGCTGAAGACCCACAGTGCCTCATGGATGCTCAATTTTGAGCTACTAGATTTGTTCTGAATCTATCTCATTTAGCACGGTGGTAGTGCCACTCAACATGATGAAAGGTGTCCTCAGTGTGAAGACAGGATTTCGTCTCCACAAGGACCGTGTGTTGGTCACTCTTAGCAATACTATCATGGACAGATACATCTGCGACAGGTAGATTGGCGAGGACAAGGTCAAGGTCAAGTAGGTTTTTCCCTCATGTTGGTGTTCTTACCACCTGCTTCCAATCTACCAGCTCTATCCTTCATGACCCGGCTAGCTCGGTCAGTAATGGTGCTACCGTGCCACTCTTGGTGATGGACTTTGAAGTCCCCCACCCAAAGTACATTCTGTGCCCATGTTGCCTTCAGTGCTTCTTCCAAGTGGTGTTCAATATGAAGGAGTACTGATTCATCAGCTGAGGGAGGGTGGTAGATGGTAATCAGCAGGAGGTTTTCTTGTCCATATTTAACCTGATGCCATGAGAGTCCATGGAGTCGAGAGTCAATTTGGAGAACTCTCTCCCTCCTGACTGTATACCACTGAGCCGCCACCTCTGGTGGGTCTGTCCTGCCAGTGGTGATGGAGGAGTCTTGGACATTGAATCATACCGTTCAGCCAGTGAGTATGACTATGCTAGGCTGTTGCTTGACTAGTCTGTGGGACAACTCTCCCAATTTTGGCAAAGTCCCCAGATGTTAGTAATGAGACTGACAGACTTGTGGTGTTGAGGGGTGGTCAGTTCATGCGGTTTCTTTCTGATTTTTCTGTTTTTGATGACCTGCTGTTCAAGTTAGTTCTTTTTAGAGCCTATTTTTTTTATTTATTGCTCTGAATTAGAGGTTGAACTTTCCCAATACTAAAGATGCTCTCTGAGGTGTGTAGGTAAATATTCTAGAATTTTGTTTTCACATATATTGGGTGTTGCTGCTTTTCATCCACCTTTATTTCCCAGTTTACTAGTATACAAATTTTAATTCTGGTATATACTTTTTGAATTCTTTCTCAAATCTTCTTTATCCATCACAACTGATTATCGGGAATGTTTTGCATGCAGCATGATTTTGGATTCTTCCCAGGTATACAACTTTTGCAATTGTAAATCAACGAGCGACCTTTATTTTTATATGTTAGTGGATCTCCTATAGCATTGCTTACAGTTAGTTCGAGGTACATTGCTCATGGTAAGTTGGAGGGTAGGATGGGGAAAGAGTTGGGATGAATTGGGGTGGTTAATGTAAGGATCTAAAGTGGAGGGACATTTTTTGGACATTAATAGATAAACTTGTGAACGTGCCATGGTGTTGCTAATTTTAAGTTGTAGAATATGATCTGTGTCTTGCGTGTCTGATTTTGTTTTGTTGATTCTCTCTCCATCTTTCATCTTCTAGTTTTCTGTATCTCTATTTTTACTGGTCGTCTGTGTGTCCTCTGTTGCTTTTTTTTGGTCTTGTTTTTCAGTTTGTTTTGTGTCCTGTTCTTCTCTCTTTTGTTCTATTGCCTTTGCTCCCTCTCTTCTTGTCAGTGGGTGGTGCAAGCACCAGTTGGTGGGAGTTCTGAGTAGCAGTTGGCAGAGATACCGGAGTGGGGTTGTAGGTACGTTGGCGAATGGGAATGAACTGGCCAAAAGCTGGAGGTCAGGATCGTAACGCAGAAGACAGTGGCAGAAGGAAAACACAAAGAGGGAGGAGGCGCTTATATTGCTATATTGTATGTTCGTACAATTGGACACAATAAGCACCTTACACATCTTATTGCTTTTGGTCTGAGCCATTGAATTTAAAATTAATTGTTAAATTCTTTTTCATCAGCAGTCCTAATGTTAACCCCTATTGCCATCGAATAGCAAATTCTCTGACCCACCATAAGCAATGCCACAGGAGAATTACTAGTTAATAAATAATTGCAGAAGCACAAATGAATTCCTAAATTAATGGCATACTGGGCACACCAACAAATCACTAATTTATTGATCAGCAGGCATCAGTGGAATTAATAATTTAATGCACCAGCTTGCACAATAATAAATTCATTTCGTACCAGGTCCACTGAATTAACAAATTAATTATACACTAGCAACAAAACACAGCTGATGTTATTCAGAGCTTTTCTGATTTACCTGAAAAACTTTCAAAATTAAATGAACTTGTTTTTTTATAAAAAGAAAAAAATCAAATTAGGATGAGGGAAGACACTATTTCTCTGAGCGTCACACTTTCTATAGTAGAAATTAATTAATTTTATTAAAAGTTTAATCGAACACTTATTCAAATTCATTGTCCAAATTGTATTCAAATCATAAAAACATTAAAAACAATAAGAAATACTATTATAAACAGACACAATTTGATATTTCCAATGACCGAAAGCCAAAAGATGTCTTCTTTTCTGATACACAGCTCTTGTTTTAAGAAACACTTAAGAAACAAAGTGCTTATAATGCATTCTGGGAAATATTGCTCAGTGCATATGTTAAGACTGTAGGATCTGCTTTCAGTTAACAGTCATGGCTACGAAAAATACAAATCCAAGCCCAGGCTTTTTGGAGAGGCTGCGGGCTTCAAGTAAAACTTGACTGGAGGGATTAAAACACACAAAGGACAGTTCAATTAATAAATACAATCATGCTGTTGGGAGATATGTAATGTTTAATGTTTTCATTTGTTTAAGACATTAGAAGGGTTTTCAGTGACTGGATTTGTCTGCTTTTCAAAGTGAGTCGGGGCTCCTAACTGAATATCTGCGTAAGTGCTTAGTGGGTATTCACCAGCAGTATTTTTAGCCATTTGCCTTACTTTTGGGTCAGACATTCCCTTTGTTTCTGATTTGCGGCAATTTTACTTTTAGCTGATAAATATAATGTGACCAGTAAAATGTTCCAGGCATAAATGACACTTACAGGAAGTGTATGATATATACACAACTTCTAATATATTAGAGATAGATAATCAAAGTCTCTAATTATGCCTGTATCCCTGATAATATCTACAACAGTTCAGATCCAATCCATAAGATAATTCCATTATCCAAACTTTCTGGCAAATAACCTTTATTCCAATACATTTATTTTCTACACCTCCTATCGGTTCTGAACTGCTATTTCAGAATTTGATAACTGTACTAAAATGATTGATATTGGTGGAATAGTTAACAGTCTATTATACAGAACTTTTTTTTGGTGCTCACCAGAGTGATATTGGCACTTGGAGAAATATTAACATTGGCGAATGGAACCATTTCCATTTCACGCAAACAGCATCAGCAATCAGTACTCCTAAGTCAGGAGTAACACCACTAAATGGCAAGAAATACTCCTCTACTCTCCCTGAACAAAACACGTCATCTCCAACCTCAGAACAGCATATACTACATTAATGTGGTGTGTTTTTTTCATTTCTCACACCAACCATATATCCTTATACCCATACATTGTCAATGAATGCCAAATTGGGAGAATCTGACCTATAACACTGAGGAATGAGATTAAGATCACTTAACTTTTTTGTTTGCTGTCAGAGGAGCCTTTCATCCAAGCAGTTTGGTTTGAATATATACCCAGGTTCAGAAGTGAAAGGACAGCATCTAACCCACTGTACAAACAAGTTCCTTTCCAGAACTAGCTTTACTATTAATTCAAATGCTAACACAGGGAGGGTACTGAGGTTTGTATCAGCCTGGTCTTGTTTTTTATGACACCTTCGGCTTTTTCTTGAAACCTTCAGATAGCATTTTATTTTATATACATTAATGATTTGGATAAAGGAATTGAGGGTAATATCTCCAAGTTTGCAGATGACACTAAACTGGATGGCGGTGTGAGCTATGAGGAGGATTCTAAGAGGCTGCAGGGTGATTTGGACAGGTTAGGAGAGTAGGCAAATGCATGGCAGATGCAGTATAATGTGGATAAATGTGAGGTTATCCGCTTTGGGGGCAAAAACACGAAGGCAGAATATTATCTGAATGGCGGCAGATTAGGAAAAGGGAAGGTGCAATGAGACCTGGGTGTCATGGTTCATCAGTCATTGAAAGTTGGCATGCAGGTACAGCAGGCGGTGAAGAAGGCAAATGGCATGTTGGCCTTCATAGCTAGGGGGTTTGAGTATAGGAGCAGGGAGGTCTTACTGCAATTGTACAGGGCCTTGGTGAGGCCTCACCTGGAATATTGTGTTCAGTTTTGGTCTCCTAATCTGAGGAAGGACATTCTTGCTATTGAGGGAGTGCAGCGAAGGTTCACCAGACTGATTCCAGGGATGGCTGGACTGACCCATGAGGAGAGACTGTATCAACTTGGCCTTTATACACTGGAGTTTAGAAGGATGAGAGGGGATCTCATAGAAACGTATAAGATTCTGATGGGATGGGACAGGTTAGATGAGGGAAGATTGTTCCCGATGATGGGGAAGTCCAGAACCAGGGGACACAGTCTTAGGATAAGGGGTAGGCCATTTAGGACTGAGATGAGGAGAAACTTCTCCACTCAGAGTTGTTAACCTGTGGAATTCTCTGCCGCAGAGAGTCGTTGATGCCAGTTCATTGGATATATTCAAGAGGGAGTTAAATGTGGCCCTTACGGCTAAAGGGATCAAGGGGTATGGAGAGAAAGCAGGAAAGGGGTACTGAGGTGAATGATCAGCCATGATCATATTGAATGTTGGTGCAGGATCGAAGGGCCGAATGGCCTACTCCTGCACCTATTTTCTATGTTTCTATTTTCAAGTCACAGGGTCCTGACGGTAGAGCTACATAATTTTTTTTTAATGTATTGGAACAAATATCTTATTGTTCAAATACGAAGCATTTAATGCCTCTTAATTCACGCTGAATCATTTAATGCATACATCTACATTAGAAAGCTGTCTTTATGGGAATGCAGAAGCGTTGATCCATAAAGAAACAATGAGAAAATCAAAGAGGAAGCAGCAAGAAATTTAATTTCTTACTAAAGTGATACAACACCATGCAGCGATTATTATTGTGAATTACGCAATACATTTTTTAAAATTCGTTCCGGTTGTAGGCATCTCTGGCAAGGCCAGCATTTATCGATGCCCTTGAGAAGGTGATGGTGAGCCGCCTTCTTGAACTGCTGCAGTCCATGTGGTGAAGGGACTCCCACAGTGGTGTTCGGAAGGGAATTCCTGTATTTTGACCCAGCGACGATGAAGGAACGGCGATATATTTCCAAGTCAGGATGGTGTGTAACTTGCAGGGGAACTTGCAGGTGATGGTGCTCCCATGTGCCTGCTGCCTTGTCCTTCTAGGTAGTGAAATGCAACATCCCCACCGACATCTGAGAGTCCCTGGCCAAAGACCGCCCGAGGTGAAGGAAGTGCATCCGGGAGGGCGCTGAGCACCTCGAGTCTCGTCGGCGAGAGCATGCAGAAAACAAGCGCAGGCAGCGGAAAGAGCATGCGACAAACCAGTCCCACTCACCCTTTCCTTCAACATCTGTCTGTGCCATCTGTGACAGAGACTGTAATTCCCGTATTGGACTGTTCAGTCACCTAAGAACTCACTTTTATCGAGTGGAAGCAAGTCTTCCTCGGTTTCGAGGGACTGCCTATGGTAGATGGAGGTGATAGAGATCATGGGTTTGGCAGGTGCTGTTGAAAAAGCCTTGGCGAGTTGCTGCAATGCATCTTGTAGATGGTACACTTTGCAGCCATGGTGCGGTGGTGGAGGAGGGAGTGAATGTTTAAGGTGATGGATGGGGTGCCAATCAAGCGGGCTGCTTTATTCTGGATGGTGTTGAGCTTCTTGAGTTTTGTTGGAGCTGCACTCATCCAGGCAAGTAGAGAGTATTCCATTACACTCCTGACTTGTGCCTTGTAGATGGTGGAAAGTCTTTGGGGATCAGGAGGTGAGTCACTCGCCACAAAATACCCAGCCTCTGACCTGCTCCTGTTGCCACAATATTTATGTGGCTGGTCCAGTTAAGTTTCTGGTCAATGATGACCCCCAGGAGGTTGATGGTGGGGGATTCGGTGATGGTAATGCTGTTGAATATCAAGGAAGGGTGGTTAGACTCTCGTTTGTTGCGATGGTCCTTGCCTGGCACTTAAGTGGCACAAATGTTATTAGTCACTTATCAACCCAAGCCTGATCATCCAGGTCTTGTTGCATGTAGGCATGGACTGCTTCACCTCTGGAATTCAGCTATTTTGTTCATATTTGGTCTAAGGCTGTAATGAGGTCTGGAACCAACTGGTCCTGGCGGAAACCAAACTGAGCATCGGTAAGCAGATTATTGGTGAGTAAGCACCATTGGATAGCACTGTCGATGACACCTTCCATCACTTTGCTGATGATTGAGAGTAGACTGATGGGACGGATTTGCTCTGCTTTTTGTGGACAAGAATATACCTGGGTAGTTTTCCACATTGTCGACCAGATGCCAGTGTTGTAGCTGAACAGGAAGAGCTTGCCAAATAGACAGGTTGTTTTGGATCACAAGTTTCAGCACAACAATTGGGTACATCCAGTGCGCTCAACCGCTTCTTAATATCACATGGAGTGAATCGAATTGGTTGAAGACTGGCTTCTGTGATGGTGAGAAATTCAAGAGGAGGCCAATATGGATCATCCACTTGACACTTCTGGCTGAAGATGGTTGCAAACGCTTCAGCCTTATCTTTGGCACTTGCGTGCTGGGCTCCGCCATCATTGAGGAAGGGGATATTCATGGAGCCTCCTCCTCCCGTTAGTTGTTTAATTGTCTACCACCATTCACGACTGAATGTGGCAGGACTGCAGAGCTTTGATCTGATCCGCTGATTGTGGGATCGCTTAGCTCTGTTTATAGCATGCTGCTTCCGCTGCTTAGCATGCATGTAGTGCAACTTCCCCAGGTTGATACCTCATTTTTAGGTAAGCCTGGTGCTGCTCCTGACATGCTCTTCTGCACTCCTTATTGAATCAGGGTTGGTCCCCTGGCTTGATGGTAATGGTAGAGTGAGGGATATGCCAAGCTATGATTACGATTGTGATGGAATACAATTCTGCTGCTGCTAATGGCCCACAATGCCTCATGGCTGCCCATTTTTGAGCTGCTAGATCCGTTCTGAATCTATCCCATTTAGCACGGTGATTGTGCCACACAACAGTGTGAAGACGGAACTTCATCTGCACAATGACTGTGCATTGGTCACTGCTTCCAATGCTGTCATGGACAGATGCATCTGCGACAGGTAGATTGGTGAGGATGAGGTCAAATAGGTTTTTCCCTTGTGTTGGTTCTTGCACCACCTGCTGCAGGCCCAGTTTGACATCAATGTCCTTCAGGACTCGGCCAGCTCGGTTAGTAGTGGTGCTACCGAATCACTCTTGGTGATTGACATTTAAGTCCCCCACCCAAAGTACAATCTGTGCCCTTGCTACTCTCTGTGCTTCTTCCAAGTGGTGTTCAATATGGAGGAGTACTGATTTATCAGTTAAGGGAGGGCAGTTGATGATAATGAGCAGTAGGGTTCTTTGCCCATGCTTGACGAGAAGCCACGAGACTTTATGGGGTCCGGAATCAATGTTGAGGACTCACAGGGCCACTCCCTCCCGACTGTATACCAGTGTGCCGTCACCTCGGGTGGATCTCTCCTGCCGGTGGGACAGGACGTACCCAGGGATGGTGATGCATACTGTATTCTGCATACTAAAGCTCTCTTCAGAATGCAATTCTCATTCTTTCTTTTTCAAATTGCAGCTAAATGTTTTGTCGTAACCCATGAGTCATACCATACAATCTGAAGATTCCAGTGGACTACGAGGTTAGTAATCACCTGCAACAGATTCTCTTCCCGCTCCCACACCATTGCCTCTGGAGTTCCCCAAGGATCTATCCTTGGTAGCCTCCAATTTTTCATTGACATCACCTGTGCTCACTGGATTACAATGGCTCCCGGTCAGGTTCAGCAACATCTCGATTTTAAAGTTCTCATCCTTGTTTTCAAATCCCTCCATGACCTCATTCTTCACCATCTCTGTAACCTCCTCCAGCCCTACAACCCTCCGAGATCTCTGTGCTCCTCCAATTCTGGCCTCTTGCTCATGCCTGATTTTAATCGCTCCATCATTGGCAACAGTGCCTATAACTGCCTGGGCCCTAAGCTCTGGAATTGCTTCCCTAAACCTCTCTACCCTCCTTGAAGGCGCTCCTTAAAAGCTACCTCTTTAACCAGTGTCAAATCTTGTTTGATAGCATTCCTGTAAAACACCTTGGGGCGTTTTACTGTTAAAGGCCTTATATAAATACAGATGGTTGTTGTTGTTGTCCAAGTCAGAAATCCAGTAATCGATACAGATAACCTTCCCTCAATGAACATATATATATAAGCTGACCATATAGTATTGCAAAGCTTTCAGTTTTACATTTGCTCAGTTTTCCAAAAATTAGAAGGCAAAAACCTTGTTAGGCATTTGTCAAACAACAAAACTGTAACACAACAGTGCTCTAGGGTTACTCAGCGCAAGATGTAATTCTTTGAAATAGAAATGATTGCTTAGTATACAAATATGCTTTCTCAAAATGAAGAGAAATTTTAGGTCAGTTACAGAAGAAATGAAACCAATGGCTCATGTATATTCTACAACTTATAGTTCAAACATAAGATCTGATCTAGCCAAAGGCCATCATTTACTTTGTGCAAATAAGGGTGAGGAGCTCATAGACTTCTTTGTCCCCAAGATTGAGACCATCCATTCAGCCGCATCTGCCTCTTCCCTTCATTCCCCTAGGCTACCGGGCCAAACTTCCTCTAAGGAAGCCACCTGCCCTAGCCCTAACCTCACATCTTTCTCTAGTTTCTCCCCAATCTCCCCTCACGACCATTCCGAGCTCATCCTGTCTATGAGACCCACTTCCGGCTCCCTTGACCCTATTCCCACCAAAGTGCTGACCACCCAACTTCTTTTTCTGGCTCCCACATTAGCTGACATTGTTAATGGTTCTCTCTCCTCAGGTATTGTCCCCCTCTCCTTCAAATCTGCCGTCATCACCCCTCTCCTCAAAAAAACCCTCGCCCCCTCTGTCCTTGCAAACTACCGCCCCATCTGCAACCTCCCTTTCCTCTCCAACGTCCTTGAACGCATTGTTGCCTCCCAAATATGTGCCCATTTGTCCCGCAATTCCATGTTTGAATCCCTCCAATCCGGTTGGTTTCCACGCTGGCCACAGTACTGAAACGGCTCTAATCAAAGTCACAAATGAAATCCTTTGTGACTGTGACAAAGGCAAACTATCCCTCCTCGTCCTTCTTGACTTGTCTGCAGCCTTTGACACGGTTGACCACTCTATCCTTCAACGCCGCTCCACCGTTGTCCAGCTGGGCAGGACTATATATGCTAAGTTCCATTCTTATCTATCTAATCGTAGCCACAGAATCACCTGCAACAGCTTCGCTTCCTGCCCCTGCATCATTACCTCTGATGTACCCCGATGATCTATCCTTGGCCACCTCCTACTTCTCATCTCTATGTTGCCCCTTGGCGACATCATCTGAAAACACAGCATCAGTTTCCACATGTAGGCTGATGACACCCAGCTCTACCTCACTACCACTTCTTTTGACCCCTCCATGATCTCTAACTTGCCAGACTGCTTGTCCGACATCCAGTTTTGGATGAGCTGAAATGTTCTCCAATTGAATATTAGGAAGACTGAAGCCATTGTTTTTGGTCCCCACCACAAATTCCATTCCCTCGCCACTGACTCCATCCCTCTCCCCAACTTCTGTCTGAGGCTGAACCATACTGTTCGCAACCTTGGTCTCATATTTGACCCTGAAATTAACTTTCAACCACATATCCGCAGCATAACTAAGACCGCCTATTTCCACCTCCATAACATCACCCGTCTCCACACTTGCCTCAGTTCATCCATGACTTGACTATTCCAACGCACCCCTGGCTGGCCTCCCACATTCTACCCTAACGTAAACTTGAGGTGATTCAAAGTTCGGCTGCCCGTGACCTAACTTGCAGCAAGTCCCGCTCACCCATCATCCCTGTGCTCGCTGACCTACATTGGTTTCTGGTTAAGCAACGCCTCGATTTCAGAAACTTCATCCTTATTTTCAAATTCCTCCATGGCATTGCCCCACCCTACCTCTGTAATCTCCTCCGCTCACAACCACCCCATCCGTCCCCCCATCCCGCACCCCCACCTAGAGATATCTGCGCTCCTCTAATTCTACCCTCTTGAGCATCCCTGATTATAATTGCTCAACCATTGGTGGCCGTGCCTTCTGTTGCCTAGGCCCCAAGCTCTGGAACTCCCTGCCTAAACCTCTCCTCCCTCCTTCAAGATACTCCTTAAAACCTACTTCTTTGACCAAGCTTTTGGCCACCTGCGCTAATTTCTACTTAAGTGACTCGGTGTCAACATTTTTAATCTCATAACACTCCTGTGAAGCACCTTGGGACGTTTCACTACGTTAAAGGCGCTATATAAACACAAGCTGTTGTTGTTGCAAGAATAATATGTAATGTGTGGCAGAAATCAACAAATGAAGAAGCAATGAGATTTTAAATAGTTTACAGTTCAGGATATTTCTTGAGTTTTTAAAATTTTACAGGAACCTGTCAGGTGACCTGTTCCCTCTTTATTGTTGTAAACAGCAATGGCTGCAATACCGCAGTAGTCCACTGGGTGGAGATATATCTATATAGATTACAATACCTGTAGGAAGGTCGTCTAGACAGGATTTCTCTCCGTTTTTGTGAGTCAGTCACAACCTCAGCGGAATCTCCAGACTCATCTGTTTCTGCTATAGTAGCCACCTATAAATACAAGTATGCAACACATTAAAAGTAATTGGTAAAATACATTTTTGAATGGTTGTTAAAAACACAGCCAAAATACAGTGGAACCTCATTATTTTAAAACCTGGTTAATTGAAAAAAGACTCCTGGTGCACCTGGTTCTAGGCAGTAGTTAAATTCTGCTCAGCAGAGAAGGCCAAACTGAATAAAGTGATTCTATAAGACAACCTGCTTATCTTGATGCCTTTATATTTGTAAAAAACAAAGTTTAACTACATAGAAAATTGACTACATCAAATATACATCAAAGCTGTATTTTTTCAAGGATTATACTAGTGTTCTCTACAGAAAATACACAACATACATAGGCCAAGGGAGCCAAACTGATTTTTATGTTTATTAGTTCCCGTCTAAACCAGAAACAAATTTGTTGATTCAATTAAGGGGAGTTCAGGCAGAAATTATTCAAATGAATCTAAGCTGCAACAGACTTGGAGCACTGTGTACAGTTCTGGTCTCCATATTATAAAAAGTATATAGAGACACTGGAGAAAGTGCAAAAAAGAACAAGGATGATACCAGATCTGAGAGAATATACTTATTATGAAAGGCAGAGGCTCTTTTCTCGAGAAAAGAGAAAGATGAGGGGTTACCTGATAGAGGTTTTTAAGATTATGAAAGGGTTTGATAGGGTAGACGTAGAAAAGAGGTTTCCACTTGTGGGGAGACCAAAACTAGGGGCCATAAATATAAGATAGTCACCAATAAATGCAATAGAGAATTCAGGCAAAATTTCCAAAACAGCCAGAGTGGTAAGAATGCAAAACTTGTTTACCACAAGGGAGTAGTTGAAGGACATAGCATAGATGCATTTAAGGGGTAGCTTGATAAGCACATGAGGGAGAAAGAAATAGGAGAATGCTGATAGGGTTAGATGAAGAGGGGTTAGGGGACTTGTGTAGAGCATAAAAGCCGGCATAGACCAATTGGGCTGAATGGCTTGTTTCTGTGCTGTGCTGTAACAGCAACAGCTTGCATTTATATAGTGCCATTAACTTAGAAAAAAACATTCCACAGCTCTTCACAGAGACATATGGCTAGAATTTCCTAAAGCTCCGCCAGCGCGGATTGCCATCCAAGTTTTTAAAATTACCGCAGGCGAAAAATTCGACAAAAAAGGAAAATATTCCGCCCGGCGGAAAAAATGGACCTTACGCCCCGATTCTCGGCGGGAAACTTGATCCTGGGCCGATTCTTAATCAAAATGGGCGGTAATTACTAAAATTTAGACCAAGGCTGCAGGTTCGGCCTAGGAAGGGGTAAACACAAAAAATATTTTTTCCAAAAAACATAAAATTAAAAAATCAGGAAACATTCTCAGGACCCTTTTCAACTTAATCGCTGTAAAAGAATTTTAAAATAATTATTAAAATCCCTTTAACTTACCTTTTTTTGCAGGCTATTTATCTACCACCCAGCTCCTGCTGCTTTGCATGGATGTTTTTTTCAATCTTACCTATGGGTCACCGCTGAGCCCAAACTTGGATGGTAGCATTTTTTTTCGGCAGTGCACGCTGGCAGTCCACTCCCCAGCGGTATTTTGAAACCACCGGCGGAACTCTGGAAATTTCCGCCGGGTGGTTTTCCACCCAAACCAACCACCACTGCCGAGAAATCAGGCAGAGATGTCGTGGAAATTGTAGCCCATAATCAGTTATAAACCAAGCCAAAGAAGAAGATATTAGGAGCGGTTACCAAAGGCTTGGTCAGGCGGTGGGTTTTAAGAAGGGTCTAAAAAGAGAGGAGAGGGATGTGATGAGGCAGAAGGTTTAAGAAAGGAATTCCAGAGCATTGTGCTAGGGAAACTTAAAGCACAGCAGCCAATGGTGGGGCAAAGGAAAGAACTTGCACAAGAGGCCAGAGGGACTTGAAGGGTTGTAAGGCTGGAGGAAGTTAGAAAGGGAATGCGAGGCCACCAAGGGATTTAAAGTCAAGGATGAGATTAGGTCAGAGAGAACAGGGCTGGTGGTTGGGCAGATCTTGGTGCAGGATTGGATGCGAGCAACAGATCTTTTTTGGATGAGCTGAACTTTACAGACACTGAAGGATGGGAGACTGGAAAGCAAAATGCCAGAAACTGAAAGTATAATGGTTAAAAATTTCCCTGTTCAAAAAGGGAGATATGATCAAATTTAGCAAAGCAATGTATGTTTTACTGCTAATTTAAAAAAAGAAAAGACTCGATTTATATAGTATCTTTCACAACTTCAGAATGTTCTAAAGCGCTTTAAGTAATTTTGAACTGTAGTCACTGTTGTAATTTAGGAAACACGGTGACAATTTGCGCACAGCAAGATTCCACAAACAGCAATGTAAAAATGACCAAATAATGTGTTTTTTTCAGTATTGGTTGAGATATAAATATTGGACAGGACACCAGGGCAAACTCCCCTTTTCTTCTTCAAAACAGTGCCATGACATCTTTTAAGTCCACCCAAGGGCAGACGAGGCCTCGGCATCGGCATCATGTTTACATGTCATAAAAAAGCTTCTATGTCAAAATTTTTCTTCTATACATACTCTTCAGCGACCATAAAGCTACTGTGGATGCGGAAGGCTGTTTGGTGCCTGATACACACAGCTTATGATAAAGTGACCGAAAAGTGCTTTGAACAATTGATAGCCTGTGCATGTGTTGCGTCATTAAAGTCCCAGAAAATCTGCAAATTACAGCTATGCCCTATAAAATGGCTGGAGTGCCTAAACAGGGCAGTTCCAGATGCTCACTACCCATATAAAACAGACAATGCAAGAGATTCTTTTTCCCTCATCTGGGATCTTTGCTGTTAGAAGTGACCCCATTGTTTTGGAGCTAATGTCAATATCTGTTGTATATTTTTTTAACAACAATTTCGTTGTTTGTTCACTGTTCAACTGTTTTGCCGTAAAAAAAAACTTAGTCAGCTTCTTGAAGTTGCACTCCATCTGCTACTTCAGCCCATTTCTCTTGGGATATTTCATAGTGTGCTTTCTAATGGCAATCCCTGTGTATTTGCAGACTTTGCAGTAGGAGAAGTTTTCAGGTTTTGGAGGGTTGTTAGTACCTTGTGTTCAGTTGGGATCCGCCCTTAGATCACCATCCTCGTTTGAGGCCATACAATAGTACCTTGACATGTTTCAAAGCACCTGTATGCAAACAGAATAATTTCTCAGGGAGGCCATCGTTGAACCGTGTATACAACTGCAACCTGATACTTGCTGGACAGGGCAGCTCTCTCAGTGAAGATAACTTTTACACTCCTGGGTTCTTTCAAGCAATATCTTGAGTTTTCTGCCAAATCTCCAACCTGTCAACATGCACGGCACAGATGTCTTATTTACCCAGATCAATCAATTCATTCACTTCCTCAATAAAAACACAGCAACATGCAAGCAGCTTGCATTTTTACCATCTGGCTGCATTCATCAAAGTGCAGGCAATTATCAAATCACACATGTCGCCCTGTGAGCCCCAAACCCCAATGCTGCTGACTTCATGAACAGACGAGGATTCCACTCCATGAATATGCAGCTACTTTGTGACTATAGGTATAGAATCATGCACTTAACTGCCCAGCAGTTGCCATGATTCATTCAGTTTATGTCAATCAACGGTGCCACCAATATTTCAAGACCCAAGAAGACTCGCTGTATTTCTGCTGACAGCGATGGCTGGTCACCTCATTGAGACACTCAAGGACAAGACCTAAACAGCAGCATAATGGGCTCAAGTTTCGGCCTGAATTGCTCCGATTTTTTTTGAAGCAACTAATTTAGAATGGAGCATCATAGAAATTGCAATTCTCAGCATTTAGTTTGCTCCAGTTCTAGTGAGTTAGAATTCTTCCATTTTAGAACAGATTTTTTTTTCCCAAAAGGGGACGTGTCCAGCCACTTACGCCTGTTTTGCAAGTTTAGGCAGCGAAAACTTACGTAAGTGTAGATTTTTGTACGCTCAAAAAAACCTTGTCTACACTTATAAAGCAGGCATAGGGAACGAGAGATGGGGGGGGGAGGGTGGTTTACAAACATTAAACACTTCACTTTTACAAATAAATAGCCATCATCAATAATAAATGATAAATAAATCAATAAATTAATCCCCAAAAAATTAAATTTAAAAAAAAATAATTTATAAAAAAATCAATAAATAAAAATTACGTTTCTACTCACCGACTGCAGCACCGGGAGCCCTCCAACAGCCTGCTGGGACGCCTGCCCCCTCCGCCAGTGTCTCTCTCACTCTCTCTCTCTCTCTGACAGCGAGGGGTGGGGGAGAAGGGGGAAGGGGGGGGAAAGAGAGGGGGGAGAGTGGGGGTGGAGAGAGAGGGGGAGAAGGGAGGTGGAGAGGAGGGGGAGAAGGGAGGTGGAGAGGAGGGGGGTGGGGGAAGGGAGAGGATGGGGGAGGGAAGGGAAGGGAGAGGATGGGGGAGGGAAGGGAAGGGAGAGGAGGGGGGAGGGAAGGGAAGGGGGGGGAAGGGAGAGGGGGGGGAAGGAAGACGAGGGGGAGGAAGGGAGAGGGGGGGGAAGAAGGGAGAGGGGGGGGAAGAAGGGAGGGGGGGGGGAAGAAGGGAGGGGGGGGTGGAGGGAGAGGGGGGGGTGGAGGGAGAGGGGGGGGTGGAGGGAGAGGGGGGGGTGGAGGGAGAGGGGGGGGTGGAGGGAGAGGGGGGGGTGGAGGGAGAGGGGGGGGTGGAGGGAGAGGGGGGGGTGGAGGGAGAGGGGGGGGTGGAGGGAGAGGGGGGGGTGGAGGGAGAGGGGGGGGTGGAGGGAGAGGGGGGGGTGGAGGGAGAGGGGGGGGTGGAGGGAGAGGGGGGGGTGGAGGGAGAGGGGGGGGTGGAGGGAGAGGGGGGGGTGGAGGGAGAGGGGGGGTGGAGGGAGAGGGGGGGGTGGAGGGAGAGGGGGGGGTGGAGGGAGGGGGGGGGTGGAGGGAGAGGGGGGAGTAGAGTGGAGGGGGGGGAGTAGAGTGGAGGGGGAGAGCGGAGAGGAGAGAGGAGGGGGGCGAGAGGGGAGAGAGGAGGGGGGAAGAGGGGAGGGGAGGGTGGGGAGGGGGAGAGAGGCTGAACTGGGGGGGGGGGGAGGGTGAGGGGCTGAACGGGAGGGGGGGAACTGAACGGGGGGTGGAGGGAGGGGGACTGAACGGCGGGGGGGGGCAGGGAGGCTGAATGGGGAGGGGGGGGTGGGGGGAGGAAGGGAGGCTGAAGGGGCGGGGAGAGGGGGAAGAGGGAGGAAGGCTGAAAGGGGAGGGTGGAGTGAGGGGGGCTGGACGGGGTGGGAGGCTGAACATGGTGGGGGGGGGGGTGGGAGGGGGGGAGACTGGGGGGTGGGGGAGGGAGAGAGGGAGGGAGGCTGAGCAGAGGGGGGGGGCTGAACGGGCCCCGCCGCCGGGCTCCCATGGAGGACTTCGGGCGGGGCCCGTCTCCAGCGAGAGGCTGGGCGGGCGGGTTCCGCCTCCGCCGACGTGGAGGGAGGGCGGGAGAGGAGGGGAGGGGAGAGGGCGAACGGCTGAACAGGAGAGAGGGGGGAGAGTGGGAGCTGAACGGGAGAGAGGTCGGTGTCCGATCTTCGCCACCCCAGTGAGCCCATTCAGCCAGGGCTAGGGGCGGAGTGCTTCGGGCCCTTCCGACACAGCCTCGGGGGCCTGGAGTTACTGCACGTGCGCGCACACTCTAGCGCCCATGTGCAGTGGTCCCGGCACTGTTTTCAGCGCCGGGACCTGGCTCCGCCCCCCACGCGTTCTGCTGCGCTGCCCAAGGGGCCTGGATCGACCGGACGGAGGGGCGAATACCAAGGTAAATAATAGGCGCTGTTTCTGTTCTAAAAAGTCGCCGCACCACACGGAGATGCGCCGTTCTAACCCTGGGGGCAAACTTGGGCCCATAAATGCTAGCATCGATTGCGCTGCAGTACAGGTGTCTGAGATTACAATTGCCTGCTATGCCTTACATAAATTCACACTGCAAAACGGCCTTGCCGTGGTGCAGGCAGGTAGAAGACTGCCTCCTGAGGCAAAAGATGACCCCAAACCAAGAGATGAGAAATATGCCTGAATAATGAACTAGTCACTTATAGCTATGAATTATACAACAGACTCGAATAGACAACACATTTAGACAAGCGCCTAAAAGATGCTTTGCACAACAGGATTAGTCTGCATATATGTCCATAACTCTGACCAAATAAAGCAGCACCTTCATTTGTGTACAAGACCCATGTATACCACTACAATTCTTCACAAATACTTCATTCTGCCCCAACCCAAATTAACTCTCAGGATATATTAAAATTCAATATAGTAACCATTTTCTACTTTTTAGCCAATTGCTCCTTCTAAGTGGTTCCACAGTGAGACAAAATTGAGATGGATGGCTGCTGCACTTGAAGAAAATAAGGAACACGAGTCGGCCATTCAACCTCTCAAACTTGATCAGCCATTTAATTAGATCTGCACATCAGCTCCAATTGCCTATCTTCGCTCCATGTGGACGTGGTGTCATCCTGAGAGGCATTTTCATCATCTATGCCAGCTCCTCATTAAGAATGCTAGCAGGAAAGATTGCCTCAAAATCCATTTTATGTTCAGAACTCCATTTTGTGGTTAGGACAGATTTTGCAGAATCTGTTGAAGCAGGCGATAGCTAAAGAATGTCCGAAGAAATTACCAAGGCTGTAATTGTCATCTTATAAAATAGTCTTGTGTAGTTATAATCTTCTAATTGATACAGCTATCTGTTTGATGACTATGGGGAAGGGAATTTCATCCCCCCAAAACAGGTGGGTTTGGGTATGAAACCCAACCCCAATCCGTCCACTCCAGTTTTATGAACATACAAACAATGATGGACAAGTAAAGACCATCTGGTCCCACACAATTACGATACCTTGTGTATCACAACATAAACCCCAACTGAAACCATGTGATCTCCTGGGAGAGGCAACAAAACAGGCCAATTTGGGCGGAAAAAATCTGGGAAATTACTCTCCGACCCATCTGGGCGATCGAAACTAGTCCAGGAGATCACTCTGGCCAATAAATTCCCTGCAGTACCTAACTTGTGTCAGAGGTAATCTCTGCCACAGCTAGAAACAAATCCAACTTTCGCTTGAAGGAATTCAATGAGTCTGCTTCCACCACATGAAACAGCAGCTTGTTCCAGAGATCTACTATCCTCTGGGAAAAGAACCACCTCCTGACATCTAATCTAGATCTAGCCTTATACAACTTAAATTTTGGGCCCGCTGCCTAACCTATTTAATTGAAATAAACTGTCAGCTGGAACACAGTCTATTCCCTTCATTATATTATAAACCTCAATCATATCCCCCCTAAGTCTACGCTGCTCTAAGGTATAGAGTCCCAACTCTTTTAGCCTATCTTGATAACGAAGATGCTTTAGACTTGGAATTAATCCAGTGGCCCTCTTCTGCACCCTTTCCAGAGCCTCAATATCACCCACGTGAGGAGCCCACAACTGTACACAGTATTCCACGTATGGCCTGACTAAGGTCTTGTACAAGAATAACACAGTACGCCTCGTCTTATACTCAGTTGTCCTATGGATACATCCCAACATCCTATTTGCTCTAGCTATCGTTGCATGGCATTGCTCGTGTACCTTTACGAATGTATGCACTAGAATGCCCAAATCTCTTTCTATCTCCACCATCTTTAATGCCTTTCCCTGGAGGTGGGACGGGGGCAGGTAACCAATCCACAAGGAGGCAGCGAGTTGGCTTGCTGAGCCTCAGGAAATCCTGCAGCTAAAGGGAGGTGAGAACTGCTGGATCCAAAAGATGTGCATTTCCACTTACCTGCTGGATCAAGTTTACCTGCTTCATCCACCCCTGCAATCAGATACCCCGCTTCCCCCGCCCATCCCAATCTCGCCCACTGCCACCCCATCCCACCCCCCCGTTCCTTCCTCCATACCCTGCACCACTGGCCTTTGCTCTCCCTTCTGCTCCAGACCTCGACCTTCCCTCTGCTCCGGACTCCGATCTTCCCCTGACCCCAGCCTCTGATCTCCCATTTAGCCTCCAATCCCCCCACCTCCCCGGCCTTTCCAATTCCTCCTTTCACTCCCCAGCTGTGGCCTGGTGCCAAAAGTCCATCCACTTGACAGCCTTTCAATCTGGCTGCTGCTGCCAGGAAAAGGAGTCAAAAAGTGGTAATCAGGGTCTGCCTTTAAATTTGGCAGGACCTGAAGGAAATCCATTCTTCCGGGTTTCCTGACCACAAAATGTCCCTCTTCCGCTCTCTCCCCTACTCCAAGATAAGATCAGGGCTTATATGTCTCCTCGTTCTGTACAAGTAAGTCAGCTTTTGCTATGAGACCCACTCTCTGGAATGCTGAGGTGATGTAAGTTAGTGTAAAACCAAGAATTACAGTAATTGAGGAGGAATTCTGTCATGAGCTTTTAGCTTAACTTAAAAAGTGAGACCATTGTATGGAAGTTAGGAAAGACTCAAGGCAGTGGCCAATTTCCCTGCAACCGAATTCAACAACTGTATCGTGATTGTCGTGTGTGCTGTCTGAGAATATAATTCCCTCCAATAAATTCTGTAAGTGAAGAGTTTGCATTTATACCCTTAATTCCTGGCACAGATATAACAGTGCCAAATTAATCTCCCCATCAGCATATATCAACGCACTTGCTGTTCTCCTACTGCTGGGCATTCCCTAGGCAGTGTCAGAGATCTGTGTGGGAGCAGACTGCTGAGCAGCAATGAGGTTGTTGAAGCCCTATATTAAGGCTGTTTCAATTTGATTTCCCAACAAGACAGACTACTGTAGGTTGGAGCTCAAGATCTCAAAAGCCCCAGTCAAAGCATCTGTAATGGACGTTTATCCAAAGGGAGATATGTCACAGATGGCCCTGGAGTGCCCATGCTCACAATAATCGTCTACAGCTCAGCCATGCAGCACTGCATTGATGCATCTGGTGAATTCCTCCATAGATGCTCCCAAATTGCACAGGCAGCATGCCACACTCTCAAACGGTTGCACGGATCACTGAGCTCAGCTTCAGTGATTGTGAGCAGAGACTGCAACCTAGAATTCCTTGGGCTCAGTAGCTGCACCAGCCCTTGAGCTGACCCACTAGGCAGCAGGTTGCATCTTCTCCAATTTTACCTGCACTTGCTTCTTTGCACTTACACTCTGTGATTAACCAAGTCTTCCACTTGCAAATCACTGTGACCCCTTTCCTGACCAACCCCTCCTACCCCACACACAACCTGAAGTGCAAGTACTGGTGCTGATGCTGGCCACTGTAGGAGCAAAAGAAAAGAAATTGCATCTTCTACATTCTCAGGATGTCCCAAAAAACATAATTTTTCTGGTGTATTTCTGGTGTAGTCACTGCTGTTTTATAGCAAACAAGGCAGCCAATTTGCTCATAGCAATATTCCACAAACAGCATGCGAGTGATCATGACCAGTTAATCCGTTTTTGATGATATTTAATGAAGGATAAAGTTGGCCAAGATATCAGAAGAACTCCCCAGCTCTTCTTCAAAGAGTGCTGCGGGATCATTTTTTTAAAATTTGTTCACGAGATGTGGCTGCCGCTGGCAAGGCCAGCATTTATTGCCCATCTCTAATTCCCCGAGAAGATGGTGGTGAGCCACCTTCTTGAATCACTCAAGTTCGTGGGGTACTCCCACAGTGCTGTTAGGGAAGGAGTTCCAGAAGTTTAACCCAGTGACGATGAAGGAACGGCGATATGCTTCCAAATCAGAATGGTGTGTTACTTGGGAGGAGATCGTGGAAGTGGTGGTGTTCCCATGTGCTTGGTGGTAGAGGTCGCGGGTTTGGGAGGTGCTGCCAAAGAAGCCTTGGCGAGATGCTGCAGTGCATCTTGTAGATGGTACACACTGCAGCCACGATACGTCGGTGGTGCAGGGAGTGGATGTTTAAGGTGATGGATGGGCTGCCAATCAAGCCGGCTGCTTTGTCCTGGATGGTGTTGATCTTCTTAAGTGTTGTTGTAGCTGCACTCATCCAGGCAAGTGGAGAGAATTCCATCATACTCCTGACTTGTAGATGGTGGAAAGGCTTTGGGGAGTCAGGAGTGAGACACTCACCGCAGAATACCCAGCCTCTGACCTGCTCTTGTTGCCACAGTATTTATGTGGCTAGTCCAGTTAAGTTTCTGGTCAATGGTGACCCCCAGGAAGTTGATGGTAGGGGATTCGGCGGTGGTAATGCCATTGAATGTTATGGGGAGGTGGTTAGACTCTCGTTTGTTGGAGATAGTCATTGCCTGGCACTTGTGTGGCGTGAATGTTACTTGCCACTCATCAGCCCAAGCCGGAATGTTATCCAGGTCTTGCTGTATGCAGGCATGGACTGCTCCATTATCTGAGGAGTTGCGAATGGAACAGTCCACGAGAAGGTGCAGTGTCCTCAGTTTCATGTCTCATTTGAAATCTGTGTAGCACTCTCAGTACTGTACTGAGTGTCTGCTTAGATTATGTGCTCAAATCTGGTGTTTGTACCCACTGACCTTCTAACTCAGAGGCGAGTGCGCTTACACTAAGCCAAGGCTGAGGGTGTTGTGAGGTGCTCAGCTGAGGTTGGTCATTGGATTCTGACAGTGTGCAAAAGAAACATAACAACAACATATTTTAGAGTGCTAGCACTAAGGCACACCTTGAAACACAACTTTGCATGGCAAGATATTTTAGTACATTATGCTACAGATTGTATGCTTGTGTGGAGTGAGTGAGTGAGTGAGTGGGTGAGTGAGGTGAGTGAGGTGAGTGAGGTGAGTGAGTGAGTGTCAGAGAGAGAGTCAGAGAGTCAGAGAGAGAGTCAGAGAGACAGTCAGAGTGAGAATCAGAGTGAGAATCAGAGTGAGAATCAGAGTGCATATTTGTAAATGAAACTCCAACCTCAATGTACCTACTTTCTCGATTGTCTCCAATAAGCACCTTGGGACATTTTACTTAGTTAAAGGTGCTATATAAATGCAAGTTGTTGGTGTTGTACACCTAGAATTTCCAGGGCTTTCTTCTCACAAGAAAGCAATAATCACCCCCCGCACCCCCTCTCACATCTGCATGCATTGTGCAGCCTTCTTTTCAGATAGAAGAGGAACATATATTGGAAGAAGAAAAATTAAAGGACATAGTTGTGACCCAAGTTTCTAACCCAGCAGCCATTTTCCGTAAGTGTGTCAACAGACAGAGAGATACCATGTGTGGACAGTTTGCTTAGTGTCTGTTGCTTACCCCACTTTACAGGCCAAAAGGCAAATATGCTGATAGCAACAATGCAGAATCAAAAAAGATCGACTGTATTTTGTAACACCTCCTGCAGAAGAAGCACTTCAAAAGGATCATCTTGGTTTAGTATTGTTCTGCTTCTGCACCTTGCTTGAAACATTTTACAAAATTGACGGCATTTCCTCTTTAGGGCAACCAGCAGTCCTCAGGGAGCTGCTGGCACAGGATATTATGCCCTCAAACTAATTAATATTCTAAGTGCACCATGTGCTATACATGGGAACAATCATTTATTTAAATGAGCTGATCTTACTTTAAGCCGGTCAGCACCATTTGCTACACGTGCCCAAGAACCTGAAATCCTGATGCCACTAGATGAGGATCCCATTATCAGCCCCTTTATTTAAACCTAAATACACGTTAGTAGGTGAAATTCCTTTGCTTGCTAATTTTAGGAAAAAAATCAGTATGTTTAGAATTAGGGAACCTTTCTGTTATAATTAGCACACAAAAGAAATTTCAACTCCTACATATTAAACAATATCAGAAATTAGATTTTAATGATTTTCTATAAAAATGTGTTATTCCTTCTCTTTTTCTACTTGCCCATGCTCCAAGATTATTGAAGCCGACTGAAGTGTTTGAGCTTTGCGGAGTAACTTGGGCCAGAACTACCACCCACCAGTTCAATTTATAACAGATTGGTTATCCAATTATGATGATGACATCAACCAAAGATGAAGGAAGAAAAACAAGATTATCCACATATTCTGTGTTCTTTACCAAATCTTTCTTAACCATCCAATTCAGACCCCACCATGTTTGGTGCTTCTATGTGCCAATGCTTCAACTCATATGGTCTATGACAATACTGAACAAGGTGCAACCATTACAAACAGCTATTGTCATTTCAAACCATTGACATTTTATAGTTCAACCCTCACACAATTTTTCACTTCACCTTAAGCAATCTTTTAATTTTTTTTCTACTTACTTCCAGACACAAGGTCATACATCTACTTAAAATTCACAAAACAATCTTGCAGAAATCTCAATCTGTCTTGGTGCAAAGATCTGGTCTTAACATCCACGTCTTCACGAAGCCACACTGATTTTTCCCCAGTCTTTTATCCACATGTCCTTTCATTAAGGAGCACTCCAGCAAAAACCTTCCATCGCACATGACGCATGATGATAATTCTGGAATTTTTACACTCTCAACATCTTCCTTTTTGTACTATGAAATTATTACTGCTCATTCCAAACCCGAGGTTCCTTCATTGCTCTAGATTGTTTGGATGACACGATGAAGTTCTTTCACTTCAAGACTCCCTTCTATAGCTTGTTACATCAATTTGGCACATGCCCAAGGCATTTTCTCCTCAATATTTACATTAATTTGGCCATCTCTTTGGTCGTCACTTCCCACTCTAACTCTCTTACAATCTCAGTCTGCTTTCCAGTTAAACTTGTCATTTTTTTTTCACTCTGCAGTAAACCACAGCCTGATCATCATCAACCTTCCTGTTCAAATCACTGCTGCTGGCTATTCAAGAAAGCTATTTTATCAGGATGTAATCTTTCATTTTTTTTCCCACTGAGGTCATCGACAATTGCAACTGTGTTTCTTAACTCACCTGTCCCACCTCTTCTATTTCTTTGCTTTTTTTAACCCAGAACTCTTCATGTGTCAACTCACTTCTCTCCTTTAACCATGCATTTTTTCTTCTTAGATACCATTTCAATTATTTTTGTTTCCTTAATTTTCTCCATTGAACAGAACATTTCTGGTCTCATCTACTTCTCGTGTTTTCCAATTGCTTACAAACAAACATTTCTTTGTCGGTATCCATATCTTTTCTTAACTTTCTTCTTTGGTAAATCAGTAAGTGGAGGAAATCATTCACCTGTAACCAACCAAAACTAAGCCTACTTTTCAGCATGGAGATCTACATTTCTAAGCATTCTCTGCCTGTTTCTATTTGTCAGTTTCACTCACATTTCAGCTATAACATGGCAATATCCCGATTGAATTTTGGCTCCCCGCATGTTGCACACCTGGTGAGCTTCAGGGCAGCTTGTGACTTTTCTTCTGCTGACAGTGGGAAATAAAAATCACCAGTTGCTTCAGGCTGCCAAATAATTTCTTCAGTGGTCATTTTTTCCCCAATTCTGAACTGACCAAAGACCTTTACCACAAGTGACATTCCAACATTGATATTAAAATTGACCATATACCTGAGCAGATCATATCAGAATGCTTTTGTAATTTACGACAAAACTGTTAGTTTTCTTCGGAGATACTTTTGTTGATGAATGCAATTTTTCTGAAAATTATTTCTCATCCTATCTTGTTCAAAATAAGTAAACTGTCACAAGCTACCAGAGAGATAGATCGGCAGAGAGACTCCATGGACAGTAAGCAACTAACTGCCAGGTAAAAGTTAATATCTAGGGATCTGGTATCCGTCCAGTTTGCATCGCAGCTTGGAGCAGCAGACACAATGGTTTGTAAATCTACAATGCGTTATTGTTTCTGTTCACTTATCCATATATTAGTTGATAATCTATTTGACAGTTTATAGCCTACGCCAGAGTCTAGTGATGTGCTTATTCTACCCTTTTTGAAATCCAGTAAGATCACATCAGTGCACGTGTTATACGTGTGGACCATAAACGCCAGCATAGGCCTGTTGGGCCAACTGACCTGATTCTGTGCTGTAAATATTTAGTAATTCTTTGCAACCAGTACAGTAATAAGCGTTTTCTGTTCAATCCCTGAGCTAAAAATAAATTACCTAGACATTCAGCAGATGTCGGGATACTCCCAGATCACAGGCAGTGATCAGAAATGCTGAAGCCAAGAAAAATATCTACAGCAAAAATCTAACGAACTTGATAACATCAAATGTTGTACAGTATAATATACTGGTATGTAGGATGGTCGCTTAATCTCCCATTCTACTTTTCAGATGCTGGAGGATTTTACGAAATAATATTACACATTCACTTCAAGAGTCTCGAAGATTCTATTGTTGAAAAAAAGTTTAAATTTCATGCAAGGCTACTTAGTTAATGCACATTTCACTGCAATGTTCCATATCACTTAGTACAAATGGCTATGGAGATTCTTAATGGGAACACCCTCACAGTTTGTATTTGTTCTATTAGAATAAAACACAGAATTGAGAGAAGATTAATTGTGCTTACATGTTTATTTTAACAAATCCTATTATTAGAGTGCTAATTAGTCAATAAGTATTGTGATATGAAGAATTATTACACTATTTTTATATATACTCTTACCTCAATCAAACTGTTCAACTATTTAAAATGTAATATCCTGGGGGATAATGGCCCTGAATTCACGGCCCCAAAGAGTGCGTATGTTGTGCGCATGCGCCCGTAGGTTTAGGCACGCGAAGTGCACGCGCCCAAACCTGGAACTTGCAATCGGTCAAGAATCCTCTTGACAAATCACATGCATCTGGAAGTAAAGAGCCTCTGAGGACAGAGAGTTGGGCTATTTACCCAACGAATGCCTTTGAAATTCTTACGACTGATCAAAGCAGGCATAAGACTTTTAAAGGTCAGAAAAATAAATTATTTTTAATAATTTAGACATTTAAAATCCTGTTAAATAAGGTTACATTTATTTTTACACCTTTAAAATATATAAATTTATTTTTCAAAAATTAAATGTTGGTTTTAAATAGTTAATTAAATTCCATTTTGATTAATTTTAAATATGTGATTTTTTTCAAATGTATTTTAAGTGTGTGTGTGTGTTTTGGGGATTATTCCCATTCATACTTATGGTGATTCCGTTGGAATGGCAATATGAATGGGATTTACCTACTTGGACTGGTTAGCCGGCCCACATGATCCCAGGGGCGCATACGAAGCGTTTACGTTCCTGCAATACGTGGGCCTCTATGCAAGACTTCACGTAGAGGCCCAGGACCAGATGTCTCCGAACCTCCCGGACCACCAGGTAGAAACTTTTCAGGTCGGAGGCATCTGCCCGCAGGAAGCCTCCGACTGTAATTTCTGGGCCAATATTTACCTTCACTTCCAGGATGGTAATCTGGCGGAGCGGAATGCAAAACCAACCCGATTTTCATCCCATTGATTTTAATAGGTGGGAAATCTGCTCAGCCAGATTACCTCATAGCCAGTGAATACAAAAATGACCCCCGCTCCCCCCAGATACGCCAGAAGACCATTTATATCTTAAGCAATTTCAGTCACTTGTGAAAAGTTTACACAGTCAAGTTGCCAATGTAAAATCAATGTTTGTGTTTTTATTGATAGAAATAGGAATTTCACAAAATATTGTTTTCCCACTAATAAAAGGGAATTCAAAATACATGGGATTAAAAAAGTAAGTGTTAATAGTACAAATACACCTTAAAACAAAGCCTGCTTGGCTATTAAAATGATGGATTTATATTTACATTGTATCCAAGTTAGAGTAGTCGAAAACCATAGCTAACCTGAACAGTCTGTATCTGTGGTGATTGAATGACAGAAGGTTGTGCGGTTTGGATTACTCCTTGGACCTGCACAGTCTGGCCAGAAGGCAACTGTACAACAGTTACAGCTGGAGATCCTGCAGCAACTTGAGTACCAGCTACAGATACCTGCAACGAAGAAACAAGAATAGACAAGTAGAATAATTGTTTCTCACTAAAAATATGCATTAAAACCATATACAAAATGAGCATCTTTTAACTTCAAAATTAATTTATGATAAACATTTATCATCTTTAGTTTAGATTCCAACAGAAATGTTTTTGTTTTATAATTATTTATTACTTTTTAGAATGAAATTTTTTTTAAATTAAAATCTCAGTGCAAACTTTTCCTTCATTTTAACAAGAAAACAGTCATCCCCAAGAATATTCTACTTAAGAAAAACTAACAGATCTGTAGGAATAAGCATCACTACACACAGAACTTCCTCTGTTCACAATTAGTTTTCCCAGTGGTATCTGAAATATGGCAGCTAGACATTAAATTCCAGATTGAAAACATTGTGGAGTCCAAGGCTGAAAATTACATTTGTTTAAACAAACCACTGACTTAACACCCAAGCACAAGAATGGCAGTAATAGGTAATTTAAAAAAAAAGAAACGGTTCGAAACAGAGGATATAAAACAGGGACGGGGCAAAAACCAATTTACTTGTTCACGTCAAGAGTCTGTTATAAAAAAATTTTTTTTTTTTAAAAAGTGAAATACAACAATAAAAAAATTAAGAAATCCAACCTAGATTGGTTCTGAACCTTCTAATATCACACTAATTTCACAACCAGACTATCTATAGTGGAAAGTTACTGCAGCATGTGTTCAATCTCCATGTACAAATTGTCTCCAGCTTAAAAAGGTAAAACATTCAGAAAGGGCATTATTTTGATCTATAAAAAGGATCTTTTTTTATAAATTAACTCTAAAAGGCAAATTATATAATCTGATTCTCTACATAATCCCCAAATTAATAAAAAGATGCAAGTCTTTTTGCATCTCAGATTAGGGATATGCAGGACTTTAGCCAGCATTCACAATCCGGGTTACTAATCGGAATTCAAATCAGAATGAACCATTCCAGGCTGCTTATGAACAGCACTTTTAAAGAGACTGCGATCTTGTTACTGGGAAGTCATAACGGGGAACAAAGAAATGGCAGACTAATTGAACAAGTACTTTGGTTCGGTATTCACTAAGGAGGACACAAACAACCTTCCGGATATAAAAGCGGTCAGAGGGTCTAGTAAGATGGAGGAACTGAGGGAAATCCTTATTAGTTGGGAAATTGTGTTGGGGAAATTGATGGGATTGAAGGCCGATAAATCCCCAGGGTCTGATGGACTGCATCCCAGAGTACTTAAGGAGGTGGCCTTGGAAATAGTGGATGCATTGACAGTCATTTTCCAACATTCCATAGTCTCTGGATCAGTTCCTATGGAGTGGAGGGTAGCCAATGTAACCCCACTTTTTAAAAAAGGAGAGAAAACTGGGAATTATAGACCGGTCAGCCTGACATCGGTAGTGGGTAAAATGATGGAATCAATTATTAAGGATGTCATAGCAGCGCATTTGGAAAGAGGTGACATGATAGGTCCAAGTCAACATGGATTTGTGAAAGGGAAATCATGCTCGACAAATCTTCTGGAATTTTTTGAGGATGTTTCCAGTAGAGCGGACAAGGGAGAACCAGTTGATGTGGTATATTTGGACTTTCAGAAGGCTTTTGACAAGGTCCCACACAAGAGATTAATGTGCAAAGTTAAAGCATATGGGATTGGGGATAGTGTGCTGACGTGGATTGAGAACTGGTTGTCACCGACAGGAAGCAAAGAGTAGGAGTAAATGGGTACTTTTCAGAATGGCAGGCAGTGACTAGTGGGGTACCGCAAGATTCTGCACTGGGGCCCCAGCTGTTTACATTGTACATTAATGATTTAGACGAACATAAGAACATAAGAATTAGGAACAGGAGTAGGCCATCTAGCCCCTCGAGCCTGCTCCGCCATTCAACAAGATCATGGCTGATCTGGCCGTGGACTCAGCTCCACTTACCCGCCCGCTCCCCGTAACCCTTAATTCCCTTATTGGTTAAAAATCTATCTATCTGTGATTTGAATACATTCAATGAGCTAGCCTCAACTGCTTCCTTGGGCAGAGAATTCCACAGATTCACAACCCTCTGGGAGAAGAAATTCCTTCTCAACTCGGTTTTAAATTGGCTCCCCCGTATTTTGAGGCTGTGCCCCCTAGTTCTAGTCTCCCCGACCAGTGGAAACAACCTCTCTGCCTCTATCTTGTCTATCCCTTTCATTATTTTAAATGTTTCTATTAGATCCCCCCTCATCCTTCTGAACTCCAACAAGTAAAGACCCAGTCTACTCAATCTATCATCATAAGGTAACCCCCTCATCTCCGGAATCAGCCTAGTGAATCGTCTCTGTAACCCCTCCGAGGGGATTAAATGTAGTATCTCCAAATTTGCGGATGACACTAAGTTGGGTGGCAGTGTGAGCTGCGAGGAGGATGCTATGAGGCTGCAGAGTGACTTGGATAGGTTAGGTGAGTGGGCAAATGCATGGCAGATGAAGTATAATGTGGATAAATGTGAGGTTATCCACTTTGGTGGTAAAAACAGAGGGACAGACTATTATCTGAATGGTGACAGATTAAGAAAAGGGGAGGTACAACGAGACCTGGGTGTCATGGTACATCAGTCATTAAAGGTTGGCATGCAGGTACAACAGGCGGTTAAGAAAACAAATGGCATGTTGGCCTTCATAGCGAGGGGATTTGATTACAGGGGCAGGGAGGTGTTACTATAGTTGTACAGGGCCTTGGTGAGGCCACACCTGGAGTATTGTGTACAGTTTTGGTCTCCTAACTTGAGGAAGGACATTCTTGCTATTGAGGGAGTGCAGCGAAGGTTCACCAGACTGATTGCCGGGATGGCGGGACTGACATATCAAGAAAGACTGGATCAACTGGGCTTGTATTCACTGGAGTTCAGAAGAATGAGAGGGGACCTCATAGAAACGTTTAAAATTCTGACGGGTTTAGACAGGTTAGATGCAGGAAGAATGTTCCCAATGTTGGGGAAGTCCAGAACCAGGGGTCACAGTCTAAGGATAAGGGGTAAGCCATTTAGGACTGAGATGAGGAGAAACTTCTTCACCCAGAGAGTGGTGAACCTATGTAATTCTCTACCACAGAAAGTTGTTGAGGCCAATTCACTAAATATATTCAAAAAGGAGTTAGATGTAGTCCTTACTACTAGGGGGATCTAGGGGTATGGCGAGAAAGCAGGAATGGGGTACTGAAGTTGCATGTTCAGCCATGAACTCATTGAATGGCTGTGCAGGCTCGAAGGGCCGAATGGCCTACTCCTGCACCTATTTTCTATGTTTCTATGTACAGGCCTTAGTGCAGTCTTCTCTGATCGAAGAGCCAAGAGTAGAGTTTAGATTGGGCCCTGATGTATAATGGATTGGAAGAAGGATTTGACAAATAAATGTACATCTATTCCCCAATTTAAAAAACTAAAAGGGACAAAGTCCTTAGGAAATTACACTATCCCACAGAGATAAATCAACTATTAGCATGCCCACTCACAAATAGAATTATTGTCATCCTTTCTGGGAGTGGTGAAATTTAGCTAGGAGAATTACACGTCTAAAAGTTCTTACTATGTATCATCATTTTGTCTCAATCCATTATACACAAGACTCCATTCAGAAATGTATATTTAATTCTTTGACTAGAGGCTGCAATGAAATCTCTACCAGAGTAAAAGCACTGTAACACAAAGATAAAAATAACTGCAAGTAACACCAGATGAAAGAAAAAATGAGGGATAAGATGGAAGAAAGGTTTGCATTTGCAAGATTAAACATCATTCAAAGAACATAAAAGGCATGCCTTCGGTACATAATTAACATTCATTCATTCATTCTTCAGATAGAAGTAGAAGTATACAAAAGTATTGCAGGAACTGTTGGTTTGGCCAGCATATTTAGTGCAGCTTGGGCTAGTGAAACACATAGGGCTGGATTTTACGAACATCGGTGGGTCCATGGCGGGCGACGTTGGTGGCGGGTCCTGTCCCGTTGCTGGCTCCAGCCCGGCCTCTGAAATGAATTTACTGAAATTGGGCTTGTTAAGCCCATCCAGCGCGTTTCCCAGCCAATTAGAAGGAACAGGTCTGGTGACATCATTTGATGACGTGTCATCGGCCAGTTTCATTAAAGGGACCATGGCCAACTTTCTTTTAACATTTGTGCTGTCCGTGTACAACAGCATTGAGGCGCTGCAAACACTGCACAGAGGTGCACGGCTGCACTCGGGCTCTCCCATTATGGAGGGAGTCACAGCACGCAGGGAGGTCCTCTTCCGTTCCCATGGGCGGAAGAGACCTCCCCAGGACAACAACGCAGCCTGGTTGCACATTGCACAAGAGGGCACAAGCAGGGATGTCGTCAGGAAGACCTGGGTGCAAACGTTTCATTGATCTCAGTAGATCAGGAGACATTAGAACAAAGCCACACTCAACTTTATGGTAGGATTGGACAAGGATGAGGGGGAGTGTGAGGGATGGCTAGTGAGATGGAGATGTGATAATGTAGAGAGAGAGAGAGGGATGTGTGAAGGTGCAAAGTAAGTTGGGGTGAGTAAGGATGTGCAGAGTAGGGAAGGCAGAGTGATGAGGATGTGATGAGTGGCACAGCAGGATGAGGTTGAGTGTGGCTTTGCAGTAACGTTTTGTGATCTCTTGAGATTATTGAAAGGTTTGTGGCACTGCAGCCTAGTCCTCCTGACGATCCCTGCTTGTGCCCTCCTGTGCAATGTACAACCAAGCTGCGTTCGTGTCCTGGGGAGGTCGCTTCCACCCATTGGAAGGGAAGAGGAACTCCGTGTGTGTTGTGACTCCCTCCATAAGCATATGGAGGGAGTCATGGGAGAGCCTGGGTGCAGCCGTGCACCTTTGTGCAGTGTTTGTCAGTGTTAACAGCACCTCAATGCAGCAGAATACTGACAGCACAACTGTTAAAATGAATGTGGGCATGGTCCCTTTAAGGAAACCGGCTGATGACGTGTTATCAAATGATGTTATCAGATCCACTTCCTTTTAATTGGCTGGGAACCTCACAGAGCAAGCTTAACAAGCCACATTAACAGAAAATTCTTCTCTCAGAGCAAGATGGAGCTGGGAGCAGGGTTTCAGTCCGCCACCTGAGAAAACAGGCACCTGAAAAGACAGACAGAGCCTCGATTTAACGTCTAATCCGAAAGACAGCACCTCCGACAGTGCAGCACTCCACTGGAATGTCAGCGTAGATTTGTGTGCTCAAGTCCCTGGAGTGGAACTTGAACCCATAACCTTCTGACTCAGAGGCGAGTGTGCCACCCACTGAGCCACAGCTGACACTGTGCCCACTTCGCTCGGTGAAATCGCGGCCACAGATTCAGCGACCAATCTGTCCAGGGTTTGGGGGACATCGCAATCTTAATATGCGTCAGCCTTGGATCTGCACATTCTCGGTACTGAGTCAGGTTATGTTTCAAGCTCCACTCCAGAACTTGAGCTTAAAAGCCGCACAGCACTTTACTGCAGTGCTGAGGGGATTCTAAACTGCTTTGGGTGCCATCTTTCAGATGAGACTTTAAACTCAGGACCTGTCTGCCTGCTCACATGGACAAGAAAGATCCTATGGCACAATTCAGAGAAATGGCGTGGAGTTTTCACAATGTCCTGGATAACATTAATCCCTCAACCAACATCAACAAAACAATAGCCCACATTACAGCAGTGACTGCATTTCAAAAGTATTTTATTTGCTGTGAACACCCAGACATCATGAGGATTTGAAAGAGCTTATATAAATGCAGGCTGTTTCTTCAATATATTTTAAATAGTGACTTTTGTTTCAAAAAATTGTGTTTTCATTGTTTAAAAGTAGTTTATGTGCTGAGCTCAAATCCACAAAAATAGCTGCCATGTGATATCGTCTCAACTGACTTTTCACTGAAACAGTTGCATCGAATGACAAGTAATCAGTAAGTAGTAGGTATACCAATACCTGCTATTCTAATCTCCATGGAGTTGCAAATTATTAATCTCTGCATTCACTTCTTGCACACTTGACCTGATAAACTGGATTTCTGTCAAATCAGCTGCTTAAGAAGCCCAAATCAATGGTGTGATCATAATCCAATTTGCACACCTTAACTGCAAGTGAATTGTGCAAAGTGAAACACATGAGAATTCAATGGGGATTAGAAGAGTCCGAACACCAGGTATTAAGTTCCAATACATTTTCTCATTCTTTACCCTGACTTGCAAAACCGTCCCTGTGACAATAATTTAATTTGTGCATTAAAGAAATAACAGAAAATTCACTACTGCTATTCAACATTTATAATATTTACTGCAAAGGGTACAAATAGTAATGCATATGTGCACATTTTATATATATTTGCTGATGACAACTAGCTTTAAAATCTTTCACTCACATTGAAATAATTTTTTAAAAAACCTGTAAGGATTTCCCAGGTTCAAACTTTAATACCCATATTGATAGCTCCCTAACGGCTCAGCTGCTTGAGAGAGTAGCTGACCCTCACAGTCAAGGAATGACCTTGGTTCAATCCTTGGTCAATGCTAAGTTAGCCGATTTTAGTCATGACAGTTAGAGAGGAAATTCATAATTGCTCTGATGGAAGTACATGTGTTTGGATGTTGGGCGGGGACAGGACTGAACTCTACTGTGATGCTTCCCAAGGTTGAAAACCTGCATTCTGAGCTCACAAATGAAGGGCTAGGTACTGGAACGCAACCAAGGCTGATGCCTTTAGGAAGTGAGTAAGAACTGACAGAAAAATGAGAAAGAAAGAAAATATTTGGATTAAAAAGTGTCTTGTCCCTGCAAATATTAAATCTCCTTCCTGAGGCTGTTTATGCTTGTAACTTTCAGATATGTGGATGGCCAATCAGATGGTTCAGTGGTTGCACTCTCACCTCAGTCAGTGGGTTGTGGGTTCAAGTCCCACTCCAGAGACTTGAACACAAAATCTCGGCTGGTACTGAAAGAGGGTTGCACTGTCAGAGGTGCCGCATTTCAAATGAGACGTTAAACCGAGACCCCATCTGCCCCCTCAGGTGGACATAAAAGAACCCATGGCACTATTTCAAAGATGAGCTGGGGACTTCTCCCAGTTATCCTGACCAATATTTATCCCTCAACCAGCATCTCTAAAGCAGATCATCTGATCATTAACACATTGCCGTTTGTGGAACCTTGCTGTGTGCAAATTAGTTGCTGTGTTTCCCTACATTACAAACGTGATTACACTTCAAAAAGTAATTAATTGGCTGTAAAGCATTTTGGGGTGTACTGGGGTCATAAAAGACATTAGATAAAGTTGTTTCTTCCTTCTTTCTTTTTTCCCTCTCACTTTTTCAAGGGCACCAGTATTGATGGATCTTAATTAAGTCTTAACATTCTTGATCTTTTTGGTTTTGAGGACCCTCAGACACTCAAATTGAACAGTCCTTACGTCAGGAGCTGGTGCCAAAATCGCCAAACTTGATGAGCTTGGATAGTAATCGATCAGCCGGTGTCAAATTTTGTGACTTTTAGTTCTGTGTTTTGTTCTGTTCACACTTTTGAATGCCTCAGTATTTTGTTTATTGCTTTAGTTTGGCATTTTATCCCTTGAAGTTTAAACAATTAATTTGAGCAATGCTCATCACACTTGATAGGGTTACTACCATTATTAGCAGGCATGCATAAAAGATATGCACCTCTAACAGGATGAAAATTCTATTTTCAATGCACTGCTCTTCTCCAAATAAACAGGTACAAAAGCAAAATACTGCGGACGCTAGAAATCTGAAATAAAAACAGAAAATGCTGGAAATACTCAACAGGTCAGGCAGCATCTGTGGAGAGTGAAAGAGTTAAAGTTTCAGATCAGTGACCTTTCGTTAGAACTGAAAAAGGTTTGAGATGGAACAGGTTTTAAGCAAGTATAGAGACAGGGAAAGGGGGGAGCTGGGAGGAAAGAACAAAAGGGAAGGTCTGTGATAGGGTGGAAGGCAGGAGAAATTAAATGACAAAAGGGATGACGAAAGGAGATGGTAATGGGACAAGTAAAGAAACAAAAGTTGGGTCAAGAGGAGGTATAAATAGGAATATCAGAATCATCAGCAATAGCTGCCATCTGAAAAAATGGGGGCGGAGATTATGATCTGAAATTGGTGAAGTCAATGTTGAATCCGGAAGGCTGTAAATTCCTATTAACACTTCCTCTAGCCCCATCTTTTGTTTCTTTACTTGTGATTTAAATCTAAATCTTGAATATTGGCATATTTTGTGCCTCAACCTCTAACCTTGGAAGTGAGTTCCACAGCCTCACAACTGTGTAAAGAAACGTCTCTTGTTCTCCTTTCCAAATCTCTTACATTTAATCTTGTATCTCTGGCCCATCATTTGACCTCTCACCACTTCTATCATAGTACCCTGTAATATGTGCTGTTCTACTGAGAAAAGACACAACTTTTCAAGTCGTTCTTCTGATCTCAATTTTCTTGTACCAGGCAGTATCTTAAAAGAATCTGCTTGTACTCTCTTTAAACCCTCAACAGTCTTCCTACTGTAATACTGTCCCATATGTCATAGTGCTCAAACTGATGTCTTAAGGATTTACATAGGCTCTTCATTACCTCTTGGCTTTTATATTCTCTACCTCTTCTGATAAAAAAAAAAATTCCATTAGATATTTTTTTTAAAAATATAGCCTTATCAACCCGGTGATGTATTGCGAGCCTAAATTCCCAAATCCCTCAACTCTTCCACAGCACAGTGCCCAATTTGATTCAGAGTATAATTAGTGCTCTCTTTTTAAGCAAATTATATGACCACACACTTATTAACATTGAATTTCATCTGTCACTTTTTAGCCCATTCCTTCATCTTATGGACCTACATTGGCTCCCGGTCCAAAAACATCTCAAATTTATAATTCTCATCCTGGTGTTCAAATCCCTCCATTGCCTCGCCCCTCCTCATCTCTGTAATCTTCTCCAGCCCTACAACCCTCCAAGATCTCTGCATTCCCCCAATTCTGGCCTCTTTCCTCATCCTCCAGTGGCCGCCATCACTTCAGTTACCGAGGCTCCAAATTCTGGAATTCCCTCCCTAAACCTCTCCACCTCTCCCTCCTCCTTTAAGATGCTCCTTAAAACTTACCTCTTTCCCAGCCTAATATCTCGATGTGGCTCAGTGTCAAATTGTTTGATAATGTTTGTGAAGTGGCTTAGGGTGTTTTACATTAAAGGCGTTATATTTTTTGTTATCAATATCCCGTGGCAGCTTCATTTCGTTTTCTAAAGAATTAACCATACCTTCTATTTTGGTCATGTTGACACCACTCCCGCTAGGCCTATATCCAAACCACGATAATCATGGTGAACTGAATGACCCTAGATCTGAACCTTCTAACCAATTTTTAATTCAGTTTGCTATCCTCTCCCTAATTCCATACCCCTTAATCTTTTCTAGTGATCTCCCACGTGCCATCTTGTCAAAGGCTTTCCGAAAGTCCATGCACACTACAGTCACTGCATTTCTCCCATCTACGACGTCTGTTACCTCCTCAAAGGAGTTCCCTGAGGTTTGTCAAGCACTATTGTTTTTTGAAATTCATGCTGGCTACCTCTAACTATTTTCTCTTTATCTATAAAAATGGTAATTTCATCTTTAATTATGGATTCTTAAAATTTTCTCAACTAGAGTGTAAACTAATTGACCTATAATTAACCTGAGTAACTATTACTCCCTTTAAAAAAATGGGTACTATATTGGTCATGCTCTATTTGTCCTGCATACATCCACACTCAACAAAGCCCTGAAATATAATTTGAGACGCCTTGGCAATTTTCTCCCTCATCTTCCTCAGGATCATAGGATGTATCCCATCATGCCTGAGGCTTTGTCTTCCTTCAGCTGAACGAACTTATCTAAAATGTTACTTTTATCCATTGTAGTATTGTTCATCTTGTTCTCATATTGTTCCAATATGCTCTTTTATATGGGTTTTATTAAAAAATCTGTCCAATTCTTCAATCTGGCAAGTGTGCTAGAACCATATAAACTTATTATTTCTAGTAAAGAAACACACAGGGAATTATATTCCTAAATCTGTTGTCTCCTGTACTTTATTTTTGTCACAGCACTACAAAAGGTAAAGGATGCTGGTATTGCATAAATAGTATAGAGTTGCTCATAGCTGTTTCATGAATTGCTGTATATAGCCACGTCCAAAGTAGTTGAAGGCTTTGCATTGACTAATACTTGCTGTTTCTTTTAGATGGCCGCTATTCAGCTAGAGCAAGTCTCTCAAAGGTCTTGCTCTGCTTTCAACTAAAATTTTGTTTGTTGCATCCTCCCCCTTGGACAGACAGGGCACATAATATCAAAGTGTTAAATAATAATGACAGAATGTATGACTTAAAAATGAGATTGAATTACATCTGCACACCATGTTCCAATTATTCTATTGCTCTCTAATCCTGCTTCACTTGAAGTATACATTTAGTCGGAGGAGAATGCTACAGGGTAAAGGGGAAGGAGAGAACACTGAATAACTCGTGTCACAACGGGGCAGGAGAAGACAGGCTTACAAGTCTCCTGTCCATTTGCCCCAAGTGCTTCTAAGCTTGTCCACCTTCCCGAAGAACTTCCAAGAACATCCACGTCAAATGCTTTTCAGCCCACCCAGACTGGATCCTAGCATGCCAGCTTGCTTGTCCATCCATCTATGCTGAGTACTTCCCAGCTCATCCCACCAGCCAGAATACTTCCTGGATAGCGAATACATAGGTGAAAAAAGTTGGAGTGAGAAGTGAAAGAAAACGAGAACTGAAGTAAGAGAGCAAAAGAAGGTCATCAAAGGTTTAGGAGAAGAAAAGTGACAAAAGTGAAAAAGTCAATCAATGCTTGTGGAAATTCTAAAATAGTGGCTCTTCTTCATTACATAGTCTTTCTCACCAATTGGATAAATTCAATATTTGGCTTCTAAACAGCATTATCTTCTATATATGCAATTTAACATCCAAATACAATATAATAATTCAATCTTCTTTGCGGGTACAGCAATTCTTCCAGTATTACCTGCGCAATGGTGGGGATTTGAGTTTGAGAATTCTGAGCTTGTAATTGGATAGATTCACTATCTGTCATAGAATCTGTTACACTGCCATCTTGATGAGATTCAACAACTGATTCCATGGTCATTTGTCTAAAAGAATGCAAGACACAGGTGTTACTCAATTAAAAAGGTACAGCACATCATGTACATAGAACACAATTAAGTTGATCCATGCACATTCATTGTTTTTGCTTCAAATCCGTTCGGCATATTCTACTTTGGGGATGGGATGGAAGAAGAAATGGGGAATGGAATTCTGCCAATCTCCAATTTACCCGAGGCTTGTATTGTGTTTGCATTCTCAAGCCATGCACTCACAATCCAGAAAATTATATCGAAATTATAACACAAGCAGGTTCTTCAGCTCAACCACTCCAAGTACTGTTTATTCTCCACATAAGCAGTAGCTGTAATCCCATATGTCCATCCTGTTCTCAGATCCCTTTATTTCCCTTTCCTTCAACCATATATCTAACCCATTCTTAGATATTGGCATACTAATTGGTTGTGCATTCCACAGCCTCACAACCCTCTCTGTAAAAAAGGTTTCTCCTGCTCTCTGTCCTAAAACTTCAATCTTGTATTTATGTTCCCTCATTCTAGACCACTCAACCACAGGAAATGGGGTGTTTCGATCTACTTCAACTTAAATTACCTCTGTTCTAATGAAAACAACCACAATTTCTCAAGTCTTTCTTTGTATTCGTATTTGCTCCCATCAGGCAGTATCCTAGTCAATGGGCTGAATTTTCCTCTTTTTGCAATTTCACCCGTTTTCCAGCGCTAATCGCGGCGAAATCAAAATGAAAATTCATGACGGGCATTAGCACCAACTCCGGCGTTGCATGACAGAATTTGTGGACCGGAGCCGAAAGTTCTGACCGGAAGAAAAAAAGAAATTGGCCGTTCTGCGCATGCGCAGATTTTTGGGGAGCTTCTGGTCTGCTGTCCATTCGCAAGCGCTAATGCAGGGTGCAGCCACTGCGCGCATGCGCAGTAAACCTGGGGCTGAATCAGCCATTTTATTATTTGATTTTCATGATGATGGAGGATACCAGGCAGTGTGCATGAAGATTCACACAGGAGGCTAACAAAGCTCGAGGGGGCAGTGAAGAGGAGATAGCAGGAACTTCACAGATGGGGAGGATCCAGACCCCTGCCAGCGATTTTTAACAAGATCTGGAGGGAAATCGCTGAGGAGGTCTCTGCCTTAGATACAGTAATAAGGACTGTAACACAGTGTCGGAAAAAGTTTAACGATCTTTCGAGGGTTGTTGAAGTGAGTAAAATTTTTATTCATGCATTCTTTTATTACTTAAATTATAAATCTCATACACTATTTGTTCTGATGCTGTTGCTGTCTGAGCATTCTGTGGATTGCCTTCTAAAATGCATGATACATAGGTAAGCTTAGTATGGCACCTGATATGAATGATCTTCACACATTATTAAGATTGCTTTCTGAGATCTGATAAGATGTTTCGATGTCCTCCTGATGAACCACGTGCAACTTCCAAGGTCATTAAACAGAGGACTGTATTACATTCAGACAGTATGGAGCCTCTGGTAATCATTCCCATTTTCATCTTTGCAGGGAACCACTGGGAACAGCTGCAGACAGGCGGCAATCCACCTCAGACCCTACCACTTACAGACCTGGAAGAGCGAGTGGCAGGCCTCATCAGGATCTCAGATCGGGCAACTGCCACTGGTGCTGCTGACCCCGCCCGCTTGCATCCTGAGGGGAAGTCCTGCATATTGCCTGGGCTGGGTTGGGGCAATGTGATGCAGTGTCTGTGAAATAAGTTCAGGGCAATGTGAAACAATGTCTCTGGACTAGATATAATGGAGTTGCAGCAGTCCTTCAAAATGAGCCTGTGCTATACAACCTTCCACATGTCACCCTGCCTCTCCCCTGTTACTAACTACTCATCTGTTACTTTCTACTTGCAGATGACCAGTCAGAGGCGCCGAACCCTTGGGATCAACCCACCACGTCAGCCCAACATGTGGAGGAGGAGGAGGAATTTGACGAAGAGGAGTTGAGAGAGGCCATTCAGCTAACACCGGGGTGGGTGCAAATGCAGTCTACACCTCTTTTAAACACTGGTAAATGCGTCATCCGAGGATGATCAAACATTCCCGGGCTTTAATATCTTTGAGGCTCCTGGGACAAGCAGCGGCAGCAATGCAGTTCTGGAGTCGAATCCCATATGCTATCTCTCCAGAGAGAGAGTCGGCAAAGTCGGTCTGCTGACAGACAGACAGACGCACAACTGGACATGGTGGCACTGTCCAGGGAGAACATCAGGCTCACCGGTCAACTCCTTGAAATCCTGGGTAGGATTCCCAAGAGCAATGACAGTCTGAAAGCGACCATAACGGAGGTAGGGTCGCAGATTGTCGGTGCGAGCCGCAAAACCTGCGAGGCCATCAACGCCCACGAGGCTGGTGGCCTCAACCAGTCACACTGGAGTCCCAGAAAGTGTTGGGAGTTCAACCTTTCGGAGTTCCCCAGTGTGACACGCAGACACACCCCCACCATTTGACTATTCCCGCTCTTATTCTCCAATGAGACACTACACAGGAATGGTTAAGGTGAACAAAAGAATTTATCAAACACTGTAAAATTGTATAACTTTGTGAACATAATTTGAAAATGTTGAAACACCCACACCACCTGTGACTGGCGACGCCCAAGAGGCTCGCCAGTCACAAGCCGGGCCATCCACGTCAAAAGCTGGTCCAGTCTATCCCCACGAGACGTCTCCAATGTCTCTCCCCCGAACACAGCAGCGCTGACAACGTTGCTGCATGCTATCGTGGTGCCACTTGGGTACGAGGAGCAGGCGAGGGAGATGGATGCTGGTGTTAAGAGACCGTGAGGCAGGGATGTTTGTTATCATGTTGTTGTGCATAATCACAGTTTGATCACAATTTATTTTATTAAAGTTTCAACGTTTTAAAATTATGTTCACAAAGTTATAAAATTTTACAAGATTTGACAAATTCTTTTGTTCATCTTAACCATTCCTGTGTAGCGTCTCTATTGCAGAATAAGAGGGGGAGTAGTCAACATGGTGGGATAGAGTGGCCAGGCAATGGTGAAGCGTGCCGTTGACTCTTCAAGCAAAGCGTTGAATTATGAGCTGCTGACGTAAGGCTTTTGTAGCGGAGAAATTTCCACGATTCCTCCCCTGTGATTGTGGTGGGGGTGGTGGTGGCATGGGTTCCTCGCCAGGCTCCTCGTCCTCATCCTCCTCTTCCTCTTCCCTTCTCTCCTCAGTTTCTCCTACAATCCCCATTGGCAAATCCTGTCCCCTCATGATGGCTAAATTGTGTAGCATGCAGCACACCACAATGAACTCAGAACTGCTATGGGGAGTATTGTAAGCAGCCTCCAGAGTGGTCCAGGCATCAGAAGCGCTGCTTCAGCACTCCAATTGTCTGTTCGACGATGTTGTGTGTGGCTGCATGGCTCTCATTATAGTGATGCTCGGCTTCTGTCCGAGGGTTCCAGAATGGGGGTCATGAGCCAAGTGGTAAGGCCTTAACCTTTCTCCCTGACCATCCAGCTCTGGCCTTGTGGTTGAAACTGGAACAGGCATGAGACAATGTTCTCACGCAAGATGAAAGCATCGTGGATGCTCCCTGGATTTTGGGTATTGACTGCCATGATGCGTTGAGTATGGTCGCAGACGATCTGTACATTCATGGGATGGAATCCCTTTTGGTTTCAGAAAACCTCTGCATTCTGTAAAGATGCTCGCAGGGCGATGTGCGTAAAATCAAGAGCACCCTGAACCTTGGAGAAGCCAGCAAATCATCCAAAGCCTACAGCCCTCTCATTTTGGGCATCCTTGGTCATTGGGAAATTTATGAAGTCCATCCTGCATGCGTACAGTGCAGTAGTCACCTGGTGAATGCTGCAATATGTAGCATTGTGCTGCGAGATGGAGCATATGTCCCCTACTGATGCTTGAAAGGAGCCGGAGGCATGGAAGGCAAGCGGCACAGTCACCTTCACTTCGATGGGCATTGCAGTCCTGATGCCGCTGGTAGGCTGTCGGTCTACCGTTATGAGCTGGCATATCTCTGTCAACGCTTCCTTTCAGAAGTGCAGCTTTCTAATGCACTGTACCTCAGAGAGCTGCAGGTATGAGCGTTGTTCCCTGTAAAGTTATTGGGGGCAAGGCCTCCTCCCCATACATCTGCAACCTCTTCGATTACGTTCAAAATGATCAATAAGCCTTCTTGCAGCTAGATGCTGTATAAATACAGCAGCCAGGAATAATGGCTGACAGAGTACAGCCCCCATCTTTTAAAATGTCCTTTAAAACAAACTACAGACTCAGATAAAACTTCAGTATGAAAAACACAGCCTTCTTCTCCCAATCCTTTTATGCACTTATCCAGTGCAGCTCCCAACAACATTCCAGAAGCTTTTATTGCCCATTCCTAATTGCCCTTGAAAAGGTGTGGTAAGCTCCCTTCTTGAACTGTTGCAGTCTGTATGGTGAAGGTACTCCCATGGTAGCGTTAGGAAGGGAGTTCCAGGATTTTGACTCAGCAACAATGAAGGAATGGTGATATATTTCCAAGTCAGGATGGTGTGTGGTTTGGAGGGGAACTTAGAGGTGGTGGCGTTCCCATGCACCTGCGACTCTTATCCTTTTAGGTGGTACAGGTCGCGGGTTTGGGAGATGCTGTCAAAGAAGCCTTGGCGAGATTATGCAGTGCATCTTGAAGATGGTGCTCACTGTAGCAAGGCTGTGCCGGTGGTGAAAGGAGTGACTGTTTAAGGTGATGAATCAAGGGGGCTGCTTTGTTCTGGATGGTGTCAAGCTTCTGGAATGTTGTTGGAACTGCACTCATCCAGGTAAGTGGAGAGTATTCCATCACACTCATGACTTGTGCCTTGTAGATGGTGGAAAGGCTTTAGGGAGTCAGGAGAGGAGTCACTCGTTGCAGAATACCCAGCCTCTGATCTGTTCTTGTAGCCACAGTATTTATGTGGCTGGTCCAGTTACGTTTTCAGTCAATTTTGACCCCAGAATGTTGATGATGGGGGATTCAACAATAGTAATGCTGTTTAATGTCAAGGAGACATGGTTAGACTCTCTTTTGTTCGAAATGGTCATTGCCTGGCACTTTTGTGGCGCAAATGTTACTTACCACTTATCAGCCTGAATGTTGTCCAGATCTTGCTGCATGCGGGCACGGACTGCTTCATTATCTGAAGAGTTGCGAATGGAACTGAACACTGTGTAATCTTCAGCGAACATCCCCACTTCTGACCTTATGATGGAGGGAAGGTCATTGATGAAGCAGCTTAGGATGGTTGGGCCTAGGACACTGCCCTGAGGAACTCCTGCAGCGATGTCTTGGGGCTCAGATGATTTGCCTCCAATAACCACAACCATCTTCCTTTGTGCTGGCTATAACTCCAACCAGAGGAAAGTTCCCCCCCACCCCGATTCCCTTTGACTTCAATTTTACTAGGGCTCCTTGATATCACACTCGGTCAAACACTGCATGGAAGTCAAGGCAGTCACTCTCACTCACCTCTGGAATTCAGCTCCTTTGTCCATGTTTGGACCAAGGCTGTAATGAGGTCTGGAGCAGAGTGGTCCTGGCGGAACACAAGTTGTGAATCGGTGAGCAGGTTATTAGTGTGCAAGTCGGTCAATGACCCCTTCTATCACTTTGCTAATGATTGCGAGTAGACTGATGGGGTGGTAATCTGCTGGATCGGATTTGTCCTGCTTTTTGTGGAAAGACCTACCTGGGTAACTTTCCACTTTGTCGGGTTGATGCCAGTGTTGTGTCTGAACAGCTTGGCTAGAGGTGCGGCTAGTTCTGGATCACAAGTCTTCAACATTACAGCCAGGATGTTGTCGGGCCAGAGCCTTTGCTGTACCCAGTGCACACAACTATTTCCACGTGGAGTGAAATGAAGTTGCTAAAGACTGGCTTCTGTGATGGTGGGGACCTCAGGAGGAGGCCAAGATGAATCATCCACTCGGCACTTCTGGCTAAAGACGGTTGCAAATGCTTCAACCATGTCTTTTGCACTCGCATGCTGGGCTCCGCCATGAGGATGGAGATGTTCATGGAGCCTCCTCCTTCAGTTAGTTGTTTAATTGTCCACTACCATTCACAACTGGATGTGGCAGAACTTTGATATAATCCGTTGGTTGTGGGATCACTTAGCTCCATCTATAGTATGTTGTTTCCGCCGTTTAGCATGCATGTAGTCCAGTGTTGCAGCTTCCCCAGGTTGACACCTCATTTTTAAGTACGCCTGGTGCTGCTCCTGGCATGCTATTCTGCACTCCTCATTGAACTAGGGTTAGTCTCCTGGCTTGATGTTAATAGTAGAGTGAGGGATATGCCGGGCCATGAGGTTATAGATTGTGGTGGAATACAATTCTCATGGATGCCCATTTTGATTTACTAGATCCGTTCTGAATTTATCCCAGTTAGCACAGCGGTAGTGCCACATAACACTATGGAGAGTATCTTAAATGTGAAGACAGGACTTCATCTCCACAAGGACTGTGCGGTGGTCACTCCTACCAATATATCATGGACAGATACCTCTACGACAGGTTAAGTAGGTTTTCCCCTCGAGTTGGTTCTCTCACCACCTGCTGCAGGCCCAGTCTGGCAGCGATGTCCTTCAGGACTCAGCCAGCTCAATCAGTAGTGGGGCTACCGAGAGGGGAGCCACTCTTGGTGATAGACATTGAAGTTCCCCCACCCAGAGTACATTCTATGCCCTCGCTGCCCTCTGGGTTTTTTTGCATGGAAAAGTATTGATTCATCAGCTGAGGAAGGGCGGTAAGTGGTAATCAGCAAGGTTTCTTTGCCCATGTTTGACCTGATGCCATGAGATTTCATGAAGTCCGGAGTCAATGTTGAGGACTCCCAGAGCCTTTCCCTTCAGACTTTATGGGCCCAAGTTTCCACAAGAAAAAAAACGGGCGCCTCTCCGAGCTGGGCGCCCGTTTTTCGCACCTAAAACGGCGCCTAAAAAAATCCTCGGTAGTCTGCACCTACTTACAGGTCCTCTGGCCCTTGGCGCAGTCAGCATGAGCTGTGGGGGGGCGGAGCCAGGTCCCGGCGCTGAAAACAGTGCCGGGACCTCTGCACATGTGCGCTACAGTCGGCACGCAAGTGCAGTAGCTCCAGGCGCCAAACTGTGTGGGAGGGGCCCGAAGCACGCAGCCCCTAGCCCTGGCCCAATGGCCTCACTGGGGCTCCTCCCACGGCCAGCTCCTGCTCCCCGCCTGACCAGACCCGACACTCGCTCTCCCCCCCTACCCCCCGCCCCCGCCGACCAGACCCGACACCCGCTCTTCCCCCCCCCACCGACGACCCGAGACCCGACACCCGCTCCCCCCCCCCCTCCCCGGACACCCGCTCCCCCCCCGCCCCGAGACCCGACACCCGCTTCCCCCCCCCCACACCGACCCGAGACCCGACACCCGCTCCCCCCGCACCCCCCCCGACTGACCCGACCCGCGCTCCTGTTCCCCGACCCTTCACCCCCCCCTCTCTCTCTCTCTCTCTCTCTCCCTCCCCCCCTCTCTCTCTCTCTCTCTCTCCCTCCCCCCCTCTCTCTCTCTCTCTCTCTCTCTCTCCCCCTCTCTCCCTCCCTCCCCCCCTCCCCCCCTCCCCCCCTCCCCCCCTCCCCCTCCCCCTCTCTCCCTCCCTCCCTCTCCCGCTCAGCAGCACGAACGGCTGCAGAATTCTCCCTGGCTGAAGCACTTTCACACAGGTAGGAAGATGGTTTATTTAATCTTTTCGTGACTTATAAATGTTTATTCAGGTTGGATTTATTTGTATAATATTTGTAGAAGTATAAATAAGGATTTATTGTCGAATTTAATGAGTTCCCTTCCCCCCCCTCCCCCCCACCTCGTTCTGGACGCCTAATTTGTAACCTGCGCCTGATTTTTTAATGTGTAGAACAGGTTTTTTCAGTTCTACAAAAATCTTCACTGGCTCCATTCTACTTTAGTTTGGAGTACATTTTCACTGTGGAAACTTTCAAATCAGGCGTCACCGGACACGCCCCCTTTTGAAGAAAAAATTCTGTTCTAAACTAGAACTGTTCTACCTGACTAGAAATGCAGAAAAAAAAATATGGAGAATTGCGATTTCTAAAATAGTCCGTTCTCCACCAGTTGCTCCTAAAAATCAGGCGCGAATCATGTGGAAACTTGGGCCCAATATCACTGTGCCACCACCTTTGGTGGGTCTGGACATACCCAGAGATAGTGATGTAGAAGTCTGGGATTTTGTTTGTCTGAACGGTATGATTCTGAAAGTATGACTCGGTCAGACTATTGCTTGACTTGTCTGTGGGACAGCTCTCCCAATTTTGGCACAAGTCCCCAGCTGTGAGGAGGACTTTGCAGGTCGACTGGGCTGGGTGTACCTTTTTCTTGTCCGGTGCCGAGGTCCAAGCTGGGTGGTCTGTCCAGTTTTATTCTCAGTACACTCAGTAGTGGTTTAGTACGACGAAGTGGCTTGCTAGGCCATTTGAGAGAGAAGTTCAGAGTTAAGCAGAATGCTGTGGGTCTGCAGTCACATACAAGTCAGACTGGGTAAGGATGGCAGATTTCTTTCCCTAAAGGATATTAGTGAACCAGATGGGTTTTTATGACAATCTGGTAGTTTCATGGGGCCCAAATTTGCCCAGAAGTTGCTCCGTTTTTTTTTGGATCAACTTGATTTTTCTGGAGTAGCTTAAAAATCCCCATTCTGCACATTCAATTTGCGCCAGTGTAAGTAAGTTAGTTCGGATTTTTTTTAGTTTAATTTTTTTTCCCAAAAGGGGATGTTACAGCCACCTACGCCCGTTTTGGCCATTTAAGCCAGTTTGGACAGTTAATAGCCGCTCCAAACTAACTTAGGCCAGAGTATGTGGCCACTTGTGGCCACGCAGAAAACCCTTGCAGAGAGTTAAGAAATCAGTGCAGGTATTAATGACTTGACTAAAGAATGTGAATAGGATCAAACAGCTGTACAGGGCTGACAAACTTCGCAAAGTTAATTTACTATACAACAGAAGCATTCATGGAACATAAACTACAAAAATAATAGTAAAGAGACTAAACATATTTACATAATTTTTCAAAATATCCAAATAAAAAAAAACCTCCTGCTCATAGGAAAGTATTTTCATCAACAGGGTTAAGGAAAGTCTTGAGTAAGCTCATTAAAATTACTGGCTACAAAGTTATCACATCCTCCCCCCACCACCCCCAAAACTCTCCTCCCCCCCGCCGGATCAAAATTCTCCTTCCCCACCCCATCAAAACTCTCCTCCCCTCCACAACCCCACCCCCCGCCCCATCAAAACTCTCCTCCCCACTCCCCCCACACCCTCCCCACCCCCGCCCCATTAAAACTCTCCTCTCTTCTCCCACCCGGATCAAAACTCTCCTCCTTCCCCCACCCCGATCAAAACACTTCCAACCCCACTACCACCCGGTCAAAGGTCTCCCCGCACCAACCAGTTTCTTGTAGCCCTCAGCGCGGGAAGACAGTACCCGGCTTGTGCGGCAGGCCACTCGGCCCGGGATAGGGGCGGGATGCGTTGGGTCCCACGCTGTAGGCACGCATCATCACAATCATGGGAGGAGCTACTGCGCATGTGCGAACGCTCTACTGTGCATGCGGACAGCTGCCGGCACTCTTTCAGGTGCAGGGCCCAAGCTCTGCCCCCCCCCAATGCACTCGCCATGCCCTGCCAAGCCCTGGGAGAGTCGGCAGTGGGGCCAGAATCTGGGGACATCTTTTTGGCGCCGTTTGAATCGCAGGAAGTCGCCGCATCTCACGTGAGTGTGCCGAAAAAATGGGTGGGCCAAATTTGGGCCCATGGTCGCCATTACTAGCTTTTTATTTCAGATTTAAGAAATTGAATTTAAATTCCACAGTTGCCGTGGCGGGATTTGAATTCATGTCTCTGGATCATTCGTCCAGGCCTTTGGATTACTAGTCCAGTAACATAACCATTATGCTATCGTACCCGGTAACTATGCATATATTATAGGAGTTTCCTGATGCCTCAGTGTGCAAACAGTGTGGTGGTGAAACATATAGACCAGAAAGATGCCAAGTTCAATTCTTGGATTGTACTGTTATCTGATGTTAATCAGTGAGGATACCACAGCTGACATTGATGTCCTTAGGTCAGGGAGGACTGCTATGCAGCAACCACAGCTGTAAATGTATCTATTGATAGAATTGACCCATCCCTGAATGGTCTATATTTGAGGGGGACCCCCGTTCCAGATGGTGGCTATGCATCCGTCAACTCTCCAGGAACGCCTGAAGTTGGGGCTATAAAAAGAAGCTGGAGCGCCAGGCCCTGGGACATCGTGGGCCACTCCGACTGAGAGAACATCTCCACAGATCAGGGCTATAAAGAGCTAGAGCACTGGGCCTTGGGACATCGTGGGCCACCCGGACCTGTGAAAGAACATCGCCGCAGGTTGGGGCGATAAAGAGCTGGAGCATGCCACTGCAGATTCCAGTGCGAGCCGCTCCAAGGGTGCGACAGCTTCGAGGTGGGCGACGTCATCGTTTGGAGCGTGGGCAGGAGCATCAGCGGGGCCCAGGTACAGCAGAGGAGCAGGAAGGTCATGGAGGACTTGTGACAAGTGATCGAGGCGGAGGAGTGATGAGGGATCGTGGCCGAGATTCGGTGGGTGATTGCAGCGGAGGTGCGGAGATGCAGTGGGAGATCGTGGCGGAGGAGCAGCGAGTGTTTTTGTGGTGGAGGAGCAGTAAGGGATCGTGGTGGAGGTGTGGTGAGTGTTTTTGTGGCAGGGGAGCGGCGAGAGATCGTGGAAGAGGTGCGGCGAATGAGGGTTCGAGCACAGTAGAGCCCAGGGCCCAGGGGCAGCACGGGCCAGCCCACACTGCGATGTGTGCGCGCACTAGGTCCGTGCAGCAGAGCTGGTCTCCAATTGTCCTGGTTAACCCTTGCCACTGGATAAAGGCCAAGCTCTGTCAAACCCGTGTGGTGGCTGGTGTGCAACGGTCACCACATTAAAAAAATCCACGCACAGGCATCTTCCATCCCTTCAATTGGAATTCAGGACTGGAACATCGGGTCCTTCATTGAAACATCGAGGGACCGCCTATGATGATGATATTTGAGGAGCCCAACAAAATTCACTTCCCATGCTTAGACCTGAAGAATGGCCAGCAAGGTACTAAAAGATTGCACTTACGTTGGAAGCGACGTAACATTGTTATTGTACTGAAATAAGACTTTTTAAAAACACAAGTAATCTTCAAAAATTCATGTGTTGAAATTATAACATAACGCATATTGAATAAAATGTCCACTTTATCCTTTTTAAAGCTACAGTATCCTCATTGTTTTTAAAAATCAAACTTGCAAAAAATACTCACCCTGCGTTTCCAAGATTGATATATAACTAGTGACTGCGTCCAAACATAAGCAATAGTTCTTCAGCTTTGACTTGCTTCAGAAATATTTTGGTCAATTATGAAGACATCATTGACATGCTGCCATCTTCGAGTTTTAGGTTCAATCAGCTGCTTCCTTTATGAAAGAAAAATGCAGTGCATAAAGTGGGAGATAAGTTGCTGGATAAATAATGGATTGAAAATCAAGATTAATCTCTCATAAACCTGTTTTGTAAACAAATCTGGGGTATTTATGAAAATGTTGTAGCCCAATTATTTTTATAGTGTGATAAATTCTTTATAACCAGAATATATACAACTTTCCTTCAAAGTAAAAAAAGTAAAAATATTGAGCATTTTAGCTTTAAGCCACTCAATTTTGCAATTTCAATGTGCAAGTAAAATGTAGCAGTTCAACAATCATATCTTCAAATTAAATTTCATGGCTTTGTTCCTCAATCCACAACATATTTTAACAAGATTACCATCCTATTGTTCATCCAGAAGGTTTCAGGGTTAAATGTGGATAAACTGTAAAGCTTAATGTTGAATCAGTTTGGGTGGAGATAAGAATTAAGGGGAAAAAAAAGTCTATAGGCCCCCTAACAGTAGCTACACTGTTGGACGGAGTATGAATCAAGAAATAATGGAGGCTTGTAAAAAGGAACGGCAATAATCATGGGCGATTTTAACCTTCACATAGATTGGACAAAGAAAATTGGCCAGGATAGCCTTAAGGAAGAGTTCATAGAGTGTATCCGGGATAATTTCCTTGAACAGTACGTTGAGGAACCAACCAGGGAGCAGGCGGTCTTAGATCTCGTACTGTGTAATGAGGCTGGATTAATAAATGATAGTAAAGGATCCTCCAGGATGAGTGACCATAATATGGTTGAATTTCAAATTCAGTTGGAGGGTGTGAAAGTTGGATCTCAAATCAGTGCCCTAAGCTTAAATAAAGGAGACTACAAAGATATGAGGGCAGAGAGGGCTAAAGTGGACTGGGAAAATAGATTAAAGTATGGGACAGTTAATGAGCAGTGGCAAACATTTAAGGAGATATTTCATAACTTGCAACAAAAATATATCCCAATGAGAAGGAAAGACTGAGAGAAAGGATAACCATCCGTGCCTAACTAAAGAAATAAAGGATGGTATCAAATTGAAAACAAGGGTATACAAGGTGGCCAAGACTTGTGGGAGGCCAGAGGATTAGGTAACTTTTAAAAGCCAGCAAAGAACGACTAAAAAAATGACAGTGAGGGAAGATAGATTAGGAGAGTAAACTAGCGCGAAATATAAAAATAGATAGTAAGAGTTTCTACAGGTATATAAAAAGGAAAAGAGTGGCTAAAGTAAATGTTGGTCCACGAGAGGATAAGACTGAGGAATTAATAATGGAGAACAGGGAAATGGCAATGAACAAATATTTTGTATTGGTCTTCACAGTTGAAGACACGAAAAGCATCTCAATAGTGGATAATCAAGGGTCTACAGGGACATTGGGCTTGATGGCTTACATCCTAGGGTCTTAAAAGTAGAGGCTGCGGAGATAGTGGATACATTGGTTGGAATCTACCAAAATTCCTTGGATTCTGGGCGGTCCCAGCGGATTGGAAAACCGCAAATGTAATGCCCCTATTTAAAAAAGGCAGACAAAAAGCAGGAAACTATAGACTAGTTAGTCTAACATCTGTCGTTGGGAAAATGCTGGAGTCCATTATTAAAGGGAGCAGTAGCGGCACATGTGGAAAAGCATAATTCAATTAAGCAGTCAGCATGGTTTTATGCAAGGGAAATCATGTTTGACAAATTTGCTGGAGTTCTTTGAGGATGTAACGAGCAGGGAGGATAAGGGGGAACCAGTGAATGTGGTGTATTTGGATTTCCAGGAGGCATTCGATAAGGTGCCACATAAAAGGTTACTGCACAAGATAAAAGTTCACAGGGTAGGGGGTAATATATTAGCATAGATAAAGGACTGGTTAATTAACATAAAACAGAGAGTTGGGATAAATGGGTCTTTTTCTGGTTGGCAAACAGTGACTAGTGGGGTGCTGCAGGAATCGGTGCAGGGGCCTCAACTATTTACAATCTACATTAATAGAAACATAGAAAATAGGTGCAGGAGTAGGCCATTCGGCCCTTCGAGCCTGCACAGCCATTCAATGAGTTCATGGCTGAACATGCAACTTCAGTACCCCATTCCTGCTTTCTCGCCATACCGCTTGATCCCCCTAGTAGTAAGGACTACATCCAACTCCTTTTTGAATATATTTAGTGAATTGGCCTCAACAACTTTCTGTGGTAGAGAATTCCACAGGTTCACCACTCTCTGGGTGAAGAAGTTTTTCCTCATCTCAGTCCTAAATGGCTTACCCCTTTATCCTTAGACTGTGACCCCTGGTGCTGGACTTCCCCAACATTGGGAACATTCTTCCTGCATCTAACCTGTCTAAACCCGTCAGAATTTTAAACGTTTCTATGTGATCCCCTCTCATTCTTCTGAACTCCAGTGAATACAAGCCCAGTTAGTTGATCCAGTCTTTCTTGATATGTCAGTCTGGTGAACCTTCGCTGCACTCCCTCAATAGCAAGAATGTCCTTCCTCAAGTTAGGAGACCAAAACTGTACACAATACTCCAGATGTGGCCTCACCAAGGCCCTGTACAACTGTAGTAACACCTCCCTGCCCCTGTACTCAAATCCCCTCGCTATGAAGGCCAACATGCCATTTGCTTTCTTAACCACCTGCTGAACCTGCATGCCAACCTTCAATGACTGATGTACCATGACACCCAGGTCTCGTTGTACCTCCCCTTTTTCTCATCTGTCACCATTCAGATAATAGTCGGTCTCTCTGTTTTTACCACCAAAGTGGATAACCTCACATTTATCCACATTATACTTCATCTGCCATGCATTTGCCCACTCACCTAACCTATCCAAGTCACTCTGCAGCCTCATAGCATCCTTCTCGCAGCTCACACTGCCACCCAACTTAGTGTCATCCGCAAATTTGGAAATACATTTAATCCCCTCGTCTAAATCATTAATGTACAATGTAAACAGCTGGGGCCCCAGCACAAAACCTTGCGGTACCCCACTAGTCACTGCCTGCCATTCTGAAAAGTACCCATTTACTCCTACTCTTTGCTCCCTGTCTGCCAACCAGTTCTCAATCCACGTCAGCACACTACCCCCAATCCCATGTGCTGTAACTTTGCACATTAATCTCTTGTGTGGGACCTTGTCGAAAGCCTTCTGAAATGATTTAGCTGAAGGGACTGAGTGTAATGTTGCCAAGTTCACTGATGATACAAAAATGGGTGGGAAAGCAAATTGTGAGGAGAACACAAAAAATCTGCAAAGGGACATCGACAGGCTATGTGAGTGGGCAAAAATTTGGCAGATGGAGTATAATTCAGTATAATTGGAATTCAGGTGATCTTATCAAAACGTGTAAGATTATGAGGGGGTTTGACAAGATGGATGCAGAGAGGATGTTTTCTCTGACAGGGAAGACTAGAACTAGGGGGCATAATCTTAGAATAAGGGGCCACCCATTTAAAACTGAGATGAGTAGGAATTTCTTCTCTCAGAGGATTGTAAATCTATGGAATTCTCTGCCCCAGAGAGCTGTGGAGGCTGGGTCACTGAATATATTTAAGGCGGAGATAGACAGATTTTTGAGCGATAAGTGAATAAAGGGTTATAGGGAGAGGGCAGGGAAGTGGAGTGAGTCCATGATCAGATCAATCATGATTTTATTAAATGGCGGAGCAGGCTCGAGGGGCCAGGTGGCCGACTCCTGCTCCTATTTCTTATGTTCTTATGTTCTAAACATAGTGGCCCGGATTTTGCGGTCGGTTAGTCTTTCACTGCTTCAATACAGACTGCGCTGTGCACCACCACACAGCTGACAATCAGTGAAATCATAGGATTACATAGGAGACACAGCTCAGAAACAGACCATTCGGCCCAACCAGTCCATGCCGCGTTTATACTCCACTCAAGTCTCCTCCCGTCTTTCCTCATCTAAATCTATCAGCATAACCCTCTATTCCCTTCTCCCTCATATGTTTATCTAGCCTCTCTTTAAATGCATCTATACTATTCGCATCAACCACTCCCTGTGGTAGCAAGTTCCACATTTTCACCACGCTCTGGGTAAAGAAGTTTCTGCTGAATTCTTTATTTGATTTCTTGATGATTGGCTTATATTGATGGCCTCCAGTTTTGCTTTTCCCCACAAGTGGAAACACTGTGTCTGTCAAAACATTTCCTAATTTTCAAGAGAAAAAAAGACTCAGTTTGTTCATCCTGTCCTGATAATTATACCTTCGCATTTCTGGTATTGGTCTTGTCAATCTTTTTTGCACCCTCTCCAGTGCCTCTATATCCTTTTTATAATAGGGCAAGCAGAATTGTACTCAGTACTCCAAGTGTGGTCGAACCAAGATTTGATACAAGTTCAGCAAACCTTCTATACTTTTCAATTCTATGGGCTCAATTTTACCCAAGCCCATTTTCTGGCATGTTGCCAGTGCTACACCCGTTTTTATAGGCCAGGAATGCGCCGGAAATAATTTGTCCAAGTTTCCCCAATCTATAATTCAAACTTGGCGCTGCGCAGCATGTCCAGTTGCCACGGGGGATGGAGCCTGCTGTCTGCACTAAAAAACGATGCCGCACGTTCTGCACATGCGCGGGGAAAAAAATATATGTTTCTGACATCATTGCAATGGACGCGCATGCTCCGAGTTGGCAATTGGCCATTTTTAAAGAGCCAGTTGTGTGTGTGAGGAGTGCTGTGTGAGAGCATTGGAAAAATCGCAGCTGCAGCAGTACAAGATGCAACAGGAAGTAGTGGAGACACTAGTTACTGTGATTGAGAACAAATGGCAGGAGCTGGACACCAGCAGAGGTCGTATAAACGTTCCACTCAAAGAAATTAAGAAACATTGGAACCAAGTTGCAGAAGATTACTGCGCAATGGTGACCACCACGGGATCTGGAGTAAAAAGAAATGGCAGGACTTTGGTCAAGTAGTTAGTGTAAGTAATATCTTCATTTATTCAATGCACTCGCAACTGTAAATGCTACCACCTGTATGTCTCACCCAGCAGAAAGACACCCTCTTTAAAAAGTTAGGTTTTCATCTTTGCAGAGGAAGGACACCCACCACCCCCTCAACAGGTGCGCAGTACCCGAGATCTTAGAAAGAATAAGCTTGGTACCAAGCCCAGAAACACTGTGCCTGCGGGCAGGGGTGGTGGAGAGTCCAAGAACAAGCGCAGCGGGCGGTCTTAGAACAAGATGGAGGAGAGATGGGTGGGTGTCGCCTTTCTTTGCTGTTATTATTATTCTTGTTACTGGTGTAACTGTTCTCCACCAACGTGACCCCGCGGACACAGCACTGCCCCAAGTCATCAAGATCCACGGCGCGGCCCTGGACAACGTAGACCACTTTCCATACCTCGGTAGTCTATTATAAGCAAGGGCAGACATCGACGACGAGGTTTACCACCGCTTCCAGTGCGCCAGCGTAGCCTTTGGCCCCCTGAGGAAGAGTGCGTTCGAAGATTAGGTCCTCAAATCTGCCACCAAGCTCATGGTCTACAGGGCTGTAGTGATACCCGCCCTCCTGTATGGCTCAGATACGTGGACCATATACAGTAGACACCTCAAATCGCTGGAGAAATACCACCAACGACATCTCTGCAAGATTCTGCAAATCCCCTGGGAGGACAGACACACCAACGTTAGCGTCCTCGATCAGGACAACATCCCCAGCATCGAAGCACTGACCACACTCGACCAGCCCCATTGGGCGGGCCACGTTGTTCGCATGCCTGACAAGACTCCCAAAGCAAGCGCTCCACTTGGAACTCCTACATGGCAAGCGAGCACCAGGTGGACAGAGGAAACGTTTCAAGGACACCCTCAAAGCCTCCTTTATAAAATGCAACATTCCCACTGACACCTGGGAGTCACTGGCCAAAGACCGCCCTAAATGGAGGAAGAGCATCCGGGAGGGCGATGAGCAACTTGAGTCTCGTCGCCGAGAGCATGCAGAAAACAAGCGCAGGCAGCGGAAGGAACTTGCGGCAAACCAGTCCCACCTTCCTTCAATGGCTGTCCCACCTGTGACAGAGACTGTAATTCCCGTATTGAACTGTTCAGTCACCTACGAACTCACTTTTAGAGTGGAAGCAAGTCTTCCTCGATTTTGAGGGATTGCCTATGATGATGATCTCAACTTAAAAAGTTTTTTGTAAGTTATGTAAATTTACAAGTTTAAAAGTTTGTAATGATCTTAAGTACTCTGGAATGCAGACTATCAGGCCCTGGGGATTTATTGGCCTTCAATCCCATCAATTTCCCTAACACAATTTCCTGACTAATAAGGATTTCCTTCCGTTCCTCCTTCTTGTTAGATCCTCTGTCCCCTAGTATTTCCAGAAGGTTATTCGTGTCTTCCTTTGTGAAGACAGAACCAAAGTATTTGTTCAATTGGTCAGCCATTTCTCTGTTCCCCATTATAAATTCACCTGATTCAGACTGCAAGGTACCTACGTTTGTCTTCACTAATCTCTTTCTCTTCACATATCTATACCAGCTTTTGCAGTCAGCTTTTATGTTCGCAGCAAGCTTCCTCTCATATTTTCCCCCTCCTAATTCAACACTTTGTCCTCCTCTGCTGGATTCTAAATTTCTCCCAGTCCTCAGGTTTGCTGCTTTTTCAGGCCAATTTATATCCCTCTTCCTTGGATTTAACACGATCCCTAATTTCCCTAGTCTATCGACTCTGGATCAGTTCCTATGGATTGGAGGGTAGCTAATGTAACACCACTTTTTAAAAAAGGAGGGAGAGAAAACGGGGAATTATCAACCGGTTAGCCTGACATCAGTAGTGGGGAAAATGTTGGAATCAATTAGTAAAGATGAAATAGCAGCACATTTGGAAAGCAGTGACTGGATCGGTCCAAGTCAGCATGGATTTATGAAAGCAAAATCATGCTAGACAAATTTTCTAGAATCTTTTGAGATGTAACTAGTAGAGTGGACAAGGAAGAACCCAGTGGATGTGGTGTATTTGGACTTTCAAAAAGTTTTTGACAAAGTCCCACACAAGGGATTGTTGTGCAAATTAAAGCACATGGTACTGGGGGTAATATACTGACGTGGATAGAGAACTGGTTGGCAGACAGGAAGCAGAGAGTCGGGATAAACGGGTCCTTTTCAGAATGGCAGGCAGGCAGATAGTGGGGTGCCGCAGGGCTCAGTGCTGGGATCCCAGCTGTTTACAATATACATTAATGATTTAGATGAAGGAATTGAGTGTAATATCTCCAAGTTTGCAGATGACACTAAGCTGGGTGGTGGTCTGAGCTGTGAGGAGGATGCTAAGAGGCTGTAGGGTGACTTGGACAGGTTGGGTGAATGGGCAAATGCATGGCAGATGCAGTATAATGTCGTGAAGGCAGAATATTATCTGAATGGCGGCAGATTAGGAAAAGGGGAGGTGCAACAAGACCTGGGTGTCATGGTACATCAGTCATTGAAAGTTGGCATGCAGGTACAGCAGGCGGTGAAGGCGGCAAATGGCATGTTGACCTTCATAGCTAGGGGATTTGAGTATAGGAGCAGGGAGGTCTTACTGCACTTGTACAGGGCCTTGGTGAGACCACACCTTGAGTATTGTGTGCTGTTTTGGTCTCCTAATCTGAGGAAGGACGTTCTTGCTATTGAGGAAGTGCAGCGAAGATTCACCAGACTGATTCCCGGGATGGCAGGACTGACATTTGAGGACAGACTGGATCGACTGGGCCTGTATTCACTGGAGTTTAGAAGAATGAGAGGGGATCTCATAGAAACATATAAAATTCTGACAGGACTGGACAGGTTAGATGCAGGAAGAATGTTCCTGATGTTGGGGAAGTCCAGAACCAGCGGTCACAGTCTAAGGATAAGGGATAAGCCATTTAGGACCAGATGAGGAGAAACTTTTTCACTCAGAGAGTTGTGAATCTGTGGAATTCTCTACCGCAGAGAGTTGTTGATGCCAGTTCGTTCGATATATTCAAGATGGAGTTAGATATGGCCCTTATGGCTAAAGGGATCAAGAGGTATGGAGGGAAAGCAGGAAAGGGGTACTGAAGTGAATGATCAACTATGATCTTATTGAATGGTGGTGCAGGCTCAAAGGGCCGAATGGCCTACTCCTGCACCTATTTTCTATGTTTCTATGTTTCTTTCTACGTTTACAGGTAAAAAAAAGTTTAACTTTATTGTTGATTTTTTAGAGTGTTCTTCACTCCCTCCAAAATCTTCGACTTAAAAACAATAGCGTCTTTCAGAGCTGATTTCTCAATGTGCGCTGGTTTTCTTAAGTACCCAGAAGGTTTTTCAGGAGCGGCCAGATACACCGACCTTGGAGGAAAAAATGTTGGCAAAACTGCAAAAATTATAAAAACCGGCGCAGATATGATGTCAAAAAAAAACTGGCCCAGAAAAATCATAACTAACTCAGTTACGCCGGCACAGATTACAGGCGGAAACTTGGAAAAAACTAAATACGCCAAACAAATGGCGCAAATGACCCAGGAAAATTGAGCCCATATACCTTTACATAGAAACATAGAAAATAGGTGCAGGAGCAGGCCATTCGGCCCTTCGAGCCTACACAACCATTCAAAATAATCATGGCTGATCATGCAACTTCTGTACCCCATTCCTGCCTTCTCTCCATACCCCTTGATCCCTTTAGCCGCAAGGGCCACATCTAACTCCCTTTTGAATATATCCAACGATCTGGCCTCAACAGCTTTCTCTGGCAGAGAATTCCACAGGTTGACAATTCTCTGGGTGAAAAAGTTTCTCCTCAACTCGGTCCTATATGGTTTACCCCTTATCCTTAGACTGTGACCCCTGGTTCTGGATGTCTCCAACATCGGGAACATTCTTCCTGCATCTAACCTGTCCAATCCCGTCAGAATTTTATATGCTTCTATGAGATCCCCCCTCATTCTTCTAAATTCCAGTGAATATAAGCCTAGTCGATCCAGTCTTTCTTCATATGTCAGTCCTGCCATCCCAGGAATCAGTCTGATGAACCTTCGCTGCACTCCCTCAATAGCAAGAATGTCCTTCCTCAGATTAGGAGACCAAAACTGCATACAATATTCCAGGTGTGGTCTCACCAAGGCCCTGTACAACAGCAGCAAGTCCTCCCTGCTCCAAAACTCAAATCCTCTCGCTATGAAGGCCAACACACCATTTGCTTTCTTAACTGCCTGCTGTACCTGCATGCCTACTTTCAATGACTGATGTTCCATGACACCCAGGTCTCATTACACCTCCCCTTTTACTAATCTGTCACCATTCAGATAATAATTTGCCTTCCTGTTTTTGCCACCAAAGTGGATAACCTCACACTTATCCATATTATACTGCATCTGCCATGCATTTTCCCACTCACCTAACCTGTCCAAGTCACCCTGCAGCCTCTTAGCATCCTCCTCACAGCGCTCACTATCACCCAGCTTAGTGTCATCTGCAAACTTGGAGATATTACATTCAATTCCTTCGTCTAAATCATTAATGTATATTGTAAATAGCTGGGGTCCCAGCACTGAACCCCACTAGTCACTGCCTGTCATTCTGAAAAGGACCCGTTTATTCCAACTCTTTGCTTCCTGTCTGCCAACCAATTCGCTATCCACGTCAATACATTACCCCCAATCCCATGTGCCTTAATTTTGCACACTAATCTCTTGTGTGGGACCTTGTCAAAGGCCTTTTGAAAGTCTAAATACACCACATCCACTGGTTCTCCCTGGTCCACTCTACTAGTTACATCCTCAAAAAATTCTACAAGATTTGTCGAGCATGATTTCCCTTTCATAAATCCATGCTGGCTTGGACCGATCCTTTCACTGCTTTCCAAATGCGCTGCTATTATATTTTTAATAATTGATTCCAGCATTTTCCCCACGACCGATATCAGGCTAACCGGTCTATAATTCCCTGTTTTCTCTCTCCCTCCTTTTTTAAAAAGTGGGGTTACATTAGCTACCCTCCATCCATAGGAACTGATCCAAAGTCCATGGAATGTTGGAAAATGACCACCAATGCATCTACTATTTCTAGGGTCACTTCCTTAAGTACTCTGGGATGCAGATTATCAGGCTCTGGGGATTTATCGGCCTTCAATCCCATCAATTTCCCGACTAATAAGGATTTCCCTCAGCTCCTCCTTCTCGCTCGACCCTCGGTCCCCTAGTATTAATGGGAGGTTGTTCCCATTATGAATTCACCCGATTCTGACTGCAAGGGACCTTCATTAGTCTTCACTAATCTTTTTCTCTTCACATATCTATCGAAGCTTTTGCGGTCAGTTTTTATGTTCCCTGCAAGCTTCCTCTCTCATACTCTATTTTCCCCCTCCTAATTAAACCCTTAGTCCTCCTCTGCTGAATTCTAAATTTCTCCCAGTCCTCAGGTTTACTGCTGTTCTGAACAATTTATATGCCTCTTCCTTGGATTTAACACTATCCCTAATTTCCCTTGTTAGCCACAGTTGAGCCACCTACCCAGTTTTATTTTTATGCCAGAAATAAACCCTTGTGCTTGGTTTGCTTTTTTTTTTAAATGGCATTATTGGCCTGGATCGCTATTTTTAGTAATGTGTATTTGTACTCAGAGATCCCTTTGTTCTTCTGCTCCATTTAGATTATTTTCTTCCAAGTAATACATGTAACCTCCCTAGTTTTCTTACCAAAATCTAATATCTCACATTTATGTGTTGAAATTAGTTTGCCAATTATATGGCCATTCTGCAAGTTTATTAACGTCTTCTTGTAAGTTGTTGCAATCCTCCTCGGTATTGACTATCCCCCCAATTTGGTATCACCTGCAAATTTAGGAATTGTGAATTTGATTCCAAAGTCTAAATCGTTAATATAAATTGTGAACAACAACAGTAGACTTGACAAAACTTGAGCTTTTCCACACTAATATTGCTGATAATTACCCCATTAAATGTTGAGCCTTGTTGGAATAGGTGTAACTAGGGTTTTAACAACATATGGACTGGTAAACATTTGTTCTGTCCCTGGAAAACAAATTTTTATTTGTGCAATGTCAATTTTCTCCATTATGATAAAAGTTACAAGCTAACAAAAATAAATATATATATATATATTGTTTTGAAGTTTGATCATGATATTTCAGCTTCCACCTTAACCCCATATCTATATCCCAATCTTTATTTTGCTCTCAAACATTTTTAAAAAGTGGAGATAATCAATGCTTTTCAATTCCTGGTTTGCTGCCTGGGAGAATTCTTCACTGTGATTGGCTGCTTAGACAGCTTGATGACGTCACCACTGCACAATGTCAGAAATCCCCTATTCACAACACCAGATGTCGAGAAACCAAAGGTTTTTGCAAAATCTCTGGGCAGCATTCTTTGAGGTCAGCAGTGATTGCCATCACACCACCGTTAACCACAAATTACGGGCCAATATTTTCTGAAATTTATGTTGTTAATCAAAAGTCACAATTTACAAAGCAAAATTACAGCTTTATGGAGGTATTTTTCAGTTCCAGCTGGGAAACTTAAGCTCTGTTTCCAACTAATATTAATAGAACTTCTTCCAGAGGTCAAATTTCATCAATCTCAAATAGGCCATCAATGGAAGAGGAGAAAGATGCTCAAAATATCCTTCTTGCATCCATGAGCATGTTTCCTGCCCTATCCCATCCTAAGTATGTATGTGGAAAATTCACTTTGGGAAGGGAGAATGAGAAGGCGGCAAAAAGTGGAATAGAATCATGGAACAGAAAAATGTCATTCAGTCCAGCATGCTCATGCCAGTGCTTTCTATACATGTGAACTATTACAACCTTATTTCCCTCACTCTTTCCCATAACACTTCATATTTTTAATGTTAAATTTAAGAGGCAGTTTCATGATTTGTAGTTTGCGTGTTTCTTGTTATTTTATCAGCTTGCATTCTGCGACATGGGAAAACATATGAGAGGGGTGTGTGCTCTGTGCCGTCAATGTGCCAGCCTTGACTCAGTGGCACTCTTGCTTCTGCGTCAGAAGGTTATGTGTTCAAGTCCCACTCCAGAGACTTGAGCACATAATTTAAGGTCACACTTCAGTGCATTATTTTTGGATGAGATGTTAAATGAGGTCCCTTGTGCCCTCTCAGGCAGGCATAGAGCAGGGGAGTTCTCCGTGTCCTGGCCAATACTTATCTCTCAATTAATACCTAAAACAGATTATCTGGTCATTTGTCTCATTGCTGCTTGTGGGATAATTGGCTGCCATATTTCTTACATTATAACAGTGACCATACTTGAAGTATTTAATTGGCTGTAAAGCAGTTTTGACATCTTGAAGTCATGAAAGGCACTATATAAATGCAAGTCTTTATTCTAGTTTTATTGCTTTATTGAACAGTAATATCACTGTTTAATAAAGCAATAAAACTAGAATAAAGACTTGCATTTATATCGCGCCTTTCATACACTGCACCTTGCCGTGGCACTTCTAATCCTTCCTTAAATGCTGTGATTGATTTGGCTTCAACAACCACTTGTGGCCATGCATCTGTATTCTAATAATCCGTGTGTGGATTTTCTCTCTCCAAGTTGCCAACTAATCCGAGTCCCAAATTAACGCCCTTTGTTCCTGATTCACCCCTCGTAAAAATAATCTTTTGCTATTTAACAACCTTTCAAATGCTTTCACAATTTGAATACTTCCTCCTTAACCTCCTCTGCTGCAGTCAATACAGTTTTAAGTTTACATCTCTCATTGTGATCATATCATATCCTTGTGAATTTATGCTGCACCTTTTCCATGACTCCAATATTTTCCATAATGGGATGATTAAAACTGTACACAGTATTTCACTGTGGCCCAAACAATGTCTTGCAGACACTAATTATTAACCCCTTGCTTTTATACTCAATGACTATATAAAAAAAAGAGGAACCCCATTTGCATTTTTACAGCAATTTGCAGCTGTAATTTTGAAGATGTGTATCTGAGTTAGGGGAATGAAAAATGCACCAGGATTTCCACACCTGGTTGCTATCCAGTGATCCCTGCTGGAAGTGCTCGTGTGTGGTAAACAGGCAAGGACAAGATCAGGCTTAGGTACGATGCACTTAGCTGACTGATCATTTAAGCTCATACCACTACAATTACTTGCATTTATACAGAGCCTTGAATTTCATAACAAGAGTTGAAAGAATGCAGAGTTCTCAGACTGTTGTCGGGCTGGAGGAGGTAGTCCTCATTTATGCTTTTATGACCTCCAGACACAACTATTGTCTGGTGGAACAGGAGCCAATGTAGGTCAGCAAGCATAGGGGTGATGGATGAACAGGACATGACACGAGTTAGGACAGCAAAAGTTTTGGATGAGCTCAAGTTTATGGCGGATGAAAGAGAGAGGACAGCCCGGAAAGAATTTGAGCAGTCAAGTCCGAAAGTAACAAAAGCATTTGAGAGTGTTTCAGCATCAGATGGGCTGAGGCAGAAGCGGAGACAGGCAATGTTACAGAGGTGGTGTTGGTGAGAGAGAGGAGATCAGATCAGAATCTCAGCTCAGGGTCAAATAGGATGCCACAGTTATGAACAGTCTGATTCAGCCAGAGACAGCGGCCAGGGAGGGAATTGAATTGGGGTCTAAAGAACGAATTTGTGGTGAGGGCCGAAGACCATGGCTTTGGTCTTCCCAATGTTTAATTAGGAGGCAATTTCGGCTCATCCAGGATCAAATGACAGACAAGCATTCTGACAACAGAGGCAGTGAGGTGGTTGAGAGAGGTGGTAGTAAGGTAGAGCTGGGCATCATTACCATGCATGTGTCTTCAGATGATGCCACCATGGGCAGCATGTAGATGAGTAACAGGATGGGGCCAATGATAGATTCTTGGGGTACTCAAGAGGCAACAAAGCAGGGGCAGGGGCAGGAAGAAAGGCCATTGAAGAAGATGCTCTGGCTATGACTGAATAGTAAGAGTGGAACCAGACATACCTGGATAATGGCATCCTGAGCAATCTACTGGAGGGAAATTGTTGCCCATGAAACAATATCCTGGTGTGGGATGTGGGGATGGGGGAAAGAGAATAGAAATTATGAGACAATTATCAAATTCCTATGGCTTTGAACAAATAGTCTGTTGATCCTATTCTGTTTCCTCCAAACATAAAGTTGATTCTTTCTGCTCGTCACCATTGTACCCTCACAATACCAGTTAGGCTAACAAGCTACAAAAGCAACAACTTGATTTTATAAAAAATGCCTTTAACTTACTAAAACATCCCAAGGAGCTTCACAAGAGCGTTATCCAGCAGAATTTGACACCAAGCCACATAAGGAGATCGTAGGACAGACGACCAAATGCTTGATCAAAGAGGTAGGTTTTAAGGAGGGTCTTAAAGGAGGAGAGATAGAATGGCGAGGAACATTAAGTAAGGAATTCCAGTGCTTCAGGCAACTGAAGGCATAGCCACCAGTGGTGGAGCAGTTAAAATTGGGGATACGCAAGAGGCCAGAATTGGAGGAGCGAAGAGATCTTGGAGGGTTGTAGGGCTAGAGGAGGTTACAGAGATAGGGAGGGACGAGGACCATGGAGGAATTGGAACACAAGGATGATAATTTTTTAATTGAGGTATCGTCAGACTGGGATCCAATTTAGGTCAACGAGCATGGGATGATAAATATTGTATCTTACTAGAATCTCAGGTGTATTTCAATTATCCATTTATGTTGTCCCTTGTGCTGATGCACTGGCCCTCTGCCAAACCCAGTGCCATCTCTCAAATTAATATATCTAATTTTTAAGTCTCTAAAAATAAGCAATTGGTATCAATTATAAAATCTTACATACTGCAGCTGCAAAGAAGTTTTTTGAAAGTGACGAACACAATATTGGGAAATGAAGTAGGGCAAGTGGAATGTATAACACAAGGAAATTATCTAGCTAATAGTGACCACATCATAATTTGATTTAAAGTAATTATGGAAAGAGACCAGAAAATAATCGAAGGTAAAATGCTCAACTGGCTAAGAGCTAATTTCAGTGATTTAAGAAGGGACCTAGCACAGGTAGATTGGAAAAGACAATTGCAGGATAAAACCATAACTGAGCATTGAAGGGCATTCAGGGAAAAGATAGATCAGTTGCAAACTAAGCGTATTCCTTTGAAAGGAAAAGATAGAGCATCCAAAAGCTAATGCGCCCTGGATGACAGAGGAGATAAAAGTTAAAATAAAACAAAAAATGGAGGCTTATGACAAATGCCAGTAGCAAGATTCAGTTAATAACCAGGAAGATTATGGAAAGTACAGGAAGCAATTGAAAAAGTTAATATGGGAGGGGAAGAGAGAAAAGATTAGCAGACAACATTAAACTGAACCCTAAGCGAGGGTAAAAAGTTGGGCCTATTAAAGACCGACCCAAAGTGAAATCTTCATGCAGAAGCAAAGGACATGACTAAAGTATTAAATAAGTACAGAGAAGTTTGAAGAGGTGACCCGATAGAAGTTTTCAAGATGATGAGAGGTGTTGATAGAGAAGAACTATTCCCTCTGGCGAGTGGGTGAATAACCAGAGATCATAGATTTAAAATAATTGACAAAACATCTACAGGGGAGATGTGGAGGAATCTTTTCATTCAGCGAGTTGTCAGGATCTGAAACACTATCTGAAAAGGTGGGGGAAACTGATTCCATAAATAATTTTAAAAGGGGAGTTGACAGGTACTTGAGGCTGAGAAACTTGCAGGGTTACAGACAAAAGGCAGGGATGTGGGACTAAGCATGACTGTTCCTTAAAAGAGCCAACACAGGCACGATGGGCTGAATGACCTCCTTTGGTGCTGTAAGTTTCTATAATTCTATGAATAATAGTTAAGTGTCAGCTTGACTGCATTTTGGCCTCGGAGTCAGAGGTAGTGAGTTCAAGCCCCACTACAGGGCTTAAGCATTTAATTTATGCTGCCACTTCAGAGCAGTACTGAGAGAGTGCTGCATTGTCGGAGGTGCCCTTTTTCTAATGAAACATTAAGCCAAGGACCCACCTGCTGATTCAGGTAGACACAAGATTCCATAAAAATTGTCATCGCACTTTTCTGAAGAGCAAGTAGCTCTCCCAGTGCCCAAGCCAACATTCAAACGCCCCACCTGAATACACCAACTGTGTGCTTTACGGTAATTCTGCATTTGAATACTATCTGCTTTCACTGTCTCCCTGGGGAGCCTGTTCCACAGATTGACCACTCACTCATTGAACGGTTTCCACAGATGAATTTTCAATTTACCACCGTCAAGCACAGACGGTGTCCTCTGGTTCTACTGTTATTGACAAGGTGATGCTCTCTGAATTTCCCCAAGCTCAGGAAAGGAAATTCAGAGAGCATCACATCAACGTACTTTTGTGTGTTTCCCATCAGGCGGTTGAAGAGAAGGATTGGCAAGGACCAGGTTAATTTGGTCTGGGAGGAACTTAGAACATAAAAGCTTATTTTTTAATCTGCACTGGAGCATTCTGTATCAATCGAAAAAGTCTACACAGGGCATCAGCAATGAATCTTCACCCTTTAACTGTTAATCTCTCTCCCACAGGATCTGAAATTCTGCTCCTGCAAGAAATATATCAAACTGCACTTGCTGAACCAGGTTTGTTGAGATGCATTAGGGCTAAATTGGTGATGAGAAAAACAAATGCACCAGCATAGTGACAACCAAGTTGTGCTAGCAGCAAACACCACAGCCATATTCACAAGGAGTCTTCTTTTGGTTTCAGTTTTCTCTGGTTGCATTATACTATAATATGTGCTCTTAAAGGGTAAAAAAAAAAATCAGCTCCAATGCTGGATGCACATCTCCGCACAGAACTAATCCACATCCTTTGAGCCGCTTGGAAAATATAAGACATTGGCGAGATAGTAAAACTGGCACATGCAAAACGACAATACATAAACTCTTATTGCAACATAAGATTTTACTTGATGTTATAATTACAATCTCTAAAGAAGTGTCTATAAACATTCATATTTATCTACTATAAATTTTAGTTAGTGTCATATTGTTTGTGTTTTAGTAAACAGTCTGCTCTTAATTCAAACTCACACACTTACGATTATCTGATAATTCATTATGAGCACTCAATTACTACTTGGTAATGTTATTTACATTGCATAAATTGAATTATTGGATAATTAGATTTTTTTATGTGCAAATGAACAATTTCACTGCTTGACTTTATTGCATCCCCAAGGGGGCTTTGTCGGATATCTCAAACTGCTGTATAGGTAGAACAAAAAATAAAGATTACTATAACAAGGTGATAAAGTTCCTTTGATTATACTATGTATTGTATGGTGCAACTTCAGGAGCAGGCTTTAAAGGAGCAGTCACAGTGAATCTTCATGCCAGAATTTGTCAATGTGTCCACATTGTTGGATTTCAATTAACACTTGTTACATCTAATTAACGATCAACATAGCTTCCCAATTCCCAATGCACAATATGTCAACGATTCTGGATGATTAGCAGTGAATTACAAGGCAGCAATCCAATAAAGGGCATACGGATGATGTAAATGGCAGAAGTGAAGTTTAAGGTTTCCATTTGTTCTTTGAATCACAAGATTGGATTACTTTCTGAAAGCACATTTATATTGTAGGACCACTTCCTAAGTCACAAGATAAATGCAGATGAGGCAGGCCATTCAACTAATCTAAATTAGCGCAATCATTTAGAAAAACCTACAGTGCCCTATCAGATCATCTAACCATCTCTAAAAAGACATTGGGCTGGATTTTTGCATTTTTGCCCGTTTCTTTGTGGCACAGCGAAAAATTTAGCGCCTGGTTAACAGTGCCAGAGCAAGAAACTTTCACCGAATGAAAGTTCATGAGGAGCGTTAGCGTGAACTCCGACACTGCACCACATACTTTGTGCGTCGGAGCAGAAAGTTCCGGCACTGAAAAATCTGCCGTTCTGCGCATGTGCAATTTTTTTTTCTTCCAGCGCTTCTAGTCTGGTCTCCGCTCGCAAACGCTAATGCAGGGTGTGGCCGCGCGCATGCACAGTACAGCTGGGGCTGCATCAGCCATTTCACATTTGGATTTTGATCACGTAGGACGACAATTCCAGACAGCGTGCCAGGCAATTCAGCCACGAGACCAATGAAGCTTTAGTGGAGGCTGTGGAAAAAAGATGGCAGGAGTTGCATCTTCGGGGTGGTTCTCGACCATTGCCATCAATATTTAAAAGGATTTAGAGGGAGACAGCAGAGGAAGTCTCTGCCTCAGACACTGTGCCGAAAGAAGTGTAATGACCTGAAAAGGGTAGTCAAGAGTGAGTACAATATTAATTCATGCACTCCTTCATTACCTCAATTATAAATCGGTCACACTATTTGTTCTCGTGCTGTTGGTACCTCAGCACTCTGGATTGCCTTCTAAAAAGCATGACACGAAGGTAGACTTAGTTCAGCACCCTATTTGCCATAAATGATCTTTACACATTATTAAGATTGCTTTCTGAGATCTCATAAGATGGCTCTGCATTTCGATGTCCTCCTGATGAACCACGTACAACTTCCAAGGTCATTAAACAGAGGACTGTGTTATATACAGTATAGTATAACTGCTTTGGTGGCTATCTGCGCCACAAGAGCAGATGGACCCTCGTGACCATTCCCATTTTCATCTTTGTAGGCAAAGAAGTCTCATAATCGCCGTGAACAGGTGTGGACAGGCGGCGGTCCGCCTCAGACCCTGCCACTCACTGACATCAAGGATAGAGTGGCAGGCCTCATCAGCGTCACTGGTTGGGCAGCTGCCACTTAGACCACTGACCCTCGCTTGAATACTGAGGGTAAGTCCTGCACACTCCCTGGGCTGGGTTGGGGCAATGTCCTGCAGTGCCTCTGGACTAGGGTTGGGGCAATGTCCTGCGCACTCCCTGGGATAGGTTGGGGCAATGTCGTGCAATGCCTCTGGACTAGGTTGGGGCAATGTCCTGCACACTCCCTGGGATAGGTTGGAGCAATGTTATGCAGTGCCTCTGGACGAGGTTGGGGCAATGTCTTGCAGTGCCTCCGGACTAGATATAATGGATTAGCGGCGGTCCTTCAAATGAAACGGTGCTATGCGACCTTCCTCATGTCACCCTGCCCCCTCCCCTGCTACTAACCACTCGTCTGTTGCTTTCTATTTCCAGATGACCAGTCACAGGCGCAGCATCCCTCAAGGGACCACTCCACGTCAGGATGAGCCAACTCCGGCGCAGCATCAATCAACCCCTGTCCACCACCGGCACTCAGCTCCTCGGAGGATGACGTGACATTCTCAAGGTTCGACAAATCCGAGGCTCCTGGGACCAGTGGAGTGCAGCAACTCAGTGCTGAGGTTGAATCCCGCAGGACATCTCTCCAGAGGGTGAATTGGCAAAGTCGGTCTGCTGAAAGACAGGCAGATGTGGAACTGGACATGGTGGGAATGTAAAGGGAGAGCATCCAGATCAGCTGTCAGCTCGTTGATGTCTTGGGAAGGATTCCCGCTAGCGGAGGTAGGCTCTCCAGAGGGTGAATTGGCAAAGTCGGTCTGCTGAAAGACAGGCAGATGTGGAACTGGACATGGTGGGAATGTAAAGGGAGAGCATCCAGATCAGCTGTCAGCTCGTTGATGTCTTGGGAAGGATTCCCGCTAGCGGAGGTAGGGTTAGAGACATAGAAAATAGGTGCAGGAGTAGGCCATTCAGTCCTTCAAGCCTGCACCACCATTCAATATGATCATGGCTGATCATGCAATTTCAGTACCTCATTCCTGCTTTCTCTCCATAACCTCTGATCCCTTTAGCTGTAAGGGCCACATCTAACTCCCTTTTGAATATATCCAACAAACTGGCCTCAACAACTTTCTGTGGTAGAGAATTCCACAGGTTAACAACTCTCTGAGTGAAGAGGTTTCTCCTCATCTTGGTCCTAAATGGCTTACCCCCTTATCCTTGGACTGTGACCCCTGGTTCTGGACTTCCCCAACATCGGGAACATTCTTCCTGCATCTAACCTGTCCAATCCCTTCAGAACACGTTAGATTGTTAGTGCGAGCCGTGATACCAGCGAGGCCATCAATGCCCACGAGGCTGGTGGCCTCCAGCAGCGACAGTGGCGTCCCGGAGAGTGTGTGGCACGAACCCTTGCAGAATATGGCGCATCACAGGCACAAGCTCTGCTTCAGCTTGGGCAGGTGATGCAGTCCATGCCTGCTCCCATATTCTCTGCCTTTCCCACTGTCACACATGGAAGTGACGGTTCCAAAGCAGGCCAGCAAGGTGCTCCGGTTGCTAGGGACCAGCCCCGTCGGCAACTGAGTAGCTCCAAGGATATGGGAGGTGGTGTAATTTCTCCGAATGACAGCATTTCACCTACCCCCACTCAGTCGCTAACCAAGCATCAGCGACAGTTGTCACCCAAACCACCTGTGACTGACGACGCCGATGAAGAGGCTAGCCAGTCAGCAGCCGGGCTTTCCATGCCATGAGCTGGTCCAGTGCGTCCCCAGACCCCGAATCCATTGTCTCTCCTCCTCCCCCCACCGCCACCCCCCCCCCCAACACAGCAGCGCTCTGGCAGCCTTACTGCACACTATCTTGGTGCCACTTTGAGTAGGAGCAGCAGGCAAGGGAGGATGATAAGGGGAAGGGGCGCAAAAGACAGTGGGAAAAAATAGTGGGACAGGATATGATGTTGCTGCATTATGTTGTTGATGCTGGATGCATCGTATGTTTTATGTTACAGTATCACTGTTACAGTATCACACTGGATTATGTTCTGATAATGTTGTTGAATGCAGTTCATTTTATTTAATGTTATTTAAGTCTCACAATAAAGGTTACAAAGTTTACAATGTTATAATGTTCAATACATTTTTTCTTTACCGTGTAGTGTCTCATTTACAGAATAAGAGGAATAGTCAATATGGTGGGATAGAGTGGCCAGGCAACACTCAAACATGCCATTCACTCTTCAAGCAAAGTGTTCAATTATGAGCTGCTGACATAAGACTTTCGCAGCGGCGAAATCTCCACGATGCCTCCTCTGTGGTGGTGGTGGTGGTGGTGGTGGTGGCGGTGGTGGCATGGGTTCCTCGCCAGGCTCCTCTTCTTCCTCCTCTTCCCCCCGCAACCCCCTCCCCTGAGGTGGTCCTGCATCCCCATTGGCAATTCCTGTCCCCTCATGATGGCTAAGTTGTGTAGCATGCAGCACACCACAATGAACTCAGAGACCTGCTATGGGGACTATTGCAGGCCGCCTCCAGAGTGGTCCAGGCATCAGAAGCGCTGCTCGAGCACCCCAATTGTCTGTTCGACAAAGTTGTGTGTGGCTGCATGGCTCTCATTATAGCGATGCTCAGCTTCTGTCTGAGGGTTCCGGAGGGGGGTGGGGGGCGGGAGGCTCATGAGCCAAGTGGCAAGGCTGTAATCTTTGTCCCCGAGCAGCCAATGTGGATACAGTCAATGGCACCCTGTACCCTGGGGAAGCCAGCAATTCTGGATAACCCCACAGCCCTGTCTCTCATTGCCTGCGTAATCATAGAGAAAGTGATGAACTGGTCCCTTTCGGTATACAGGGCAGCATTCATCTGGCAAATGCAGCAATGGGTGGCATGCTGAGAGACAGAGCATACGCTTGAAATGATCCCGTTGCATAGAACGCAAGTGACGCTTTTACCTTTAGCGGCAGTCTTGGTGAAAGAGAGGATATCGGGTCGGAAGCTCAGCTCATGGTCAATTAGGATGGAGGAATAAATTTTTGTTTCACAGCGTGTTTTGTCTCTGTACAGTTCTGGTCACTGTTATGAGAAAGACATCTTGGTACTTGAGAAAAATGGGCACGGATTTGGGAGGCGACAAAACATTCAAGGACTTGAGATGGGAGGGAGGTTGGAGATAGGGTGGTAGCTAGCAAGCACAGTGGGGTCAAGGGTTGGTTTTTTGAGAAGGGTGATGACCACAGATTTGAAGGAGAGAGGGACAGTACCAGAGGAGGGAGAACCGTTGATTATGTCGGCTAACCTGGGAGCCAGAAAAGGAAGTTGGGTGGTCAGCAGTTTAGTGGGAATAGGGTCAAGGGAGCAGGAAGTGAGTCTCATGGTCAAGATAAGCGTGAAGAGGTCATGGAGAGATCAGAGAGAAACTAGAGAAAAATGCAAGTTTAGAACTAGGGCAAGGGGGAACATCAGAGGAACTTTGCCCCCGTGGGCTAGGGGACGGAAAGGAACTGGAAGAGGCAGATGATCAGATGGTCTCAACCTTTGAGACAAAGAAGTCCATGAGCTCCTCACACTTCTTGTTGGAGAGGATTGTGGTGGAGGCCAGGGAGAGGGGTTTAAGAAGGAGAGAATAATAGCCGGGGGTTAACTTTGCATTCCAGAATGATTCTGGAATAGTGAGGAGTTTTTGCAAAGAAGAGTAGGACCCGATAATGCTTTATATGGTCCAGCCAGATCTGGCGGTGAATGGTTAAACCAGTTGTCCATCACATCCGTTCAAGTCTGCTCCCCTTGGACTTGAGGGAGCGAAGAGGAAGGCTGTACCAGAGGGAATGGCCAGGGTGAGAGAGAGTAATGGTGTTAATAGGGACTAGGGCATCAAAGGTGGTGGTGAGGGTGTAGTTGAGCAGATCGGTGGCTGCAGAAATGTCATGGTGAATGGAGGGCCAAAGGCTGGACAGTTTGCAGTTGATAAGTGCAGTTGTGAGAGAGTTTGGTGAGAGTTTTTTTCCAGGGACGGATGCAGAAGTAGGGTTGGGTGGGGGCAAAGGGGATATGGGTGGAGAGCGATACAAGGAAATGGTACTCCCACAGAGCTGTAGGACTTTTTATTTCGTAGTGGTCAGATATAACTGAGTGGCTTGCTAATGCAGAGGGGATTTAAGAGTCAACCACATGGCTGTGCACCTGGAGTCAGACTTCCTTCCTTCCCTAAAAAGGACAAGTGAACCAGGTGGGTTTTTACGACAATCGGTATTTTCACGATCACCATAATACTAGCTTTTTATTCCAGAAGTTTTTTTTATTTCATTAGCTAAATTTAAATTCCCCAGCTGCCATGGTAGGATTTAAACTCATGTTTCCAGATCATTAGTCCAGGCCTCTGGATGACACGTCGACCAATATAACCACTATGCTACCATACCCTGCAAGTTCTGTGAATTTAACTTCGAGAGCCAAGTTTTCCTCAACGTAATATTTTTTACATATTACACCAAGGTTCAACCTATGCATGGTTGCATGTCTGAAATCCTGAAACATGACACAGCCCTCAAACACTTTTGCTCCCTCTAATGTTCCCACCCAGTATGCTGATGGTGTCAGCAGTCAATCCACCAGCACCCACAAATGCCTCTCCTGAGTCATATCTTGTCGAGTAGTAACATTTTGTTTATATTATCTTTGTTGATTTTCCTTACCCAAACTTTGCATTTGTCCACATTATACGATATCCGCCACTTGTCAGACATCAGACTGTTCCCCAAACTACACAGGTCCTTGTGTAGTTGATCAGGACTGTTCCTAGTTGTTTACAATCCCTCCCAGTATGGAATCATCTCTTTCCGGATCAGTTCCTATGGACTGGAGGGTAGTTAATGTAACAACACTTTTTAAGAAAGGAGGGAGAGAGAAAATGGGCAATTATAGACCGGTTAGTCTGACAAATGGGAAAAATATTGGAATCAATTATTAAAGATGAAATAGCAGCGCATTTGGAAAGCAGTGACAGGATCGGTCCAAGTCTGCATGGATTTATGAAAGGGAAATCATGCTTGACAAATCTTCTAGAATTTTTTTGAGGATGTAACTAGTAGAGTGGACAAGGGAGAACCACTGGATGTGGTGTATTTAGACTTTCAAAAAGCTTTTGACATGGTCCCACACAAGAGATTGGTGTGCAAAATTAAAGCACATGGGATTGGGGGTAATGTACTGATGTGGATAGAGAACTGGTTGGCAGATAGGAAGCAGAGAGTCGGGATAAACGGGTCCTTTTCAGAATGGCAGGCAGTGACCAGTGGGGTGCCGCAGGGTTCAGTGCTGGGACCCCAGCTATTTACAATATACATAAATGATTTAGATGAAGGAATTGAAAGTAATATCTCCAAGTTTGCAGATGACACTCAGCTGGGTGGCGGTGTGAGCTGTGAGGAGAATGCCAAGAGGCTGTAGGGTGACTTGGACAGGTTAGGTGAGTGGGCAAACGCATGGCAGATGCAGTATAATGTGGATAAATGTGAGTTTATACACTTTGGTGGAAAAAACACGAAGGCAGAATATTATCTGAGTGGTGACAGATTAGTAAAAGGGGAGGTGTAACGAGACCTGGGTGTCATGGTACATCAGTCATTGAAAGTAGCATGCAGGTATAGCAGGCGGTGAAAACGGCAAATGGTATGTTGGCCTTCATAGCTCGGGGATTTGAGTGTAGGAGCAGGGAGGTCTTACTGTAGTTGTACAGGGCCTTGGTGAGACATAGAAACATAGAAATTAGGTGCAGGAGCAGGTTGTTCAGCCCTTTGAGCCTGCAGCACCATTCAATAAGATCATGGCAGATCATTCAACCTCACAGCTCACACCGCCACCTAACTTAGTGTCATCTGCAAACTTGGAGATATTACTTTCAATTCCTTCATCTAAATCATTTATGTATATTGTAAATAGCTGGGATCCCAGCACTGATCCTTTATTAGCCAAGGCATAGAATACAAGAGCAGGGAAGTTATGCTGGAACTCCATACAATACTAGTTAGGCCGCAGCTCAAGTGCTGCGTGCAATTCTGGTCACATTACAGGAAGGATCTGATTGCACTCGAAAGGGTGCAGAGGAGGTTTACGAGGATGATGCCAGGACTGGAAAACTTTAGCCTTGAGGAAAGATTGAATAGAGTGGGATTGTTTTCCTTGGAACAGAAGAGACGGAGGGGGATTTAATCGAGGTGTATAAAATTATGAGGGGCTTAGATCGAGTGGATGGGAAGGACCTATCAGTAACCAGGGGGTACAGATTTAAAGTAGTTGATCGAAGGATTAGAGGGGAGATGAGGAAACATTTCTTCACTGAGGGTGGTGGGAGTCTGGAACTCACTGCCTGAAAGGGTGGTAGAGGCAGCCTCGGCTAATAAAAGAAAGCATTCCGTTTGGCTTTTTAACTACCTCATCACATTTAAAAAGTACTTGGATGTGCACTTAAAGAGCCGTAATCTACAGGACTGCAGACCTAGTGCTGGAAGGTGGAATTAGGCTGGGTAGCTCTTTTTCGACCAGCACGGACATGGGCCGAATGGCCTCCTTCGGTGTTGTAATTTTTCAATGATTCTCATACTCTCATCACTTTTTTGTATCTCCTCTGTACTTTCTATATTCAGCTTGGTTCTCTCTTGTATTATGAACCTGTCTCATTTTAACTTCTATATCTTTAGTCAACCAGGGAGCTCAAGCTTTGGATACCCTCACTTCCCCCCCTCATGGGAATGTGTCTATTCTGTACCCGAACCATCTCTTCTTTGAAGGCCACCCATTATTCAATTAGGCCTACCAAATTTTGAATCCAATCAACCTCGGTCACTGATTAAGAAAGTTCTCTTTTACACGTTTCAGGAATTCCTCCCCCTTTGCCCTTTACACTGTTAGCTTATATTAGGATAATTGAAGTCCCCCATTATCACTACTCTTGTCCTTGCAACTCTCTGTAATTGGCTCGTTTTCTCCTTCCCACTATTTGGTAGCCTATGATATACATCCAGTAGCATAGTGGCTCCTCTATTGTTCCTTAATTCTAACCAAATATATTCTGTCTTTGACCCCCACAACTAAATCATCCCTCTCCACAGCTAGAATAGTTTATTTGATCATTACTGCCACCAATGTTCTCTCTTAATTTTTTGGGGCGCACGGCTCCTTGAATATGCTGCGCGGCCCATTCAAATTTCCACGCAAGCTTGGTTTTTCCATTTAAAAGCCAGTTAGTCAGCTGTGCAGGACCTCCAGACCGCTGCACAGCCTCGCAACTTAACAGGAACATTAATGCCATCCCTCCTTTTTTCTTTCCTGAATGTCGTGTAGCCAGGAATATTAAGTTCCCAATCCTCCACTTCTTTGAGCCAGGTCTGTTATTGCACTATATCACAGTCCCACATGGTAACACGTACCTACAGCTCACCAACATTATTTACCATGCCACGTGCATTCCAAACCTATCTTAGATTGCCTCACATTTGCCCCCTGCCTGATTTCAGCTATTCTTTACTCTAGTGCTTTTTGGCTCTCCCAGTACTCTCTGCACCTTATTTCTCCTATCTAATGTTTCTTTTCTGGTGCACAGCCCGATCAAATTAGTTTCTGCCCTCCCCCACAGCACTATTGGTCCCAGCTGTTAAGGTGCAACCAGTCCAGCTTGTACAGGTCCCTCCTACCCTAGAACTGATCCCAATGCCCCAGGAATCTGAAATCCTCCTTCCTGCGCCATTTCTCCAGCCACAGTTAACCTGTCCTATCCCACTATTCCTATATTCACGATAGTATGGCACTGGAAGCAATCCAGAGATTGTGACCTTTGAGGTCTTAAGAGTAATTATGGCACAGAAGACCGCCATACAGCCCATGGAATCTATGCCAGCTCTTTTAATTTTCTCCCAAGCTCCTGAAACTCTGACTGCACGACTTCAACCCTTTTCCTTCTATGTCATTGATTCCCATATGGTCCACAACTTCTAATTGTCCTCCTTCCCCCCTCAAAATGTTCTGCATCCTCAAGTGATTTCCTTTACCCTGGCACCATGGAGGCAACATACCATACAGGATTCACGTGGGCAGTTGCAGAAACGCCTGTCTATCCCCTATCAAATCCACTATGACCACTGCATTTCTACACTGTGCTGCACCCTCATGTGCAGTTATTAGCCTCATGGTGCATAGATGTGATCTAGACTGTACACTCCCGAAGAGTTGTCACCCTCACCAGTATTCAGCATTAAAAAGCGGTTCGAGAGTGCCACATTCCAGGAGGATTCTGCACCACCTGCCTCTTCCTATCGAGCCGGATGGCCACCCACTTACTATTCTCCTGAACTCTCTGTAGCTGTCAGGTGACCACCTCCTAGAACTTGTGGACCAGGAAATTCTCAGCCTCCCATATGTCCTGCAGTGACTCCGGCTGCTCCTCAAGCTAAGAAATCCTGAGCTGGAGTTCAAGGAACTGCACATATGCTTATCCATGACACAAAGCGTCTTGGCATTCCCACATGGCACAAGAATTGCAAGCAACGGGGCCGATTATTTTACTTAAAAGTCTATCTACTTATGTTATAGATATGTCTTTATAGTTTAATATCCCCTTACTCCTAATATTCAATTATTTATGTACACCAGATTTTTATTTAATACAATTTGGATCCCTTTAATGTTCATATCCTCTACTTAGTAATTAATTAAATCGAAGTGGATAAAATTAACTGAGATTATTTATATATTTACTTATGTACTGTAGCTTCTTGGTTTAACGTACTTAGCATCTCCTTCTCCCAGCCAGCCAGCCACTCCGTTTAGCAGATTCACCCAACTGTGTGTGCACAGCTCTGTTAAAGCAAAGAAGGTTAAGAGGAGATTTAATAGGTGTTAAAAATTGAGAAATTGTTTCCACTGGCCGGTTGGTCAGTAGCCAGAGGGCACAGATTGAAGATAATTGGCGAAATCAGAGGGGAGATGAGAATTTTTTTTAAATGCATGTTGTTATGTGGAATGGAATGGACTGCCCGAAAGGGTGGCGGAAGCAGATTCAATAGTAACTTTCAAAAGGGAATTGGATATATGCTTAGAAGGAAAAATTTGTAGAGCTGTAGGGGACACGATGAGCCGAAATGCCTCCTTCTTTGATTTTATGACAATTGTACTTTTGAAAGTAAAATTGTGTTCACAATGAAAAATGTCACAAATGAAAGCTGAAGAACCAGATAATGGAACACTCAGTGCACAAGCACTAAATACAATACACAGGAATAAAAACTTGCCAAATGATATACTAGGGTTTAACCTGGTAACTACAGATCAGGTTAACTTCAGTGGTGGGAGAGACCTTTGTCAAGGAGCAAAATTCTCACTTGTCAGAAGCATAGATTAATAACAGACAGCCAGCATGGATTTGTTAAAGGTAAATTATCTGACTAACCAGATTGAGTTCTTTGAGAAAGTAATAGAGGGTTGATGAAGGTATTGCAATAATGTTGTATATATGGACTTTTAAAGGGCATCTGATAAAGTACCACATAACAGACTTATTTGGAAAATAGAACCACATGTGATTAATGAAACAGTGGTAACTTGGGTACATAATTGGCTAAGGGATAGGAGGCAGAGAGTAGAGGTGAACTGAAGAGAAGTACACAGTGAGGTCCCCCAGGGGTCGGAATTAGGACCATTGCTTTTCATGTTATATATAAATGACCTAGACTTTGGTACTGGGAGTACAATTTTGAAGTTTACAGATGATACAAAACTTGGCAACATAGTAAATAGTGAGCAGCATAGTAGCAGATTTCAGGAGGGCATGGACTGTGAAATGAGAAGACACATGGCAGATAACATCTGTGGTTGGGAAAATGTTGGACTCCATTATTAAAGAAGCAGTAGCAGGACATTTGGAAAAGCAAAATTCGGTCAGGCAGAGTCAGCATGAAGTTATGAAGGGGAAATCATGTTTGACAAATTTGCTGGAATTCTTTGAAGATGTAATGAACAGGGTGGAGAAAGGAGAACCAGTGGATGTGTTGTATTTGGACTTCCAGAAGGCATTTGACAAGGTACCACATAAAAGGTTACTGCACAAGATAAAAGTTCACAGGGTTGGAGGTGATATATTAGCGTGGATAGAGGATTGGCTAACTAACAGAGAACAGAGAGTCGGGCTAAATGGTTCATTCTCTGGTTGGCAATCAGTAACGAGTGGGGTGCCGCAGGGATCAGTGCTGGGACCCCAACTATTTACAATCTATATAACGACTTGGAAGAAGGGACTGAGTGTAATGTAGTTTGTTGCTGATACAAAGATGGGAGGAAAAGCAACGTGTGAGGAGGACACAAAACATATGCGAAAGGACAGAGACAGGCTAAGTGAGTGGGAAAAAATTTGGCAGATGGAGTGTAATGTTGGAAAGTGCGAGGTCATGCGCTTTGGCAGAAAAAAATAATCGAAGAGCAAGTTATTATTTAAATGGAGAAAGATTGCAAAGTGCTGCAGTACAGCGGGACCTGGGGGTACTTGTGCATGAAACACAAAAGGATAGTATGCAGGTACAGCAAGTGATCAGGAAGGCCAATGGAATCTTGGCCTTTATTGCAAAGGGGATGGAGTATAAAAGCAGGGAAGTCTTGCTGCAGCTATGCAGGGTATTGGTGAGGCCACACCTGGAATACTGCGTGCAGTTTTGGTTTCCATATTTACGAAAGGATATACTGGCTTTGGAGGCAGTTCAGAGAAGGTTCATTAGGTTGATTCCAGAGATGAGGGGGTTGACTTATGAGGAAAGGTTGAGTAGGTTGGGCCTCTACTCATTGGAATTCAGAAGAATGAGAGGTGATCTTATCGAAACGTATAAGATTATGAGGGGGCTTGACAAGGTGGATGCAGAGAGGATGTTTCCACTGATGGGGGAAACTAGAACTAGAGGGCATGATCTTAGAATAAGGGGCCACCCATTTAAAACAGAGATGAGGAGAAATTTCTTCTCTCAGAGGGTTGTAAATCTGTAGAATTCGCTGCCTCAGAGAGCTGTGGAAGCTGGGACATTGAATAAATTTAAGACAGAAATAGACAGTTTCTTAAATGATAAGGGGATAAGGGGTTATGGGGAGTGGGCGAGGGAAGTGGAGCTGAGTCCATGATCAGATCAGCCATGATCTTATTGAATGGTGGAGCAGGTTCATAGAAACATAGAAACATAGAAAATAGGTGCAGGAGTAGGCCATTCGGCCCTTCTAGCCTGCACCGCCATTCAATGAGTTCATGGCTGAACATTCAACTTCAGAACCCCATTCCTGCTTTCTCGCCATACCCCTTGATCCCCCTAGCAGTAAGGACCTCATCTAACTCCTTTTTGAATATATTTAGTGAATTGGCCTCAACAACTTTCTGTGGTAGAGAATTCCACAGGTTCACCACTCTCTGGGTGAAGAAGTTCCTCCGCATCTCGGTCCTAAATGGCTTACCCCTTATCCTTAGACTGTGACCCCTGGTTCTGGACTTCCCCAACATTGGGAACATTCTTCCTGCATCTAACCTGTCTAACCCCGTCAGAATTTTATATGTTTCTATGAGGTCCCCTCTCATTCTTCTGAACTCCAGTGAATACAAGCCCAGTTGATCCAGTCTTTCTTGATAGGTCAGTCCCGCCATCCCGGGAATCAGTCTGGTGAACCTTCGCTGCACTCCCTCAATAGCAAGAATGTCCTTCCTCAGGTTAGGAGACCAAAACTGTACACAATACTCCAGGTGTGGCCTCACCAATGCCCTGTACAACTGTAGCAACACCTCCCTGCCCCTGTACTCAAATCCCCTTGCTATGAAGACCAACATGCCTTCTGGCCTAGTCCTGTTCCTATTTCTTATGTTCTTATGTATACAATGTAGTATGGATAAGTGTGAAGTAATGCACTTTGGGAGGAACATGGAGTATAATCTAAATGGCACTCTTGTGAGGGGGAGGTGGTTGCAAGAGCAGAGGGACCAGAGGGTGCATATTCACAAATCTTTGAAAGTGGTAGGGCAAGTGCTGCAAGATTCTATGATTTTAAATTGTTCATGGTGAAACTAACTTTCTGCTTGGTATTGGAGCAGTTTATGCATAGAAATGTTAAATAACTAAATCCCACATTCAAATCAATACCTGGAAGTTTTTTTCCCCTCAAAAGTAAAAATATGGTCAATATAATTATCAATTTCATGATGCAAGAAAATTTAAAATAAAGTTATACAACTTGGTAAGAATAGTCTATCCTTTTAAAAACAAAAGTGAGTGTGCAATCAATATCTTGTCCAATTGCCACATAAAGCAAATTGTGATAAAAGATGTATACAGGTCAAAAATACAAGAGGTGGACACCCCAACATTCAGTTCCCTCCTAAAAGCAGAGAAAATCAAAATATCAAATTTGTTATTACTTTTATCAGTTTCTGAATTTAAGTATGCAATATTCAGCAATTTATTTCGACTAAAGTATTCATAGAGCAATTCCATCATAAAACATTAAATCTGTTACTCTTGTAAGACGAAATTCTGCATATGTTCATAACACACGAACATAGCACATTTAAACTAAATATTAGAACAGTGGTTCACCCAATCTTGACGAGGCCATTAAAGAGCACAAGTCAGATGCCCAAAGGAATGTCTTAAATATTTCCTCAAAATGTAGTCAGTAGTCTAACTGAAGGCATGAAAGTAAAGGGTTAATATTAATTTAACCATTAAGACTCAAACAAAACATCTCTCACCAGGGATAGAAGACAAACCTTCAAAACGAAAGGCCAGGATATGGCTCATTAATGAGGACATAAATATGTCCTGTCTTGTTGGGAACTGTTGGGACTAAAACTAGGCAACGGTGCCAGTGCTTCAGACTTGCAGAGCTGTGCAGGGCGCTTGAAACCAGAAGGGTTGAACATTTCAAAAATGTTGCTTTGATTGGTCAATAAAAGTGTGTGTGTGTGTGTGTGTGGGGGGGGGGTTTATGGAAATGAAGGATAGACAAGATAGCGCTTTGACACTAGTTCAGTACCAGTTCTCAATCTTAAGCTTTCAGTCAAGTTCAGTTCTAGATCTTTTAGTAGTACCACCATATGTAGACAGGTGTCTCTATAAAATCAGAAAGTGCTTCCTCTGCAGAGAGAAAAGTAATAGAAGATTGTACGACTGTACAAGCAGCTAACTGTTGCTTCGGTATCCCAGTTTCTGAAATCAAGAGAGGTGAGATGCAAGCCATCTGGTCTAGATTCAGCAACTGGCTATTTATTGTTTTCCCCCCTCTCTTGGCCAACTCTAGCCTCGGACTTAATTTGACCAGAACCTCCGAGAATCCATGTGCAACGCCCATTTTTCCCGCAGAGCATTTTTTTCCCCCTATTTTTTGACCAAAGTACCGCCAGGATTTTAGCAGTCTTTTCGACGGTAAATGGGCGGAACATGTTTTTGATCAATTTCAACCCCATTGACTTTAATCTATTAATTAAACTGGCTATCTAATGCTCATTGGATTGGATGAATAGGGGTGAGTGATGCTCATGTGGAGCATAAATTAACATGAAATACTTGCATGGATCAGTTGTACCGAATGGCCTGTTTCTGTGCTGTAAATTCTAATGTTAACTTCTCAGCTTATTCAACTTGCCAATTCATATTAACCTCAGATACTGATCTCAACTGTAAATTTATAAATCAGCAGTTACAGCTGCATTGCTGTCGTATCCTTTTAACCCCATCTAATAATTATTTGCATGCTGTGTTCAGTGCTGCTAACAAGGATTGCACTGTCAATAAACAATTGTTATTTCATGACTCTGTTGTCTTAGACTTCTTTGAAATTGGCACAGGCTAATTAATTCACTGAACAGCTTGTGTGACTGAATTGGAGGCTGACAGAGTAAAAGTTAATACAATCCAAACTGGTTGATCTAATTCAAGTAACCAAATTAATACAATCCAAACTGGTTGATTTAGTTCAAGGAACCAAGTTAATACAATCCAAACTAGTCGATTTAGTTCGGGAAACCAAATTTGAGAATCATTCACTCCTCGGCGTAAACTAGATGGCAAAGCCCAGGTGGTTCTTTGAAGAATAATTAAGGTGAAGGGTTAAGGACTCATCTGGTGCCCTTGAGTGTTCCAACAATGCTCCCCTGTAGGAAGCTTGAGGATGCCAGCCATCCTTGATCACTAGAGGTTGTGAGTGAGCAACATTGGCAGAAAGCATGGAAATGATTGCCTATCCACCTCAGTTAGGTGTTGACACGACTGGGATTGACAAAAAGTAATGTCAAAAATTATGTACTGATCTGCAAGTATCAATATCACAAATGTTTGAAATCATACAATTAAAATGGTCATATTAGCATTGCTGTATTTGAAGCGTACACCAACTCCTGTCATGATAGAATAATTAACTTATGCTGGTGGTCTTCGCAATTCAGCCAATATATTTATTTACAAAAACAGTATCTTTTCCCCCATACATCCCCTCGGTTAGGAATCCATTCCCTCACAAGGCAGTCGGAGGAGCAGCGGTCAGGAGCTGCCAGCGGGAGCAGGAAGCTCGAGGCCTATAAAAGGCCAGTGGCAGTCAGATGAGCAGTAGTCGGGAGCAGCCAGCGGGAGCAGGAGGCTTGAGGCCTATAAAAGGCCAATGGCAGTCGGAGGAGCAGTAGTCGGGAGCAGCCAGCGGGAGCGGAAGCGGGAGGCTTGAGGCCTATAAAAGGTCAGTGGCAGTCAGAGGAGCAGCAGTCGGGAGCAGCCAGCAGGAGCAGGAGGCTTGAGGCCTATAAAAGGCCAATGGCAGTCGGAGGAGCAGTAGTCGGGAGCAGCCAGCGGGAGCGGGAGCGGGAGGCTTGAGGCCTATAAAAGGTCAGTGGCAGTCAGAGGAGCAGCAGTCGGGAGCAGCTAGCTGGTGCAGGGACAAAAGGCAAAATAGAAGTTAAAAAGAAATCGAAGTGTGACGTCACAGCCAAGCGGGTAAGTGATTGGCTGGTGGCTGAGTGAGTATTTTTTCTCTTTCTTATCAGTAGGAAACCTTTGGCATTGTTGCCAAATTAAGTTAATCTAAGGGTTAAGTCATGGCAGGAGAGCGCAGAGCCATGTCATGCTCCTCCTGTGCTACGTGGGAAGTCAGAGACACTTTCAGTGACCCTGGCTGCTGTGTGCGGGAAGTGTGTCCAGCTGCAGTTCCTGTCAGACCGCATTGCGGCACTGGAGCGGCGCATGGATTCACTCTGGAGCATCCGCGATGCTGAGGATGCCGTGAATAGCATGTTTAGTGAGCTAGTCATACCGCAGGTAAAGGTTACACAGGCAGATAGGGAATGGGTGACCATCAGGAAGAGCAAGGGAATGAAGGTAGTGCAGGGGTCCCCTGCGGTCACCTCCCTCCAAAACTGTTTTGGATACTGTTGAGAGGTGGCTCTTCAGGGGAAGGTAGCAGCAGTCAAATTCATGGCACCAGGGGTGACTCTGCTGCACAGAAGGGCAAGAAAAAGAGTGGCAGAGCTATAGTGATAGGGGATTCTATTGCAAGGGGAATAGATAGGCGTTTCTTCGGCCACAAACCAGACTCCGGGATAGTATGTTGCCTACCTGGTGCAAGGGTCAAGGATGTCTCGGAGCGACTGCAGCGCATTCTGGAGGGGGAGGGGGAGGGGGAACAGCCAGCTGTCATGGTGCATATAGGTACCAACGATATAGGTCGGACCTCATTCTGCTTTTTTACAATCTGAATTTCGGGAGCTAGGAGTTAAATTAAAAAGTAGGATCTCAAAAGGTAGTAATCGCAGGATTGCCACCAGTGCCACATGTTAGTCAGAGTAGGAATAGCAGGATAGTTCAGATAAATGCGTGGCTTGAGATTTGGTGCAAGGGGGAGGGATTCAAATTCCTGGAACATTAGAACTGGTTCTGGGGGAGGTAGAACCAATACAAACCGGACGGTCTGACCCTGGGCAGGACCGGAACCGATGTCCTAGGCGGAGTGTTTGCTTGTGGTGTTGGGGAGGGTTTAAACTAATATGGCAGGGGAATAGGAGTCGATGCAGGGAGGCAGAGGGAAGTAAAAAAGGGGGCAGAAGCAAAAGGTAGAAAGGAGAAAAATAAAAGTGGAGAGCAGAGAAATCAAGGGCAAAAATCAAAAAGGGCCACATTACAACATAATTCTAAAAGGACAAAGAGTGCTAAAAAAAAACAAGCCTGAAGGCTCTGAGTCTCAATGCGAGGAGCAGTCGTAATAAAGTGGATGAATTAACTGCGCAGATAGCTGTTAACGGATATGATGCAATTGGGATTACGGAGACATGGCTCTCAGGTGACCAAGGCTCGGAACTCAACATCCAGGGGTATTCAATATTCAGGAAGAATATACAGAAAGGAAAAGGAGGTGGGATAGCGTTACTGGTTAAAGAGATTAACGCAATAGTAAGGAAGGACATTAGTTTGGATGATGTGGAATCTATATGGATAGAGCTGCGAAACACCAAAGGGCAGAAAATGTTAGTGGGAGTTGTGCACAGACCACCAAATAGTAGTAGTGTAGTTGGGGATGGCATCAAACAGGAAATTAGGGACGCGTGCAATAAAGGTACAGCAGTTGTCATGGGTGACTTTAATCGACATATAGATTGGGCTAAGCAAACTGTTGCAATACTGTGGAGGAGGATTTCCTGGAGTGTACAAGGGATGGTTTTATTGACCAATATGTCGAGGAACCAACTAGAGAGCAGGCCATCCTAGACTGGGTTTTGTGTAATGAGAGAGGACTAATTATCAATCTTGTCGTGCGAGGCCCCTTGGGGAAGAGTGACCATAATATGGTAGAATTCTTCATTAAGATGGAGAGTGACAGTTAATTCAGAGACTAGGGTCCTGAACTTAAAGAAAGGTAACTTCGATGGTATGAGACATGAATTGGCTTGGATAGACTAGCAAATGATAAAGGGTTGACAGTCGATCGGTAATGGCAAACATTTAAAGATCACATGGATGAACCACAACAATTGTACATACCTGTCTGGCGTAAAACGGGGAAGGTGGCTCAACCGTGGCTAACAAGGGAAATTAGGGATAGTGTTAAATCCTAGGAAGAGGCATATAAATTGGCCAGAAAAAGCAGCAAACCTGAGGACTGAGAAATTTAAAATTCAGCAGAGGAGGACAAAGGATTTAATTAGGAGGTGGAAAATAGATGAGAGTAAGCTTGCAGGGATCAGAAAAACAGACTGCAAAAGCTTCTATAGATATGTGAAGAGAAAAAGATTAGTGAAGACTAATGTAGGTCCCTTGAAGTCAGAATCAGGTGAATTCATAATAAGGAACAAGGGAATGGAAGACCAACTGAACAAATACTTTGGTTCTGTCTTCATTAAGGAAGACACAAATAACCTCCCGAAAATACTAGGGGACCGAGGGTTTAGCGAGGAGGAGGAACCGCGGGAAATCCTTATTAGTCCAGAAATGGGGTTAGGGAAATTGATGGGATTGAAGGCCGATAAAACCCCGGGGCCTCATAGCCCCAGAGTACTCAAGGAAATGGCCCTAGAAATAGTGGATGCATTGGTGGTCATTTTCCAATATTCCATGAACTCTGGCTCAGTTCCCATGGATTGGAGGGTAGCTAATGTAACCCCACTTTTTTAAAAAGGGAGAGAAAACAGGGAATTATAGACCGGATAGCCTGACATCGGTAGTGGGGAAAATGCTGGAATCAATTATTAAGGATGTAATAGCAACGCAATTGGAAAGCAGTGACAGGATTTGTCCAAGTCAGCATGGATTTATGAAAGGGAAATCATGCTTGACAAATCTTCTAGAATTTTTTGAGATGTAACTAGTAGAATGGATGGGAGAACTAGTGGATGTGGTGTATTTGGACTTTCAAAAGGCTTTTGACAAGGTCACACACAAAAGATTAGTGTGCAAAATTAAGGCACATGGGATTGGGGGTAATGTATTGACGTGGATAGAGAACTGGTTGGCAGACAGGAAGCAAAGAGTAGGAATAAACGGATCCTTTTCAGAATGGCAGGCAGTGACTAGTGGGGTACTGCAAGGTTCAGTGCTGGGATCCCAGCAATTTACAATATATATTATGATTTAGACGAAGGAATTGAATGTAATATCTCCAAGTTTGCAGATGACACTAAGTTGGGTGGCATTGTGAGCTGTGAGGAGAATACTAAGAGGCTGCAGGGTGACTAGGACAGATTAGGTGAGTGGGCAAATGCATGGCAGATGCAGTATAACTTGGATAAGTGTGAGGTTATCCACTTTGGTGGCAAAAACAGGAAGGTAGATTATTACTGAATGGTGACAGATTAGTCAAAAGGTGAGGTGCAACGAGACCTGGGTGTCATGGTACATCAGTCATTGAAAGTAGGCATGCAGGTACAGCAGGCAGTTAAGAAAGCAAATGGCATGTTGGCCTTCGTAGCGAGAGGATTTGAGTATAGGATCAGGGAGGTCTTGCTGCAGTTGTACAGGGCCTTGGGGAGACCACACCGTGAGTATTGTGTGCAGTTTTGGTCTCCTAATCTGAGGAAGGACATTCTTGCTATTGACGGAGTGCAGCGAAGGTTCACCAGACTGATTCCCGGGATGGCAGGACTGACATATGAAGAAAGATTGGATCGACTAGGCTTATATTCACTGGAATTTAGAAGAACGAGAGGGGATCTCATAGAAGCATATAAAATTCTGACAGGATTGGACAGGATAGATGAAGGAAGAATGTTCCCGATGTTGGGGAAATCCAGAACCAGGGGTCACAGTCTAAGGATAAGGGGTAAGCCATATAGGACCGAGACGAGGAAAAACTTTTTCCACCCAGAGAATTGTGAACCTATGGAATTCTTTACCACAGAAAGTTGTGGAGTCCAGTTCGTTGGATATATTCAAAAGGGAGTTAGATGTGGCCCTTACAGCTAAAAGGATTAGGGGGTATGGAGAGAAAGCAGGAGTGGGGTACTGAAGTTGCATGATCAGCCATGATCATATTGAATGGTGGTGCAGGCTCGAAGGGCCGAATGGCCTGCTCCCGCACCTATTTTCTGTTTCTATGTTTCTATAGAAAAATTAAATTGGCTAGTTGAATAAAGAGTTTATATTTATAATGCAGGGTAGTGCATTGCATGTCCTCTGGGTGGCGTAAAACATTTCACAGCCACTGATGTACTTCATATGTGGTCGCTATTGTTATAAATCGGTAAGAGCAGCCAATTTACACACTGCAAGCACCGACTACCAGCAAATGAGGTCTCAGTTTCTGGTGGTGTTGGTTCAGTGATAAATTATGGCTAAGAAACTGGGAAAACTTCTTTGCTCTTAAGAACATAACAAATAAAAGCAGGAGCAGTCCATTTGGCCCATTGAGCCTACTCCGCCATTCAACAAGATGATGGCTAATCTCATCATGGACTCAGTTCCACTTTCCTGCCCGCTCCCCATAACCCTGGACTCCCTTATCACTCAAAATTCTGTCTATCTCCACCTTAAATATATTCAATGACCCAGCTTCCAGAGCTCTCAGGGGCAGAGAATTCCCTAGATTTACAACACTCGAGAGAAGAAATTCCTCCTCCCAGTTTTAAATGGGCAGCCCCTTATTCTAATACTATGTCCCGTCGTTTTAGTTTCCCCTATGAGTTGAAATATCCTTTCTGCATCCACCCTGTCTAGCCCCCTCATTATGTTATGTTTCAATAAGATTTCCTCTCATTCTTAACTCAGAGTATTTGCCCAACCCACTGAACCTATCTTCATAAGTCAACCCCTTCATAGAAAATAGGTGCAGGAGTAGGCCATTCAGCCCTTCGAGCCTGCATCGCAACCTGGGTGTCATGGTACATCAGTCATTGAAAGTAGGCATGCAGGTACAGCAGGCAGTTAAGAAAGCAAATGGCATGTTGGCCTTCGTAGTGAGAGGATTTGAGTATCGGAGCAGGGAGGTCTTGCTGCAGTTGTACAGGGCCTTGGTGAGACCACACCGTGAGTATTGTGTGCAGTTTTGGTCTGCAGAATCAACCTAGTGAACCTTCTCTGAACAGCCTCAAATGCAAGTATATCCTTCTTTAAATACGGAGACCAAAACCGTATGCAGTGTTCTAGGTGTGGCCACACCAATACCCTATACAGTTGTAGCAGGACTTCTCTGCTTTTATACTCTATCCCCCTTATAATAAATGCCAACATTCCATTTGCATTCCTGTACCTGCATACTAACTTTGAGTTTCATGCACAAGAACCTCCTCACTTTGCAATTTTTCTCCATTCAGATTATAATTTGCTTTTCTATTATTTGTCAAAATGAATAACCTCACATTTTCCCACATTATACTCCATCTGCCAAATTTTTGCCCACTCACGTAGCCTGTCTATATCCCTCTGCAGATGTTTTGTGTCCTCAGTTTGCTTTCCCAACCATCTTTGTATCATCAGCAAACTTGGCTACATTACACTCAGTCCCTTCGTCCAAGTCATTAATATAGATTGTAAATAGTTGAGGACCCAGCACCAATCCCTGCAGCACCCCATTAATCAGTTTGCCAACCAGAAAATGAACCATTTATCCTGACTCTCTGTTTTCTGTTAGTTCGCCAATCCTCTATCCATGCTAATATAATTATCCCCAACGCCGGTGAACTTTTATCTTGTGCAGTAACCTCTTATGTGGCACCTTATCGAATGCCTTCTGGAAATCCAAATACATCACATCCGCTGGTTGCCCCTTATCCACTCTGTTCGTTACATCCTCAAAGAACTCCAACAAATTTGTCAAACATGATTTTCTTTCATAAAATCATGCTGGCACTGTTGGATTGAATTATGCTTTTACAAACATAGGAAATAGGTGCAGGAGTTGGCCATTCGAGCCTGCACCGCCATTCAATAAGATCATGGCTGATCATTCCTTCAGTACCCCTTTCCCACCTTCTCTCCATACCCCTTGATCCCCTTAACCGTAAGGGCCATAACGAACTCCCTCTTGAATATATCCAACGAACTGACATCAACAACTCTCTGTGGCAGGGAATTCCATAGGTTAACAACTCTGAGTGAAGAAGTTTCTCCTCATCTCAGTCATATATGGCTTACCCCTTATCCTTAGACTGTGACCCCTGGTTCTGGACTTCCCCAACATCGGGAACATTCTTCCCGCATCTAACTTGTCCAGTCCCATCAGAATTTTATCTGTTTCTATGAGATCCCCTCTCATCCTTCTAAACTCCAGTGAATAAAGGTCCAGTTGATCCAGTCTCTCCTCATGTCAGTCCAGCCATCCCTGGAATCAGTCTGGTGAACCTTCACTGCACTCCCTCAATAGCAAGAACGTCCTTCCTCAGATTAGGAGACCAAAACTGAACACAATATTCCAGGTGAGGCCTCACTAAGGCCTTGTACAACTGCATTAAGACCTCCCTGCTCCTATACTCAAATCCCCTAGCTATGAAGACCAACATACCATTTGCTTTCTTTACCGCCTGCTGTACCTGCGTGCCCACTTTCAGTGACTGATGAACCATGATACCCAGATCTCGTTGCACCTCCCCTTTTCCTAATCTGCCGCCATTCAGATAATATTCTGCCTTCGTGTTTTTGCCCCCAAACCTCACATTTATCCACATTATACTGCATCTGCCATGCATTTGCCCACTCACCTAACCTGTCCAAGTCACCATGCAGCCTCCTAGCATCCTCCTCACAGCTCACACCGCCACCCGGTTTAGTGTCATTCGCAAACTTGGAGATATTACACTCAATTCCTTCATCTAAATCATTAATGTATATTGTAAAGAGCTGGGGTCCCAGCACTGAGCCCTGCGGCACTCCACTAGTCACTGCCTGCCATTCTGAAAAGGACCAGTTTATCCTGACTCTCTGCTTCCTGTCTGCCAACCAGTTCTCCATCCATGCCAGTACATTAACCCCAATACCATGCGCTTTGATTTTGCACAGTAATCTCTTGTGCAGGACCTTGTCAAAAGCCTTTTGAAAGTCCAAATATACCATATTCACTGGTTCTCCCTTGTCCACTCTGCTAGTTACATCCTCAAAAAATTCCAGAAAATTTGTCAAGCATGATTTCCCTTTCATAAATCTATGCTGACTTGGTCCAATCCTGTCACTGCTTTCCAAATGCGCTGTTATCTCATCCTTAATGAGTGATTCCAACATTTTTCCCACTACTGATGTCAGGCTAATCGTTCTATAATTACCCGTTTTCTGTCTCCCTCCTTTTTAAAAAATGTGTTGTTACATTAGCTACCCTCCAGTCCATAGGAACTGATCCAGAGTCGATCGACTGTTGGAAAATGATCACCAATGCATCCACTATTTCTAGGGCCACTTCCTTAAGTACTCTGGGATGCAGACTATCAGGCCCCGGAAATTTATTAGCCTTCAATCCCATCAATTTCCCCAACATAATTTCCCGCCTAATAAGGATATCCTTCAGTTCCTCCTTCTCACTAGACCCACTGTCCCCTAGTACATTCGGATGGTTATTTGTATCCTCCTTCGTGAAGACAGAACTGAAGTATTGGTTCAATTGGTCTGCCATTTCTTTTTTCAAAATGTCCTGCTACTGCTTCCTTAATAATGGACTCTAGCATTTTCCCAATGACAGATGTTAGGCTAATTGGTCAATAGTTTCCCGCTTTTTGTCTGCCTCCTTTTTTTAAATAGGGGCGTTGCATTTGCGGTTTTCCAATCCACTGCGACCACCCCAGAATCCAGGGAATTTTGGTAGATTACAACCAATATCTCTGCAGCCACTTCTTTTAAGACCCTAGGATGTAAACCATCAGGTCCAGGGGACTTGTCCGCCTTTAGTCCCATTATTTTACCAAGTGCTACTTCATTAGTGATAGTTTAAAGTTCCTCCTTCACTACAGCCCCTTGATTATCCACTATTGGGATGTTTTTAGTCTTCTACCGTGAAGACTAATACAAAATATTTGTTCAACATCTCTGCCATTTCCTTGTTCTCCATTATTAATTCCCCAGTCTCATCCTCTAGGGGACCAACATTTTAGCCACTCTTTTCCTTTTTATGTACCTGTGGAAACTTTTACTGTTTTTATATTTCGTGCTAGTTTACTTTCATAATCTATCTTCCGTTATTTTTTTAGTCGTTCTTTGCTGGCTTTTAAAAGCTTCCCAATCCTCTGGCCTCCCACTAATCTTGGCCACATTGTGTGCCCTTGTTTTCAATTTGATACTAACACTTATTTCCTTGGTTAGCCGCGGATGGTTATGGCTTCTCTTAGTCTTTCCTTCTCATTGGGATATATTTATGTTGCAAGTTATGGACTATCTCCTTAAATATCTGACACTGCTCATCAACCGCCGCTTACTTTAATCTATTTTCCCAGTCCACTTTAGCCAACTCTGCCCTCATACCTTTGTAGTCTCCTTTATTTAAGCTTCGGACCCTGGTCTGAGAACCAACTTTCTCACCCTCTAACTGAATTTGAAATTCAACCATGTTATGGTCACTCATTCCTTGAGGATCCTTTACTACGAGATAATTTATTAATCCTGTCTCATTACACAGTACCAGATCTAAGATAGCCTGCTCCCTGCTTGGTTCCGCAACGTACTGGAAACCATCCTAGATATACTCTATGAACTCTTCCTCAAGGCTGCCCTGGCCAATTTGTTTTGTCCAATCAATATGAAGGTTAAAATCGCCCATGATTATTCTAAGTCTCCATTATTTCTTGATTTATACTCTGTCCAACTGTGTAGCTACTGTTAAGGGGCCTATAGACTACACCCACCAGTGACTTTTTCCACCCTTATTATTCCTCATCTCCACACAAACTGATTCAACATCTTGATCCTGAGCCAATTATCGTTTCTCATGAACGCACTGCTCCCATCCTTTATTAACAGTGCTACCCCACCTCCTTTTCCCTCCTGTCCATCCTTCCAAATTGTCAAATACCCCTGAATATTTAGTTCCCAGTCCTGGTCATCTTGCAACCACGTTTCTGTAATGGCCATCAGATTATACCCATTCGTATCTATTTGTGCAGTCAACTCATCTATTTTGTTACGAATGCAATGTGAATTCAGATAAAGAGCGTTTAAATTTGTTTTACCATTTTTTCCTGATTTGACCCCACTTTCTGATTCACCTTTATGTTTATATACTCTGTCCCTTCCTGGCACGCTCTGGCTTTTATTTGCCCCAGTGCTACCCTGATTTATTGCCTTCTCCTTGTTATTTGACTTTTTAAAATTTACGCTCAGCTGAATCCTCATCCCCATTAATTAGCTTAATCCTCCTTCTTCAAATAGTGACCTGGATCTTTTACATTAATCGACACGAGAAAACGGGGCTTCGGTTTAACATCTCTGAAAGATGGAGCCTTCAACAATGCAGCACTGCCTCAAAACTGCCCTTAAGTATCAGCCAAGATAATGTGGACATGTCCACTGGGGCCGGGTTTTCGCCACGCCCAGAACAGAGACAAGTAAAACCTGCCGGCAGCGCTAAGTACGAAAACCTGCAAAAAAGGTATGTTAAAGTTAATATTTTTGCAGCGGTTAGTTAACAGTATTGGTAATGTTTTTTGGGGAAAAAAATTGAAATACCGCCCCCCCCCAGGCTTCTCTCGCAGAGCAAACGACCCCACTCTAAAGTTGCCAAAACTCACGTTTTACGCCGCAAATAATCGTGGAACACCTCCCTTACTGATGCGGCCCTAGTGCAGACCCCAAAGGCGGAAAGTTCAGCCTAAAACCAGTAGCGCGGCGAAAACGGTAATTTTCAAGTATCGCTACCGTTTTCACAAAAAAAAAACGAAAGCCGACCACTGTATTGAGGGGATTTCAATTCATTAAGATTGTCTGGGATAAATACAAAAAGAAATTAAAAAGCTAGAATCAAAATGCTAAGCAGTTCAACATAGGAATAAAAATGGCTTGAATCCTGAACAAGATGAAAAAACAACAAGATGATTTGAAAAGAATATGTAACTTTTTCTTCTCCCTATCTTACATGTTTATTTATTGTATGCTTTATATATTTTCTTGGAAGTAAAACAGAGAGACACTCATCTTTTAAAAAGGTTTCTAACTGAATATACAGAAAAGTACTTTATATAAATGTATGTATATAAAGTTAATTATATTTCACAGCAACAATGGATCTGTATAAATTGACTTATGTTGGTAAACTTGAATCATAAATTTTTTGCACACTAGTTTGCGCAACATGCTGAAAATTTGCGACTGGAGTCATTTTGAATTTTTGCACCAAATTTCTCCCATTCTCTACAACAATTTTACCATTCAGCATAAAAGTACACAATTTAAAAATGTTTTAATCAATCAACTGCCATAATGTGGAAATAATGACTTTCTTCTCCCCTCAATAAGCAGCAAATGTTCATTGGGTCAGGAAGCTCTGGCATTAAGCATTTTCACTTACGTAACTTTCAACAGCTCCTGTTTTCTTCAATAAAATTATGAACAATCCCTCCTTAAATATAAAACACTATGCATATTTGAGATAAGAGTAAACATTAGAGATGATCCTTTGCTCAGCAATTAAGTGCCTGACAAAGTTATAACTGATTTCTGTATTTACACTACAAAAAGAACATTTTACATAGACTGACATCTGTACCCCAGAACAGCAGGAATACTGTGCAAGAAAGAATCTTGTGAAAATCAAACAATGCCAGCTTAAGGACATTCTCAGCAATACAGCACTTATAATTTATTGTACTCGTACAACGATAAAGCACAGAATGAGACCAGTAGGCCAATCATGCAGGTGCCAGCTCTTTTAAAGAGCTTTCCAAATAGTCCCACCCCCACTGCTCTTCTTCCATAGCCACACAATTTTCCCCGTTCAAATAATTATCCAATTCCCTTTTGAAAGTTATTACTGAATCTGCTCCACCACCCTTTCAGGCAGTGCATTCCAAATCATATCTCACTGCATTAAAAAAAAATCTCTACATCTCTTTTTTTGCTATACCCTTGTACCATTAATGCCTTCTGGAAGTCCATAGAGAGCATCGCCCAAATCCAGGACTCTGATTTGGAATGTGGGCAGGTACAGCAGGTCGTGGCGAGAGTTTGTAGCAGGACATGATCGGGGCCCAGGAGAGGTGTGGGCCCAGGGGCAGCATGGGCCAGTCCACACTGTGCGTACTCGGTCTGTGCAGCTGAGCTGGTCTCCAATCGTTTTGGTTAATTCTTGCCACTGGACCAAGACCTAGCTCTGTCAAGCCTGCGTGGTGGCTGGTGTGCAATGGCCACCACACATTAAAAAATCCATGCACAGGCATCTTCCACCCTTTAATATGTAGTTTGGGACCTGGAATTAGGTCCTTCATTGAAACACCTATGAACTCATCCCTTTTTTGGTGTGGAACCAAGTCATCCTCGTTTCGAGGGACCGCCTATGATGATGATATCTCCTTTCCTGGCATTGGAAACAGTTTCTCCCCATTTACTCTATCAAAACCCCTCATGATTTTGAACACCTCTCAATCTCCCTTCAACCTTCTCTGCTCTGAGAACAATCCCAGCATACAGAATATATATATTTTAAATAAATCACAAGACCTTGAACTTCATTACAACAATGCAAGATAGACCACGCAAAATAACCTCGTTTATTCCAAAACTATACATTTTAAACTGTTTTAGACAGGAGGTCTTGGTTACGAGTTTGAATTGCAACTTAAATAAATCCCTTGGGTAGTAGATCTTGGTGGTGGGGGGTGGGATTTGTGCACACCAAAGGCTGTCATTTCTTCGATCTGTAACACTGTTCCCTTCCCAAATATATATGAAAAAAAATGCACACACACACGTTTGCATCAAGCAATCGGCTGGGCTAATTTGACTTTTGGGGCATGACAAAAGGGGGCGGGGGAGAAGTGGATGAATATGTAGCTCCCGCAGTTCTGCCATAAGGATTGAGCTGATCCGACTCAGTACATTTCCACGCTGCAATGCCACAGGCCGAGTGAAGGGACACTGGTAGGCGAACTTCACTTGAAGAGGCACTGCGCCATTTCTGGAACCTTCCACCGCAAATCAAACCGGCGCCATTTTATTTATCAGCCTCCAGAAAACAACAAAATTAATTTTCAATTTCTTAATTTTTTTTTTTACAAACGATACTTCAAAACAAAACGCGACAATTGAGTGTCTAAGCTATCCAACGGCTCAAAACGTCCACAATTTTATTTGTTTTTTTAAGAAGCCCTCAAGCCACCGCCCCATTGGTCGGAGTTGCAGTTAGGTTTTCGAAAATTTAAAAAACGCTCCTTGCAAACCGCAGCCATGTATTAATAAAGAGGCGATCAATTTTACGCCAACAAACTGATTTCACCAGATGAATACCCTCCGGGTTTGGGCAGACGAATCGTATGCTTTTTTTAAAAAAAATTGGATTCACGGAGATGAAACATTTTGTTGACCGGAGCTCAAATTGGACGGGGTAAAATAAAACGGGGTTCGGAAACCCGCCTGCTTTATGCCAAGACTGTCGACGACTCCATGCTGCAGCCGGTTCAAAAATAAAATCCCCCTCACCGTGTCGGCCGCTCACCCCCGCCCCGAGCTTCTGAAAAGTCTGAAGCTTTTCAAAGACAAAATACGATTTCTGGTACATGTTTGTCGCTATAGGGGTTGTTTAAATTAAAAACACATTCGATCCGAAATTACAAAGATCATAATCGATTCAACAAGCGAGATATTATATGTAAAAGAAAATCCCCAAAATGAACAATCTGCTGAAATAATCTGCGTCCAGATGCCGAGTATCTCCTGTTCTCCCTTTCCCGACATGTTGGCTTCGCCGCGATGTGACCCCCGTCTCCCGGACCCGAGTCTCCTCAATGCCAAAGCTGGAGTGACGGCGATGAGACTTTCTCTCTCGCCTTTAAACTCCCTCTAAATAAATTTCCCCGTGTGTCTCTCTCTCTCTCTCTCTCTCTCCTCACTCACGCACTCACACACCGACAAGTCTCGGTCGTATTTTCTGTGACAAAGTCTAACCAGGATAACGTCATGTTGTTACACTGTAGCAGATCATGTTGTCGCAAGTGGACAAACGTCAGGAGCTTGCATACAAAAAATGGGCGGCTAGAGTAACAGGAGACACGGCAAGCACCTCTTCTGTCATCTTAACAGGGAGGGGAGGTAGAATCCCTCACACACACACACCTATATATATATATATATAATATACATACAATACCAGTCTGACAACGGCAGAAATGGGGGAGCAATTCAAACTGCAAGTGAAAAAACAATTCGGCACTTTCCATCGGCATCAAATGCAACAAAAAATATATCCCCTCCAAACTGCTCTAAAACACAGCTCTTACCCCCATTAAGGCAGATAGTTGTAAATTTGAATGTATTCCTGAATTATGTGATTATGAACTTTAAAAAACTGCAGTGCATTTTATTTGCAAAATAATGTTGATTGCATGCCTTTGCCCGATAGTTGTCGTTATGAGACTATTTGAGGAATTTAAAAAACGCCAAAATGCAACTTGAAATGTTCAGCTTGCAAACTGCAGTTTAAAACTGAGATCTGTAATAAAATTAAATGCATTGAACTTACAAAAACTCATTTGAATTTTCTACTGTAAAATAAAGTCAATTTGCTTCCGCGATTATAGTCTTTTTATTATGAGTATTCTCTTGTATCAGACTGTGGTGAGAAGAGATAACCTTAAAAATTAACAAAAAAAACATACAAGCACACCCAACAGGATCTCACTAATCGCACGACTCGGGAGAAAACCAAGGAGGAAAAATAAGTTTTATTATTAATAAATGTTTCCTTTCGTTCTGTCACTTTTCCCACCCTGATTAAAATACATCTGAAACCTTTTAAAATATCCGATCTTCAAAGAAAAAAAAGGGGGGGGTTTCCAACAAGGAAACACGCAAAACACTCCCCTCCACCCTCTCCTCCATAAGACCCCGCAACCCTGGACCAAGTCACCGATCCACTGTGCTTGCACACAGGCTGCAAACTTTGATCTAGTCACCAGTCGGTAGCTCCCTTTCTCTCTTTAAATTAATCCTCCCTCCTACCCAACAAAAAAAAGAGGAAGAGAGAAAGCAGAGGAGGGAGCCGAACGGCTGCCACCTTTTTCCTCTCTGTTCCTATCCTGGGTTTTCTATTTATTTTTTTGCATTAATGCTACGTGCATGCTGTGCGTGTGCTGTTAGTGCCACCGTCTCTCAATTGAGTTTTGCCTCCGTCTCTCTTACTTACCACTTACGTAGTTTTACTCGTCACTGATTACGGTGCGCTAGGAGTGGATGGCTGTGCTGATACGTAGCCGCCACGTCAAAAAAATACACTGAGAGCGTCACCTACAGTCCCCTCAAACCAGGCGAGGCCGCAGCACCCGGCTCGCGCGCACCCGCGATCGCTGCGCCGCCGCCGCCGCAACTCGACGCCCCATTGGACCCGGCTCCCAACGGACCGGCCTCCCGGCCCTCGCGAGAGCCGGCCCCCGCCGCCATTGGCTGACGCGGCCCTTCTTCTCGCGCTCTTCCCGTCTTCTCCGCCTTTCTCTGCGCCGAGCCCGGATCTCATTTTCTCTCGTGTTTTGGCTTCTCTATTGTAGGAGTGAAAGAGAGAGAGAGAGAAGGGAGGGGAAAGGAAAAAGAAAGCCAGAAATAATAAGTTTTCTGTTCTTTCTTTTGACAAAAAACGACTTTTGTTTAACCAGCTGTGGGCCGCCCGTGTTGGTTAGCTTATTAAATGCTCCTGCCTCTTTTCTCGTGGTCAGTCGGAGGTGAGATTGGAGGCTGTAAATCGGCGGCGATCGTTGGTGTTTTCAAAAGGGCGGAGGTGTTTGAAACATCTCGGGCCGCTTTGTTTATTTTTGGTTGTCCGGAGCCGTGATGACTCCTGTCCCCCTACCCGGCCCGGAAGGCTGTGGGAAGTGTCCCGACAATCATCGGTCTCCTACAAAAATGTAAACCCAAGTTAAATCGAACTATTCGGGAGCACGTAATTGGGTTATCTTGAGCCCGGGTTCTCTTTCAACTGATTTGGGAGGCTCGAGTTCTACCCCGTTAGTTGAAGCGATTTTAAAATGTGACCGTTCAAACCGGGAGCAGTTGACACAATGCGGAGTGTGGACGCCTCCATGTGGTGATCGGCTGTTAGTGTAGATACTGCAATCCCACAACTATACTTCAAAAGAGAGATCACTCACTCCTTGCTCGCCCCCATTTTCTCTTGTAAGAAAGGCAGTTATGTTCCCGACTTTAAAAGTGATGGCTGGCCTCTGTACCTTGCACGTGTGATTTTTCTTTTTAACTTCAAGACCCATTAAAAGTGAGTTCCATGCATATCTGTTAATCCATTTGAAAGAACCCACAGATCCATCACATCTGGTTCTGACATTTGGTTTTCTCTCCACTCACCTCTGAAGTCTTTTTTGAATGTCCGTCACTCCTTGTGTGAAGACACAAACCTAGATAGTAAACCTGAGCAGAGGACAATGAAGCTTGAAACATCCAATTATATATGTGTTTATAATGAGGATTATGAACTGACTACCAGGCACCTTAACTGATACTATGTTTCCCTGTTATGCCAACCAATGATGCAAGGCAAATTGTGCTCCAGTGCATAGATGAAATTGGTGAACTCACAATTAAGCTAATGTACATTAATTTTGTGTCAGTATGTTTGGAGAAATATCCATATCAGGAGAGAGCACACTTTTACTTTGAGTGGCCAGTGTTAGTATGAAATAGCCAGATGTTCAGTAAAGCTCACTCCAAAGAGAAAACTTGTTCTTCATGCGTTTCTCCTTGTGCAATAGGAGCTCGACTCAATGTTTCTCGGGTTGACCATCTATTAGGGTGCAAATTGTGTTCTCATCAGAGTATTTCTACAAATGGCTTCATGCTATAAATCATAGACTCTATAACTGGGTTTATTTGTTTCCATCAGGTTCACTATAGTGCTCACTCTACTTGGGAACCTTTTGAAGAATGTATAGGCAGATTATATTTCCTGGGTTCAGGAGGGAAAAACTTATGTTGATGATAGACTGCCAGTTTTAGTGACAATTTATTCTGAAATTAATTCAGCTTATTATGGAGATAACTTGCATTGATACAGCACTTCAACGTTCTCCGGATGTGCCAAGGCACTTTTCAGCCAATTAAATCTTTTGAAGCACAGTGACTGTTGTAATGTTGGCAAACTCTTGAGACAGTTTCTTTACCCTGGTGACAAAATGGTTTTTACAGCTGCTGTGAAAGAATTCTTTTTCACCTTAAGTATGTTTTTTATTTCTACTGCCCACTTCTCTGGTTCTCTAAAGATACCTGAAAAGGCAGATCTAATTGCATCTTGTATAGGAATCTGGGCAAGGTGGACAAATGCAAAAGAAAATGAACCTTCCAAAGGTTAAAAGTAGAAACTGATCTAAATCAATCCAGTGCCTTATCCTTTCCAGGAAACCTACTATCTAGGGCACAAATCTAAATGAGAGTCAGCATGATTAGACACTTTGTTTTCTTCAAGGGATGTATGCAACCAGATCTGAAATGTGTTGCCTGGCCCACTGAGCAGTGTTTGCACAGCACTATCAAGTCAAACTATGGTCCCATTTGCAAGCAATAACTACTCATTGTAAAAGATAAGTTGCAAAGTGCAGTGCTGCAGCAACAAGTAACATTCTGTAATATATCCAGAATCCTGGATTTCGGTATCTGCAGATTAGTTGGTTATACTTGACATAACTCGTGGGAACCTTGCATTAACAGGGAACTCTCTTGAAGGGGAAGGAATTTTTGGAGACCAGTAAGAGATTTTGTTGGAGTTCTTCAAAATAGTCACAAAACTTGAGTACTACGACAAGTAAGGGTAGATAATCCTGTGAAGATTGAATGAACATTCCATTCAACGGAACCTTTCTGCAAGAAAGAAAGAACAAACTAAACACTAATGAGACTTCGTGGATGAATAAAGCCATAAGGGAACAATTGAGGGTAAGGAAAGAGGCGCATACATTAAGTACATAGACAGCAGGGCAGTGCATGACAAAGGGGAATATGAAAAGATTGGGAGAGAAGTCAAAAAAACAATTATGAAGGCAAAGAGGAACTATGAAATTAAATTATAAAGGAACATAAAATAAAACAGTAAAATATTTTACAGGCACATCAATAAAAAACGATGGTTGAGATGGAAATAGGGCCGATAATGGAAAGGCAGGATAATACCACAGGTAACGATAGATGGCAGAAATATTAAATAATTATTTTGCTTCAGTATTTGCCAGGGAGATAGAACAGGTGGATATGACATTGGATGATGAGATTAGTAATGAGATTAGTAATGAGATAAATACATTTAAAATAAAAAGAGGGTATATATTAAACAAACGAATCAAACTCAAAGAGGATAAAACCCCTGGTCCGGATGGATTGCATTCACGCATTTTAAAAGAAGCTAGGGAAGAGATAGCAGAGGCCTGACAACACATATTTAATAATTCATTAGAGGACTGCTGGAATAGCTGACCTAATACCTATATTTAAGAAGGGGGATAGAACATGTCCAGGGAATTAAGAACCAGTTAGCTTAACATCGGTGGTAGGAAAAATAATGGAATCCCTACTAAAGGAGAAAAGAGAAAAACTATAATAACCAATAGTCAACATGGATTTCAAAAGAGAAAGTCTTGCTTTACCAACCTCATTGAATTTTTTGAAGAGGTAACAGAGAGAGTAGACGATGGTAATGCAGTAGATGTAATTTATCTAGATTTTCAAAAGGCCTTTGATAAGGTAGCCCCTAACAGACTGATGAATAAGGTCAGAGAATGTGGAGTCGGGACAAGTAGCAGAATGGAAAGCGAGCTGGCTTCAAGACAGAAAGCAGAGAATAGGGGTAAAGGGTAGCTATTCACAGTGGCAGAAGGTGGATAGTGGTGTTCCACAAGGATCAATGCTGGGACCACTGTTCACAATTTATATTAGCGATTTAGACTTCAGAATCAAAAACAGAATTTCTAAATTTGCGGATGACACCAAATTGGGGGAGATAGTCAACACTGAGGAGGACTGCAACAAATTACAGGAGGACATTAAACTTGCAAAATGGACATATAATTAGCAAATGAAGTTCAACACAGATAAATGTGAGGTATTACATTTTGGTAGGAAGAATAGGGAGGTCACTTATTACTTAGAGGGTGAGAGTCTAGGTGGGGTAGAGAAACAAAGGGATCTCGGAGTACAAATACACAAATCGCTAAAGGTTGCAACACAGGTTAGCAAGGCCATTTAAAAAAGCAAACAAAGCACTGAGATTTATTTCTAGAGGTATAGAATTAAAAAATAGGGAAGTTATGCTAAACCTGTATCGAACCTTGGTTAAACCACACTTGGAGTACTGCATACAGTTCTGGTCGCCATATTTTAAAAAGAATATAGAGGCACTGGAGCGGGCGCAAAGAAGATTTACAAGGATGATACCAGAAATGTGAGGGTATACATATCAGGAAAGGATGAGCAGGCTGGTTCCCTTTTCTCTTGAAAAAAGAAGGCTGAGGGGTGACTTAATAGAGGTATTTAAAATTATGAAAGGTTTTGATAGAGTGGATACAGAAAGAATGTTTCCACTTGTGGGGAAGAGCATAGCTAGAGGCCATCAATATATAAGATAGTCACCAAGAAATCCAATAGGGAATTCAGAAGAAAATTATTTAATCAAAGAGTGGTGAGAATGTGAAACTTGCCAGCACAGGGAGTGGTTGAAGTGAATAGTATAGATGCATTTAAGAGGAGGCTAGAGAAGCATATGAGGGAGCAGGGAATAGAGGGTTATGCGGATAGATTTAGATGAGCAAAGATGGGAAGAGGCTCGAGTGGAGCATAAACTCCAGCATGGACTCGTTGGACCGAATGATCTGTTTCTGTGCCGTATATCCTATGTAAACCTTTTGTGGTATTTGTAGCTCGGGTTTCAGGCTGGAAACATTTTCCCTCTTCATCACTCTGGATCAACCTTCACACTATCAAAATACTATCTGGTTCTCGACCCCACAAAATGACTTGCAAGATTTACTACCATGGACCCTGAAGAGAAGCGATTTCCAATATTTCATTTCAGATGCCTTTATCATAGAGATAAACAATTTTGGCTATCCCCTTCACCTTCCAGTTGCACCTTAGGTTATTGAGAACTTACTGGATCAAACCACTTCTGAGACTATTATTGAAATATAGAACTTGTATTGATATAGTGCCTTTCACAACCATGTGCTTTACTGCCAATGAAGTACTCAATTCTATAAATACAAAAATTTTCAGCAACAACCAAGCAAGCTGACACTCCTGGGGGCATCCTGAACCTCTCAGCAGAAGGTTTTTTCATTTGCTAGGTTAGTTCATAATAAACAGGCATCTGATGTCCCCTGAAGTTGAACATCCCAGCAAAATATTACTGATATATACAGGTGGCAGTAACTGTTTTTGTCCCATTTGTTTATCAGAGTGTTCCAATTGAACATGCTGAGCCAAAAGTCTCCTTGCTCTGTGGGCAATTTTCAACTGGTAAGAATTAAATGAGTCTCGGCTTGCGACCTCAGCTTTTGTTCACAGGAGAACAGTATCCCATGGGTTTCCTTTATGCTAGTTCCTGGTGCGGGCACTTGTGCCTGTATAACACTACAAAAGTCTCTGATATCAATGACAGGGATGGGTTTATTTTAGTTCCTCTGTCACAATGTGCTCCAGCTGCACCCATTTTTGTCTGAGCTATGGAATGATACCCAAATTGCAACTATGGTGGAGCTCAGTGAATGAATTGCAACAGACAAGGCTGGTGTTTTCAAGCATCTTCAGCTAAAAGCCAAGCGGATGATCCTGCTTGATCTCCTCCTGAAGACCCCACCATAATAGATACCAATGTCCAGCCAATTCAGTTCATTCTGTGTAACATTAAGAAGCGACAGATTGCACTGGACACAGCAAAAGCTGGGGTGCTGACACCATCCTGTTGATAGTGCTGAAGATAAGTGCACCAGAGCTAGCCACTCCCTAATCAATCTGTTCCAGTACAGATGAAGCTAGCCTTTACCTGTGAATGTGGAAATTTGTCCAGGTATGTCAGCCACAAATTACAGGACAGATCTAAGCTGACCAATCACTGCGCTATCAATCTCCTCCCAATTATCAGTAAAGTGAGGGAAAGAGTCATCAACAGTGTGATCAGGTAACACTTTCCAATAACCTGCTCACCAAAGCTCAGATCAGGTTCCAACAGAAACACTTGGCTCCAAACCTCACCACAGCCTGGATCCGGACATGGACAAGAGTTGAATACCAGAGTTGCTCTCCTCAACATCAAGGCAGTATTGGGCAGAGTTTGGCATGAATAATCCCAAGCAAAACTGGTTCAAAGGGAAAAATGGAGGCTCATGGCTGGAGGCATACCTTAACGCAAAATATTTTTGAAGTCTCTAAAAAGGGAGCACATTTTTTAGATTTTTGGGCTGATGACACTGGGGCAACCCTTATAGGTTTTAATTAAAAGAGGCATAATTAATGCAAAGGAAGATAGTTGTGGTAATTGGATGCTGATCATCACAGCCCCAGGACATAACTTCAACCCAACCATCATCACTTGCATCATCAATGACCTTCCCATCATCATACGTTGATGATTCTACAGTGTTCAACTCCATTCACAATAACTTCTGATAATGAAGCAGAATTTAACAGACTGACAACTATGTAATTTTTTTTCCTGCCCTCCGTTCTAAATCTCTTATATTTAATCATGTATCTATGTGCCTCGTTCTTCATCCCTGAACTACTAGAAACAGGCTGCTTCTATCAACCTTTCACACTTTTCATAATTGTAAACACTTCAATCATATTGTAACACTTCTATCATTGAAGAGCAGGTGTATGTGGGGAAACTTCTTGCAGCATTTATAACATTAAATAACCAGTTTTATGGTAAGTTTAGTTCTTTTTTAAAGAATTTTTAATGTGTTTGTGTTCTAAATGCTGTAAACGTAGACGATTAATAAGTAAGGCCCTGTGAAGAAATTGCACAACTTTGCCTGGTCTATTTTGTAGTACTTGCTGGTTTGTGAATGGCAACTTGGAAAAGATGGAGGGTATCTTTGTTCAGTTTTCTGCTGGTAATTCGTTCCTCACACTTTGTAAATCAGGTATTCAGTTTGAGCCCATCACAATTTTTTTGTACCCTATCCACTTTGGAAATGTAACACCTCTAAGGCCACACTTTTAGGTTTGAAAGGTGTAACACAATGGATGCATGTTATATGCAAGCACTAGACTTTTAATTATATAAGGAGGCTGTGTAACAGGAAATAATTTTCTGTTATTTACCATGCATTGGAGAATTCCAGTGATGTGATCCCATCCCAATTGGTGTGGAACCACGTGTTGTACAACATGGCAATCCAGGCTGATGCAAGTTGTGTTATGTCTTTAGATGCTCTGATAATGACTCCACAAGGCAATGTGTTGTACTTGAACTGTACTTGACCTTAGTCCTTTATTGATAACTCCAGAGTGAGGATCACACATGGTGGTCTGCCTTTTATACTGGGACAGGCACATGTGTACAGGAAACCTGCAAGTCTCCCACTGCGGTGCCCTGTAGTGGCACACCTTGTAATAGCGCAAGCAGTAACCATGTAGGATACATGACATCACTCTCCCCCAAGCCTTTAGTGCAAATCGCCTCTGCATTGACTGTGCTCTGGGCTTAGCTCTATCTGGTTGACCCTTGGTGGGTCGTTTCTATCTTGGGTGAGTGGTTGGTGTTTCGTTGGCAGTGGAGTGCTGGTGGTTTCTGTTCGTGTGTGTCCATGACTACGTCATTCTCTCCCCCCCACATATAGATTATGCCGGAAGCTCATTACATTCATATACATTCAAGTCCGGAAAAAAAAGTTTGCATTACATTTGTGGTTCAGTTGTGAGGCAAGTACATTCGACTGGTGAGATACATTGTTGATATGTACTGGGGATAGGTAGACGGTGCGTATGGACAAGCTAGTTCCAGATTGCTGGTAGCGGCGTGGTGCCCAGTGCTGGCAGTGGGAACCCGGTTGGCTCGAGTTCCCTGCTCTCGGGGCTGTTGCTGTTGCTCCTAGCGTGGGGCAGGTTCACAGATGCCTGTGACCTCCCTGTCCTTTCTTTGCACCCTGGGTCACTGCTGCTCCCTGAGGAACTGTCGTCTAGCAGTGCACAGGGAACTGCTGACTCGTTTGCCTGGGCGTTATTTAGTTTGGGATCCTGGCTGGTCCCAGTCCCCTTTGGGAGAACTGCTGCGGGTGACCCTTTGTTCCCGGGTATGGCCTTGGTGGCAATGGGGTCTGGGGGCTGCGCCTTAGCACAGTTTGCTCTTTCAGGCTCGTGGAGGTTGGTGCCATCGGGTGCCTGAGAGGTGGAGCCGATCAGGGGCAGGGTATCGATACTGCTGCCGTTGCCCTCCTGAGATCGCTGGCTCTGCAGCTTGTATGTATTGGCTGCTTGTGGCCACACTCCATGGTGCATAACTCTGGTCCCAGGGACACAGGCTACGACATTGGGTAGCTCGCTGGACCTGTGTGCTCCCGATGGGTGTCTGCCCACTGCATTGACTGAGTGCAGTTGAAATCCTACATCACACAACATTTCATTACTCATTGTAAATAACCTGTAGCTCCGATCGCGATCGCGCGACTTTTCTTTGCTTATTGCATGTACACAACGCTGATCATCAATTTCACAACTTACATCTGGCTCACAGTTGCTATTACATTGAGACTCTTCTTTGTTTATTGCATGCACACAATTCTGATCATCAATTGCACATTTTACATCTAACTCACAGTTGCTCTTACATTGTTTGAAAATGTGGAACTGTCCCTTTAAGTGTAGTGGGTTGCAGGCCTCTTTTAAGAGAGCCTTGCTTTCTTTACCCCAATCTTCTTCTCCATTTGGTGCCACGTGTTGCTCCATCAATGCTGCACCTCGTGGTCTGGCCGCCGCCATCTTTTTCTTCAGCACCTCACCTCGTAGTTTGGGCGCCATCTTTCCTCCATCCATGATGTCGACTGCGGAGATCCTATTCGCCCCGGGTTCTGCCACCGAAGCTGAGAAGTCGCCTTTGGATCCGATTTTCTTCCTCCGGAGCCTGGAAGGTGGTTTCGGGTCGTCTCAGCTGGATCATCTCTACGCAGTCGTGCTGAGCGGTCTGTGCCTCGGGTGCTGTGCTGGTCTGCTCTCTGGTGCCGGGTCCACCCTCAAGTGAGGGCTTGCTTTGCCTCCGAGCGTGGAGGACGTCGATCGCTGGAGGGATGAAGTCTTCCTACTACCAATGGATTTTCTCCATCCACCTTCTTCCGAGTAGCATTGGTCCATCACCTGCAACAATCCACAGAGGTAACTTGTGTACCACGCCATCATGGAGTACCTTTACATCCGCACTACCAATGACTGGGATAAGTTCATCGATGTCAGAGCGCAGCTTTGCCTGAACCAGGACCAATTTGGGTCGTTAGGCTTGATTATCCCATAGCCTCTCAAAGGCTTCTTGATTTATTACTCACTGGCTCACCCCCGTGTCCACTTCCGTGAAGACTGGAACTCCATCTATCTCAACTTCCATCCTCAACAGGGAACACTCGGTGGTGCAGGTAAACATGCTATATACCTCATCGTGGGGCTGAGCTGCCTCTCTGACTATCGTTTCATAATCCGCGCTGGATTCATGGCCATCTGCAGACTTCATCAACACAGTGAGTCATATTTCTCTTACACATTCGCTGGAGGTGGCCCTTTGTGCTGCAGCCTTTACACACATAGTCTTTAAAACGCACTGGTGAGCCCTGTGATTCCCTCCACAACGCCAGCATGGAGCTACTCGACTAGCCCCCCTTGGTGGACTCTGACTTAAGGGACTCGGGGGTCTGTTCTCTCTTCCCTGAGAAGGTCCACATTCTATAGTCCAGCCTCTAAAAGGCGCCACTCTGTGCACAGCAGTTGCCAGATTTGAGTCCTGAGGTTGAGTCATCTGTCTTGAGCCGCACATCGAGGTCATGAATGCCTGGCTCACGGAGATGGCCTTCTGCAGTGTGACTGTGGTATCCGCAGACAGTAGCTTATGAAGAAGGCCCTCGTGGCCGATTCCAATGACAAAAATGTCCCGCAGCGCTCGGTGAGGTGGTTGCCAAAATCACACGGTGCCACCAGCCTCTTGAGGTCTGCCGCATATTTCGCGATTTCCTGACCTTCAGGCCGCCGGTGGGTGTAGAAACGGTGTCTGGCTGTGAGGATGCTCTTCTTGGACTTGAGTTGCTCTTGGATTAGCGTTATGAGCTCCTCGTACGTCTTGGTCGTTGCCTTCGGCTGGTGCCAGCAAGTCCCTGACGAGGCCCTAGACAGTGGGCCCACAACTAGTTGGTAGGATAGCTCTGCGCTTATCAGCTAGTGTGACCGGATTGTCGCCTGCCAGGTCGTTTGCTGTGAAGAAATGGTCGAGCCTCTCCACAAAGGCATCCCAATCATCACCATCGGCTAACTGCTGCAACGTACCAAGGGTAGCCATTTTTGCGTGAATGTCCGTAATTTCGTCGCCAATTGTTATGTCTTTAAATGCTCTGATAATGATTCCACAAGGCAATGTGTTGTATTGAACTGTAATGACCTTAGTCCTTTATTGATAACTTCAGAGTGAGGATCACACATGGTGGTCTGCCTTTTATACTGGGCCAAGCACACCTCTACAGGTAACCTGCAAGTCTCCCACTGCTGTGCCCTCTGGTGGCACACCTTGTAATACTGCAAGCAGTAATCATGTAGGATACATGACAAGATGAATTTCTACAGACTCACTTTGCCTTTCTGAATGGCCTTCCCCGTCAGATTTTCTGCACAGAATCTTCTCAACAATATTGGTTGAGTGTGCTGACCAGAATTATGAACTATGAACTTACTTTTCACTTCCTTTCCCGAAGGGTGGTGATTCTTAAAACTGCCTCACCAATGATCTAACAAATCCCTTCCAGTCCCTTTCCTTTATTTCCTTCTCTCCCCAAAATCCTCCAACACCTTTCTGATATAATCACTCCACAGATAGCTGGGGTGGTCGGACGTTAGCCTCAGCCAGGCAGCTCTGAATTTATCCTGTACCCTGTATTGCAGAAGGAATACGTGAATGTTTCGTGTTCACTTATTCTATCCTGTTCACCAATCGTGGCTACCCTGCAGATTCTATGAATGTGTAATTCTTTGATATACGCTGATATCTTGTTTCCATAACTTTTGTATAATGAAATTAACATTTCTGAAAAGAAAAAAAAAATGAATGGCCCGTACGGGGATCGAACCCGCGACCTTGGCGTTATTAGCACCACGCTCTAACCAACTGAGCTAACCGGCCAGTTCATGTAAATGGTTCCCATCTGAGCACACTTATCTTTTGTGTTGTCTTTATATCTTTTGTGTTTTTAGTATGTATTTTTTAAATACAAAAATAAATCTTTAAAGCATAATTAGAATTTTGAAACACAAAGTTAAATTCGTTTTTTTATAAAGTTTGTAGACTTACTCCATCTGGTGGCAATTGTGTGCATTTAATTATGCTGAATTTAACAGGATATTTAAATTTAAATGTGTGTTCAGTGCACCATTTATATCGAATGTACCTGTATTTGGAGCGAATTTTCTGTGAAGTTGCTGATCCTGATGGTTTTATTGCTTGCTGCTCTGTATTGGTTGGACATGTTGTCTATTAAGATCACTTGGTTCTTTATCTGTGTCATTCTTAAGCTATTTCAACACAATTGGTGGACTCCATGTATTCCCTCCTTTGTGCAGTCATCATCATAGGCAGTCCCTCGAAGCGAGGATGACTTGCTTCCACGCCAAAAAGGGATGTTTCAATGAAGGACCTAATATTCCAGATCCCGAACTACATCGTGAAGGGTGGAAGGTGCCTGTGCTTGGAATTTTTTAACGTGTGGTGGCTGTTGCACACCAGCCATCACACTGGCTTGACAGAACTAGGTCTTGGTCCAGTGGCAATGATTACCCAAGACTAACTGGAGACCAGCTCATATCACAGTGTGGGCTGGTCCGTGCTGCCCCCTGTGCCCTCGCCTCTTCTGAGCCCCAGATTCACGCCTCTCCTGGGCCCCAGTTACTTCCCTCTTCGGACTCTTGCCACTCCTTCGCCCCTCCTGCTGTGCCTGCCTGCACTGCAATCAGCGACCTGGCTTCGTAGCCTTCGCCCTCCTGCTGCTACATGCTGTTCCCTCCAGTGGCCCCAGGACCACATCGATTTCCAGGCCGGGCCGCCACACGCTGCTCCCTCTTGTCTGCATTAAGTTTCATCTCCCAGTGTTCAGGTTCTTCGGTAATAGAACCATAGAATGGTTACATCACAGAATAAGGCCATCGGCCCATTGAGCCCTTGCCGATTCTCAGCTAGTCCCACTCACCTGCCCTTTCCCTGTAGCCTTGCAAATTATTTTCCTTCAGACTCTTATCCAACTCTCTTTTAAAATATGAAACTGGGTCTTCCTCCACCACTCTTTCAGGCAGTGCATTCCAGATCTTAACCACTCGCTGTGAAAAAAAGTTTTTTCTTGCGTCGCCTTTGGTTCTTTTGCCAATCACCTTAAATCTATGTCCTCTGGTTCTCGACCCTTCTGCCAATGGGAACAGTTTCTCTCCAACTACTCTGTACAGACCCCTCATGATTTTGAACACCTCTATCATCTCCTCTCAATCTTCTCTGCTCCAAGGAGAACAACCCCAGCTTCTCCAGTCTATCAATATAACTGAAGTTCCTCATTCCTGGAATCATTCTTTTAAATCTTTTTCTGCACCTTTTCTAAGGTCTTCACATGCTTCCTAAAGTGTGGTGCCCAGAATTGGACACAGTACTCCAATTGGGGCCGAACAAATGTTTTGTACAGGTGCATCATAATTTTCACACTTTTGTACTCTATAGCTCTATTTATGAAGCCCAGGATTCCGTAAGGTGTTGGAATACAGTTGAGGAAGTGGAAGGTACTGAGCTCTGGGATCACTGATGAAGGCTCATGGGTCGTTTTGATTAATCCTTGCCACTGGACCAAGACCTTTCTCTGTCAAGCCCGTGTGGTGGCTGGTGTGAAACGGCCACCACACGTTAAAAAAATACACGCACAGGCATCTTCCACCTTTCAAGATGTAGTTCAGGATCTGGAATATTAGGTCCTTCATTGAAACACCTGTAATCTCATCCCTTTTTGGCGTGGAAGCAAGTCATCCTCGCTTCGAAGGACTACCTATGATGATGTTTTAATTTGGCATTGTTAAATTTTCAATACTAGGCTACCTTTATGTCTACCGGGGGCTTTATTAGAGATTTTTTAAATTATGAACGGTTTCAATAGAATGAAAATAAAGGAAGTATTTCCTCTGGTTGGGGAGTTGATGATAAGGGACCATCAATTTAAAATTATTACTTAAGTGAGGAGAGTAGGGTAAATTTCTTTAAGCACAGGCTTGTTGGAGCATGGAATGCTTTGACACAGGGTATAGTTGAGGTAGAGACCATTGCTTCTTTTAAGTGAAAACTGAAAAATCTATTTGAAGCAGGTGATATAGGGCAATGGGGAAAGCGCAAAAGAGTGTGGGATTGCTATAGCAAAATGTTGGCACATATATGATGAGCCAAATGGCCACCTCCTGTGATGTGAACTTATATCAAATGAAACTATGATTGGTTACTAAGCAAAATGCAGCTTATTGTGCTAGAAATTACTGTTGACCTTATGATTGTTTTTTATTCATTCCTGGAATGTCGCTGGCAAGACCATCATTTATTGTCCAGTTCTAGCCCTAGCTGGTTGTCGCCCTCATTCGGGGCACAGGGCAATTTTGCCTCCATAGACATTTGACCACTTACTGCTGTGGACCCAAAAGCTATTTAATCTCACTGTTTTACTATAAAAGGGGCCATAAAAGGAGCGGAGGTGAACGGCCCAAGAGTGGCGTGGAGGCCAACTACTTCAGGGAGCAGCGTGAGCTGGTGCAGGAGGGCGACAGCAGCGAAGAGTGACGTCATCAAGGTCCAGGTCGGTGATTGGAGCATGGGCAGATACAGCAGAAGCGGCGAGATCGGGGCGAAGGAGCAGTGAGAGACTGTGGAGGGATGTGATCGGGGCCCAGGGGAGGCGTGAGTTCGGGGCCAGAGGCAGCACGGGCCAGCCCACACTATGATATGTGTGCACACTAGGTCTGTGTAGCAGAGCTGGTCTCCAGTCGTCTTGAGTAATCCTTGCCACTGGACCAAGACCTAGCTCTGTCACGCCCGCGTGGTGGCTAGTGTGCAACGGCCACCACATGTTAAAAAAAAAATCCAAGCACAGGCATCTTCCACCCTTGAAGATGTAGTTCGGGTCCTTCATTCGAAACACCTGTGAACTCATCCTTTTTTGGCGTGAAAGCAAGTCATCCTCGTTTCGAGGGACCGCCTATGATGATGATGATGATGACCAGCTCTCGGGGCGTGCGGGGCTGGAGTGACCACAGGTGGCAGAAGGGAGCACAGAAGAGCCCAGAGAGCACTCAGGCAGCTTAGATGCAGGCAAGATGCCCATTTCATAGGCCTCACACAGATGGCACTGGAAGAACAGCACCATCTATCTTGGAGGCTGAACCAGACTGTTTGCAACCTTGGTGTCATATTTGACCCTGAAATGAGCTTTGAACCACATATCCGCAGCATAACTAAGACCGCCTATATCCATCTTAGTAATATCATCCGTCTCCACCCTTGCCTCAGATCATCCGCTGCTGAAGCCCTCACCCATGCCTCATTTTTACCTCTAGACTTGACTATTCCAGCGCACTCCTGGTAGCCTCCCACATTCTACCCTACGTGAACTAGAGGTGATCCAAAACTCGGCAGCCCGTGTCCTGACTCGCACCAAGTCCCGCACACCCATCACCCCTGTGCTCGTTGACCTCCATTGGCTCCAGGTTAAACAACACCTCAATTTCAAAATTTTCATCCTTATTTTCAAATCCCTCCATGGCCTCGCCCCTCCCTAGCTCTGTAATCTCCTCCAGCCCCCAAACCTCCCAAGATGTCTGTGCTCCCATAATTCTGCCCTCTTGAACATCCCTGATTATAATCGCTCAACCATTGGTGGCCATGCCTACTGTTGCCGAGGCCTTAAGCTCTGGAATTCCCTGCCTAAACCTCTCCACCTCTCTTTCTTGCTTCAAAATGCTCCTTAAAACCTACCTCTTTGACCAAGCTTTTGGTCACCTGCCCTAATTTCTCCTTAGGTGTCAAATTTTCTGACTCATAATACCCCTGTGAAGCAGCTTGGGACGTTTCACTACGTTAAAGGTGCTATATAACTACAAGTTGTGGTTGTTGTTGAGGTGCAAATTGGCAACTGGAAGGGCTCAGAGCTGAAGTCAGTCAAATGGAAAGTGTGAACCAATCAAGAAACGTACAATAAATTGGCTTGGAAATAGAAGAGTTTCCGTTCATTTCCGCTAGTAATATCAGCACAATTCAGGCAGAATCGGCTCAACCAGTGCAAAAGATCGCAGCATTTTAACTGTACATGAGTTGCAGCCAAAACCACTTGTTTTCCGTGATCTTTTATGCTGGTTCATGATTCAATTCAGCTGGATTGGGCTCCTCCCACAAAACTGACAATGCACCCAGCTCACAATTGTGAGATTCCACCGATTGCGCTGGTTAGGGGAAGCTCTTCATATTGTACGTATTTTCTTCGGCACACGGGCACTGGTAGGCATGTTTTTAAAGTTTTTTCATAACAAAAAATATTTCATTTACTAAGATGCTGACTAGTGTACACCAATGTACACTAGTGTACACCAAGGAGTTAGATGAAGTCCTTACTACTAGGGGGATCAAGGGGTATGGCGAGAAAGCAGGAATGGGGTACTGAAGTTGCATGTTCAGCCATGAACTCATTGAATGGCGGTGCAGGCTAGAAGGGCCGAATGGCCTACTCCTGCCCTATTTTCTAAATTTCTATGTTTCTATGTAATGAATCTATTAAATAGTCCACAATATTTTTTTTAAGTAATTTTCAATTATTTTAAATCAGGTTACTCACAGGTAGAGGGCTGGATATCCTGATTAAAAATGCTTATTTTTGTTGATAAACCCATTTTCAGCTATATCAACCAGTAACTAGTAGGGTGCCCCAACTATTTACAATCTATATAACGACTTGGAAGAAGGGACTGAGTGTAATGTAGTTTGTTGATGATACAAAGATGGGAGGAAAAGCAATGTGTGAGGAGGACACAAAAAATATGCAAAAGGACATAGATTGGCTAAGTGAGTGGGCAAAAATTTGGCAGATGGAGTATAATGTCGGAAAGTGTGAGGTCATGCACTTTGGCAGAAAAAAATCAAAGAGCAAGTTATTATTTAAATGGAGAAAGATTGCAAAGTGCCGCAGTACAGCCTGGGGGTACTTGTGCATGAAACACAAAAGAATAGTATGCAGGTACAGCAAGTGATCAGGAAGGCAAATGGAATCTTGGCCTTTATTGCAAAGGGGATGGAGTATAAAAGCAGGGAAGTCTTGCTACAGCTATACAAGGTATTGGTGAGGCCACACCTGGAATACTGCGTGCAGTTTTGGTTTCCATATTTACGAAAGGATATACTTGCTTTGGAGGCATTTCAGCGAAGGTTCACTCGGTTGATCCCGGAGATGAGGGGATTGACTTATGAGGAAAGGTTGAGTAGATTGGGCCTGTACTCATTGGAATTCAGAAGAATAAGAGGTGATCTTATTGAAACGTATAAGATTTTGAGGGGGCTTGACAAGGTGGATGCAGCGAGGATGTTTCCACTGATGGGGGAGACTAGAACTAGAGGGCATGATCTTAGAATAAGGGACCGCCCATTTAAAACAGAGATAAGGAGAAATTTCTTCTCTCAGAGGGTTGTAAATCTGTGGAATTCGTTGCCTCAGAGAGCTGTGGAAGCTGGGACATTTGAATAAATTTAAGACAGAAATAGACAGTTTCTTAAACGATAAGGGGATAAGAGGTTATGGGGAGCGGGCGGAAAGTGGAGCTGAGTCCATGATCAGATCAGCCATGATCTTATTGAATGGCGGAGCAGGCTCGAGGGGCCGTATGGCCTACTCCTGTTCCTATTTCTTATGTTATTATGTTATTATGTTAACACTCTTAAATACATTAAGGAATATTTGTTAATGGAAAGAAAAAGAAAAGAAATGATTATGTTCTATTACACTGCCATAATTGTGTTGATTCATTGAAGATTTTATCTATGCAAATTAATTTTGGTGGAAACTTGAACTGTAACTTGACCAATGTAATTTTGAATGCATTTTGCACCCGAAGTGGAAACTCTACCCCAGGATGTTTAGGTGTGATGGAAACGTGTGACAGACAAGTGTTCTAAGAAGTAAATGCTATCTGCGTGTGTTATCTGCAAGACCTTTAATACATCACTAGCAGATCTCTTGTGACATTGCTCATGATGAGTTGGAGAGCATGTGGTTTTATGCCATGTATTATCAAATCCACTAAGTTACAGTGATTGAATAAGTCAGATTGCATTTTGACCATACAATATTGTGGAGCATAAGTGATATTTCCAGGACCATTTCCATGATTGCATATTTCTGTGAAGATTAAATCAGTTGCCTTTATTACTATTATATATTTGTTATTTATTAATTCCCCCCCGCTCCCCCAGAGCCCAGGTTACTGAGGAAGATGGTAAGGGGGATGTTTCAGGTTCCAGGTACATAGGAGAACTGTAAATAGCAGAAATAGGAAGTGGGAAAGAGTTGCTGTAGTCATGTTATGATGGAGGTCCTGGGAAGAGTACAATCAGGAGGAAGCTGAAAGTATGGTTTAATAGGTGGGTTATTGTACTCATTTTTCATGAGCTAATAAATAATGTTTAGCTTATATTTATTGCACAGTCTCAAAGGCATAGAACATTAAAGAAAAGTTAGAGATGTAACACATCACACTGGCACACTAGCGTACATCTTCATGGAGTCGTATAATGCAGGTTTAATTTCCTTGCGCTTCCTTTCCACTAGTGCATTGAGCTCCTGATTTAGAAACATAGACATAGAAACATAGAAAATAGGTGCAGGAGTAGGCCATTCAGCCCTTCGAGCCTGCACCGCTATTCAATGAGTTCATGGCTGAACATGCAACTTCAGTACCCCATTCCTGCTTTCTTGCCATACCCCTTGATCCCCCGAGCAGTAAGGACTACATCTAACTCCTTTTTGAATATATTCAGTGAATTGACCTCAACAACTTCCTGTGGTAGAGAATTCCACAGGTTCACCACTCTCTGGGTGAAGAAGTTTCTCCTCATCTCGATCCTAAATGGCTTAACCATTATCCTTAGACTGGTTCTGGACTTCCCCAACATTGGGAACATTCTTCCACCACATCAGTCTGTGGAGGCTTTAGTGATGCTGCACAGCAGTAAATTACCATCTGTAATGCATTTGTTTCATGGGTTCTTTGCTTAAGAATTCATAGCAACACAATGCTATTAAGAAATAGTTGGTTTATTAACAAAGGTTTAACAATCACACTACACATTACCAGTTCATCCACTAGGCTCACAACTACATATCTCATTGTGGATGACCTAAACCCAACTAACTGGGGTTTTATTGAGTGTTGTGAGCATCACGTGACTGGCTAAGCCACTCACAATGCAACAGCTCTACACTATCTTATCTGATCCAAATAAAGCTAAGTGCCCCCTTGTTAAAGGGGCACAATGACTCGAACCCATAAATCAAATAAACATTAAAGGGAACCTTAACAGATCAAATTTAAATTCTGTTCTCTGCTGTAATGATGCACTCCAGTTCCTCCGGTGCCCACTTCTCGCGGAAGGCCGCGAGCGTGCCGGTGGACACCATGTGCTCCATCTCCAGGGAAACCGTGCCGCGAATGTAGCCACGGAAGAGAGGCAGGTAGTGGGGCTGAACGACCCCCTCGACTGCCTGCTATGAGGAGGCCCTCCGACCTGCCCGCTCCCCTCCACACAGGTGCCCAAAGAACAGGAGCGTGGGATTGAAGTGCAGCCAAAAATCGACGAGCAGCCGCAACAGTTCTATAAACCTGTGAGCATACTCACAGGGACATACATTACAGCATCTATTTTGTGGCCTGACAAAATTAGGGAACTGGGAAATAATTCGGGGCTTTCGCCCTCAATTAAAAAATATTAATTGTAGACTTCAGAAAAGAATAATAATATTTTAAATAAATTGGGAACTTGGCTATTGCATTTGGCACAGAGAAAGAGATCTTTTGTATATTAAAATGAATCATTCTTGAAACTGATGTATTGGTTTTCATTTACATTTGCCTTTCCTTCCAATTTTTCCATTAGTAGTTCTTACAGGCTATCATGTGCAGCATGAGTGTTCATATTTTACACTCAACTTGGCAATTTTCACCATTGTTGAATCAGAGATAATTGCTTTCTTTTTTGCTGGAATGTAAAGAAGACAATCAAGAAAAATATATTCCAGTGAGGAAGAAAGGGTGTAAAGGAAAAGATCGACATCCATGGCTAACTAAAGAAATAAAGGATGGTATCCAATTAAAAACAAGGGCATACAAAGTGGCCAAAACTAGTGGGAGGACAGAAGACTGGGAAGCCAGCAAAGAATTACTAAAAAAAATGATTAAGAAAGGGAAGATAAACAATGAAAGTAAACTAGCACAAAATGTAAAAATAGATAGCAAGAGTTTCTACAGGTATATAAAAAGGAAAAGAGTGGCTAAAGTAAATGTTGGTCCCTTAGAGGCCGAGACCAGGTAATTAGTAATGGGGAACATGGAGATGACAGAAATTCTGAACAAATATTTTGTATCAATCTTTATGGTAGAGGACACTAAAAATATCCCAACAGTGGATAGTCTAGGAGCTATAGGGAGGGAAGGAACTTAACACAATTACAATCACTAAGGAGCTGGTACTCAGTATGATAATGGGACTAAAGGTGGATAAATCCCCTGGACTTCATGGCTTGCATCCTAGGGTCTTAAGAGAAGTAGTGGTCGGGATAGTGAATGCATTGGTTGTAATTTACCAAAATTCCCTGGATTCATAATTCAGTCAAGCAGAATCAGCATGGTTTTATGAAAGGGAAATCATGTTTGACAAATTTGCTGAAATTCTTTGAGGATGTAATGAACAGGGTGGATAAAGGGGAACCAGTGGATGTGGTGTATTTGGACTTCCAGAAGGCATTTGACAAGGTGCCACATAAAAGGTTACTGCACAAGATAAAAGTTCACGGGGGTTGGGGGTAATATATTAGCATGGCTAGAGGATTGGCTAACTAACAGAAAACAGAGAGTTGGGATAAATGGTTCATTCTCGGGTTGATAATCAGTAACTAGTGGGTGCCGCAGGGATCAGTGCTGGGACCCCAACTATTTACAATCTCTATTAACGACTTGGATGAAGGGACCAAGTGTAATGTAGCCAAGTTTGCTGACGATACAAAGATGGGAGGAAAAGCAATGTGTGAGGAGGACACAAAAAACCTGCAAAAAGACATAGACAGGGTATGTGAGTGAGCAAAAATTTGGCAGGTTGTTGGCAGATTATAATGTTGGAAAGTATGAGGTTATGCATTTTGGCAGAAAAAAAATCGAAGAGCAAGTTATTATTTAAATGGAGCAAAATTGCAAAGTGCTGCAGTACAGCGGGACCTGGGGGGTCCTGGTGCATGAAACACAAAAGGTTAGTATCAGGTACAGCAAGTGATCAGGAAGGCCCAAGGAATCTTGGCCTTTATTGCAAAGGGGATCGAGTATAAAAGCAGGGAAGTCTTGCTACAGTTATACAGGATATTGGAGAGGCCACACCTGGAAAACTGCGTGCAGTTTTGTTTTCCATGTTTACGAAAGGATATGCTTGCTTTAGAGGCAGTTCAGAGAAGGTTCACTAGGTTGATTCTGGAGATGAGGGGTTTGACTTATGAGGAAAGGTTGAGTAGGTTGGGCCTCTACACATTGGAATTCAGAAGAATGAGAGGTGATCTTATCGAAAAGTACGAGATTATGAGGGGGCTTGACAAGATGGATGCAGGGATAATGTTTCCACTGATAAGGGAGGCTAGAACTAGGGGGCATAATCTGAGAATAAGGAGCCACCCATTTAAAACTGAGATGACGAGGAATTTCTTCTCTCAGAGGGTTGTAAATCTGTGGAATTCGCTGTCTCTGAGAGCTGGGTCATTGAATAAATTTAAGACAGAGATAGACAGTTTTTTAATCGATAAGGGAACAAGGGGTTATGGGGAGCGGGCAGGGAAGTGGACCCAAGTCCATGATCGTATCAACCATGATCGTATTAAATGGCGGAACAGGCTCGAGGGGCCAAATGACCTACTCCTGCTCCTATTTCTTATGTTCTTATGTTGCTTCAGGCCAGATCATTATTTGCATAAAGTCAGATCAGGATTTTGGAGCACAATCTTCTATGAACTGCTGCAGGGATTAAAAGTAACATGTGCATATTCAGGATTTTGGCCATCATGAGTTGCTCCAATTGATGTTGCTGTTCATTCTCCAGATCCGATTTCCAACAATCGTGTTTTTTGCTCCAATACTTTTACTGTGGTATGTTGAGCCACTGTGAGCTCAAGTTATTGAGACCTTCTGAGTCAGAGGCGAGAATGTTACCATTGAGCCAAGGCTTAAGGTAAGATGAATGTTGCCTCACATAATTTCTGCATTCGCAGATATTTTGAGAAATGCAGCATATGCTAACATTAAGCTTTCCACAGTTAAAATGTAAAAGGGCAGGTATACATTTTAAATAGATATTGACAAATATGTAAGCTAATTGACACTAGCCACATCAAAAATACATTACAATGAATACATTTTAAATGTGAACATAAGAACATAAGAAATAGGAACAGGAGTAGGCCATTTGGCCCCTCGAGCCTGTTCCGCCATTTAATAAGATCATGGCTAATCTGATCATGGACTCAGCTCCACTTCCCTCCAGCTCCCCACAACCCTTTATTCCCTTATCAATCAAAAATCTGTCCATCTCTGCCTTAAATATATTCAATGATCCAGCCTCCACATCTCTCTGGGTAGAGAATTCTATAGATTTACAACTCTCTGAGAGAAGAAATTCCTCCTCATCTCAGTTTTCAATGGGCGGCCTCTTATTCTGAGACTAAGGGCCCAAGTTTCCACACGATAAAAAACGGGCGCCCCTCCGAGCTGGGCGCCCGTTTTTCGCGCCTAAAACGGCGCCGGAAAAAAAACTTGTGATTCTGGAGAGCCCTGCAGCTCCTTGTCTGTTTGGCGCGACGCCCAGGGGGGGCGGAGCCTACACTCGCGCCGATTTTGTAAATGGGGGGTACTATTTAAATTAGTTTTTTCCCTGCCGGCGTTGGAGCGTTCGCGCACGCGCAGTGTGAAGGAAACATTGGCACTCGGCCATTTTTGTAGTTCTTTGTAGCTGTTTAGTTTTTTAGTTTTTGAACATTTTTTAATAAAAGCACATTGCCATCAGCACATCAGCACTGAGAAGGCTGCAGGAAGCCTCAGAAAGTTGAGGCAGCCGTTTCCCGACGACCTCCCCCTTTTGCCGTCGGGAAATGGCTCCTCGATTTCTGAGGCTTCCTGCAGCCTTCTGTCCCTTTCCCTCCCTCCCGCCGTCTGGAACGGCTTCCTCCCCCCCACCCCCCGCTGCGTTCGGTCGGTCGGTTGGGTCCCTCCCGCCCGCTCGCTCGCTCGCCGTCTGGCACGGTTCCCCCCCCCCGCTGCGTTCGGTCGCTCGCCCGCCGTCTGGCACGGCTCCCCCCCCCTGCATTCGGTCGCTCGCCCGCCGTCTGGCACGGCTCCCCCCCCCTGCATTCGGTCGCTCGCCCGCCGTCTGGCACGGCTCCCCCCCCCTGCATTCGGTCGCTCGCCCGCCGTCTGGAACGGCTTCTTCCTCCCCCCCCCCCACCCTTGCGTTCGGTCACTCACCCGCCGTCTGGAACGGCTTCCTTCCCCCGCCCCCCCCTGCGTTCAGTCGGTTGGGTCCCTCCCCGCCGTCTGGAACGGCTTCTCTGCGTTCGGTTGGTTGGTCGGTTCCCTCCCTCCCTCCCCCCCCCCCCCCCCGCGTTCGGTCGGTTCCCTCCCGCCCGCCCGCCTGCCTTCGGGAACAGCTGCCTCATTTTGTGAGGCTTGCTGCAGCATTCTCCCTGGCTGAAGCACTTTCACACAGGTAGGAAGATGGTTTATTTAATCTTTTCTTTGCTTATAAATTTTTATTCAGGTTGGATTTATTTGTATAATATTTGTAGAAGTATAAATAAGGATTTATTGTCGAATTTAACGACTTCCCTTCCCCCGCGCCTCCCCCCCACCTTGTTCTGGACGCCTAATTTGTAACCTGCGCCTGATTTTTTTCAGTTCTACAAAAATCTTCACTTGCTCCATTCTAAGTTAGTTTGGAGTACGTTTTCACTGTGGAAACTTTCAAATCAGGCGCCAGTGGCCGGACTCGCCCCCTTTTGAAGAAAAAATTCTGTTCCAAAGTGGAACTGTTCTACCTGACTAGAACCGCAGAAAAAAAAATGTGGAAAATTGCGATTTCTAAGATAGTCCGTTCTCCACCAGTTGCTCCTAAAAATCAGGTGCAAATCATGTGGAAACTTGGGCCCTATGTTTCCTAGTTTTAGTTTCCCCTATGAGTGGAAATATCCTCTCTGCATCCACCTTGTTGAGCCCCCTCATTATCTTATATTTTTCGATAAGATCACCTCTCATTCTTCTGAACTCCAATGAGTATAGACCCAACCTATTCAACCTATCTTCATAAGTCAACCCCCTCATCTCCGGAATCAATATAGTGAACCTTCTCTGAACAGCCTTCAATGCAAGTATATCCTTCCTTAAATATAGAGACCAAAACTGTAGGCGGTACTCTCGGTGTGGCCTCATCAATACCCTGTACAGTATTAGCAGGACTTCTCTGCTTTTATACTCTATCTCCCTTGCAATAAAGGTCAATATTCCATTTGTCTTCCTGATTACTTACTGTACCTGCATACTAACTGTTTGTGTTTCATGCACAAGGACCCCCAGGTCCTCTGTACTGCAGCACTTTGATAAAACCCCCAATTATTTTTTGCAGTACTTATTTTGTTAAAGGGATTGGATCGTTTGATACTGAACCATAGGAGGTTCCAGGTTTGATCCTCAACCCATTCTGAGTTAGCTGACTTTAGTTCAGGTGGGAGCGAAAGGATTAATATTGGCCTAAGTGCCCAGAGACTGGGGAAGGGAAAATTGACCATGGTTTGCTGTCCTGATTGTTATCCAATGACACCTAGAAAATGCATATCTAAAGAAAGGACTTGCATTAATATAGCGACTTTCACAACCTCAGGACATCCCAAAACACTTTACAGCCAATAAAGTACTTTTGAAGTGTAGTCACTGTTGTAACGTAGGAAACACGGCAGCCAATTTGCACACAGCAAAATCCCACAAACAGCAATGCGATGATAACCTGATAATCTGTCTTTCAGGTGTTGGTTGAGGGTTAAATATTGTCCAGGGCACCGGGGAGAACTTTGAAGTAGTGCCGTGGAATCTTTTACGTCCATCCAAGAGGGCAGACGGGGCCTTGGTTTAATGTCTTATTCGAAAGATGGCACCCGCAACAGTGCAGCACTCTCTCAGCACTGCACTGAAAATGTCAGCCTGGATTTTGTGCTCAAGTCTCTGGAATGGGACTTGAAATCGTACTAACTTTCTCATATTCAGTTGATTCTCATTGGAGAGAGACACACTCATCTTAGTTTGAAAGTACAGGAGCAGTTGTTTAAATGTGCTTGAAATTGGTCTTACTCTTTGATCATAAATCGTAACATTTCCCTGCTGTTGACAGCTTTGCAGATAGGGGTGGGGCTGAGATATGATGTCCTCCCTCCCCAGAAAGAAATAGAAAACTCACACAATAAAAAAGGCAAGATATCATCACAGGGCTGCCGAGCCTGCCAGCCCCTGGGACCATACCCAAGTGCAAGTCCTCCACCATCAGAAGAATAGTAAGAGAAGAAAACTGGTAGAAATTAAATGGTTGTGGCCTTCATTAAAAGGGCCTGTTGCCTTTATAATATTTTTTCATTTTTCCAAGGATTTGACTGTAACTTTATGTATTAATTTGTATTGGTCCAGAACCAGGGGACACAGTCTTAGGATAAAGGGTAGGCCATTTAGGACATTGATAAGGAGAGACTTCTTCACTCAGAGAGTTGTTAACCTGTGGAATTCCCTGCCGCAGAGGGTTGTTGATGCCAGTTCATTGGATATATTCAAGAGGGAGTTAGATATGGCCCTTACGGCTAGGAGGATCAAGGGGTATAGAGAGAAAGCGGGAAAGAGGTACTGAGGGAATGATCAGCCATGATCTTATCGAATGCTGATTAACGATTAAATTTACGTTAATCAGCAAATATGACCGTTGCACTCATTCGGCGAAAACAAACTCAGGATGAACACTGGCACTTTCCAAACACTAGCCTTATATGGGCCCAAGTTTCCCCAGGAGTTGCTCTATTTTTTTTGGAGCAACTAGATTTTCTTGGAGTAACTCATTGTAAGTGAGTTAGTTAGGTTTTTTTTTAGTTCAGTTTTTTTTCCAAAAGGGGGCGGTACCAGCCATTTATGCCTGTTTTGGCTACTTAAGCAAGTTTAGCCAACTAAAACTTACTCCAAACTAAGTTAGGCTAGAGTAAGTGGCCATTTTTGTACGTTCTGAAAAACCCTGCAGTGAATTAAGAGATCAGCGCAGGTAGCCTCCAAATGACAAGGTTATGACAGGAATGCTATTTTTTTTTAAATCCCAAGCAGCGAGACTGGACAGGGCGTACGTGCTATCAGCCTGATTAAACTGAGTATATTTTTAGTAAAGATAGCTAGTTATTAAAGTACTGGAAAATCTTTGAAGATTCTTTTCTCCCCCGCCCCGCGCCGGATCAAAACTCTTCCCCCCCACCACCCCCCACTGGATCAAAACTCTTCCCCCCCACCACCCCCCACTGGATCAAAACTCTTCCCCCCCCCCACCCACCACCAACCTGTCTCTTGTAGCCCTCAGCGCGGTAAGGCAGCGGCCGGCCTGTGCGGCAGGCCACTCGGCCTGGGATAGGGGCGGCGAGCATCCTGGCTCCTGGCTCCGCCCCCGAATCCAGTTGCCACACTACGAAACCATGGAGGAGAGGCTGGGAAGTGGCCAAACTCGGCCTGATGATTTTTGGCGCCCTTGGAGTTCTACAAAAGTGACGCACCTCTGGTAAGTGCGCCAGGAATCTGTACTGGCCAAATTTGGGCCCATCACCAATACTTCTGAGTGAGGTCTAAGGTGTAGGACTACTTGTGAATCTTAGAGGAATAGGTTTTCACAGAAACCTTTGCAACTACTATGACATTGTAGATTAAAATTTCGTTGTTTTGCAAACAGCCTTGTTGCACTAATTTGTTCGGGCAAAAATGATTGCACTAGATTTTGGCTACATAATGCCACCTAGTGGTCAAGGGTAACCCACTAATATACTAAAAATCATTTTAACAATTAAAATGTTATGACTCAGAAGGCTAGAATTTCGGCTTTTAGTGATTTTGCCCGTTTTTGGACGATAATCGCGGCAAAATTTTGTTTTTAGCGCTGGGGTACTGCTACCACCACAGCTCTTAAAATTTGCCAAATGGTGAAGAGCGACAGCAATAAATCCGGCGTTACACAACTGAATTTGTGCGCTGGAGCCAAAATTTGCAAGCGAAAGAAAAATATCGGACCTTCTGCGCATGTGCGAATTTTAATTTTTTTTGAATTTTTTTTTGGAAATTTTTTCTTCTTTCTGGTCAGCTGTCAGGGAGTACCCGCACATGTGCAGTACACCCAGAGCTGAATTATCTATTTTTAGATTGCATTGAAGGAGATGGGAGCAGGCAGTGAGCCAGAAAGTTTAGTAATGAGACCAACAAGGCTCTTGTCACTGCTGTGGAAAGGAGATGGGCAGAATTAAACAGGAGGGTGCAAGTAAACCGCTCCCAACGGTTTTTTGTCACATTTGGACCAGCATCGCTGAGTAGGTGTCTTATATCGACGACATACGAAGAACCCACACCCAGTACTGCAAGAGGTTCAAGGACCATACCTGGTCCTTGGAGTAAGTAATATTTTTATTGTTGCATTCCTTCATTACTTAAATTATAGATCTGACAGGTTGGTATAGGTAGGCTTAGTGTTGCACCTTATTTGCCATGAATGATCTTTACACATTATTAAGATTGCTTTCTGAAATCTTAAAAAGATGTTTCTGTACTTCGATGTCTTCCTCATGAACCACGTGCAACCTTCCAGGGCCATTAAACAGAGGACTGTATTAAATGCACACAGTATGGTATAAGTGCTTTGATGGCTAGCTGTGTGTGCCACAAGAGCAGATGGGCCCTCTGGTAACCATTCCCATTGTCATCTTTGCAGGGAAAGATGTCCCACAACCACTGGGAGCAGCGACGGACATGCGCCAGTCCTCCGAGAGCCATGCCTCTGACAGACCTGAAGGATAGAGTGGCAGGTCTGATCGATGCCTCAGGGAGGTCAACTGCCCGTGGGGGTGTTGAGCCCCCATTCAAAACTGAAGGTAAGTCCTGCAAAATCCCCGGGCTGGGTTGGGGCAATGCGATGCAGTGTCTGTGGGCTAGGGTTGGGGCAAAGTGGTGCAGTGTCTGTGGACGAGGACTGGGGCAAAGTGATGTAGTGTCTGTGGGCTAGGACTGGGGCAAATTCATGCAGTTTCTGTGGACGAGGACTGGGGCAATGTGATGTAGTGTCTCTGGACTAGGACTGGGGCAATGTGATGTAGTGTCTGTGGACTAGGACTGGGGCAATGTGATGTAGTGTCTGTGGACTAGGACTGAGGCAATGTGATGTAGTGTCTGTGGACGAGGACTGGGGCAAATTCATGCAGTGTCTGTGGACGAGGACTGGGGCAATGTGATGTAGTGTCTGTGGACGAGGACTGGGGTAATGTGATGCAGTGTCTGTGGACGAGGACTGGGGTAATGTGATGCAGTGTCTGTGGACGAGGACTGGGGCAATGTGATGCAGTGTCTGTGGACGAGGACTGGGGCAAATTCATGCAGTGTCTGTGGACGAGGACTGGGGTAATGTGATGCAGTGTCTGTGGACGAGGACTGGGGTAATGTGATGCAGTGTCTGTGGACGAGGACTGGGGCAATGTGATGCAGTGTCCGTGAACGAGGACTGGGGCAATGTGATGCAGTGTCTGTGGACGAGGACTGGGGTAATGTGATGTAGTGTCTGTGGACGAGGACTGGGGTAATGTGATTCCGTGTCTGTGGACGAGGACTGGGGCAATGTGATGTAGTGTCTGTGGACGAGGACTGGGGCAATGTGATGCAGTGTCTGTGGACGAGGACTGGGGTAATGTGATTCCGTGTCTGTGGACGAGGACTGGGGTAATGTGATGTAGTGTCTGTGGACGAGGACTGGGGTAATGTGATGTAGTGTCTGTGGACGAGGACTGGGGCAATGTGATGTAGTGTCTGTGGACGAGGACTGGGGCAATGTGATGCAGTGTCTGTGGACGAGGACTGGGGCAATGTGATTCCGTGTCTGTGGACTAGGACTGGGGCAATGTGATGTAGTGTCTGTGGACGAGGACTGGGGCAAATTCATGCAGTTTCTGTGGACGAGGACTGGGGCAAATTCATGCAGTTTCTGTGGACGAGGACTGGGGTAATGTGATGCAGTATCTGTGGACGAGGACTGGGGCAAATTCATGCAGTTTCTGTGGACGAGGACTGGGGCAATGTGATGCAGTGTCTATGGACGAGGACTGGGGTAATGTGATGCAGTGTCTGTGGACGAGGACTGGGGCAAATTCATGCAGTTTCTGTGGATGAGGACTGGGGCAATGTGATGGAGTGTCTGTGGACGAGGACTGGGGTAATGTGATGGAGTGTCTGTGGACGAGGACTGGGGAAAAGTGATGTAGTGTCTGTGGACGAGGACTGGGGCAAAGTGATGCAGTGTCTGTGGGCAAAGGTTGGGGCAATGTGATGCAGTGTCTGTGGACGAGGACTGGGGCAATGTGATGCAGTGTCTGTGGGCAAAGGTTGGGGCAATGTGATGCAGTGTCTGTGGACGAGGACTGGGGCAATGTGATGTAGTGTCTGTGGACGAGGACTGGTGCAAAGTGATGTAGTGTCTGTGGACGAGGACTGGGGTAATGTGATGTAGTGTCTGTGGACGAGGACTGGGGTAATGTGATGTAGTGTCTGTGGACGAGGACTGGGGCAATGTGATGTAGTGTCTGTGGACGAGGACTGGGGCAATGTGATGTAGTGTCTGTGGACGAGGACTGGTGCAAAGTGATGTAGTGTCTGTGGACGAGGACTGGGGTAATGTGATGTAGTGTCTGTGGACGAGGACTGGGGCAATGTGATGCAGTGTCTGTGGGCGAGGACTGGGGCAATGTGATGTAGTGTCTGTGGACGAGGACTGGTGCAAAGTGATGTAGTGTCTGTGGATGAGGACTGGGGTAATGTGATGCAGTGTCTGTGGATGAGGACTGGGGCAATGTGATGTAGTGTCTGTGGACGAGGACTGGGGTAATGTGATGCAGTGTCTGTGGACGAGGACTGGGGCAAATTCATGCAGTTTCTGTGGACGAGGACTGGGGCAATGTGATGCAGTGTCTATGGACGAGGAGTGGGGTAATGTGATGCAGTGTCTGTGGACGAGGACTGGGGCAATGTGATGCAGTGTCTGTGGACGAGGACTGGGGTAATGTGATGCAGTGTCTGTGGACTAGGACTGGGGCAAAGTGATGTAGTGTCTGTGGGCAAAGGCTGGGGCAATGTGATGCAGTGTCTGTGGACGAGGACTGGGGCAATGTGATGCAGTGTCTGTGGACGAGGACTGGGGCAAAGTGATGTAGTGTCTGTGGGCAAAGGCTGGGGCAATGTGATGCAGTGTCTGTGGACGAGGACTGGGGCAATGTGATGTAGTGTCTGTGGACGAGGACTGGGGTAATGTGATGCAGTATCTGTGGACGAGGACTGGGGTAATGTGATGCAGTGTCTGTGGACGAGGACTGGGGCAAATTCATGCAGTTTCTGTGGACGAGGACTGGGGTAATGTGATGTAGTGTCTGTGGACGAGGACTGGGGCAAATTCATGCAGTTTCTGTGGACGAGGACTGGGGCAATGTGATGTAGTGTCTGTGGACGAGGACTGGGGTAATGTGATGTAGTGTCTGTGGACGAGGACTGGGGCAATGTGATGCAGTGTCTGTGGGCAAAGGTTGGGGCAATGTGATGCAGTGTCTGTGGACGAGGACTGGGGCAATGTGATGTAGTGTCTGTGGGCAAAGGTTGGGGCAATGTGATGCAGTGTCTGTGGACGAGGACTGGGGCAAAGTGATGCAGTGTCTGTGGACGAGGACTGGGGCAATGTGATGCAGTGTCTGTGGACGAGGACTGGGGCAAAGTGATGCAGTGTCTGTGGACGAGGACTGGGGCAATGTGATGTAGTGTCTGTGGACGAGGACTGGGGCAATGTGATGTAGTGTCTGTGGACGAGGACTGGGGCAATGTGATGTAGTGTCTGTGGACGAGGACTGGGGCAATGTGATGCAGTGTCTGTGGACGAGGACTGGGGCAATGTGATGTAGTGTCTGTGGACGAGGACTGGGGCAATGTGATGCAGTGTCTGTGGACGAGGACTGGGGCAATGTGATGTAGTGTCTGTGGACGAGGACTGGGGTAATGTGATGCAGTGTCTGTGGACTAGGACTGGGGCAAAGTGATGTAGTGTCTGTGGGCAAAGGCTGGGGCAATGTGATGCAGTGTCTGTGGACGAGGACTGGGGCAATGTGATGCAGTGTCTGTGGACGAGGACTGGGGCAAAGTGATGTAGTGTCTGTGGACGAGGACTGGGGTAATGTGATGCAGTATCTGTGGACGAGGACTGGGGTAATGTGATGCAGTGTCTGTGGACGAGGACTGGGGCAAATTCATGCAGTTTCTGTGGACGAGGACTGGGGCAATGTGATGTAGTGTCTGTGGACGAGGACTGGGGCAAAGTGATGCAGTGTCTGTGGGCAAAGGTTGGGGCAATGTGATGCAGTGTCTGTGGACGAGGACTGGGGTAATGTGATGTAGTGTCTGTGGACGAGGACTGGGGCAATGTGATGCAGTGTCTGTGGGCAAAGGTTGGGGCAATGTGATGCAGTGTCTGTGGACGAGGACTGGGGCAATGTGATGTAGTGTCTGTGGGCAAAGGTTGGGGCAATGTGATGCAGTGTCTGTGGACGAGGACTGGGGCAAAGTGATGCAGTGTCTGTGGACGAGGACTGGGGCAATGTGATGTAGTGTCTGTGGACGAGGACTGGGGCAATGTGATGTAGTGTCTGTGGACGAGGACTGGGGCAAAGTGATGCAGTGTCTGTGGACGAGGACTGGGGCAATGTGATGCAGTGTCTGTGGACGAGGACTGGGGCAAAGTGATGCAGTGTCTGTGGACGAGGACTGGGGCAATGTGATGCAGTGTCTGTGGACGAGGACTGGGGCAAAGTGATGCAGTGTCTGTGGACGAGGACTGGGGCAATGTGATGTAGTGTCTGTGGACGAGGACTGGGGCAATGTGATGTAGTGTCTGTGGACGAGGACTGGGGCAATGTGATGCAGTGTCTGTGGACGAGGACTGGGGCAATGTGATGCAGTGTCTGTGGACGAGGACTGGGGCAATGTGATGTAGTGTCTGTGGACGAGGACTGGGGCAATGTGATGTAGTGTCTGTGGACGAGGACTGGGGTAATGTGATGTAGTGTCTGTGGACGAGGACTGGGGCAAAGTGATGTAGTGTCTGTGGACGAGGACTGGGGCAAAGTGATGCAGTGTCTGTGGACGAGGACTGGTGCAAAGTGATGCAGTGTCTGTGGACGAGGACTGGGGTAATGTGATGCCGTGTCTGTGGACGAGGACTGGGGCAAAGTGATGTAGTGTCTGTGGACGAGGACTGGAGCAAAGTGATGCAGTGTCTGTGGACGAGGACTGGTGCAAAGTGATGCAGTGTCTGTGGACGAGGACTGGGGTAATGTGATGCCGTGTCTGTGGACGAGGACTGGGGCAAAGTGATGCAGTGTCTGTGGACGAGGACTGGGGCAAAGTGATGTAGTGTCTGTGGACGAGGACTGGGGCAAAGTGATGTAGTGTCTGTGGACGAGGACTGGGGCAATGTGATGCAGTGTCTGTGGACTAGGACTGGGGTAATGTGATGTAGTGTCTGTGGACGAGGACTGGGGCAAAGTGATGTAGTGTCTGTGGACGAGGACTGGGGCAAATTCATGCAGTTTCTGTGGACGAGGACTGGGGCAATGTGATGTAGTGTCTGTGGACGAGGACTGGGGCAAAGTGATGCAGTGTCTGTGGACGAGGACTGGGGCAATGTGATGCAGTGTCTGTGGACGAGGACTGGGGCAAATTCATGCAGTGTCTGTGGACGAGGACTGGAGCAATGTGATGCAGTGTCTGTGGACGAGGACTGGGGCAAAGTGATGCAGTGTCTGTGGACGAGGACTGGGGCAATGTGATGTAGTGTCTGTGGACGAGGACTGGGGCAAATTCATGCAGTGTCTGTGGACGAGGACTGGAGCAATGTGATGCAGTGTCTGTGGACGAGGACTGGGGCAAAGTGATGCAGTGTCTGTGGACGAGGACTGGGGCAAATTCATGCAGTGTCTGTGGACGAGGACTGGGGCAATGTGATGCAGTGTCTGTGGGCAAAGGTTGGGGCAATGTGATATAATGTCTTTGGCTAGGACTGGGACAATATGATGCAGTGTCTGTGGACTAGGGTTGGGGCAATGTGATGTAATGTCTTTGGCTAGACTGGGGCAATGTGATGCAGTGTCTGTGGACAAGGGTTCGGGCAATGTGATGTAATGTCTGTGGACTCGGGTTTGGGCAATGTGATGTAATGTCTTTGGCTAGGACCGGGGCAATGTGATTCAGTGTCTGTGGACTAGGGTTCAGGCAATGTGATGCAGTGTCTCTGGAGTAGGGGTGGTCCTTCAAATGAGCCTGTACACTCATGTACACTGTACCTGTACCCTAGAAATGCACACCCTGACCACAGGGGGTGAACTTGCAGGAGACACTCCTCACCTGGGTTTCCAGGTATAAAAGGGGAGGTCCCACCCAGGGTCCACACTCCTTGGTCCTGGCAATAAAGGTGAAGGTCACAGAGTGACCGTGTCTGATATGTCCATGCCTCGTGTGAGTTTGTAGTAAGGCGCAGGAACACTACAATAGGCAGTCCCTCGAAATCGAGGAAGACTTGCTTCCACTGTAACAGTGAGTTCTCAGGTGACTGAACAGTCCAATATAGGAATTACAGTCTCTGTCACAGGTGGGACAGACTGTCGTTGAAGCAAAGGGTGGGTGGGGAGTCTGGTTTGCCACACGCTCCTTCTGCTGCCTGGCTTGTTTTCCGCATGCTCTCGGTGACGAGACATGAAGTGCTCAGTGCCCTCCCGGTTGCTCTTCCTCCATTTAGGGCGATCTTTGGCCAGGGATTCCCAGGTATCGGTGGGGATGTTGCACTTTATCAAGGAGACTTTGAGGGCGTTCTTGAAACATTTCCTCTGCCCACCTGGGGCTCACTTGCCATGTAGGAGTTCCGAGTAGAGCGCTTGCTTTGGGAGTCTTGTGTCGGGCATGTGGAAAATGTGGCCGCCCAACGGAGCTGGTCGAATGTGGTCAGTGCTTCGATGCCGGGGATGTTGGCGCGATCGAGAACACTGACATTGGTGCGTCTATCCTCCCAAGGGATTTGCAGGATCTGCGAACATGACAGAGATCGGGTCGTAGATTGTCCATGCGAGCCGTGAAACCACCGAGGCTGTCACTGCCCACGCACAATTGATGGTCTCAATCTTTGACACTGCAGTCCCCAGTGTCACACCCAGACCCACATCATCTGTGAGTGGCGAGCAAGAGCTTTGCTACTCAGAAGCCGGGCCTTCCAAACCCTGAGCTTCTCCAGGGGATCCACAAATGGCATCTCCATTGTCTCTCCCCCCAATACAGCAGGACTCTGGCCGCCTTCCTGCACAATGTCTTGGTGCCACCTTGGGTAGGGTCATGACCCTATCGGAACCTATGCAGGGAGACAGAGGGAAATAAAATGGAGGCAGAAGCAAAAAATAGCAAGAAGAAAAGTAAAAGTGGAGGGCAGAGAAACCCAAGGCAAAAAACAAAAAGGGCCACATTACAGAAAAATTCTAAAGGGGCAAAGTGTGTTAAAAAGACAAGCCTGAAGGCTCTATGCCTCAATGCGAGGAGTATTCGGAATAAGGTGGACGAATTAACTGCGCAGACAGGAAGGATAGGCAGAGAGGAAAAGAAGGCGGGGTGGCGTTGCTGGTTAAAGAGGAAATTAATGCAATAGTAAGGAAGGACATTAGCTTGGATGATGTGGAATCTGTATGGGTGGAGCTGCGGAATACCAAAGGGCAGAAAACGCTAGTGGGAGTTGTGTACAGACCACCAAACAGTAGTAGTGAGATTGGGGACAGCATCAAACAAGAAATAAGGGATGTGTGCAATAAAGGTACAGCAGTTATCATGGGCAACTTTAATCTACATATTGATTAGGCTAACCAAACTGGTAGCAATGCGGTGGAGGAGGATTTCCTAGAGTGTATTAGGGATGGTTTTCTCGACCAATATGTCGTGGAACCAACTAGAGAGCTGGCCATCCTAGACTGGGTGATGTGTTATTAGAAGGGACTAATTAGCAATCTTGTTGTGCGAGGCCCTGTGAAGAAGAGTGACCATAATATGGTAGAATTCTTTATTAAGATGGAGAGTGACACAGTTAATTTGGAAACTAGGGTCCTGAACTTAAGGAAAGGTAACTTCGACGATATGAGGCGTGAATTGGCTAGAATAGACTGGCAAAGGATACTTAAAGGGTTGACGGTGGATAAGCAATGGCAAACATTTAAAGATCGCATAGATGAACTTCAGCAATTGTACATCCCTGTCTGGAGTAAAAATAAAACGGGGAAGTTGGCTCAACCGTGGCTAACAAAGGAAACTAAGGATAGTGTTAAAGCCAAGGAAGAGGCATATAAATTGGCTAGAAAAAGTAACAAACCTGAGGACTGGAGAAATTTAGAATTCAACAGAGGTGGACTAATTGTTTAATTAAGAGGGGGAAAATAGAGTAGGAGAGGAAGCTTGCAGGGAACATAAAAACTGACTGCAAAAGCTTCGATAAATATGTGAAGAAAAAAAGATCAGTGAAGACAAACGTAGGTCCCTTGCAGTCAGATTCAGGTGAATTTAAAATGGGGAACAAAAAAATGGCAGACCAATTGAACAAATACTTCAGTTCTGTCTTCACGAAGGAAGACACAAATAACCTTCCGAATGTACTAGGGGACAGTGGGTCTAGTGAGAAGGAGGAACTGATAGATATACTTATTAGGCGGGAAATTGTGTGAGGGAAATTGATGGGATTGAAGGCCGATAAATCCCCGGGGCCTGATAGTCTGCATCCCAGAGTACTTAAGAAAGTGGCCCTAGAAATAGTGGATGCATTGGTGATCATTTTCCAACAGTCTATCGACTCTGGATCAGTTCCTATAGACTGGAGGGTAGCTAATGTAACACCACTTTTTAAAAAAGGAGGGAGAGAGAAAACGGGTAATTTTAGACCGGTTAGCCTGACATCAGTAGTGGGGAAAAATTTGGAATCAATCATTAAGGATGAAATAGCAGCGCATTTGGAAAGCAGTGACAGGATCGGTCCAAGTCAGCATGGATTTATGAAAGGGAAATCATGCTTGACGAATCTTCTGGAATTTTTTGAGGATGTAACCAGTAGAGTGGACAAAGAAGAACCAGTGGATGTGGTGTATTTGGACTTTCAAAAGGCTTTTGACAAGGTCCCACACAGGAGATTTCTGTGCAAAATCAAAGCGCATAGTATTGGGGGTAATGTACTGACGTGGATAGAGAACTGGTTGGAAGACAGGAAGCAGAGAGTCGGGATAAACGGGTCCTTTTCAGAATGGCAGGCAGTGACTAGTGGAGTGCCGCAGGGCTCAGTGCTGGGACCCCAGCTCTTTACAATACACATTCACGAATTGGATGAAGGAATTGAATGTAACATCTCCAAGTTTGCAGATGCTTATAGGCTGCAGAGTGACTTGGACAGGTTAGGTGAGTGGGCAAATGCATGGCAGATGTAGTATAGTGTGGATAAATGTGAGGTTATCCATTTTGGGGGCAAAAACACGAAGGCAGAATATTATCTGAATGGCAGCAGATTAGGAAAAGGGGAGGTGCAACGAGGCCTGGATGTCATGGTTCATCAGTCATTGAAGATTGGCATGCAGGTACAGCAGACGGTGAAGAAGGCAAATGGTATGCTGGCCTTCATAGCTAGGGAATTTGAGTATCGGAGCAGAGAGGTCTTACTGCAGTTGTACAGGGCCTTAGTGAGGCCTCACCTGGAATATTGTATTCACTTTGGTCTCCTAATCTGAGGAAGGACGTTCTTGCTATTGAGGGAGTGCAGCAAAGGTTCACCAGACTAATTCCAGGGATGGCTGGACTGTCATATGAGGAGAGACTGGATCAATTGGACCTTTATTCACTGGAGTTTAGAAGGATAAGAGGGGATTTCATAGAAACGTATAAGATTCTGACGGGACTGGACAGGTTAGATGCGGAAAGAATGTTCCCGATGTTGGGGAAGTCCAGAACCAGGGGACATAGTCTTAGGATAAGGGGTCGGCCATTTAAGACTGAGATGAGGAGAACCTTCTTCACTCAGAGAGTTGTTAATCTGTGGAATTCCCTGCTGTAGAGAGTTGTTGATGCCAGTTCATTGGATATATTCAAGAGGGAGTTGGATATGGCCCTTACGGCTAAGGGGATCAAGGGGTATGGAGAGAAAGCAGGAAAGGGGTACTGAGGGAATGATCAGCCATGATCTTATTGAATGGTGGTGCAGGCTCGAAGGACCGAATGGCCTACTCCTGCACCTATTTTCTATGTTTCTATGATACGAGGGAGGAGGGGCCGGAGGTAAAAGGCGTTCGGTGCAGGGGTTGTTGTTCGTTGTTGTTTTGTTGCTTTTTTTTTGTTGTTGCTATTTTATAAACGTTTTAAAAGTTTCCCAATTCTGTTAAGTTATGAAAGTTCACAATAATTTTTAATACATTTTATTCCAGTTTCAAAATTTAATAAATGCTATTCAAGTTACAATGTTTAATAACTCTTATTCAAGTTACAATGTTTAATAACTCTTATTCAAGTTACAATGTTTGATAAATTCTTTTGTTCACCTTAACCATTCCGGTCAAGTGTCTCATTTGCAAGATAAGAGGGGGCATAGTCAACATGGTGGGATAGAGTGGCCAGGCAACGCTCAAACGTTCCATTCACTCTTCAAGTAAAGCATTCAATTATGAGCTGCTGATGTAAGGCTTTTGCAGTCGCAAATGCTCCACAAGGCCTCCCCTTTGGTGGTGGTGGTGACTTGGGTTCCTCGCCAGGCTCCTTGTCCTTGTCCTCTTCCTCCCCCTCCTCCTCTCTCTCCTGAGGTGTTTCTGCAATCCCCATGGCAAATCCTGTTCCCTCATGATGGCGTAGCATGCAGCACACCACAATGAACTTAGAGACCTGCTGAGGGGAGTATTACAGGCAGCCTCCAGAATGGCCCAGGAATTGGAAGCATTACAATTGTATTTTTGACGATGTTGCATGTGGTTAAATGGCTCTCATTATAGCGATGCTCGGCTTCTGTCTGAGGATTCCAGAGGGGGGGTCATGAGCCAGGTGGCGAGGCCTAACCTTTATCCCCTAGTATCTGGCTCTGGCCTTGTGGCTGACGCTCAAACAAGCATGAGACACTGCTCTCATGCAAGATGAAAGCATCATGGATGCTCCCGGGCTATTGGGCATTGACTGCCATGATGCGCTGAGTATGGTCGCAAACGATCTGTACGTTCATGGAGTGGAATCCCTTTCGGTTTCGGTAAACCTCTGGATTGAGTAAAGGTGCTCGTAGGGCGATGTACCCTGAAACTTGGGGAAGCCAGCAAATCGTCCAAAACCTACAGCCCTCTAACTTTGTGCCTCCTTGGTCATTGGGAAGTTTATGAAGTCCATCCTGCATGCGTATAGTGCAGTAGTCACCTGGTGAATGCAGAAATGTGTAGCATACTGCGATGCCTGAAAACCTGTCGAAATTCTATCCCTCAGAGTTTCCAATCAGCTATTAGTCCAACCAGAAGTGGGCTGTGCAAGAATCACACCTGCCCAACCCATACTGTGGTGATGATGCTTGTATTTCCAAAATCAGCATCATTGGAATAACGTGACAAGTTCCAGGCAAAGAAAACACCATGAGGAAGATTTCCCCCGTTGAGGGGTGGGAAATTATGTGCTGCTACAGGATTTAAAGTCTTGCAGCATATAAAAAGAGCAACCATTGTGATTTGTCAAATATGGAAGCCGTCTAACATCTGACACAAAATTGTCATATGGGGCTTGAAATTCCTGACTTCGGAGTCATAAAATCACAGCGATAAGCGAATAAAAGGTTATGGGGAGCGGGCAGGGAAGTGGAGCTGAAACCATGATCAGATCAGCCATGAAGACACATATAACCTTCCGGAAATAGTAGGGAACCGAGGGTCTAATGAGAAGCAGGAACTGAAAGAAATCCTTATTAGGCGGGAAATTGTGTTAGCGAAATTGATGGGATTGAAGGCCAATAAATCCCCAGGGCCTGATGGTCTGCATTCCAGAGTACTTAAGGAAGTGGCCCTAGAAATAGTGGATGCATTGGTGATCATTTTCCAACAGTCTATCGACTCTGGATCAGTTCCTATGGACTGGAGGGTAGCTAATGTAACCCCACTTTTTAAAAAAGGAGGGAGAGAGAAAACGGGTAATTATAGACCGGTTAGCCTGACATCAGTAGTGGGGAAAATGTTGGAATTAATTATTAAAGATGAAATAGCAGCGTATTTGGAAAGCAGTGACAGGATCGGTCCAAGTCAACATTGATTTATGAATGGGAAATCATGCTTGACAAATCTTTGAGAATTTTTTGAGGATGTAACCAGTAGAGTGGACAAGGGAGAACCAGTGGATGTGGTGTATTTGGACTTTCAAAAGGCTTTTGACAAGGTCCCACACAAGAGAAGGCAGATTATTATCTGAATGGCGGCAGATTAGGAAAAGGAGAGGTGCAACGAGACCTGGGTGTCATGGTACATCAGTCATTGAAAGTTGGCATGCAGGTGCAGCAGGCGGTGAAGAAGGTAAATGGTATGTTGGCCTTCATAGCTAGGAGATTTGAGTATCGGAGCAGGGAGGTCTTACTACAGTTGTACAGAGCCATAGTGAGACCTCATCTGGAATATTGTGTTCAGTTTTGGTCTCCTAATCTGAGGAAGGACGTTCTTGCTATTGAGGGAGTGCAGCGAAGGTTCACCAGACTGATTCCCGGGTTAGCAGGACTGACATATGAGAAGAGACTGGATCGACTGGGTCTGTATTCACTGGACTTTAGAAGGATGAGAGGGGATCTCATAGAAACATATCAAATTCTGACGGGACTGAACAGGTTAGCTGCTGGAAGAATGTTCCCGATGTTGGGGAAGTCCAAAACCAGGGGACACAGTCTAAGGATAAGGGATCAGCCATTTAGGACTGAGATGAGGAAAAACTTCTTCACTCAGAGAGTTGTTAACCTGTGGAATTCCCTGCCGCAGAGAGTTGTTGATGCCAGTTCATTGGATATATTCAAGAGGGAGTTAGATATGGCCCTTACGGCTAAAGAGATCAAGGGGTATGGAGAGAAAGCAGGAAAGGGGTACTGAGGTGAATGATCAGCCATGATCTTATTGAATAGTGGTGCAGGCTCGAAGGGCCATATGGCCTACTCCTGGTCCTATTTCTTAAGTTCTTATGAGCCGTGATAACCGTATCACATTCTTCTTAAATATAACCCAAATAGAAAGCAGTCATTTCAGCATTCCTTCAAGTCACTTATTGCAACAATATACACAAACATTGTTTTGTATTTTTACTGTATAGTATTTGTTATCTATGCAATAATGGTTCAAACTGTGTACTGTTTAACGAAGCAAGGTACAACCTTGGCTCTGCTTTATTTAGGCCCAAACTGCCTGACTCTCAAAATGGCTGGCCTTTTATACCTGAGCAGCATCATGTGCATGCTGCTCAGTGACCTCCAATAATGACGCCATCTGGTGGCTATAAACAGAATGTACATACATGACAATACCCTCCTCTGAGATCACAGTTTTTCACAGGTTGAGACAGTCCAGTGCTTTGCGCTCCCGGGTTGACCGTCTCAGTTCGATTCCAGCCTTAAGTGAGTGTGTGGGGTCTGTTGTGGCTGCTGGCTGAATGACTAACTTATTGGGAGTGGCAGTGGCCATGTCAGGAATTGCAAGTCCATTTTTATTGAACAGGTCCGTGATGGAAATTCCGGGTTCACTGATGATCCTTGAGTTCTCTGAAGATTGCTGGTAGGTTGGTTGGTCATCGATGGTTTCTTCGTCCGACTGTTCTGGCTCGTCTATGTGCCTCAGCTTTATCTGATCTATGTGTTTCCTGCAAGTTTGGCTATTCTTGAGCTTAATAATGAATACTCTGTTGCCCTCTTTGGCCATGACCGTACCAGCGATCCATATGGGACCCTGACCATAGTTCAACACATATACAGGATCATTAACAGAAATCTTGCATGCCACAGTTTGCAATCGTGGTATCCTTGTTGACTTTGTCTTCTGTATTCAACATGATTAATTAAATCGGAGTGTACCAGAGATAGCTTGGTCTTAAGACCGCTTTTCATCATGAGTTCAGCAGGCGAGATCCATGTGAGTGTGTGGGATCGTGTCCTGTAACTCAGCAGTATGCAGGACAAGCGGGTCTGCAGTGACCCTTGGGTTACTCTCTTCATGCTTTGCTTGATAATTTGTACTGCACGTTCAGCTTGTCTGTTGGATGCAGGCTTGAACAGTGCTGACCTTACATGTTTTATGCCAGTAAGTTTCACAAACTCCCAAAACTTCTGACTGGTGAAGCACAACCCATTGTCGCTCACCACTATGTCAGGCAGATCATGTGTCACGAACATGACATTGAGATTCTCTATGGTTGCCGTGGACATACTGGATGATGTGATTATACATTCTCTCCACTTCGCATAAGCATCCACCACCACTAAAAACATCTTGCCCAGTAAGGGATCTGCGAAATCTACATGGATCCTGGATCAAGGTTTGGATGGCCACAACCACAGACTCAGTGGCGATTCCGCTGGTGCTTTGCTGAGCTGCATGCAAGTGTTGCACTGATGCACACATGCTTCCAGCTCAGAATCAAATCCTGGCCACCATACATGGGACCTGGCGATGGCCTTCATCATCACTATACCAGTATATGTGCTGTGTAACTCACGCATTAACTTCTCTCTCCCTTTCTTGGGCATGACAACGCGCTTACCCCACAATATGCAATCTGTTTGAATAGACAGTTCGTCCTTGCAACGAATATACAGTTTGGCCTCCTTGCACATTTGCTTAGGTATGGCAGACCAATCCCCTTTGAGGATGCAACCCTTTACCACTGATAAAACCGGGTCCTGGCTGGTCCAGGTCATAACTTGTTGAGCCGTGACAGGGGTTCCTTCACTCTCAAAAACATCCATGATTAACCTTAGATCCGCCGGTTATGGCATTTCCATCTCCGGTGTGGGCAATGGCAACCAGCTCAAAGCATCGGCACAATTCTCTGTGCCAGGTCTGTGGCGAATGACATAATTATAGGCAGATAATGTCTGTGCCCACCTTTGGATGCAGGATAAAGCGTTGGTATTGATACCTTTGCTCTCGGAAAACAATGATATGAGCGGCTTGTGATCAGTTTCTAATTCGAATCTCAGACCAAACAGGTATTGATGCATCTTTTTAACACTGTACACACACGCTAAAGCTTCTTTTTCTACTATACAGTAGGCTCTTTCTGCTTTAGACAAACTTTTGGATGCATACGCGGCAGGTTGAATTTTCCCCGACTCATTGGCTTGTTGTAACACGCAACCAATTCCATATGACAATGCGTCACAGGCCAAAACTAAACGTTTGCATGGGTAATGTACCAGCAGCTTGTTCGAGCAAAGCAGATTGTTGGCTTTCTCGAAAGCTCTGTCTTGCGACGTGCCCCACACCCAGTTGTCGCCTTTTCTCAATAGCATGTGCTGTGGTTCTAGTAAGGTGCTCAATTTAGGTAGAAAGTTACCAAAGTAGTTGAGTAGACCCAGGAACGAACGCAGCTCCTTCGCATTCTGCGGCTTGGGTGCATTCTTGATGGCCTTGGTTTTCACGTGAGTAGGTCTGATGCCATCAGCGGCGATTTTCCTCCCGAGGAATTCGACCTCCGGTGCCATGAAGATGCACTTTGAGCGTTTCAGTCTGAGTCCCACTCTATCCAAATGCAGTGGAACCTCTTCCAGGTTGTTCAGATGTTCCTTGGAGTCATGACCGGTGATCAGGATGTCATCTTGGAACACGACAGTTCTGGGAACGGACTTCAGTAGACTTTCCATATTCCTCTGGAATATTGCTGCAGCTGAGCGAATTCTGAAAGGGCATCTGTCGTAAATAAGCAGTCCTTTGTGCGTGTTAATGCACATAAGTCTCTTCGATGTCTCGACCAACTCCTGTGTCATATAGGCCGATGTCAAGTCCAGTTTTGTGAACGACTTCCCTCCGGCTAGTGTCGCAAACAAGTCATCAGCCTTCGGTAACGGGTACTGATCTTGTTTCGAAACCCTGTTGATCGTAGCCTTGCAGTCTCCACAGATTCTGACTGTGTCTTCACTTTTCAGCACAGGAACAATGGGGCTGGCCCATTCATTAAATTCGACCGGTGATATGATCCCTTCACGCTGGAGTCTGTCCAGTTTAACTTCGACCTTCTCCCTCATCGTATACGGCACTGCCTGAGCTTTATGATGGGCAGGTCTTGCATCTGAGCCCATGTGGGTCTGCACCTTGACTCCCGTGAAGTTGCCGATACCCGGTTTGAACAGTGAGGGTAACTTGCCCAATACTTGGGCCCGTGTATCTTCCTCCGATGACAACGCCTTTATGTCGTTCCAGTCGCATCTGATTTTCTCCAACCAGCTCCTGCCGAGCAGCGTTGGGCCATTACCTGGAACAATCCACAGCGGTAACTCGTGAACCGCACCGTTATACGACACATTAATTTGTACACTGCCAATCACCTTGATCAGTTCTTTGGTGTACGTGCACAGCTTGGCGTTAACAGGGCTCAACCTGGGCCTCGCAGTCTTAGTATCCCACAGCTTATAAAATGCCCTCTCGTTCATGATCGATTGACTCGCCCCCGTGACCAGTTCCATCGATACCGGTATCCCGTTAAACTTCACATTAATCAAAATTGGCATACACTTCCTCCTCTGCCATGTTGGATTTCGTATTCGGATCCGCGCTAGTCTGACTCTCATCCTCCACGTGGTGTGTCGCAGCTCGCTTGCTCATCTGCGAACACTTGCGTTGGAGATGCCCCACTCTCAGACCGCCTTTGTAACTATATTGCTTAAATCGGCACTGCTAGTGCCGATGATTTCTCTCACAACGCCAAGACGGAGAAGTCGGATACATTCCCGCTGGCGCACCTTGGGCAGCCACAGGTTTCACGAACGCAGCCGGATAGGTCCTGCCATGTGCCGCTCTGCCAAACGGCGAATCAATCGCATTTACAGTACTTGCCGAGGTTCGGTTCTTCACTGCTATTTGCTTTAGACTCCTGTCCGTCGTTCTACATGATTGAGCGATCTGGATGGCCCTTTTTAAATCCAACTCCTCCACCACCAGAAGTTTGCGCAGGATCACCTCGTGGTTGATACCGATAACAAAGCAGTTCCGCAGCATGTCTGCCAACACCGTACCGAACTTGCACGGTCCGCTAGACGTCTCAGGTCAGCAACGAATTCCGCCGCGCTCTGGCCCTCCAATCGAACGCGTGTATAAAACCTGTATCTCGAGATGATGATGCTGTCACCTGGCTTGAGGTGCTCTTGTACCAATGTACACAACCCCTCATACGTTTTCTCTGTTGGATCACTAGGTATGAGTAGATTCTTTATCAGACCGTAGATCCTTGAACCGCATACAGTGAGGAACACGGCCCAGCACCGATCTGCATCGTCGACCCCCTTCATTTTGTTGGCCACAAAGTACTGGTTCAAATGGCTCACAAAGTCTGCCCAATCTTCTCCCTCCACGAATCGATCTAAAAATCAAATCATTTTGCGAACAAAGGTTCTTGTATTCTCGTCGCCAAATGTTATGAATGCAATAAAGGTTCAAACTGAGTACTGTTTAACTAAGCAAGGTACCTTGGCTCTGCTTTATTTAGGCCCAAAGTGCCTGACTCTCAAAATGGCTGGCCTTTTATACCTGAGCAGCACCATGTGCGTGCTGCTCAGTGGCCTCCAACATTGACGCCATCTGGTGGCTACAAACATAGAAACATAGAAAATAGGTGCAGGAATAGGCCATTCGGCCCTTCGAGCCTGCATCGCCATTCAATGAGTTCATGGCTGAACATGCAACTTCAGTACCACATTCCTGATCTCTCGCCATACCCACCGATCCCCCTAGTAGTCAGGACTAGTGAGTGTAGAACTGAATCAAGCCAGAATTGGTGTTGAAAACTGGAAGTGTTGGAGAAACAGTTTAGAAATATGTGTTGATTTGGATTTCAGCACAGCAGGAGGGACAATGTGTGGGACAGGGATTTACAGCTTTGGAATATCAAGAGAGGAAAGAATGTTCCATGGAAACTAGATGTGTCTATCCTGAATTTCTGTCTTGCACTGACAGTGATGAGTTTTGTTATCTCCTTTTACAGCGTATAAGAAGGGGAGATTTTCAGACAGGAATCACAAACCAAACAACGCGTCAAGACCTGACGGAGTCAATCGATTCATCAGGACCCGGATATCATCGGCCTTTGAAAGTGGAAGGAGAAATGTTTGTCTGTCCTGCCTGACAGGCCGACTCAGGATCCACCCCTCAAGCACCGCGATTGGCTGCAGAACACGCTGCTCCCTGGGCCCTCCGGCCTCTGACCTCTCTTCCTGTTGGTTCCCAGGGCAATCAATCACCACTCGCCAACATTACGCTGACAGATTACGCTGACAGATTAAGTTGAGAGGCTCAGAGGAAGAAATAAAATGAGGCCGTGAATTGAATCAAGATGGCGGAGCGCTGAACCTGCCTTCCTGCACGAAGATGGCCGCCGTTAGCCTGGGCCTGTGACCGGGAGAAAGCCCTGAACCTGCAACCGCCGATATTCCGTTTATTATTCCGGGCTTGCAGCGGGCACCGGTTGTTTATGAAGCCTCCCCAGCTCCCACTGGTCCATTACTTCCCTCCGTCCCGCTGAAAAGGACACTTCTGAGGAGCTTGTCCAAAACACGTCTTCTCCGCCATTACACGCGTCGCGCATGTACATAATGTACAGAATGTACATACATGACAGTAGCTCCCTTGCAGCCCATGCAATGTCTTCAAAGGCCTATTCTAATATTTCTAAGTAACATCTGACTGCCAGGGGACTGAGAGCTAAATGGCTACGCTCAGGACCGCTAACTCATGGGATGGGCCTGCAATAGGCTGCCTCTCTGGCAATGGCTCATTTGACAAAGGTTGAACTGGTACGACGACAGATCGAAATTTTTCACCGAAGAAGCCTTGGCGAGTTGCTACAATGCATCCTGTAGGTAGTACACATTACACCCATGGTATACCAATGGTGGAGGGAGTGGATATTTAAGCCAGTGGAGCCACTTTAGGAAGGATGTCAAGGCCTTCATGAAGGTGCAAAGGAGATTCACTCGACAGGCACCAGGCATGAGAGTCTTCATTTATGTGCAGAGACTGGAGAAGCTGGCGTTGTTCTCCTTGGATCAGAGAAGGTTAAGAGGAGATTTTATAGAAGTGTTCAAAACTATGAATGGTTTTGATAGAGTAATTAATGAGAAACTGTTTCCAGTGGCAGAAGCCTCGGTAACCAAAGGACACAGATTTAAGGTAATTGGCAAAGTAGCCTGAGACGACAGGCAGAAAACATTTTTTTAAGCAGCAAGTTGTTATACTCGGAATTCACTGCCTGAAAGGGATCAGTAGTAAATTTCAAAAGGGAATTGGATAAATATTTAAGGGGAAAATCATGCAGGACTATGGGGAAAAAGCAGGGGAGTGTCACTAATTGGATAGCTCTTTCAAAGAGCTAGCACTGGCACGATGGGCCGAAAGGCCTTCTTCTGTGCTGATTCATTCTATGATTTTAAATATTCCTCACAATTTTCTTTATTATCCTTAGCCCTCATTTTAAGTTTGAGCTTTAATCTTTCTAGTCATGGATCTGTATGCTTTGATACAAGCCTTTTTTTGTCTTATAGGAATATATTTATTTTGCATTCGATCCATCTCAGTTTGAAGATTTCCCACAGCTGATCAACTGACCTATTTGCTAACATTTCTGCCTGGAAATAATAATGACCTTTTCTAACAAGTCTGGATGCATTTTAAAAATAATTTCCCACTTTGATCACATGCATTAACTTTATTGTAGTCTGTCTTGGGATAGTTATATTTATCCAATATTATTGCTGTTGGTCTTTCACATCTCTGAACAATCTGCAAATCAACGCCTTTATTTCACCTCCACTGCTTCATAGCTTGTAATGCACACCAAGAATTGTATCAATTCAGATGGAGGGTGAGAAAGTTGGATCTCCAACCAGCGTACTAAGCTTAAATAAAGGAGATTATGAAGTTATGAGGGCAGAGTTGGCAAAAGTGGACTGGGAAAAGAGATTGACATGTGGGATGGTTGATGAACAATGGTGTACATTTAAAGAGATATTTCACAACTCTCAAGAAAAATATATTCCAGCAAGGAGGAAAGGGTGCAAGAGAAAAGAAAGCCATCCGTGGCTAACTAAATAAATAAAGGACGATATCCAATTAAAAACAAGGGCATACAAAATGACCAAAACTAGTGGGAGGATAGAGACATAGAAAAATAGAAAATAGATGCAGGAGCAGGCCATTCGGCCCTTCGAGCCTGCACCACCATTCAATATGATCATGGCTGATCATGCAACTTCAGTACCCCATTCCTGCCTTCTCTCTATACCCGCTGATCCCTTTAGCCGTAAGGGCCACATCTAACTCCCTTTTGAATATATCCAAAGAACTGGACTCAACAACTTTCAATGGTAGAGAATTCCATCGGTTGACAATTCTCTGGGTGAAAAAGTTTCTCCTCATCTCAGTCCGAGATGACTTACCCCTTATCCTGTGACCCCTGGTTCTGGACTTCCCCAACATCGGGAACATTCTTCCAGCATCTAACCTGTCCAATCCCGTCAGAATTTTATATGCTTCTATGAGATCCCCTCTCATTCTTCTAAATTCCAGTGAATATAAGCCTAGTCAATCCAGTCATTCTTCATATGTCAGCCCTGCCATCCCGGGAACCAGTCTGGTGAACCTTCGCTGCACTCCCTCAATAGCAAGAATGTCCTTCCTCAGATTAGGAGACCAAAACTGCACACAATACTCAAGGTGTGGTCTCACCAAGGTCCTGTACAACTGCAGCAAGACCTCCCTGCTCCTATACTCAAATCGTGTCACTATGAAGGCCAACATGCCATTTGTTTTCTTAACTGCCTGCTGTACCTGCATGCCTACTTTCAATGACTGATGTATAATGACACCTCCCCTTTTACTAATCTGTCACCATTCAGATAATAATCTGCCTTCCTGTTTTTGCCACCAAAGTGGATAACCTCACACTTATCCACATTATACTGCATCTGTCATGCAGTTGCCCACTCACCTAACCTGTCCAAATCACCCTGAAGCTGCTTAACATCCTCCTCACAGCTCACACTGCCACCCAGCTTAATGTCATCCGCAAACTTTGAGATATTACGTTTAATCATTAGTATATATTGTAATTAGCTGGGATCCCAGCATTGAACCTTGCGGTACCCCACTAGTCATGCCTGCCATTCTGAAAAGAACCCGTTTATTCCCATTCTTTGCTTCCTGTCTGCCAACCAGTTCTCTATCCACGTCAAAGCATTAACCCCCAATCCAATGTGCTTTAATTTTGCACACTAATCTCTTGTGTGGAACCTTGTCAAAGGCCTTTTGAAAGTCCAAATAAACCACATCCACTGGTTCTCCTTTATCCACTCTACTAGTTACATCCTCAAAAAATTCTAGAAGATTTGTCAAGTATGATTTCCCTTTCATAAATTCATGCTGACTTGGACCGATCCTGTCACTGCTTTCCAAATGCGCTGCTATTACATCTTTAATAATTGATTCCAGCATTTTCCCCACTACCGATGTCAGGCTAACCGGTCTATAATTCCCTGCTTTCTGGCACCCACCTTTTTTTAAAAGTTTGGGAAGCTTTTAAAAGCCAGCAAAGAATGACTAAAAAAATAATTAAGAAAGGGAAGATAGACTATTAAAGTAAACAAGCACAAAATATAAAAATATATACTAAGAGTTTCTATCGGTATATAAAAAGAAAAAGAGTGGCTAAAGTAAATGTTGGTCCCTTCGAGGAGGAGACCGGGGCATTAGTAATGGGGAACATGGAGATGGCAGAAACTCTAAACAAGTATTTTTTATCAGTTTTTATAGTAGAGGATGTTATGTCTTGAATAAAGAGTCAGACTAGATACTGCAAGCTCAAAGTAAGGTATGACCGTAGTCCTTTATTACAGATCTCAGAGTGCCTCTCCAGCCTGTGAAGCTTCCTTATATACCGATGCTCCCAAGGGATTGTGAGATCCCTTGGAACTCCAAGGGATAAGCCCTCTGGTGGTTAGACATCGTATTTACAGGATTACAAACATAACAGAGGACACTAACAATATTCCAACAGTGGATAGTCAAGGGCCTATCGGCGGGGAGGAACTTAACACAATCACAATCACTAAGGAGGTGGTGCTCAGTAAGATAATGGGACTAAAGGCACATAAATCCCCTGGACCTAATGGCTTGCACCCAAGGGTCTTAAGAGAAGTAGCCAGGGATAGTGGATGCATTGGTTGTAATTTACCAAAATTCCCTGGATTCTGGGGAGATCCCAACAGATTGGAAAACTGCAAATGTACGCCCCTATTCAAAAAAGGAGGAAGGCAAAAAGCAGGAAATGATACACCAGTTAGCCTAACATCACTGGTTGGGAAAACGTTGGAGTCCATTATTAAAGAAGCAGCAACAGGGCATTTGGAAAAGCAAAATTTGATCAGGCAAAGTCAGCATGGATTTATGAAGGGGAAGTCATGTTTGACAAATTTTCTGGAATTCATTGAGGATGTAACGAACAGGGTGGATAAAGGGGAACCAGTGGATGTGGCGTATTTGGACTTTCAGAAGGCATTTGACAAGGTGCTACACAAAAAGTTACTGCACAAGATAAAAGTTCACAGGGTTGGGGTGATATATTAGCATGGATAGAAGATTGGCTGACTAACAGAGAACAGAGAGTCGGGATAAATGGTTCATTTTTTGGTTGGCAATCATTAACGAGTGGGGTGTCGCAGGGATCAGTGCTGGGACCCCAACTATTGACAATCTATATTAACGACGTGGAAGAGGGGACTGAGTGTAACGTAGCCAAGTTTGCTGATGATACAAAGATGTGAGGAAGGGCAATGTGTGAGGAGGACATAAAGAGGCTGCAGGAGAACATAGACAGGCTAAGTGAGTGGGCAAGAATTTGGCAGATGGAGTATAATGTTGGAAAGTGTGAAGTCATGCACTTTGGCAGAAAAAAATCAAAGAGCAAGTTATTATTTAAATGGAGAACGATTGCAGTAGAGCTGTACCTGGGGGTACTTGTGCATGAAACACAAACGGTTAGTATGCAGGTACAGCAAGTGATCAGGAAGGCCAATGGAATCTTGGCCTTTATTGCAAGGGGGATGGAGTAAAAAAGCAGGGAAGTCTTGTTACAGCTGTACAGGGTATTGGTGAGGCCACACCTGGACAAGTGCGTGCAGTTTTGGATTCCATATTTACAAAAGGATATACTTACTGTGGAGGAAGTTCAGAGAAGGTTCACGAGGGTGATCCCGGGGATGAGGGGGTTGACTTATGAGGAACGGTTGAGCAGGTTGGGCCTCTACTCATTGGAATGCAGAAGAATGAGAGGTGATCTTATAGAAAAGTATAAGATTATGAGGGGGCTTAACATAGAAACATAGAAAATAGGTGCAGGAGTAGGCCATTCGGCCCTTCGAGCCGACACCACCATTCAATAAGATCATGGTTGATCATTCACCTCAGTACCCCTTTTTTGCTTTCTCTCCATACCCCTTGATCCCTTTAGCTGTAAGGGCCATATCTAACTCCCTCTTGATTATATCTAACAAACTGGCATCAACAACTCTCTGCGGTAGAGAATTCCACAGGTTAACAACTCTCTGAGTGAAGAAGTTTCTCCTCATCTCGGACCAAAATAACTTACCCCTATCCTTAGACTGTGACCCCTGGTTCTGGACTCCCCCAACATCGGGAAAATTCTTCCTGCACGTAACCTGGCCAGTCCCGTCAGAATTTTATATGTTTCTATGAGATCCCCGTTCATTCTTCTAAACTCCAGTGAATACAGGCCCAGTCGATCCAGTCTCTCCTCATATGTCAGTCCTGCCATCCTGGGAATCAGTCTGGTGAATCTTCGCTGCGCTCCCTCAATAGCAAGAACGTCCTTCCTCAGATTAGGAGACCAAAACGGAACACAATGTTCCAGGTGAGGCCTCACCAAGGCACTGTACAACTGCAGTAAGACCTCCCTGCTCCTATACTCAAATACCCTAGCTATGAAGGCCAACATTCCATTTGCCTTCATCACCGCCTGCTGCACCCGCATGCTAACCTTCGATGACTGATGTACCATAACACCCAGGTTTCATTGCACCTCCTCTTTTCCTAATCTGCCGCCATTCAGATAATATTCTGCCTTCATGTTTTTGCCACCAAAGTGGATAACCTCACATTTATCCGCATTATACTGCATCTGCCATGCATTTGCCCACTCACCTAACCTTTCCAAGTCACCCTGAAACCTTTTAGCATCCTCCTCACAGCTCACACCGCCACCCAGCTTAGTTTCGTCTGCAAACTTGGAGATATTACTCTCAATTCCTTCATCTAAATCATTGATGTATATTGTAAATAGCTGGGGTCCCAGCACTGAGCCCTGCAGCACCCCATTAGTCACTGCCTGCCATTCTGAAAAGGACCCGTTTATCTCGACTCTCTGCTTATTGTCTGCCAACCAGTTCTCTATCCACTTCAATACATTACCCCCAATACCATGTGCTTTAATTTTGCACACCAATCTCTTGTGTGGAACCTTGTCAAAAACCTTTTGAAAGTCCAAATACACCGCATCCACTGGTTCTCCCTTATCCACTCTGCTAGTTACATCCTCAAAAAACTCTGGAAGATTTGTCAAGCATGATTTCCCTTTCTCTTGCACCTCCCCTTTTACTAATCTGTCACCATTCAGATAATAATTTGCGTTCCTGTTTTTGCCACCAAAGTGGATAACCTCACACTTATTCACATTATACTGCATCTGCCATGCATTTGCCCACTCACCTAACCTGTCCAAGACCCCTGCAGCCTCCTAGCATCCTCCTCACAGCTCACACTGCCACCCAGCTTAGTTTCGTCTGCAAACTTGGAGATATTACTCTCAATTCCTTCATCTAAATCATTGATGTATATTGTAAATAGCTGGGGTCCCAGCACTGAGCCCTGCAGCACCCCATTAGTCACTGCCTGCCATTCTGAAAAGGACCCGTTTATCTCGACTCTCTGCTTATTGTCTGCCAACCAGTTCTCTATCCACTTCAATACATTACCCCCAATACCATGTGCTTTAATTTTGCACACCAATCTCTTGTGTGGGACCTTGTCAAAAGCCTTTTGAAAGTCCAAATACACCACATCCACTGGTTCTCCCTTATCCACTCTGTTAGTTACATCCTCAAAAAACTCTGGAAGATTTGTCATGCATGATTTCCCTTTCATAAATCCATGCTGACTTGGACCGATCCTGTCACTGCTTTCCAAATGCGCTGCTATGACATCTTTAATAATTGATTCCGGCATTTTCACCACCACCGATGTCAGGCTAACCGGTTTATAATTCCTTGTTTTCTCTCTCCCTCCTTTTTTAAAAAGTGGTGTTACATTAGATACACTCCAGTCCATAGGAACTGATCCAGAGTCGATAGACTGTTGGAAAATGATCACCAATGCATCTACTATTTCTAGGGCCACATGCTTAAGTACTCTGGGATGCAGACTATCAAGCTCTGGGGATTTATCGGCCATCAATCCCATCAATTTCCCTAACACAATTTCCTGACTAATAAGGATTTCCTTCAATTCCTTCTTCTCGCTAGACCCTCGGTCCCCTAGTATTTCCGGAAGGTTAGTTGTGTCTTCCCTCGTGAAGACAGAACCAAAGTAGTTGTACAATTGGTCTGCCATTTTTTTGTTCCCCATTATAAATTCACCTGATTCTGACTGCAAGAGACCTATGTTTGTCTTCACTAATCTTTTTCTCTTCACATATCTATCGAAGTTTTTGAGTCAGTTTTTATGTTCCCAGCAAGCTTCCTCTCATACTCTATTTTCCCCGACTTAATTAAACCCTTTCTTCTCCTTTGCTGAATTCTAAATTTCTCCCAGTCCTCAGGTTTGCTGCTTCTTCTGGCCAATTTATATGCCTCTGCCTTGGATTTAACACTATCCCTAATTTTCCTTGTTAGCCACGGTTGAACCACCTTTCCTGTTTTATTTGTACTCCAGACAGGGATGTACAATTGTTGAAGTTCATCCATGTGAGCTTTAAATGTTTGCCATTGCCTATCCACCGTCAACCCTCTAACTATCATTCACCAGTCTATTCTAGCCAATTCACGTCTCATACCATCAAAGTTACCTTTCCTTAAGTTCAGGACACTAGTCTCTGAATTAACTGTGTCACTCTCCATCTTAATAAAGAATTCTACCATATTATGTTCACGCTTCCCCAAGGGGCCTCGCACAACAGGATTGCTAATTAGTCCTTTCTCATTACACATCACCCAGTCTAGGATGGCCAGCCCTCTCGTTGGTTCCTCGACATATTGGTCTAGAAAGCCATCCCTAATATACGTTTCTATAAGATTCTTGACAAAGTGGATGCAGAGAGGATGTTTCCACTGGTGGGAGAGACGAGAACTAGAGGGCATGATCTTAGAATAAGGGGCTGCCCATTTGGAACTGAGATGAGGAGAAACTTCTTCTCTCAGAGGGTTGTGAATCTGTGGAATTTGCTGCCTCAGAGAGCTGTGGAAGCTGGGTCATTAAATAAATTTAAGACAGAAATAGACAGTTTCTTAAACGATAAGGAATATGGGGTGCGGGCAGGGAAGCGGAGCTGATTCCATGATCAGATCAGCCATCGAAACATAGAAAATGAGAAAATAGGTGCAGGAGTAGGCCATTCGGCCCTTCGAGCCTGCACCACCATTCAATAAGATCATGGCTGATCATGTAACTTCCGTATCCCATTCCTGATTTCTCTCCAGACCCCTTGATCCCTTTAGCCGAAAGGGCCACATCTAACTCCCTTTTGAATATATCTAATGAACTAGCCTCAACAACTTTCTGTGGTAGAGAATTCCATAGGTTAACAACTCTCTGAGTAAAGAAGTTTCTGCTCATCTTGATCTTAAATGGCTTACCCCTTATCCTTAGACTGTGACCCCTGGTTCTGGACTTCCCCAACATCGGGAACATTCTTCCTGCATCTAACCTGTCCAATCCCGTCAGAATTTTATATGTTTCTTTGAAATCCCCTCTCATTCTTCTAAATTCCAGTGAATATAAGCCTAGTAGATCCAGTCTTTCTTCATATGTCAGTCCTGCCATCCCGGAAATCAGTCTGATGAATCTTCGCTGCACTCCCTCAATAGCAAGAATGTCCTTCCTCAGATTAGGAGACCAAAACTGCACACAATACTCAAGGTGTGGTCTCACCAAGGCTGTGTACTACTGCAGTAAGACCTCCCTGCTCCTGTACTTAAATCCCCTCGCTATGAAGGCCAACATGCCATTTGCTTTCTTTACTGCCTGCTGTAACTGCATGCCTACCTTCAATGACTGATGTACCATGACACCCAGGTCTCTTGCACCTCCCCTTTTACTAATCTGTCATAATTGATTCCGGCATTTTCACCACCACCGATGTCAGGCTAACCGGTTTATAATTCCCTGTTTTCTCTCTCCCTCCTTTTTTAAAAAGTGGGGTTACATTAACTACCCTCCAATCCATAGGAACTGAACCAACGTCCATGGAATGTTTGAAAATTATCACCAATGCATCTACTATTTCTCGGACCACTTCCTTAAGTACTCTGGGATGCAAATTATCAGGCCCTGGGGATTTATCAGCCTCCAGTCTCTTCAATTTCCCTAACACTATTTCCTGACTAATAAGGATTTCCTTCAGTTCCTCCTTCTCGCTAGACCTTCGGTCCCCTAGTATTTTCAGGAGATTATTCGTGTCTTCCGTGGTGAAGACAGAACCAAAGTATTTGTTCAATTGGTCTGCCATTTCCTTGTTCCCCATTATGAATTCCCCTGATTCTGACTGCAAAGGACCTACATTAGTCTTCACTAATCTTGATCTTATTGAATGGCGGAGCAAGCTCAAGGGGCCTTATGGCCTACTCCTGCTCCTATTTCTTATGTTCTTATGTTATATCCGTATGGATTCTGTCTGAACACAAACCACTAGGGCATCCTTACATTCAGGGCTGTAATAGAATCTTTTCACGAAAACTGAAGTCCAAAACATTAGATTCCCTTCCTAAAATGTCACAACCAAGAATATTAAGTTCTCGGCCTGTCCAAACATAAACCACAGCTCTGTTATAGCTACAATATTGCAGTCCTCCTTAGCTATTTGTGTTTTTAACTCTCCAATTTTGTTTTGAATGCATTGTGCATTCACATACATACAATTCAATCTTGACTCCATTTTGTTTGGAACGTTGACACTTTTCCCCTTGATTTTCTTATTTAATTTTTTGGCATCACTTTCTCCTTCTGCAACAACATTTTTGTCTCTCACTGCCTCAAAAGATTCTTTCTTTTCCTTTCTCCTCCTAACATTTTGTCATTGTCTATTTCACCTAAGCTATCTGCTTCTATTTTAACCGAGGCCCTCCTTTAAGAGTCAAAGTATTGAAAATGTCCAGCAGCACATCCTGCATACTTTAACAAACTTTTAAATATATTGCACCAAGCCACTACTCCAATAAAATGTAAAGAAACCAATCCAAAAGCAAAACTCGAAACATTCCTGGAAGTTGTGTGTGTCCCTTTTAGAAGCGTGGCAGCATCTTTGGAGAGGTTATTAAGAGCGGCGATGTCCAAAATCCCAGATCGTGCGTCAATTCAGGCATTGCTTGCCAATTGACATCACGATCTGAATCATTTAAATATGGAAGCGAGCACAGGCAACGGCAGCGCTGCTGACCTACCCAAAATGGCGGCTGCCACGTTCTGCGCCAGAAGCAGGTGGAGCGAGACGCCCGCCATATTTTCTTCCAAACCAGCCTTAACAGCCGGCACTAACAGCTCCAATTTTCCAGCTTATGTATTGTGATGAAGTGCCCCTTGTTCAGGATGACCAAACACTTGTGTCACCCCTGTGTGCTCTCAAAGTTGATTCAGTCCAATCAACCGAAGGTAATTCAGCACTCATTCTCACTTTTATTGTTAGATTTATCAAACTTGTCACAGACTGATGGTAGTTACTGGTACTTCTAGTAATCGGGAGCTGAGGATGGTGTGGGGAGCCTGAAAATGGCTGAAGAACCCAACAAGACCTGGGGTGCGGGAGCCTACTGATCTTAATGGAAGGGTCTCATTGACATAGTTTAGTGCTGCCTCCCGCCTGCAGCCGGCCGGGAGGGAACACAAGGAGGCCATAGTCGGGGACCCTTCGGGACGGTCCTTGGCGCTGGAAAGGAAGCTCCAGTCCGCAGTCGGGAAGGGAGTTCAAGTCGACAATTCAGAGAGAAGGGCAGAGGTCGGCAAGTGGGAAGGAAGCTCTGATTGGAAATTGGGAAGGAATCTCTGTTCAGCAATCAGGGAGGCGGGGGGGACGCCTGCAATTGGGAGGACTAGGGGAGCGGCTGGCGGTCGGGGCTCAAGGAGGCCGTAGGCTTGCTTGAGAGGCTAGGGCGGCACACTCCTGTTTCTCCTGGCCCACTACAGGGCTGAAATAGCCACTTATGTTGGGGAGCTGACAGCTCCTGGGTCAGTTCAACTTATCATCATCATAGGCAGTCCCTCAAAATCGAGAAATACCTGCTTCCACTCCAAAAATGAGTTCTCAGGTGACTGTACAGTCCAACACAGGAATTACCGTCTCTGTCACAAGTGGGACAGACAGTCGTTGGAGGAAAGGGAGTCCCACAGCTCAGGCCCCCACCCAGGGTTGCCAACCTTCCAGGATTTGCCTGGAGTCTTCAGGAATTGAAGATTAATCTCCAGGGAAACATAGAAATTTACAGCGCATAAGGAGGCCATTTTGGCCCATCGTGTCCACGCCGGCCAACATAGAGTCGCACGGCCCTTCGTTAGCAGCCCTGAAGGTTATATATAAACAAACGAACCATGAACAATGGCGGAAAGGCAAAGAGCACCCAGACCAACCAGCCTGCCTCACACAACTGCGACACCCCTTATACTGAAACATTCTACACTCCACCCCAACCAGAGCTATGTGATCTCCTGGGAGAGGCACAAATCAGCATGGATTTATGAAAGGGAAATCATGCTTGACAAATCTTCTAGAATATTTTGAGGATGCAACTAGTAGAGTGGATAAGGGAGAACCAGTGGATGTGGTGTATTTGGACTTTCAAAAGACCTTTGACAAGGTTCCACACAAGAGATTAGTGTGCAAAATTAAAGCACATGGAATTGGGGGTTAATGTATTGACATGGATAGAGAACTGGTTGGCAGACAGGAAGCAAAGAGTGAGAATAAACGGGTCCTTTTCAGAATGGCAGGCAGTGACTAGTGGGGTACCGCAAGGTTCAGTGCTGGGACCCCAGCTATTTACAATATATATTAGTGATTTAGACAAAGAAATTGAATGTAATATCTCCAAGTTTGCAGATGACAATAAGCTGGGTGGCAGTTTGAGCTGTGAGGAGGATGCTAGGAGGCTGCAGGGTGACTTGGACAGGTTAGGTGAGTGGGAAAATACATGGCAGATGCAATATAATGTGGATAAGTGTGAGGTTATCCACTTTGGTGGCAAAAACAGAAAGGCAGATTATTATCTGAATGGTGACAGATTAGTAAAAGGGGAGGTGCAACGAGACCTGGGTGTCATGGTACATCAGTCATTGAAAGTAGGTATGCAAGTACAGCAGGCAGTTAAGAAAGCAAATGGCATGTTGGCCTTCATAGCGAGAGGATTTGAGTATCGGAGCAGGGAGGTCTTGCTGCGATTGTACAGGGCCTTGGTGAGACCACACCTTGAATATTGTCTGCAGTTTTGGTTTCCTAATCTGAGGAAGGACATTCTTGCTATTGAGGGAGTGCAGCGAAGGTTCACCAGACTGATTCCCGGGATGGCAGGACTGACATATGAAGAAAGACTGGATCGACTAGGCTTATATTCACTGGAATTTAGAAAAATGAGAGGGGATCTCATAGAAGCATATAAAATTCTGATGGGATTGGACAGGTTAGATGCAAGTAGAATGTTCCCGATGTTGGGGAAGTCCAGAACCACGGATCACAGTCGAAGGATAAGGGATAAGCCATTTAGGATTGAGATGAGGAGAAACTTCTTCACTCAGAAAATTGTGAACCTGTGGAATTCTCTACCACAGAAAGTTGTTGAGGCTCGTTCATTAGATATATTCAAAAGGGAGTTAGATGTGGCCCTTACGGCTAAAGGGATCAGTGGGTATGGAGAGAAGGCAGGAATGGGGTACTGAAGTTGCATGATCAGCCATGATTATATTGAATGATGGTGCAGGCTCGAAGGGCCGGATGGCCTGCTCCTGCATCTATTTTCTATTTTTCTATGTCTCTATCCTCCCACTAGTTTTGGTCATTTTGTATGCCCTTGTTTTTAATTGGATATCGTCCTTTATTTATTTAGTTAGCCACGGATGGCTTTCTTTTCTCTTGCACCCTTTCCTCCTTACTGGAATATATTTTTCTTGAGAGTTGTGAATATCTCTTTAAATGTACACCACTGTTTGTCAACCATCCCACACTTCAATCTGTTTTCCCAGTCCACTTTAGCCAAATCTGCCCTCATACCTTCATATTTAAGCATAGTACACTGGTTAGAGATCCAACTTTCTCACCCTCCATCTGAATTTGAAACTCAATCGATAGAGTTATGACATTGAAAAGGAAATTATACAATTCGTGGTGTGCATTACAAGCCATGAAGCAGCGGAGATGAGATAAAGGCTTTGATTTGCAGATAGTTCAGAGAGATGTGAAAGAACAATAGCAATAATATTGGATTAATATAACTATCCCAAGACAGACTACAATAAAGTGATCAAAGTGGGATATAATTTTAAAAATGCATCCAGACTTGTTAGAAATGTTCATTATTATTTCCGGCAGAAATGTTAGCAAATAGATCAGTAGATCAGCAGTGGGAAATTTTCAAACTGAGATGGATTGAATGCAAAATAAATATATTCCTATAAGACAAAAAAAGGCTTGTATCAAAGCATACAGACCCATGACTAGAAAGATTAAAACTCAAACTTAAAATGAGGGCTAAGGATAATAAAGAAAATTGTGAGGAATATTTAAAATCATAGAATGAATCAGCACAGAAGAAGGCCTTTCGGCCCATCGTGCCAGTGCTAGCTCTTTGAAAGAGCTATCCAATTAGTGACACTCCCCTGCTTTTTCCCCATAGCCCTGCATAATTTTCCCCTTCAAGTATTTATCCAATTCCCCTTTGAAATTTACTACTGATCCCTTTCAGGCAGTGAATTCCAGAGTATAACAACTTGCTGCTTAAAAAAATGTTTTCTGCCTGTCGTCTCAGGCTACTTTGCCAAGTAACTTAAATCTGTGTCCTCTGGTTACCGAGGCTTCTTCCACTGGAAACAGTTTCTCATTAATTACTCTATCAAAACCATTCATAGTTTTGAACATTTCTATAAAATCTCCTCTTAACCTTCTCTGCTCCAACAAGGACAACCCAGTCCAGTCTCTCCACATAACTGAAGACCCTCATGCTTGGTACCTTTCGCGTAAATCTCCTCTGCACCTTCATGAAGGCCTTGACATCCTTCCTAAAGTGGCTCCACTGGCTTAAACATCCACTCTCTCCACCATCGGTATACCATGGCTGTAATGTGTACTACCTACAGGGTGCATTGTAGCAACTCGCCAAGGCTTCTTCGGTGAGAAATCTCGATCTGTCGTCATAACAGTTCAACCTTTGTCAAATGAGCCATTGCCAGAGAGGCAGCCTGTTGCAGGCCCATCCCAGGACTTAGCGGTCCTGAGAGTAGCCACCTAGCTCTCAATCCCCTGGCAGTCAGATAGCACTTAGAAATATTAGAATAGGCCATTGAAGACATTGCATGGGCTGCAAGGGATATACTGTCATGTATGTACATTCTGTTTGTAGCCACCAGATGATGTCATTGTTGGAGGCCACTGAGCAGGACGCACATGGTGCTGCTCAGGTATAAAAGGCCAGCCATTTTGAGAGTCAGGCACTTTGGGCCGAAATAAAGCAGAGCCAAGGTTGTATCTGGCTTATTTAAACAGTACTCAGTTTGAACCTTTATTGCATACATAACATTTGGCGATGAGAATACAAAAACCTTTGTTTGCAAAATGAGCACGATTGGATTTTTAGAGCTATTCGTGGAGGGAGAAGATTGGGCATACTTTGTGAGCCATTTGAACCAGTACTTCGTGGCCAACAAAATGAAGGGGTCGACGATGCAGATCGGCACCGGGCTGTGTTCCTCACTGTGTGCGGTTCAAAGATCTACGGTCTGATAAAGAATCTACTCGTGCCTAATGATCCAACAGAGAAAACGTACGAGGTGTTGTGTACATTAGTACGAGAATACCTCAAACCAGATGACGGCATCATCATCTCGAGATACAGGTTTTATACACGCGTTCGATTGGAGGGCCAGAGCGCGGCGGAATTCGTTGCCGACCTGAGACGTCTAGCGGACCGTGCAAGTTCGGTATGGTATTGGCAGACATGCTGCAGGTCCTCTTTGTTATCGGTATCGACCATGAGGTGATCCTGCGCAAACTTCTGGTGGTGGAGGAGTTGGATTTAAAAAGGGCCACCCAGATTGCTCAATCATGTATGATGACGGACAGGAGTCTAAAGCAAATAGCGGTGAAGAACCGAACCTCGGCAAGTACTGTAAATGCGATTGATTCGGCGTTTGGCAGAGCGACACATGGCAGGGCCCATCCGGCTGTGTTTGCGAAACCTGTGGCTGCCCAAAGTGCGCCAGCGGGAATGTATCCGACTTCTCCGTGTTGGCGTTGTGAGGGAAATCATCGGCACCAGCAGTGCCGATTTAAGCAATATAGTTGCAAAGGCTGTCTGAGAGTGGGGCATCTCCAATGAAAGTGTCCGAAAATGAGCAAGCGAGTTGCGACACAACACGTGGAGGATGAGAGTCAGACTAGCGCGGATACGGATACAGAATCCGAGATGCCAGAGGAGGAAGTGTATGGATGGTACTCCTTCATAACCAAGAGTAAACTAATTTTGATTCATGTGAAGTTTAATGGGATACCGGTATCGATGGAAGTGGTCACGAGGGCAAGTCAATTGATCATGAATGAGAGGGCATTGTATAAGCTGTGGGATTCTAAGACTGCTGAGCCCTGTTAACGCCAAGCTGCGCACGTACACCAAAGAACTGATCAAGGTGATTGGCAGTGCACACATTAATGTGTCATATGATGCGGTTCACGAGTTACCGCTGTGGATTGTTCCAGGTAATGGCCCAACGCTGCTCGGTAGGAGCTGGTTGGAGAAAATTAGATGCGACTGGAATAAAGGCGTTGTCATTGGAGGAAGATACATGTGCCCAAGTATTGAGCAAGTTGCCCTCACTTTTCGAACCGGGTATCGGCAACTTCACGGGAGCCAAGGTGCAGATCCACGTGGACGCAGATGCAAGACCCGTCCATCATAAAGCTAGGGCAGTGCTGTACATGATGAGGGAGAAGGTCAAAATTGAACTGGACAGACTCCAGTGTGAAGGGATCATATCACTGGTCGAATTTAGTGAATGGGCCAGCCCATTGTTCCTGAGCTGAAAAGTGATGGCACAGTCAGAATCTGTGGAGACTACAAGGCTACGATCAACAGGGTTTCGAAACAGGACCAGTACCCGTTACCGAAGGCTGATGACTTGTTTCCGACACTAGCCGGAGGGAAGTCGTTCACAAAACTGGACTTGACATCGGCCTATATGACACAGGAGTTGGTCGAGATGTCGAAGAGACTTACGTGCATTAACACGCACAAAGGACTGCTTATTTGCGACAGGTGCCCTTTCGGAATTCGCTCGGCTGCAGCAATATTCCAGAGGAATATGGAAAGTCTACTGAAGTCCGTTCCCAGAACTGTCGTGTTCCAAGATGACATCCTGATCACCGGTCATGACTCCAAGGAACATCTGAACAACCTGGAAGAAGTTCTACTGCGTTGGATAGAGTGGAACTCAGACTGAAATGCTCGAAGTGCGTCTTCATGGCACAGGAAGTCGAATTCCTTGGGAGAAAAATCGCCGCTGATGGCATCAGATCTACTCACGTGAAAACCAAGGCCATCAAGAATGCACCCAAGCCGCAGAATGCGAAGGAGCTGCGTTCGTTCCTGGGTCTACTCAACTACTTTAGTAACTTCCGACCTAAATTGAGCACCTTACTTGAACCACTGCACATGCTATTGAGAAAAGGCGACAACTGGGTGTGGGGTGCATCGCAAGACAGAACTTTCGAGAAAGCCACCAATCTGCTTTGCTCGAACAAGCTGCTGGTACATTATGACCCATGTAAATATTTAGTTTTGGCCTGTGACACATCGTCATATGGAATTGGTTGCTTGTTACAACAAGCCAATGAGTTGGGGAAACTTCAACCTGCCGCGTATGCATCCAAAAGTTTGTTTAAAGCAGAAAGAGCCTACAGCATGGTAGAAAAAGAAGCTTTAGCATGTGTGTATGGTGTTAAAAAGATGCATCAATGCCTGTTCGATCTGAGGTTCGAATTAGAGACTGATCACAAGCCGTTCATTTCATTGTTTTCCGAGGGCAAAGGTATCAATACCAACACTTCATCCTGCATCCAAAGGTGGGCGCTGACATTATCTGCCTATGATTATGTAATTCGCCATAGACCTGGCACAGAGAATTGTGCCAATGCTTTGAGCTGGTTGCCGTTGCCCGAACTGGAGATGGAAACGCCATAACCGGCGGATCTAAGGTTAATCATGGATGCTTTTGAGAGTGAAGGAACCCCTGTCACGGCTCAACAAGTTATGACCTGGACCAGCCAGGACCCGATTTTATCAGTGGTAAAGGGTTGCATCCTCAAAGGGGATTGGTCTGCCATACTTAAGCAAATGTGCGAGGAGGCCAAACAGTACATTCGTTGCAAGGACGAACTGTCGATTCAAGCAGATTGCATATTGTGGGGCAATCGCATTGTCATGCCCAAGAAAGGGAGAGGGAAGTTCGTGCGTGAGTTACACAGCACACATCCTGGGATAGTGATGATGAAGGCCATTGCCAGGTCCCACGTATGGTGGCCAGGAATTGATTCTGAGCTGGAAGCATGCGTGCATCAGTGCAACACTTGCATGCAGCTCAGCAAAGCACCAGCGGAATCGCTGCTGAGTCTGTGGTCGTGGCCATCCAAACCTTGGTCCAAAGGATCCATGTAGATTTCGCAGGTCCCTTCCTGGGCAAGATGTTTTTAGTGGTGGTCGATGCTTATTCAAAGTGGATAGAATGCATAATCATGTCATCCAGCATGTCCACAGCAACCATAGAGAATCTCAATGTCATGTTCGCGACACATGGTCTGCCTGACATAGTGGTGAGTGACAATGAGTCGTGCTTCACCAGTCAGGAGTTTCAGGAATTTGTGAAACTTAATGGCATAAAACATGTAAGGTCAGCATCGTTCAAGCCTGCGTCCAACGGGCAAGCTGAACGTGCAGTACAAATTATCAAGCAAAGCATGAGGCGAGTAACCCAAGGGTCACTGCAGACCCGCTTGTCCTGCATACTGCTGAGTTACAGGACAAGACCCCACACACTCACAGGGGTGAACTCATGATGAAAAGAGGTCTTAAGACGAAGCTATCTCTAGTACACCCGGATTTAAATAATCATGTTGAATACAGAAGACAAAGTCAACAAGGGTACCACGATCGCGCAACTGTGTCACGCGCGATTTCTGTTAATGATCCTGTATATGTGTTGAACTATAGTCAGGGTCCCAAATGAATCGCTGGTACAGTCATGGCCAAGGAGGGTAACAGAGTATTCATTATTAAGCTCAAGAATGGGCAAACTTGCAGGAAACACATGGATCAGATAAAGTTGAGGCACACAGATGAGCCAGAACAGTCGGATGAAGAAACCATCGACAACCAACAAACCTACCAGCAGTCTTCAGAGGACTCAAGGGTCATCAGTGAACCTGGAATTTCCATCACGGACCTGTTCAATAAAAATGGACAAGCAATTCCTGACATGGCCACTGCCACCCCCAACAAGTCAGCCATCTAGCCATCAGCCACAACAGACCCCGCACACTCACCCAAGGCTGGAATCGAACTGAGACGGTCAACCCGGGAGCGCAAAGCATCGGACCGTCTCAACCTGTGAAAGACTGTGATCTCAGAGGTGGGTATTGTCATGTATATACATTCTGTTTGTTGCCACCAGATGGCGTCATTGTTGGAGGCCACTGAGCAGCACACACATGGTGCTGCTCAGGTATAAAAGGCCAGCCATTTTGAGAGTCAGGCACTTTGGGCCTAAATAAAGCAGAGCCAAGGTTGTACCTTGCTTCGTTAAACAGTACTTAGTTTGAACCTTTATTGCATACATAACAGAAGGCATATGGAATACTTGCCTTTATTAGTCGAGGCATGGAATACAAGAGCAAGGATGTTATGCGTGAATTGTTAAAAAACACTGGTTAGGCTGCAGCTGGAGTACTGTGTGCAGTTCTGGTCACCACATTACAGGAAAGATGTGATTACACTGGAAAATGTGCAGAGGAGATTTACAAGAATGTTGCCTGGACTGAAGAATTTTGGCTATGAGGAAAGATTAGAGATGCTGGGTCAGTTTTGTTTGGAACCGAGGAGACTGAGGGGAGACCTGATTGAGGTGTATAAAATTATGAGGGGCCAGGATAGAGTGGATAGGAAGGACCTGTTTCCCTTGGTAGATGGGTCAACAACCAGGGGACATAGATTTAAAGTAAATGGGGGGAGGTTAAGAGGAGATATGAGGGGATATTTCTTCACCCAGAGGGTGGTGGGGGTCTGGAACTCACTGCCTGAAAGGGTGGTAGAGGCAGGAACCCTCATGACATTTAAAAAATACTTCGATATTCACTTAAAGTGCTGTAACCTACAGGGCTACGGACCAAGAGCTAGAAAGTGGGATTAGGCTGGATAGCTCTTGGTCGGCCGGCGCGGACACAATGGGCCGAAATGGCCTCCTTCCATGCTGTAAACTTCTATGATTCTATGATTCTAAGTCTTTTCTTTACAATCCAGAAACCCCTCATTCTTTCAGATGATTTAAAAAACGCAATAAGAATGATCCCAATATAAATAAAAAGACAAAAACTGCAAATATTGGATATCTGAAACAGAAAACTCTGAAAACACACAGCAGGTCAGGCAACATCTGTTGTGCAAAAAAACAAATTATGTTTCAAGTCTATACAAGTTCTGAGCAAGAATTCTATTTGAAAAGTTAACTTGTCTTTTTTTCTCTAAAGATGTGACTGACTTGTGTGTATTTCCAGCATTTTCTATTTTTATTAAGGATGATTTCTGAAAGTATGGATTTAAAGCTAAGAGAAAGAGAATTACACAGTCACACTTATTTTCATTGGAGAAAGAAGATTGAGGGAATTTAAAATGCTGAGAGGCAGAATAAATTTATATGCAAATATGTTATTTAACTTTGAGCAAGACCTAAGAACTGGAGGGGCACTAGTGCAGAATTAACAAAGCTACTTGTCCATGACTTGTGGAGAAAACACATGTGATAGATTGATCAAATGCAGTTATCTCAATTTACACTTTCTTATGTTCCTAACTGCATATTAATTCAGCCCCCTGACATTCATTGGCTCAGTATTCCTTCTAGTCCAGTACATCTAATTATGCTATTGGCACTCACTGCTTACATAAAAATATGTCAAATGTGGATGTAACAAAGCAAAATGGTATTTCATTTCATTGTAACTATTTGATTTTTAAATGAATCTTCCTCTTTTAGGACAGGTCAGGTTAGCTAGCAAAACCCTGTATGAATGTGAGAAGTAATTCTGGTAACTTTGGTTTTACAACCAAATATTAAACTCTGAACTTTCTGGGACCAAATTTTATTGGTGGGAGAGGATACATCTTGGGTGAATTACCCTTGAAAGAGGGTATAGGAATTTGGGTTGGAACTTGGATCTTTCCGGTTTCTCCCCATTTTCCACTCTGTCCCAAATTTCAATGGGAGGCAGGTAGGCGAGTCTTCCACCTGCTCCCCTTACATTAGGCAAGACCTTTTCAGCATGTTCTTAGGTCATCCAGTACGTAAATAAGCACAACAGCACTTGAGCCTTTTTTAAGCTGGTGTAAGCCCTTCAGAAAGCCTTAAGATGCAACCAAGATATGTGAGCCCAGAGGGCATTGGTTGTCTTTCAGATGAAGACCCTTAGTGCCCATAGGAGTATTCAAAAACAACTGGGGCCCTTTTTCTTTTCTGCCCTGCTCATGTTTACAGGCAGGGGACTGCCTGTTCCGCCGATGGAAATGACCCAGTTGCTCCTGATTTGCAATGTGATCAACATCCTGACAAGTTGACAGCTGAAGATCCCGCTCCACCGCACTTCAAGTGGCAAAGCAACAAACCTCTTCTGACATGTGAGAAATGCACATACATTTTTCTGAATTCTCCGAGATTAAGATACAATATTATGCAAATGCTAGCACATTTACCCAGAATTTCCTGGGGACTTTTGCAACGCTTGGCCAAAAACCCTCGCCGATACCTTAAATAGTTCATTACAGCACCTCCTTCCATTCAAGTCGCGAGTTTCCTTGGTCACCAAGTATCAATATGAGTTATGGCTCTCACCTGCTTTTCAGCTTGGGAGGATCATAAAAGTTGCGGAGATTCATCTCTAAAGTCTGGATTCATTTGAATGGACCTTTATGCATATATAATAAAAATAGGCTTCGACATTTCAACCTCAAAAATAGGTTATCATTATGTTCATTCTGAAGTAGAGCTCTCGAGCCAAATGTAAAATCATTAAATCAATTTATTTGATCTGTGAATACATTTGAATTCAAGTGTTCAAAATAATTGAGTAAAGATAGTCACTAATAAATCAAATAAGGAATTCAGGAGAGACCTCTTTACTCAGAGTGGTGAGAATGTGGAACTCGCAACCACGTGACGTGATGAGGCAAATAGTATACATACATTTGAGGGGAAGCTCAATAAATACAGAGAAAGGAATAGAATGGCATGTTGATGGCATGAAATGAAGTAAGGTGGGAGGAGGCTGGTGTGAAGCTTAAACACCGGCACAGACCAGTTGGGCACAATAACATATTGCTTAAGACAGAAAGCAACATAACTAGTACAACACAACTGAATAAACTTGAACATAAAATAACACTTGACTCATGTTTATTTCTGTGACTTGGATGAGCCAGTTTGCCAGCACACAATTTGTGCAATCTTAGTCTGATTTTGGAGAGTTTCAACCGCTAATCAGTCAGTACATTCAAGCGGCTTCTATACTCGTTTTCAATATAAATAAGTGAAGGAAATCCCAATTCACACAGATAGTTCAGTGGCTCCTTGGGATAACTGAGAGCCAGAACTGAGCAAAATACATGACTTTAAAATTGTGTCTCAAAACAGAGTTATCGACATCATTGAACAAATTTCCTTTTAGATCTACAGCAACCGAAGCCTTTGCTACAAAGTTCTTTGAAAACGGATTTTGAACCCAGAGGGTTCTGTCATCCTGCAGAAAACTTTCCTCCTTTTCTCTCCAGATGGAACAGGCTTGAGGGGTTGAATGGCCGACACCTGTTCCTATGTTCTCCTTGGGAGAATAAATATACACTGTTAAAACCCACTGTATTAAGTGAGTGATCTGGTTCTGGAGTTCGTGTGAGAGAGTGATCTGCAGCAACAGTCAGTGTGTGTGAATAAGTGATCTGGAGCTGCACACAGTGTGAATGTGTGTTTTGGAGGTGGTGTTGGTGAGTGATCGAGAGTGTGAGTGTGATCGGGATCTTAAGCCTGTGTGAGTGCAATCTGAAGCCAGATCTGGAGCTGGAGGCCTTTGTTACCTCTAGACAACTATACCATTGCTCTCCGAGCCGGCCTCTCACCTTTCACCCTCCATAAACTTGAGCTCATCCAAAACTTTGCTGCCTGTATCCTAACTTGCACCAAGTCCCATTCACCTATCACTCCTGTGTTCCCTGACCTATATTGGCACCCAGTCTGGCAACACCTTAATTCGAAAATTCTCATCCCTGTTTTCAAATCCCTCTCTGGGTTCACCCCTCCCTATCTATGCAACTTCTCCAACTCTACAACCGTCCACAATCTCTGCACTCCTCCAGTCCTGGCCTCTTGCGTATCCATGATTTTCATCAGTCCACTATTAGACTCTAGGTCCAATGCTCTGGAATTCCCTTTCTAAATATCTCATTAAAGCCTACTTTTTGGACACCGGTCCTAATAGCTCCTTATGTGGCTCGTGTGAAATTTTGTTTGATAACATTCTTGTGAAGTACAATATTAACGGAGCTATATAAATGCAAGTGGTTGTTGTTTTTGGAGTCAATGTCAGTAACCTAGGGCTAGGATCATTGAGAGTAAGTGTTTGAGAGCTGGAGTGGGTGTGAATGAGTGATCTGGAATCAGTATGAGTGAGTGATATGAAGTCAATATGATTGAGTTGTAGTTACTCTGAGTGATCTGAAGGTGGTATAAGTGAGTGCGTGATCTGGAGCTGAATAAATCATTCGGCCTTGATGCCATGCATTGTAGTCTTTTGAAGGAAGTCAGAGATGAGATCAGAGAGGAATCAGGATAAACTTATAAAAGACATGTCAAATTTAAGACATAACTAATTGGTTAAAGGAAACGTGGTAAATATTGTGTATATGGATTTTCAGAAGGCATTGAACAAGGTATCTACCTGAGGCTTTTACATGAATTCAGGCATTCAGTATGAGAAAATTCATCATCATCATAGGCAGTCCCTTGGAATCGAGGAAGACTTGCTTCCACTCTTAACATGAGTTATTAGGTGGCTGTGCAGTCCAATACGAGAACCACAGTATCTGTCACAGGTGGGACAGATAGTTGAGGGAAGGGATGGGTGGCTGGTTTGCCGCACGCTCTTTCTGCTGGCTGCGCTTGATTTCTGCATGCTCTCGGGGACGAGACTCGAGGAGCTTAGCGCCCTCCCGGATGCATTTCCTCCAATTAGGGCGGTCTTTGGCCAGGGACTCCCAGGTGTCAGTGGGGATGTTGCACTTTATCAGGGAGGCTTTGAGGACGTCCTTGCAACGTTTCCGCTGCCCACCTTTGGCTTGTTTGCTGTGAAGGAGTTCCAAGTAGAGCGCTTGCTTTGGGAGTCTCCTGTCTGGCATGCGAACTATGTGACCTGCCTAGCGGAGCTGATTAAGTATGGTCGGTGTTTCAATGCTGGGGATGTTGGCCTGGTCGAGGACGCTAATGTTGGTACGTCTGTCCTCCCTGGGGATTTGTAGGATCTTAAGGAGACATCGTTGGTGGTATTTCTTCAGTGACTTGAGGTGTCCGCTGTACATGGTCCATGTTTCTGGGCCATACAGGAGGGCGGGTATTACTACAGCCCTTTAGACCATGAGCTTGGTGACAGTTTTGAGGGCCTGGTCTTCAAACACTCTTTTCCTCAGGTGGCCGAAGGCTGCACTGACGCACTGGAGGCGATGTTGGATCTCGTCGTCAAGGCTCCTGAGATAAGGGAAGTGGTCCACGTTGTTCAGGGCCGTGCCGTGGATCATGAGAAAATGTAACAGCATGGATACAATGTTGGTTGATCACCAGGAAACAAAGGATTCGAGTTAATGAGTGTTGCCTGGATCGGAAAAGTGATGTACCTGTTCTTCAGATGTGGGTCTACGAAAGTAAATATAGATGATTTGGTCTTACACACAGTTGAAATGTGCTGATATATAAAATAGGGGATTCAGCAGACAGCAAGCAGAATTATAAAAGACTTCAGGGGGACACAGGTAGGGTAACGGAATGTGCAGACAAGTGGCAGATGCATTTTAATGTGGAGAATTATGAGACAATACGTTTTAGGAGAAAAAATGAAGAATTATAGAATACACTATGTAAAGAAACATTGCATTCTTCAAAGAGAGTGGGGCAGTGGGATTAGTTTCAGATAGCTCTAGCAAAGAAATGACAGGCACTCTAGACAGAAAGGCCTTGTTCTCCAACTTTTATAGTTCTATGGAGTCATTAAAAATGAATCATCTGTTGTGGGTGTGAATAAGTGAAGTGGTGTTGGAGTTAGTGTAAAAGATCATGAGCTGCTGTGACGGTGAATGATCAGGCATCATTGAGTGAATCTGGAGCTGGGGCTAGTATGGTTGCTCTGCAGTTGGAGTCGAAGTGTGTGAGTGAGTGATCTGGATTCAGCGTGAGTGATCTGGAGTCAATGTGATCATTTGCATCACCTGGATCTGGAGTTAATGTGAATTGTCTGAAGTTAGTGTGAGTGAGTAATTTGGAATCAGTGTGAGTGAGGGAGTGATATAGAATCAATGTGAGTCGGGTTTGAGAGAGTGAATACGTGAGTGGGAAAGTGAGTGATGTGGAAACGGTGCAAGTGATCTGTCGTCAGTTTGGGTGAGTGATCTGGAGTCACCTCCGGGACTACCAGGTACTTTCGTTGAACTTTTTTGGGTCAGAGGCGTTCGTACAAAGGAAATCTCCGACTGCAATTTCCCCCCCAGTGTGAGTGATCTGGAATCAATTTAAGTTTATCCAGAGTGAGTGTGAGTGAGGGAATTAATGAATGCTGTTATCAGTGCAAGTGATCTAGAGTTGCTGTGAGTGAACAAGCAAGTAACTGGCCTGGAGTCAATGCAAGCAATCTTGTGATACTGTGAATGAGGGAATTACTGTTTGCTCTGGGAGTGAAAATGATCTAGAGTTGGTGTGAGTGAGGAAGCAAGTACCTGATCTGGAGTCAGTGTGAATGAGTGAGTGAATGTGAGTGATGTAGAGTCAATGTGAATGAACACAGGGAAAGGGTGGAGGAGTGGGACTAGCTGAAGTGCTCTTGCAGAGAGCTGGCATGGACACGACAGATTGAATGGCCTCTTTCTGTGCTGTAACCATTCTATGAATCTATGTGGAGTCAGTGTGAGTGAGAGAGCGTCTGATCTGGAGTGAGTGTGAGTGATCTGGAGTCAGTGTGATGTGCGGGAGAGTCAGTGTGAGTGATCTGGAGTGAGTGTGAGTGATCTGGAGTGAGTGTGAGTGAGGGAGTGTCTGATCAGGAGTGAGTGTGAGTTATCTGGAGTCAGTGTGACGTGAGGGAGAGTTAGCATGAGTGATCTGGAGTGAGTGTGAGGGAGAGTCAGTGTAAGTGATCTGGAGTGAGTGTAAGTGATCTGGAGTCAGTGAGTGATCTGGAGTCAGCGTGAGTGATCTGGAGTCAGTTAGTGATCTGGAGTCAGTGTGAGTGAGTGGTTGATCTGGAGTCAGTCTGAGTGAGGGAGAGGCTGATCTGGAGTGAGTATGAGTAATCTGGAGTGTGAGTGAGGAGGAGGCTGATCTGGAGTGTGTGTGAGAAGGAAGCTGATATGAGGTGAGTGCGAGTGATCTCGAGTCATTGTGAGTTAGGGAGAATCTGCTCTGCGGTAGTGTGAATGATCCGGAGTGAGTGAGGGGGAGGTTTATCTGCGGTGAGTTTGAGTGATCTGGAGTGAGTGTCAGTGAGGGAGAGGCTGATAGGGAGTGAGTGTGAGCGATCTGGAGTGAGTTTGAGTGAGGGAGAGGCTGATCTGCAGTGAGTTGAGTGATTTGGAGTGAGTGTGGGTGATCTGCTGTCAGTGTGAATGATCTGGAGTGAGTGTGAGTGAGAGGATGATTTGGAGTGAATGTGAGTGATCTGGAGTGAGTGAGAGGCTGATCTGGAGTCAGTGAGTGGTCCGGATCCACAGGCGGGCAGGGGTCGCTCTCTCGCACTTTGAGTGCCGCGGCCGCCGTACACACGCCGCTGGATCCGAGCAGCCCAGCCCAGGAGAGCGGGCGGACCGCGAGGGAAGCGGTCGCCGCGGCGCCGGGGATACAGCTCGAGCGGTGAAAGGGTAGCCGGGCTGAGCCGGACGGTAAGCAGCGAGGTCGGGGCCGTGGATCAGGTGATGTCGGGGCGAGGAACGGGGCAGGGGCTCCAAGGCCGGCCTCTGTCAGTCGGCTCGGAGCGGCCCGGGGGAGGATTTGGCCTGTGGGCGGCCGGCCGGCAAACGGTGCCTCCGGGACTTGGGTCCGGGGGAAGCGGCAGTGAGAGGCCGGAGAGCCGGCGGCTGTCTCCGGGCCGGGGCTGTGAGTGCGGGAGCAGGCTCCGGGCCTGTGTCCTCGGCCGGTGTGTGAGGGCAGCTGGGGGACACTAGGGGCCCGGCGCCGGGACAAGTTCAGGAGATTGGGCTCAAACTCTGTGGTGTGGGAACCAATCAGAGGTCGGACCCTCAACCCCCTCCCCTCCAACTCCCCTCCCTCCAACTCCCCCTCCCCCTCCCATTCCCCCTCCCCCTCCCCCTCCCATTCCCCCTCCCCCCTCCCCCTCCCATTCCCCCTCCCCCTCCCCCTCCCATTCCCCCTCCCCCTCCCCCTCCCATTCCCCCTCCCCCTCCCCCTCCCATTCCCCCTCCCCTCCCCTCCAACTCCCCCTCCCCTCCAACTCCCCCTCCCCTCCAACTCCCCCCTCCCCTCCCCTCCAACTCCCCCTCCCCTCCCCCTCCACTCCCCTCCAACTCCCCCTCCCCCCTCCCCTCCAACTCCCCCCCTCCCCTCCCCTCCAACTCCCCCCTCCCCTCCCCTCCAACTCCCCCCCTCCCCTCCCCTCCAACTCCCCCCTCCCCTCCCCTCCAACTCCCCCCCTCCCCTCCCCTCCAACTCCCCCCCTCCCCTCCAACTCCCCCCCTCCCCTCCAACTCCCCCCCCTCCCCTCCAACTCCCCCCCTCCCCTCCCCTCCAACTCCCCCCCTCCCCTCCCCTCCCCTCCAACTCCCCCCCTCCCCTCCCCTCCAACTCCCCCCCTCCCCTCCCCTCCAACTCCCCCCCTCCCCTCCAACTCCCCCCCTCCCCTCCCCTCCAACTCCCCACTCCCCTCCCCTCCAACTCCCCCCTCCCCTCCCCTCCAACTCCCCCCCCTCCCCTCCCCTCCAACTCCCCCCCCCTCCCCTCCCCTCCAACTCCCACAACCCACTCCCCTCCAACTCCCCCCCTCCCCTCCAACTCCCCCCTCCCCTCCAACTCCCCCCCTCCCCTCCAACTCCCCCCTCCCCTCCAACTCCCCCTCCCCTCCCCTCCAACTCCCCCTCCCCTCCCCTCCAACTCCCCCTCCCCTCCAACTCCCCCTCCCCTCCAACTCCCCCTCCCCTCCCCCTCCCTCCAACTCCCCCCTCCCAACTCCACCCTCCCCTCCAACTCCCCCTCCCCTCCAACTCCCCCTCCCCTCCCCTCCCCTCCAACTCCCCCTCCCCTCCCCTCCAACTCCCCCTCCCCTCCCCTCCAACTCCCCCTCCCTCCCCTCCCCTCCAACTCCCCCTCCCCTCCCCTCCCAACTCCCCCTCCCCTCCCCTCCAACTCCCCCTCCAACTCCCTCCCCTCCCCTCCAACTCCCCTCCCTCCACCTCCCCCTCCCCTCCAACTCCCCTCCCCTCCAACTCCCCCTCCCCTCCAACTCCCCCCTCCCCTCCCCTCCAACTCCCCCTCCCCTCCCCTCCAACTCCCCCTCCCCTCCCCTCCAACTCCCCTCCCCTCCCCTCCAACTCCCCCTCCCCTCCAACTCCCCCCTCCCCTCCAACTCCCCCTCCCCTCCAACTCCCCCCTCCCCTCCAACTCCCCTAACCCCTCCCCTCCAACTCCCCCTCCCCTCCCCTCCAACTCCCCTCCCCTCCCCTCCAACTCCCCTCCCCTCCAACTCCCCTCCCCTCCAACTCCCCCTCCCCCTCCCCTCCCCTCCACTCCCCTCCCCTCCAACTCCCCCTCCCCTCCAACTCCCCCTCCCCTCCAACTCCCCCTCCCCTCCAACTCCCCCTCCCCTCCCAACTCCCCTCCCTCCAACTCCCCCTCCCCTCCAACTCCCCCTCCCCTCCAACTCCCCTCCCCTCCAACTCCCCCTCCCCTCCACTCCCCTCCCACCCTCCCCCAACTCCCCCCCCTCCAACTCCCCTCCCTCCCCTCCCCCCCCTCCAACTCCCCCTCCCCCCTCCCCTCCAACTCCCCCTCCCCTCCAACTCCCCCTCCCCTCCAACTCCCCCCTCCCCTCCAACCTCCCCTCCCCTCCAACTCCCCCTCCCTCCCCCCCTCCCTCCAACTCCCCCTCCCCTCCCCTCCACCCCTCCCCTCCCCTCCAACTCCCCCTCCCCTCCCCTCCAACTCCCCTCCCCTCCCTCCAACTCCCCTCCCCCTCCCCTCCAACTCCCCCTCCCCTCCCCTCCAACTCCCCCTCCCCTCCAACTCCCCCTCCCTCCCCTCCAACTCCCCTCCAACCCCCTCCACTCCAACTCCCCTCCCTCCAACTCCCCCCCTCCCCTCCAACTCCCCTCCCCTCCAACTCCCCCTCCCCTCCAACTCCCCCTCCCCTCCAACTCCCCTCCCCTCCAACTCCCCCTCCCCTCCAACTCCCCCTCCCCTCCAACTCCCCCTCCCCTCCAACTCCCCCTCCCCCCCTCCAACTCCCCCTCCCCTCCAACTCCACACTCCCCTCCAACTCCCCAACTCCCCTCCCCTCCAACTCCCCTCCCACTCCCCCTCCCCTCCAACTCCCCCCTCCCCCTCCCCTCTACTCCCCCCTCCCCTCCAACTCCCCCTCCCCTCCAACTCCCCCTCCCCTCCAACCCCCCTCTCCTCACCTCCAACTCCCCCTCCCCTCCCCTCCAACTCCCCTCCCCTCCAACTCCCCCTCCCTCCCCTCCAACTCCTTCCTCCCCTCCAACTCCCCCTCCCCTCCAACTCCCCTCCCCGCCAACTCCCCCTCCCCGCCAACCCCCCTCCCCGCCAACTCCCCTCCCCGCCAACTCCCCCTCCCCGCCAACTCCCCCTCCCCGCCAACTCCCCCTCCCCTCCCCTCCAACTCACCCTCCCCTCCCCTCCAACTCACCCTCCCCTCCCCTCCAACTCCCCCTCCCCTCCCCTCCAACTCCCCCTCCCCTCCCCTCCAACTCCCCCTCCCCTCCCCTCCAACTCCCCCTCCCCTCCCCTCCAACTCCCCTCCCCTCCCCTCCAACTCCCCCTCCCCTCCAACTCCCCCTCCCCTCCAACTCCCCTCCCCTCCAACTCCCCCTCCCCTCCAGCTCCCCCTCCCCTCCAGCTCCCCCTCCCCTCCAACTCCCGCCCTTCCCCTCCTTGATCCTCT